>NW_026521214.1:2400000-3001734 GCF_021234435.1 Artibeus jamaicensis | reverse complement strand
AGTCCCAAAAAAGTTGAACTCAAGACAGAACACACTAAGGCACATGATAATTATATTAGCCAAGATTAAAATGAAGCAGAGAATCCTAGAAGCAGCAAGAGATAAGGGGACAGTCAACTACAAAGGAGTTCCCATCAGACTGTCAGCTGATCTCTCAAAAAAGACCTTACAGCAAGAAGAGACTGGAAAGAAGTATTCCAAGTCATAAAATCCAAAGACCTACAACCAAGATTGCTCTATCCAGCAAAGCTTTCATTTAGAATAGAAAAACAGATAAAGTGCTTCTCAGATAAGGTCCAAGTCAAGGACTTCATCATCACCAAGCCCTTATTATATGAAATGTTAAAGGAACTCATCTAAGAAAAAGAAGATAAAAAAGATGAAAAGTGAAATGACAGCAAACTCCCAGTTTTTAACAACCACACCTAAAACAAAAGCAAACTAAGAGGACAGCTAGATCAGGAGTAGAACCATAGAAATGAAGATCACATGGAGAGTTAGCAACAGGCGAGTGAGAGGAGAAGGAGGGAGAAGGTACAGAAAATAAGTAGCATAAACGGTAGGTAGAAAATAGATAGGTGGGAGGGCAAGAAACAAAACTAGTGAAAAATATTAAAATGCAATTTAAAAATCTTTGGTAAAAAAAAAAAAAAGAAATGGGGTTGTCCAGGAAGATTCCTGCCAGGATTTAAAACCCGGGCATGGGAGCCACTGCAGGGAAATCAAGCAGTTTTGAGGCTCCCTTTACCACGCAGCTTAGGAAGCAGGAGAGACAATGCAGGACCAGGGATGGGGACAATGAGAGATTTTCAGGGAAGTAAAGGGGTGAAAGGACTCTCTCTAGTGGGCCATGAGAAGATGCCACGTGGATTTGGATTAAGACCTGAAGAGTGAGGCTGGGAACCTCAAACCTGCCAACTGAGCACAGATCACTGGGAAGGATCGGGAGCTAGCCAAGCCACAGACTTCTTTTTCTTCCTGACATACTGTACCCCTGACTGGCCTAAGGCCGGTTGAAGGACTATGTGTGGTTTTGGATGTAAAAGGACTTTGGGTATTTAATGGTGATGTTCTGCCATTACTATAAATCTGTGTAACTTCTGAATGAATAGTTCCTGTCCTTTGCACCAAACTTTGGCATTGAGAGCCATAATTCCAATTCCCTGGAGGTGAAGAATGAATCCACAGTGACAGAGGGACCGCATAACCCCTGGGTCTGTTCTATTACATAATGACAAGGAGAGAACAAGGGAATCCAGAGGCTGACATGACCTGAAACATGGAGATTTGGTGCCTGGTGAGCAATGCTTGTCACCCCAATACCCATATCTTTCAGGAGAACTTCACTGCCCCCCCCAACCCCTGAAGAAGCAAGACTTAGTACCTTCAGATGCCCAGACAGGTTGGTGTGCAAGGAGTGCTTGTCATACTCTCAATGGTCCATGAAGGATTCTTTTCCTTGTCTTTCATTGCTTTGTCCAAACTCATGCCCCCATGTCGTAGGTTATTCTTTAGAAATGATGAGAGGGATGGTGGGAGGATCTCTGTGGAGATGGCTCTCTTTATGCTGAATCAGTTCAGTAGCTGAGCAGTAATGTTGTTCCTTTCTCTCTGGTGGGAGGCACAGAAAAAAGGCTTCACTGACCATCAGACCACAGATGGCAGAGAATGGAGGGTGAAGAACTGCACCTGAAAATGTGTTGATTCTCCCTGGAAACACAACACATTAGGACACTGAATGAGGAAAGGATTCCAGGATCTAGTTTGATCTAGAATCCCGTGAGCTCTTTCTTCACCTGTGATCTTGTTTGGTTTCGGTATCACTCATTAAAATGCTATTTTATAACTATGAACAAAGAACAGTGTTCTTTACTTAAAATACTGGTATAATTCTGAACAAAGCCATTTTTTTACCTCACTGGCATTGAGCTTCATTTTATTTCTACCTGTGCATTCCATGACTGATAAGAATAAGATTTAATGTTGATCTACCAACCTAGCAAAGTTGAAATGGAAAGACATTTTACAGACACGCCTTGGCTTTTCTGACAGTTCTGGTGGGACTCCCAGGTCAGACGTCTCAGAGAAATGGGCTGACTCAGCACTGCACTCCTCTGTGTGTCTGCAGACCAGCTGGCTGTGAGATGCCTCTAACATTGACTTTTAGATTTTTAAAATCTATTTATTGAAGCATAATATGAATAAGGTCAACTATACACACCATAAGTATATTGATAGATAAATTTTCACAAACCCAATAAACCCAAGTAAGATTCCACCAAGGAACAGCCCTGGCTGGTATGGATCAGTGGATTGACTGCTGGCCTGCAAACCAAAGGGTCACCAGTTCGATTCCCAGACAGGGCACATGTGTGGGCTGCTGGCCATGGGTCCAATACGTTGCATGGAAGAGGCCCCCTAATCTCTTTCTCCCTCCCTTCCCTTATCTCCAAACATAAATAAATAAAATCTTAAAAACACTTTACCAAATACAGATGGTTGCCAGCATGCCTCATGCTCCTTTCTGTCACTCTCCTCTCCCTGCCCCAAGACAACCAGTATCCCACATTTACTACTGTGAGCCAGGTCTCTCTCTTTCTCTTCAGTGTCCAATTTGACCTCAGATTTCTTACTTTGCTGTTTTTCCTTATAACTACAAAACTATTATGAAGGTAGAACATTTTTAGATTTAAATTTGTTCATTGGTCAAAAATTATTGAGAAGAAAGAAAAAAATCTGATCATGTAATTACTCATTTATCATGGGATGTCAAGAAAGAGGAATTTCATATGTTAATTTCCAGGAAGCTTAGATTGAACCCTTAAAAACTGGCAGCAAATATCATTAATTACAGCATTTTTAAAGACATAAATGTGTTTCACATATTTCCATCTTCAAAAACACAAAAGGTTGAAAAGTAATATATATTTCTCTAGCAGGTGTGTGCCACCTTTTGGCGTTTCTGGGCCACATGGGAAGAAGAGTTGTCTTGGGCCACACATGAAATACACTGCAACACATAATCACAAACACAAAAAATGCTTTAAGTAAATTTACGATTTTGTGTTGGGGCACATTCATAGCCATCCTGGGCTACATGTGGCTTCTGGGCTGTGGGCTGGACACCCCTGTGAATCAGTCTTATTTATGATCATCGATAGACTGATGCTCTCAGCATCTATTTGGGTATGTCAGTCATGTTAAATATGTATTTATATAAGCTAAGTTGTAAACTGATATTACATGGTTTCTTTCTGATATGGCTGTCAGTACAAAGAAATACTCTGTTTAAAACCTTTCCAGTCTCTGTGGCCTTAGGTTTTGTTCATTTTCTTAATCCATGCACTCTGTATGTAGAGACTGACTTGGAGATCTTCTCTGACTTACTAGGTTGTTGGTCTCCGCACAACCAATTTACATTCTATAACTCTGAAGCCTGAAATGAAATCATAAATCTTTCTTTTTAAAAAAGATTTTTTAAATTTATTTTTAGAGAGACAGGAAGGGAGGGAGAAAGAGAGGGAGAGAATCTTCAATGTGTGGTTGCCTCTAATGTGCCCACTACTGGGGACCTGCTCTGCAACCTGGGCATGTGCCCTCCTTGGCAATGGAACCAGCAACTCTTTGATTCACAGGCCCACAATCAACTCACTGAGCTACCCCAGCCAGGCTGAAATAATATATCATCTTGACATAACATGTGTCTATAAGATGGATAACCTCATGAAAATATTTCTGAATTCAGGAAAGACAATTGGGTATGAAATTCAGATCATTTCAGATTAGCATAATCCCAACTCAAGTTCTTTTCTTCAAGACTAGGCACCTTTGAACAAGAAGAATTCTTCTGACATTGGCAAGTTGGCTTTGTCACTTTTCTTGCCTGCTACAGTCATCCTTTAGCTTCTTAAACAAGAACGTTCTATCAATGAGGGAAATACAGTTTCAGCAGTAAGGAAGAAGTAACACAAACTATTAAAATATAAAATGACCTTGAAAAATTCATGTACAAAAGACAGTGCAATAATCAGAGATATATTCTAAAAAGAACACTCAAGCCCTTAATGCTAAATCATATTCTTGAAAGTCTGAGGTTTCTCTTTTAATGTAGTGCCATTTATTTTTGTGTTGCAGGACAATTTCATGCCTGAAATACATGTGAATAGACAATTAATAGAATAGTTTTATTAAGAATTTGATGGCTAGATAAAAAATGCCAATTATGGTTGAGATTTTTTTATATGGATAAAATTTTTCAAGTAGCTTAAGAAAGAAAAACATGTAATTGATTATATCTTTTCACCCACATTTCAGATAGATTATATTTATCGAAGGAAAATTCATTAATAATACTGTTATTTTAGTTATATTGACTCTAAAATAATTTACATTTTAAATATAAATGTATATGTAAGAAGAGTAATACTTCAAAGCTAACCTAGACTTTATGGAAATAAACATTATTTAGTTCATTTATTCTTTATATATTTTATTCTTTATAGCATTAAATAGAGTAAAATAGAAGGTGTATTTAGATAAACAAAAACTGAAAATATATATTAATAGGCCAACAAAGAAGGAATCTCTAAAAAATGGACTTCAGACAGAATAAAATTAATACTAGCAAGAAAAATTAAGTTACAAAAAAGAATGCTGATCAAGAAAACAAAAAGGAGAGAAGAGAAAACTGATGAATATATATACATAAATCTAAGCAAGCACTGGTTTTATGGTAAAATAGAAATGATAATAATCCCTGAGATGTGATTTTTAAAATTAGAGACAACTAAAACACTGAACAGTAACAAGTTTAACAGCTATTTCTTGATGAGGACACTAAGAGACCATTTCAAGACATATTACTAAAACATGTATTGCTTAATTCAGTAGAGCAATATAAAAATAGAGAAAGTAGAAAACAAGACAAGAAAAATAAAACAAAGAATATAAGTGGCCAGAACCTCAGGAAAATAGAAAAAATATTTAGAAACCATCACATTAAGTGTTAATAGCCTAAATCCTCAATTTAAATGACACAGATTATCAGAGCAGTTTAATTGGTAAATTCAACTACGTAATATTTACAAGAGAAATACCTAAAATCTAAGGACTCAGAAAGAATGAGAGTGAATGAATGTAAAAAGCAGAGAAATACAAGCCAGTGGGAGCTGGGTGTTGTGGTGGCTGCTTAAACACACAGCAAAACAAAACTGTGTTATCTCCTCCTGAGCACAGAGAATAGCTTCCTTTCCTAGGCTATCTTGAGTTTAAACTGGGGCCAAAATCACAGAGACCACTCCCCAAACTGACCCTTGAACTGCTCCACATGATTTTTGGCTCACCTTTCCTCACTTCCCTTTCTCGGTGTCACTGTAAGCTGGGACCTGGGATGGCAGAGCTACTAGGACAGAGAACTTGAAGCCCTGGGTTGTTGCTGGGAAAACAGCTGCCCCCAAACACATCTGCCCTTCCTCTAACTTTTCATGAGCAAGAGTTATTTTCCCTTTATTGTAACTGATAGTCTGTGGGGTATTTATCCCCACAGTGTAGCCTAGGCTACCCTCCCTAACACAGACTTGGCCTCTTGAAATTCCATGACCATGCGGCATTGACTCAGCAGACAAGCAGCAGAAAGGGACAGAAGTGGCCTTGGCAGCTGCAGTGAGGCCTCATCACACCCTTCAGTGAGGACCATTTGGTGAGAGTGTCATGTGTGGCCACTGGACTCCCATCCCCTGCAGCTCTGAGAGAACTGCTTACAGATTATGAGCACACTCGTGAGCATTTAAAAACATCGCAAGAATCAGAGCATTGCTGCAAGACTAGACAGAGCCGAGATTAGAGAAAGAACAGGACAGTTTTTAAGAGAGTAGATGGAGTTTTAAAATTTCATGCTTTCTGTATTTAATATAAGTTTATAGACTATCAAACACTGAGATATAAACTTTTTTCCCTGAAAAAAAGCATTGAGCAAAAAAAAACATTAAAATTTCTCAGCTGAAAAAATTTTGCGAACTGTATAATTCTATAGTCTCCATATTTAAAAAATATTTTATCAATTATATGAATAAGCAACTGCATTTGCCATCACTTCTACCTGCAATGAGGAAGGAAACACAAAGTAGATGCATCTAGAATTGAAATGGCCACTTTGACATTACCAGGTGGCACTAAAGGAGTAATTCACTGGAGCAATTGTCAAATATAATAAATGATCAGATGTTATGCTATTTCAACTACTTTCCTGGCATTCTTTCAAATAATAGTTTTATTTGGTCTGGACCAGACATGCCTTTAATGGTCTGAGTTCTTGTTTTTAAACATTGTCTCACCATCTCTTAAGAGTAAAGCCCTTACTGACTTTGCTTCTATCTAAAAAAATAGCAAGACACACAAAAAAAAGAGTATTAAGTGAAGTTTTAAAGGGTCTTCTTTAAGAAAAATAACATAAAAAATGAACAATAAGATGATGATGAATACAAACCTATCAACAATTAAACCTGAAAAACAAAATGAATAAGTATCATAGACACAGAGAGCATTTTGATGGTTGCCAAATGGGAGGGGGTTTGAGGGTATAAGGGAAGAGGTGAGGGGATTAGGAAGCATGAACAGGCACTTACAGAATAGCCACGGGGAAGTAAAGTACAGCATAGAAAGAGTAGCCAAGGAACATATATGCATGAACCATGGGCATGGATAGCCGTGTGGGGATTGCCTGAGGGATTAGGGGGACCTGGGAGGTAGAGGAAATGGGAGAAAAGTTGGGACAACTGTAATACCATAAACAACAAAATATAATGATAAAAAATCAATACCAGACCTGGTCTGCTGGCTGAGTTGATTAGAGCATTGTCCCAATACAGCAAAGTTGCAGGTTCCATCATCAGTCTGGGAACATACAAGAAGTAACCAATACATGCATAGATAAGTGGAATAAGGCAATGTTTCTCTCTCAGGCTCTCTCTGTCTCAAAATCAATAAATAAAATAAGTACCAAGAGTTCTAAGTCCCTTACTTCAAGTCCCCTCTCCAGCTGTGAGGCTACACCTTGCTAGTTTCTCCTTCAGTCTCTATGACTGTCAATATCAGCCTCTGGTCTCAGTTATAGTTTGTGCTCCTCATGTTGTGGGCTTGGAAATGAGGCAGCACAGCTGCTTTAGAAATACAGTGAAGGGAAGGGAAAGGCAGCAGCCTCCGAGGAGCTTAAGGTGCAGCTGGGCTGTGATCAGAGAAACAGCCTGTGTGAAGCAGGGGTGGGGGGGCTCCTGCCAGGTGATCACCAGAGCCTTTCACACAGGATCCTGAAGCTGGGCCCCAAAGGATGGGCAGGTTAACACTCACAGGTGAAAAGGCAGGAAAGAAGAGTGTGGGTCTAGTCCGACATCCAGCTTGGGAATGGTCCACAGGCTGGCAAGTGAGAGAAATGCAGGAACTGGGAAGTCATATGTGCTGTGGTGTCCCCTGAGCTTGCTGACATGACAGATAGGACAGTTGAGGCTGCAGGGGCAGGCAAGGGTCACCCCAGGCAGGGCTGTGAGTAGGTCCCTGCCTGCAGTTTGGTCTCCAGAGCAATGGTGAGTCCAGATGAATTTCAGCTAACAGGTGAGGAACGGGCAGGACAGGGGAAAGGGGGCCTCCTGGAAGAGATGAAGACTAGACAGGAGACCAGTTCACAAACATCCAATATGCCAAGTGAGAGACCAAGGCTGTTTGAACTTTTCTCTGAGCTCCCGCATCATTTAAAGACAGAATGGAGAAGACTTGGTTGTAGGATGTGGGAGACCAGAAAAAGAGCAAGTCCAGGATGTGCCTCGAGTCCCTGCCTGCACAGTGACTTGGAGAGAGTTCCCACAAACCAGCCACAACCCAGCAAGGCCACTGAGAGAAGGCTCCAGGGCCTTTTTAACTGACAAAGATCCATGTGATTTAGCCCACAGATTCTGCACCATTTGCTCTGCTGGTTCAGGGCTTATGTTGTTGTGAGGGTTTTTCCTGATTTTCATCTTTGTTCTAAAGAAGTGACATTGTGAGAGAGCTAAACTCTCAGAAGGAGAGTGTTACACGTTTAATGAATTGACTTTTATTCCTTTGACAAACCAAAGTTGATGAATGTGTTTTCTCTACAGGTATTGAATATATTAAAAACAAATTACATGCTCTAATTCTGAATGTGCTCACCCACATTAAAAATGTTTCTAGTCATTTAAGAGATAATTCTTTAGTCTTATTTTTATTACCAATATCTATTTTGGATTATGAACTAATAGTTTCATTATAGGGAATTTAGAAAATATCATTTGGAATATAAAGGAGAAAGGCACCTATGTGCCATCACAAAGGGAAAAATTGCACGAATGTTTTCTTGTTTCCCTTCTGCTATTTCTACACTAGTAATAATTCATTTCCTCATATAATCCTCATAACCTTATAAGGTAGGTGCTACTATCACATGAACCTCACAGAATACAAATGGAAACTCAGGCAAAGGAAATAGTTTGTGCAATGCCACAACTTTAATAACTAAATGACAAAGTCAGTGCTCACTCTGAGTCTATCTGACTTGAATTCTGTACTCAGTCCCTAATTAGTTTTCATGTTTTAAAAGTTGAAATAATAATACAATGTATACCATTTTGTATCATCTTTTAAAAACATTAATATATTTTTAAAAGTAAGAAACATTGATATCTTACGAGAAATTTTTTGTGCAAATTATTTAAAAACATGATTTGTACAAGTCATTAATTCCATCATAATGTACTTAGTCACTTCCTTTGGTTACACGTTTTATTAGTCTAAATAAATTTTTCACCTTTTGGGGCATGTCTTTACTTTTTAGGTTGAACTGCTACAGATTAAAATGGTGGGTACTGAGAAAGAAATACTTAAACTTCTTTGTAAAAATAAGCACACTGCCTCCCAGAAAGTCTACCAATTTACACCCTCTCCAGACATGTATGAAATGTCTACTTCACCCCCAAACTCAATGTTTATAATGGTATTTATGTTACAAATTTTGAAGATGAAAAATTTACTGGTTTTACTTTGTATTTCTTTGTTTCACCAGTATATGTGTAAAAATTTCCCCCTTGCATTTTCTAATGAGATATGGAAGAAATTTCATTCATTCACCTACTCATCAACAATTATATTATATCCCAAGAATCCTAAAACATCAATTTCAAAGAACCTATGCACCACAATGTTCACAGCAGCATAATTTACAACAGCCAAGAGTTGGAAGCAACCTAGGTGTCCGTCAGTAAATGAATGGATCAAAAAATTGTGGTACATATACACAATGGAATTCTAAGCAGCAGAGAGAAGGAAGTAGCTACTACCCTTTGCAACAACATAGATGGAACTGGAAAGTATTATGCTGAGTGAAATAGGCCAGGTATTAAAGGACAAATACCATATGATCTTACCTTTAACAGGAAGCTAAACAACAAAATAAACAAGCAAAGAATAAAAACAAAGACACTGAAATAGAGAACAAGTGGGCAGTGACCAGAGGGGAGAGGGAAGGGAATTTAAGGGGGAAAATGGGAGGGATTTTTAGGAACAAGAATGAAAGACACAGGGATGAGGACTGGGTGGGGGGGGGGAATGGGAGGGAGGTGGGAGGACAGGGCAGGGGGGCTGGGATGGGAGATATAGACAAAAAAAACTGTACTTGAAAAATAACTAAATAAAAAAAGATAAAAAAAACAATTATTAATCACCCATATTGTGGTACTCTGGGTTACCAGAAAGCAGAAAATCAAATTTGGGTGTTATTGACCTTAGTGTAGTGGAAAAAAAACAGATAATAGCAAAGTGAATACAATATAGCTGTAGAAATTATAATATTTGATAACAAAATAATAAAATTACATGCTACAGAAAATCTCAGTGGCCCTGGCCAGGTACCTCAGTTCTTCACAGCAATGTCCCCATACACCAAGGTTGCAGGTTCAGTCTCCAGTCAGGGCGCATACGAGAGTCAACCAGTGAATGCAGGAATAAGTGGAAGAACAAACTGATGTTTCTCTCTTTCTTCCTTCAGCTCCCTCTAGAAGCAATCAATAAAAATAAATAATTAAGTACATGAATAAAATCTCAATGATTCATAAAATGAAGCAGTAACCAGTGAACACAGTGACTTATCTCAGTTGGAAACTCTGTCCTTCTGACTATGTTCTGACCCATCAGATGACCTGTTTGTTTCTCCATGGGAAGCTGTCTTGCGTGTCTTGAACACCGTTTCCAAAACTTCTCCACCGAGTCGGCAGTCATTCATGACATTAATTTCCACTAAAAAAAACACAAATGATTTTGTGTGTGTGTGTGTGTATAAGTGTTCAAATGAATAATGTGGGCACACACTTGGGACAGGTGGGGTTGCCAGATACAGTACAGGACACCCAGTTCAATGTCAGCTTTCAGAGGTAACTTTCGTGCAAGCATGGCTAAATAGTTCATGGGATGTACTGATGCTAACAAGCTACTTGTTGATGGTCTAGAATCTACATTGTAATGGGTAATTGTATTTGCATTTGCTAGAGTTGGCAACACTGGTGGCAGGGAAGCAGGACAGGCAGCAGGCAGAGCTGCATCAGCAGAAAGCAGACTCAGGAGGGACCTGTCAGTAGTTGGGGCCCACACAGGGCTGGTGTTCACTGCTCAGGGGCCACTCAGTCCATGGCCATCTAAGCTACAACCAAGTTTCTAAAAATCAGAATTACAAATTATATCTAAATTTTCTTTTATTAAAGTACATTAAGAAATTTACTGATGAACTTTTAAAAAATAAGCTGCCTTTTTGGAACCTGAAATTGTGCCTGCATCATGTACAACACTTAGTGTGTCTTACCACCACAGATGCAAACTTACACCAAGACCATAAACTTTGGGACCCTCAGAGCAGAAGCCAGCCAGTCCATCTGCCCTGAGCAGCTGGTGCCCTGAGAGGCCACTGCCCAAGGCTCTGCTTCCCTGAGACACATGATGACAGTGAGGGGACAGGGTGAGGGGTGAAGGGTCAGAGGAGGGGAGGGAAGAAAAGTCTTCTCTCTGAGCTGCTCCCCACCTCTCACGTCCAGCTCATTTCTCCTCCTCACCAGGCTGCTGCTTCTGTTCCACCCTCCTACCCCTCTATGCATCACCCCAGGTTGGCACCAGGCTGACAGGCAGCAAAAACAAACAATAAGCCAGTCTCCAAAAAGGCAAACACCACTCGATTCCACTTACACACAGCATACACAGTTGCCAAGCTCATGGAGACAGAAAGCAGGATGGTGGTTCCCGGGAGATGGAGGAGGGAGGACAGGGAAGTTGTTCAGTGGGTACAGAGTTTCAGACCTGCAGGTTAAAAACGTCTGAAGATGATTCACAACAACACAAGTGTACTTAACACCCCTGGACTGCACACTTAACAAATGGTTAAATGATCAATTTTATGTTATGAATTATTTTACCACAGTAGGAGAAAATAACTAGGGTAAAAAATCCACAAGCGAAAATTGGGGACCTTGACCTCAATCTTGCAACCACAAGGACATGCATTCTGCCCATAGGACCCTGCAATTCCACTGGCACTTGATTTTAGACTAATGTCATGCTGAACAGAGAACCCAGCTAAATGGACCCTCCTCTCCAACCCTGGATCCACTGAAACTCTGACAACCTCAACACGTGGTATTTTAAGCCACTAAATGTGTACTCATTTGATACACAGTGTTAACAAAATTAGTACAGTCTGTGGGTACAATAAGCTTTGAAGATGCCCATCAGATCGTGTGTCACTCCTTGGCTCAGGCAACTCCAGCAACTTTCAGGTTCATTCAGAGTAAAATGAAAATGAACCCCTCACTGTGGCCAACTGATACTGCCTGGTATCACCACTCACACCCTCTCTGATCTCCTTCCCCACTGCTCTGCACTGAATACTCTGCTCCAGCCACACTGGCTCCTTTTCTGTTCCCTGAGCAGGGGAAGGAGCCTCAGCGCTGTGCCCCATCTGCCACCATGTCCTGGGACGCTCTCTGAAAGGCTGCACCTCCGCCATCTGCAGGACTCCCTCTGCTCTACCTGCAGTGAGGCCTCTGCTCCGGTGCACATCCCTGGAGAGTCTCTCTCTGGACTCCCCCTACAAAACACACTTTCCTCAGGTGGCCACTCTCAGCCCCCCTCCTTCAGTTACCTTCATTCTCAGATACTGGTTATGCTTGCATTTCCACAACTTAGAACCTGGGGAAGAGCCCTGGCACATTGCAGGTGCTCAGTACACGCTGGTTGAATGACTAAAGAAGACAAATAAAAGATGATGATGACCTTGTCTTAGGAGTTTGAGCTCACAGGAACCTAACATGGAATGGACAGAAACAAACAATGAAAAACATGCCTAAGCTCAACTGTAGGTTTATTACATGACAATGTTACTGTTTGTTATATGACACTTTGGCTGAGCAGTCCCTACGAAACACCTACTAGAGCAAGGTGTCAGGCACAGTACAGGAAGCCTCCTTAATTTTTGGGACCAAAGAACAAATTAAAGAGGCAGAATAGAAAATAGCATTTTTATGGATAGGTTATAAATTAGAAAAGTCTGTAAAATAGAAACAGTTCTTAAAAAGAGATTTTGTTAAAAAAGACTACAAAACAAAAGTCTACTGAGGTTCCTTTTGCAAAGGATGCTAGAAATGAAGTTGTTTTGTGACTTCTGGTCGAGATGGAGGCATGAGTAGGCACGCCTCACCTCCTCATGCAACCACAGAAAAAATTACAAGTAAACCTCAAAATAAAACAACACCCTAACTGTCAGAAAATCGAACTGTATGGGAGTCTGACAATGAAGTGTTTAAAGAAGCTACATTCATCCTGACAGGTTGGAGGGGCGGAGACATGGAGATGGAGTGGGGAGGGGAGGACACTCGGTGTGGCAGGGAGAAGCAGAAGTAGCAGTGGTGGAATGGGCAGTCCCAGCCCCAGGCCAGGCCAGTACCCACCATGGGGAAGAGAAATCCCCATAACTTCTACTGTAAAAATCAGTGGGGGTTGGGGTGGCAGAAGAAACTGCTGGATTTTCAGGAGACTCCCTGAAAAAGGCCCACATGGTCTTAGAACAGACGTAAACCCACCCACTCTGGGAGTCAGCACCAGGGCCACAGCTGAAAGGCTGCCAGTCCCATACAGAGAGTGGGCGAGGTGACTGGAAACCTGGCAAGTGCCGGGCACACCACCAGAAGCCAGGCAGGGGCACTGGCCTCTCTCTAATCCCTTCTGCCAGGCACAGCCACAAAGCACTGAATCAGGTTGCCCTGCCTTGGCTATTACCTAAGTAATCGATTATCTATGTGTTTTCATTTAGTGTTTACAGAATCCCCATGTATGGGACTGGGGGTTTCTCTCCTCAAAATCCCTATGTTGAAATCCTATTCCCCAATGTGTTCGTATGTGAAGAGGGTTCCTGGGGAGGTGGGTAGGTCATGAGGGCGGAGCCTGGTGAGTGGGTTCAGTGCCCTGGGAAAGAGACCTGGGAGAGTCCCCTCACCTATTCCATGGTGTGAGGTGACAGTGAACAGGCAGCAGCCCAGGAAAGGACCCTCCCTAGACACAGACTGCCCGCACCTTGTCCTTGGACTTCCCAGCCCCCAGAACTGTGGCTAGTGCATTCTGTCATGTGTGAGCCACAGTGTGTGGGGTTGTGGTGAAGCCGTGTGAACACACTGAGATGTCTTGTGCTCATTTGAATCACAGTATGTCTGTGTCTTAGTTATGTTGCAACTTCACTGCATTTCTTAGAATCTGCCACTTAAGTATTAAATATGCATTTCCAGAGTAAATAAATGATTCAACCAGATATCTACAGTTAGCTACCCTTCCCTGTCTTTGCATTACACATCCCGACCAATTAGTGTGCTAAACAGAAACCCATTTCTCTGTGGAGAAATATTACTGCACCTGTCTCTAACATAAAAGTATTGACTGAGGAAAACTAAAGTTTAAAGAGGGAATCAAGAAGAATAAAAAGCAAAAAGCTAAGACAAGAAGGAAATGCGTGTTTTTATATTTGAAGGAAGAAGAAAGAAAATGATGAAAATGAAAGTTTAAAAATATCATCCCATCTATTTCTGCACTTTTCCCCTTGAGTCTTGTCTTCCAATACTAGGAAAATGGATAAAATAATTTTAATATGGTATAAGGTATTCAGCAGAGAGCCACTAAAAATTGAAGCAAAATTTAATTAAAATTCCAATATAATTTCTTTTTAACTTACCGTAAATCGCTATAATTTTTTAAGATTTTAATAACAGTTGACTTAGAAATAATTCTTCAAATACTAATGTATTATTAGGAAAAACACATGCTGCTTTTAGTCTTAATTTTTTGATCCAGATTTTAAGGTAAGAAAATGTTGCATTTCTATATATTTACATGTAAAAGTATTAAGAGGCCAACACAAGTGTAATATTGAGGTGAGGCTGTGTAATGCGTGCAGCCTCCATTTCTAACTGACTGGAATACACTCCGGGATTCGACACACCACCAATCACAGCTCTTTAAAGAACTGTGGATTTGCTTGACATACGTTAACAAAGACACCAAAAGCCAAAAATTTAAAATCACTTAAATACTATCAGGCTATTAGAAGTGAAATACTTGTATTCAAATTTCACTCTATTCGAATGGAAAAAATAAAATAAATTTGTGCTATTTTCAATGAAACTGAGCAGACAATTAGAACTCCAGACGAATGCAAAGATGACTCACTTGAGTGGACACTTTTTGGATATGTTCACCAGATGCGTGAGAAAGGTGACTTCCTTGAAGATGACAAACTAAACCCTAGATACTGAATAAGAATCACGAGGTAATTTTCTGTCATGCCAGTGAATGGCATCCTATAAACTATTTAAAAGCAAAAAAAAAAAAAGTCACCGGAGACAGCCTTGCATGGCGAGAACAGGAACAACATACCTTTGTTCTCCGTGGCAATGGCCCTGGATATGCAGGAGATGTTCACCGACAGCGAGCGTGAGCACTGGTGACTTCAGTTGTGAGAATGGTGTCTACTCTCCATCATCACACAACCTGGGTTGTGGACAGGTGGGCTCCAGGTGATCCGATTCCAGGAGGAGCAGGCAGGTACCCAGCCCTGGTGGGGCATGCTCCCCCTCCTGCAGCAGCCATGCTGGCCAGAGGGACCCCGGCCACATGGCCACAAGGAGATCTAGAGGCAGCTCTGGGCCTTCCTCAGTCCATGTCTAGAATGGACGCTCTGGATGCCTGAGGATGAGTGGGCCTGGGCTGGACAAACCGACTGCACCGCTCCCACCATGGGAGCTGCAAGACCCAGAACCGCGAGTGGGCCTGAAGAAGTCCCAGCAACAGGGAGGCCCTGTGCACAGTGCTGGTGTCTTGGTGGCAACTCCAACACCATGAGTGGTCATCTGGTGCTAACAAGGGCATTGGGGAGGGACGTTCCCTTCTGCTGACCTTTGGGGGTCCCTGGGGTAGGCTGCAGTGTGGATCAGGGGCCAAGGGGATGGCCTGAGGCAGGGCAGCAGCCCTTCAATGGGGGCCGGCTGGCAGGGCACCTGCAGGGCACCTGTGCCCCACGCTGTACTGGATCTGGTAAACCGGCATGGATCTCACATCACAGTTTGGAGAAGAGAGGATTGTGGTGGCATAGCAGGGGGGTGTAGTGTCCATTTCTATGTCCTCCTCATCGTCGTTGGAAGGTATGATTGTGGCAGCAAAGCAAGGGGGAGTCGTGTCCATTTCAATGTCCTCGTCCCCATGGAACACTGGCTGAGAGCTCTCATCTGCAGCTGCCCTGGCCGAGATGGTGGCAGAGCTCTGCCCAGTCTCAGGGGCCAAGGGCAGGGTGTCTGCCATCCCTGAGCCAGGAGCACAGACAGAAGGGGCAGGCCGAGTGACACTGCTGTCAGCTGCGCCCTCTGCTTTGTCCTCCAAGGTCTTTTTACTTTGCAAGGTGCTCAGCAAGATGCCCAGGTCTTTGTCCCTAGCAAGGGGAGGCACCTTGGGAGGTGGGGGCAGCTCACCTGGATCACAGAGCAGTGGAGGAGTCTCGGGACGTTTCCGTTTGCGCGGCTTCCTGCAGGCCGAGGGACTCGCTGGCTCCTCGCCGTCCATCTCCTTGCCCAGCGTTGGAGAGGCGGGCACGCTGGGCACCGGGTCTTCACCCAGCACTTCCTCTGTGGGTGGCCTGCAAGGCCTGAGGCCTCCCTCGGTCCTCAGGGACTGAGGTGTGAGTGGCAGATCCCCGCTCTTATCTGGGCTGTTCGGGTGATTCTGTTGGTTGTGCCGGACCACACTCTTTCTGTTCTTCTCCATCCGTGCTGGGGACTCTGCTCCGACTCCCACCTCTGCCTCCTTTGGACAAGGGCATGGGGTGGCACTGGAGGGGACTGGCTTCTCAGCCATGGCTCCCTGCTCCAGTGGTGGCAGCAGGAGAGAAAACCTGTGCCTCATAGGAGGGATATAGACCATTCTCGAGGGTCCAAACATCCTGGAATTTCTCATGGACAACAGGGACTTCTTTGGAGGGTCCTTCCAGCTCACTGAGGGGAGGACCTCCACAGGGAAGCGGGTCGTCGTTGGAAAAGGGCACGGCCTTCTGGGCGCGATGTAAAACCCAGAAGAGAAGGGTGCCCGATCCCTGCGGGACAGCCTGTGACCAGGGTGCACCACAGGAGCGGGGGCAGCAGGGTGGGCCCGGCCAGGCGGGGCATCATCGCGGTGGACCGGGAAAACCACTGGACGATGGCCACTGGGCAAGGGCTGGTGACCGCGCCAGCGGAAAAATCGCCTATGAAACTTGGAAATCAAATTTCCCATCTGGAGGCAGTTGTGCGCCAAACAGGCCGACAAGAAAGTAGAAAAGGGGAGAGCGTCTCCTTTCCTTCCTACTCCTCTGGGTCTCTAGCACGCACTGAGCTACCTGTAGCCAGGAGTTCTGATGTCTCCATGGAAACACCAACTGACCAGCACCAGCACCAGCACCAGCAGGTGGGCAGAGAGAGGGCAAAGGGCGAGGGGCGGGGCCTAAACAACTGGCCAATGCTTTCAGGACTTCCTAGCACTGGCCCTCCAGCTGAGGGTAGCAGCTGTTTGGCACCCCCTGGCCCTCCATGACAGGTGTCTGTTATGGGCCACCCAGGCCCCATCCACCAGACCTGGCCCTGCCTGGCCAGGGCACAAAGTGAAATCACAAAAACCACAAAGGGACTACTTTAAACTCTAATAGAAAATAAGTAGCTCCCTCTTTGAAAAATCGCTGTGGATCATGATCACTTTATTCACCTCCTGAAACCCTCCCCAGAAGAAAAGCCAACATCTCGCAGAATGCAAGAGGAAAAGGAAGCTGAACCCGTTCCCAGTTATGTTTTCTTAGTAAGAAGCCTTGAAAACCCATGAAGAGACTTTCACTGTCTTTTCTGGCTACAAGCACAGAACTACAGGTATAATGCATTCCTCTCTGAAAAGCAAAGAAGTTGGTGAAATCACATCATGAGAACAGACATCCAGCAGGCACAGGACTGCAAAGGACATGACTAGCTGAGCAGTAGCCAAAACAAAAGGACGAACCCTGGGAATCGGGGTGCAGGACCAGTGAGGACCCCGAAGCCCTGAAAGTTGGCTGAGGCAGAGATTGGGGAAAAGAGAGGGAAAGCAGGGAAGCAGAAGGAAAGGAAGATCTGGGCTTGATGGATTCAAGGACACGACGTCAAGGACAGCTCATGGTGTGCACTCAGGGGTATCACCTGCAGAACATTGTGGACGAGACGTGGTGAAGGGAGTTTATGACCAGAGGAGGCAGTGAAATGGACACCAGAGGGGAGAGGAAACATTGAATTCCGCCCTTGCACTAGCACATATGCTGACAAGAGAGACGTTGGGCCCCTTTCCACCCTGCTCTGTGCCCAAGGCCTCCAGCAGGGCTGGCACAGAGTGGCCACCTAACCCTCACCAGTGAACTGAGTGACTTCCCTGAGGCCGACTTGTTCTGTAAGGTTTGGGGCAAGTGGAAGGTACCTGCATAAAAGGAAGCTGAATGTGCAGACTCACGGTGAAGACTGTGGCAACAGGTCAGCATGGCAGACCCGCCTCATTCAACTTTGTCACACTTTTTTTATCATTTCTTTTTTAAATGTTTTTATAGTTTGTTTATTTAGCGGGGGACAGCAGAGACAAAGACAGGGAGAGAAACATCGATCATTTTCCCCTTGAACACCCATAACCCGGGAGCTGGCTTTCAACCTAGGCATGTGCCCTGACTGGGAATGAAACCGGTGACCTTTCTGTCCACAGAGTGATGTCCAACCCACTGAGCCACACCAGTCAGGCCAATATTGCAGCCTTTCTTAATAAAAGTGCAGAAAATGAAGTCCACAGGAAGGTCTGCTGTGAAAAAACACCAGTCAGCTGTTCTTTCCCTTCAGAAACACAGAGGTCTGGAGGTCTCAGATTCTATATTCCCTAATCAAGGAAATGAAAAATAGGAGGCGGGGGGGAATTAATAAATGCACATTTGCACACAATTCAAAACATAAGCATATTTAAAAAGTGTACTTTGCTGACATACACTGAGTAGATACATAATAGCAATGAAAACTTTATCCAAATAAGAACATCATCCTGTACTTTCTGTAAGATGTGCGACTGTGTGGGGACGAAGGAGACTTGGGTTGGACACTGGATTGAATGTCGCAGAGACAACTGTGTTGGGACGAAGGAGACTTGGGTTGGACACTAGATTGGATGTTGCAGATGTGTTTTAAGTTCCTAAACTGCTCGTGGTAAATTCCCAAATGCAGTAAGTTCCTGCATTCTGAAATACGTGACTTTACTGTGTGTGATGCTTACACAATCTACTCTAATTTCACACTATGTGATATTTTTATATACACACATATGTATATAAATGTACACACACCCCCAATCCCAGGAAACACTATGTTACGACCTAAAGAAACTATATTGATCCATAGTTTGATAGATCAACTACATTGATATAAAGTACTTACAGTCTATTCCAAATACAAATGTATCATTAGATACACATAACATCTTCAAAACAGATTGAATATATTTTTAATCTCTGATTTTTGAAGTTTGGTATGGGAATATTGTCACAATACCAAGTTATGTGACAAGAACAAGGTAGAATGGCATATATCAATTATTTTAAAAATATAAGATTATGATGTATAGAAAGATTGGAAGGAAATGTACCAAATCATTAATGATGGTTACATGTATGGTTTTTATTTATATTTCCTTATCCTTTCAGTAGTTTATCTATAGTCTACACTTCTGAGTTTCAGAGACATTCAAACAACAAGGTGTGCAATCACTCACCACATCATAATTCGCCCATTAATTGCGGGCATATCAAATCCTTTGGGAGGGCTCTTCAATGTCCCAGATTTGGGAGGCACAGACTTCTCTGAAACAAAAATGTCAGGAGGTTTTACTGATCAAAACTAGAAGCAACCAAAGGTGCCAGGCCTCCACAGAGCCCACTAGGACAGGTCCAGCAACCTCAACTGAAACACACCCCAAAGGGGAAGCTGAACAGAAGGCCCCGCAGGCCACTGGCAGGCATCCCCGTGCCCACATCTCCTTCTCCATCGCCTGAGCTCTGGGTGAAAATCTCTGAAAGATTACGCTCCATTGCTGTCAGCAAAGAACAGCCCATTGTAAGCTACACATAGAGCTTAGTAGTGTAGTGAAGGCAAAGCACGACTCAAACAGAATCAGGGGAAGTGTTGAAAGACATGTGACAGCATTTATACATCAGGACCCAAGGCGTGGACCGAGTTTCAGAAATTGTGATCACTCAGACTGCAGAAGTCTCTCTACACAACATGGTCTGGCTCCAGGCTATGGAGAGAGGAGAAGGAAGGCCGCCCCAAACAGGGGCACACCCAGAAAAAACACACTGCCTGAGGAACTTCCACACAAGGGACCACGGGGAGACCAGTCACGAGCCTGCAAGGACTCACATGCTGTTGTAGTGCCTGGCTTTCCTTCGGCATCCACTCCAGAGACGTTAAACATCATTGGTCATTGAGAAGTGCTTGGCAACGTGGTTCTGAGTGTGTGTGTGTGTGTGTGTGTGTGTGTGTGTGTGTGTGTGTGTGTAATTGATTCTATGGGATGGGTGTATTTGTCTATTACTATTTCTATGGGACGGTTGTATCTGGCTGTTGTTTCTATGGGATGCATGTGTCTGTCCATCTATGGGTGGTTCTGTGGGGTGGGTGTGTCTGTCTACCAGTGTTTCTATGGGATGAGTGTATCTGTCAGTCTATCAGTGGTTCTGTGGGGTGGGTGTGTCTGTCTACCAGTGTTTCTATGGGATGCATGTGTCTGTCCATCTATGGGTGGTTCTGTGGGGTGGGTGTGTCTGACAGCTACAAAGTGATACAATTCACTAGGTCTGGGGGGTGAGGAAATGGTGAGAATGGAGTTTAGTGCTCTCTTTCCAGGGAAGAAACAGCTCCTCCCTTTCTTGCAGTAAATGATCAGAGTGCCGAAATGGCACAGTTTAAACATGGATGTGCTGAAAGAAAAAGTCTGGGAACTCCCTAGGTGCCAGGACTAAAGGGGACAAAAAACATGGGCAATGACAGGGAGGAGCCTGTGGGGCTGAGGGGGTGGCCCCAGAAGCTGGGGGCAATGGACACAGGAATGAGACACAGCCCAGGGGCCACTGGGGCAGAGTTGAATGGGGTGGATCTCTTGCTGGTCCCTACGAACGGGGAACAGAAGCCTAGAAGCTTCTGTCCAAGCTTCTTCTCTGTGGGTCCAGAAAAACAGCAGGGACATGTTCTGGCAACTGAGGTACTGGGTACCCATCCACCAAGAGGTCCAAACCCAGATCCAGACACCTGTGGCCTCCATGTGGGCTGCACTAGGGGCGCACAGCACGCACTAGGCAGTGTTCCTGGCCAAAGGTCTGCCTGAATGGCATCCTGAGGAAATGATCAGGCAACTTCAGAGTGCAGACCACTGAGCCCGACCACTGACCACCGCCCACCACGACTCAGCACTGCCAGCATGAAAGACAGTCACAAAACGGCGAGGATAAGTTTTTGTTCCCAAAGGACTAAAGAAATACGGTGACGCAATCTTCATAGTCCTTTGGGACCTTATTCATGGTGACATTGAATGTTTGAAGGAGAGACCAGTTGCACTTTTCAATGGCCTCAATTCTGCACTTGTCACACAATTTCCTCAAGGTTAAGTTCGAGACAGACTTTTCCAGCAAGAATACTGCACAGTCAATGCTGTCCTGTCTAACACAGCCCACAAGGTGACAGAGAACCCGGTTTGACATGATTCTCCTTCCTTCCATCTGCCCCTGACTCTGGCCCTGTAAAAGTAAGAAGTGAGAGGACCAGGCGTTAAGGTCTCTCAGACTGTTAGTCCACATGAGGCATTGGTCTCCTTAGAGATTTGTCACTGTTGGAAGCTGAAGGGCACGGATTCCTCCCATCAAACCAGTCTTTTGAAGGAAATATTTGGGTGAGTGGTTTCTGGTTATGATACCAATTGTTAACAAAGGATCCCTGCAATGTTCAGTTTGGGTGTTTACTCGATTTCCAATTTTAGTTGATTATCATCATGTGGGACAGGTGAAAGAGTTTATTTCAAATTAACAACATCTTTTCTTAGTTTCGAAAGTCCTTGGCGTCTGAGAGAGAGAGAGAGAGAGAGAGAGAGAGAGTATCAAATTGGAGGCTTTCTTCTGCTCTGTCCACACCTGAACTCTTGTGTGAAGGAGGAGATGAAGGGAGCCACAGGCTGAGTGGAGGGGAAGTGAGACCCAGGAGACAAGAACAACCTCCCTAAGCTACATCCAGCCTGTGCTGCAGAGGGACCCAGCCTCGCCCCTCTGCCCCCAGAAAATGGAGGGTGTAGCCCAGGGCAATGCTGCCAGGGACACTTGCCCAGAGACCTCCCCCTTTCCTCAGCAGCCACTTCAGGCCTGAATCCCCCTCATCAGCAGCAAAGGGGTGGTTTTCTCACACCTTCCAGGGAGGGAGGTGTTAGCATCCCTGCCCTACACTGGGAAACAGACTGCAGTCAGAAGGAGGAGACCCTCGGTGGAGAAACTCGCCCTCTTACTGTGGGTTCCAGTCTTCGGAGGAGGAGGGGCAGGTGATGGGAGAGCCAGCAGGGGCCTCAGAGTGTGTACAAATCATCACTGAGACTCCAGGGGGAAAAGTTCAATGTACTGAACAGACTTCATGGGAAAGGAAATGAAAGTGAGAGGCCAAGATAAAGCAACACTTCATCCAGTAAGGGTTTTCCCCAGGAAGTAGCACTTTCCTCCTGGGAGACAACAAGCCCCTGGGGGATGTGCCCTGATCTCACCTGGCCTCCAGCTCCAAGACTTTCTGGCCCCATCTGCACCTCCATAGGACCCCAGGGGCCAGCCCCTCCCTTCAGCATGAATGTCCCCCCGACCTTGTTTCTCACTCAGATGGGGACGCTCAGTACTGGGGGTGGGGGTACAACAAGAGAGTTCTAGGAGAGACCCTGCCTTTCATGCACAGCTCATTCCCCAGAGCAAGGAGCCAAGGCTGTTCTGTACCTTCCGCACCCCTGTGTCCAACACTGGACCTTCTGTTTCTGATTCAGAATTGGGCAAGTGTCCTGTCTTTTCTTCAGCCCTCCCCCCAGTCCCCCTGGTGCATCCTGCTCCAAGGTGTGAGCCACGGGTGTGCTCTCTGGGCTCCAGACTGGACAGCAGACCGGGCAGGCCAATGAGAGCGGCTGGGCCGGGTGTCTCCCCATCCCCTGACTGAAGTGCTGTGGCCCTGACTGCAACCCACCCACTGTCTTTCCAACACCATTTCGGTGAACGATGCCCTGTTTGCGAACATGTGACCGCAGACAGGCAGCCTGTTTGCTTCAGAATCTAGGAACTAACTTCCAAACAAACAGACTCTGACCTTCAGGCGCTCCAACACCTGGAGATTTACACCGTGAAAACAGGACGGTGTAAAAGCAGGGTGACAGAAACCAGACCCTCGATTGCCTGGCTCCGAGCTCTGCAAGGACTTTGGGTGCCGACTGTGCGGACTCGCGTGTAACGCCCTCGTCAGAGCGCCCACCACCCGCTCTAGTTTTCTATGTCCTGCTTCCCCTGCTCCATCCTAACAGCCCCGCCTGCACTGAGAGTGAGAAGGTCTCCTCGACCTGCTTTTTCCTTCCACCTGCCTCTGTCTCTTGATTATTAGATTTTGAGGAGCAAGCAGCTGAACCGCAGTTCAGTGTCAGTCCTCAGACAGGTCAGGGGCTTAGGATGGGCATTCGGATCCTGAAACCCTGTTAGTACATCTGGTGAGGAGAGGAACTGCAGGTCTCAAGAGCTCTCTGAAGGTGTGTGGACCCACATAAGGGAGGACCCTGTGGGTGTCTCCCTCAGCCTCCCGCCTTCACTTAAACCTGTGAGCCAAGCATTCCAGGCTTCTATCAGCCATGGCATAGTCTGCTTTCTGTGACATGGAAACACTGGGACACTGGATAATAGTGCTGTAACAGCAGAGCTTTCCTCTCACGCTTTCTCCTGGGCCCCTGTGCTGTGATTTCAACCTCTTCCCAGGTTTTGGTTTTCAGGCTGGAGAAGGAATCGTGGAGTGGCAGGTGAAAGAAGCCACTTCCCCTGCCTTAACCCCTCATTCATCTCTTCCTTACAAGTCCCTAGTTTATGGGTCCCAGGACCTGAGGCCATAGGTGTCTTCAGAGATAAGCTTGTGGTGAAGGAGACCCTGAAACTGTCTGCAGACATGGGGAGGTGGGGCGGGGCGGTGCACGTTGCAGAGAACCCCATGATCTTCCCCAGATCTCAGGGGGATTGTGACATCCCAAAAAGTTAACCAGCCTGGGTCCCCCTCTCCCTCCTTCCTGTTCTCTATGGGAGCACTGACCCTCCTGCTCAGTCTGCTCTTTTCAGAACTGAGACAGGCTTGGAAACACAGACACCAACATGTGAGGGGTGACAGTGGGACAGAGGCAGTAGGCATGGCAGAGGGAGCTGACCAGCAACAGATATGAGCGCAGGTCACAGGAAGTCCAGGATGGGGGCACTGTGAGGGGGTGAAGTGGGCAGGCTGGGGGAAGTGTGAAGGGACGATAAAGGTCTCACAAAGTCGAACAGTGGGCATACTGGAGGCACAGTGGTAAGGCTGGGCTGACATGCGGGAGTTTGGACCTCACAGTTGGGCATCTGCAGGTATTGGTGAGGCCATTGCCGGACTGCAGATGAAGGAAGGGCAGGGGGAGTGATGGACAGAACCTCTGGCTCTGGGACCTCACCTGATTCTACCCTGAGCAGGTCTGCAGTGGGAGGGCTGGCCTCTGCATCCAGCCCAGGTCCCTCCCCAGCATCTCCTTCTGTCTCTCTCCCACCCCACCCTGGTGGAGGTAACTCTGGACATGGGCACGACTCTCTCCCAGCTCCACCTTTCTGCTCTGAAAGCTGTGTCCTGTAGGAACACTTGCCAGAAATGTGCCCTGCCCAGAGGAGAGATTCTACAGGAAGTGTGTGTGGGGGCTTCTCGGCGGTTCCTGGCAGGAAAACATTAGTGGGAGGTGGGCTTGGGGCACATGGGAATGTGGTACTGGGTGTGTGCTGGGACGACGTGGACAGACAGGTGGCATGTGTGCCTTTGTATCACAGAAATGGGTACCAGGTGCTCAGACAGAAAACGTGTATTTCACATTCAACCCCCTCACCCTACAAAATCATCCTCTCTTCATGAACACACCGAACACAAGTGGTGGTCTCCCTGGACTCCGGGGGGGAAGCCGCCTCCTGCTTCAATGTAAATGATCAGCCCTTTATTTACACGTCATTTTGAAGGATAACTGAGGATCTACATTCAGCATGACTTTCCACTATGACTCCCATAGTGATCTGCCCAGTGTCCCAGGGATCAGAGAAAGCAGCACCTTCTGAAAGGGCTCCCACATACCCAGACTTGGACAACCTGGAGCTCTCCCCACAGGTGACCACACCTGCCTCTCCAGGGTGATGCCAGAGGAAATCACACCTCACACGCTTCTTCATGACCCAGAGGTGCACAGGCTCCAGAGCCCTGCACGGCCAGCAGTGATGGCTACTGGGCCAGCAGGCTTGGTGCATGGGTGTGGAGTCAGGGTCATGGCTGCTCTGAGACTGGAGGGAAGAAGGCTGACAGTGCATCTAGTTTGCACCAACTCTGTCCACCAAAGACCTTTGACAAGTAACAACTTCGTGGGCTCCTTGCCAGTCAAACAGGGACAGGAATTTCCACCTCAGCAGCGAGTGAGCCTGAGGGGCAGCACATGTGAGTCAGGCTGCTTTCGTCTATGATGTGGCCTCAACTCACGACGTGTCCTTTAAATTATGCTTTTTTCCAGACTGAACACTGTTTGCATCCCATGTTGGTCCATTTCCCATCCTCCCAGTCACCCATGGAGTAATCATTGAGCACCTGCTGTGTCTGCCCAAAACATTAAAGAGGAAGTAATACTGTACAATTCATTTCACACGTCCAGCAGTGCCCTGATACCAAAATCAGACAAGGTCATTGAAAGTTTTGGGGGGAAATCTATAGACCCATCATCTCTCATGAACATAGATCAAGATTTATAAATGAAGTTTTAGCAGGTTGAATCTAACCATGTATTCAAGGATCATACATACCTACCATGTGTGGTTTACCCCTGGACTGCAGGCTTAATAATCAAATGTCAACCAGTGTAACTCACCACATCAGCAACTTAGATGATACAACAGTTTGGATGGATTTGAAGGGCATTCTATTAAGTGAAAAAAGTCAATCCCAAAAGGTTTCAGACTTCCGATCCCATGCTATGTAATATTCTCAGAATGACAAAATTAAAGAGATGGAGAACCCAGCAGCCACAGCCAGAGTCAGGGAAGGGAAGGAGCAGTGGCTGTGATGGGGCCTCATGAGGGAGCTCGTTCACAGTGATGGCACCGCACCCACAGCCGCAGCGCACACACTGCGGGGAGGGGAGCTGGGCCTGTGGTCCAGCACATGGCACTGTGCCTGCACCAGCTTCCGGTTTTCCCCATGTGTTACCGTTGTTGAAGATGTCCCAGGGGACACGCTGGGTGAGGGGTGCTCAGGACTCTGTGCTGTATTTGCAACTCAATGTAAGCCTACAATTATTTTGAAATAAAAATATCTTTCTTAAAAAGCAGCTTTAAATATGCAATTATCTCAGAATAGAGTTTAATGAAAAGAAATGATTGGGCTGAGCCACTGTTTATTACGTACGGCCACTGAGATAATGAAACGGTCAATGCGGGTCTCCAAGGTTGAACTCGTGAGAGCCCACTTCAGACAGCAAACCAGGAGGCTCTGGACACCAGAACCACTATCTTCAACTCACCTGAACTGCAGGGTGCCAGCCACCACAGTATCCAAAGTAAACGAGGGTTAAAACTGTGAACAAGAAACTTTGTGTGGACAGGTGAAGCAGTTCACTGTAATGTAACTCGGCTTGGCTGAGTTAGAAACAGTGCATGCCAACAGAATGAACATCTCTCCCACCCCAAATTCCAACCGCCACACATTTTCATGATAAAAATGATTAAAACTAACCAAAGCTGCCAGAAACAGAACTGGGGCCCCCAGTGCCTATTACCAGGACCCAGGCGGGTGTCAGGGTCCAGCTGCCACAGTCCTGGGGGCTCCTTGGGGCTCTGGAAACCCTTTTCTGGAGGCCACCTTTTGAGCTTTCCCACCTCAGGACAGTGGTGGAGAGCAGTGCTGAGGGCCTGAGTCTGCAGTCAGGCCCTGGGGAGGGAGGCGTATCTCTGAGGATCGTTAAGGAAGGAAGCAGATTGGGCTGGGAGGGTGTACTGAGTCCAGGGAGCCACTGGGGGAAGAGGGTCTCAGAGCACATTGTGAACGACTGAGGCAATGCTTTGTTCCCTGTGTCCTAAGGGAGTAAGAAATAGAAGCCTCAGAACTAGCAAAAGAAAATAAAGAGGCAGAGAGGGTGGGCTGGGTTGAGGGGTTGCTGTCTAGGAACAAACAGGCAGCACAGGGCCAGGAGATGGTAGAAACTTATCTCCTGGGAGTAGTTCCCAGCCACACTCGAATGCATGCACTCACCATCTCACAGATGGGTGTGTGTGTGTGTGTGTGTGTGTGTGTGTGTGTGTGTGTTAGGGGAAACAGAGATGAACTCTAAGCTCCTGGGTGGTTTGATTGCTCTTTTTTTTTAAAGAAGATTTTTATGTATTCATCTTTAGAGGGGGAAAGGGAAGGAGAGAGAGGGAGAGACACATCAATGTATGGTTGCCTCTCATGCATTCCCTGCTGGGAACTGGCCTGCAACCCAGGCATGAGCCCTGACTGGGAATCAAACCTCCATCCATTGGTTCACAGGGGCACACTAAATCCACTGAGCTACACCAGCAGAGCTAATGGCTCTTTCTATGGCCAAAAACCACTGAGTCACTCCTAAAACCTGACTTCACATCCTAGGTCTGGTCAGAAAGAGGCCCCTTTGCCTTAAAAAATGACAACAATATATTCTTATAATATGATAAGAAACATATTCTCATCAAAGTAATGCAGGCTCATGTTTAAAGAGTAAAATTGGGGAAAAAACATTATAGTTAAAAGTAATGGCCCCCCCAAATCTTTCCCCCTTCTTTGTTCCTTCCCTACTTAACAACCCAGGGAGCTGTGGTGCCCACCTGTGTGCCCAGGCCAAGGAGCACTGACACTGGGCTTTGCAGCGAAAGAAAGAGAAGCTGTTTCATTTGGAATGGCGCCACCCTGGAGAAGGGCCAGCCAGTGCTCAAAATCCAAACTCCTCATGGTTTACAGGCCAGAGGATCTACAGAGTGAAAATCATGGGTAAGGATTAGGGTCATGGGCCTTTGTGGATTGGTCAGTGATTGGGGAAGCAGTTGGTTTTCATCTTCTGGCCAGCAATTTCCATCTCAACTTTAGGTCACCTTATCTGGCTTCCGAGTGCTTGTGGTTGGGGGACAGGGTCCTTCTGCTTTATAACTCTGGAGCTGCAAACATCTGAACATGTTGACTGTTGACTGTTGGTTTCACCTCCTCATCCCAGTCTTGTGCCAGAGTTGAGAACCTTGTGGCTTCTGGTTTGGATTCTTCTGTAGCTACTTTCTCAGTGTAAGTTGCATGTTTGCATCCCCACTGCTTGTCTATTGATTCTGCCCTGAGCATCAGGATTAACTCATTGAGACCCTCTGCCTCCCACAACTCTTCCCACGTGCCTTTGTCACTACAACCTCATTTGCTGCATGGTCACATCTGCAACTAAGAAGGTAAAAGAAAATCTTTGCAAATGAACAGAGTCAGAGATATCACACTACTAAAGGACATTAATAAAATACGGGGGGATGTTTCCAGCACATTGAACCCAAGAAAAGACAAAGTGGAAGAGATATGTAACACAAGAAACAGTGGTGAGCTGCAAGACGGCCAGTGGTAGTGACTGGCACTGGAACTGCTATGAACACACTCAGGACTTTTAATGTAATTTCCAGAAAATAGTTCTTCAAACAGGAGAAGGAAAAATGGATGCACAGCATCTGAAATAAAACTTCCAGATGATTTCAAAACCTGGGAGTTTGAAGGAGGAACAGTTAAAAGGAAGAGAAGAAAAATAATGCTCAATATTTTTCTCATTCAGAAGTGACCAGGGTGTTTAGATATCAGGGGGGGAAATATGCAGGTTTATAAATTTTTGAAGGTAATTACAAATAGGAATGGGTCCTACAGCTTTCAAAACATGAGGTAGCACAGAGAAACAAAACTGCATGATCCACTTGGTCAGGAGCAAACGTACAAGAACACAAAAGCACGTTCTATTGGAACGAAAAAGGATGAGCCTTCCCCAAAGCAAGTCAGCAGTCACAATAAATGTGGCAAATTAAATTCTCCTGTGAAAAGACCAAGACTTTATCTCACAGCAGAAAAGAACTCTTCTGCCTCCAGCTCATAATCATGATGAATGTAGCAAATAGTTATAAACTGTATACCACGCTGTCCTAAATGCTTTATATATAGCAACTTATTTAGAGTAAATTTTAAGTATATTTTGTTGATTATGCTATTACATTTATTTCATTTTTTCCTCCTTCTATTTCTCTCTGCCATGCGTCCTCCTCCTACCAGTATTCCCTCCTCCCTTAGTTCATGTCCATGGGTCATACATATAAGTATTTTGGCTTCTCCATTTCCTATACCATTTTTAACATCCCGTCTATTTTGTACCTACCATTTATGCTTCTTCTTCCCTGTACCATTTCCCCCATCCTCTGCCCACCCCTCCCTGTGGATAACCCTTCATGTGATCTCCATTTCTGTGATTCTGTTCCTGTTTTACTTGTTTGCTTAGTTTGATTTTGTTTTTGTTTTTTAGAATTGGTTGTGCATAGTTGTGAGTTTATTGTCATTTAATGTTCATTGTTTTTATCTTCTATTCTTTAGATAAGTCCCTTTAACATTTCATATAATAAGGGCTTGGTAATGATGAACTCCTTTAACTTGACCTTATCTGAGAAGCACTTTACCTGCCCTTCCATTCTAAATGATAGCTTTGCTGGATAGAGCAATATTGAGTGTAGGTCCTTGCCTTTTATGACTTCAAATACTTCTTGCCAGCCCCTTCCTGCTTGCAAGGTTTCTTTTGAGAAATCAGCTGAGTTTTATGGGAACTCCTTGGTAGGTAATAAACTGCTTTTTTCTTGATGCTTTTAAGATTCTCTCCTTCTCTTCAACCTTTGGCATTTTAATTATGATGTGTCTTGGAGCGGGCCTCTTTGTATCCATCTGGTTTGGGATTTTTCTGGGCTTCCTGGACTTTCTTGTCCATCTCCTTCACCAAATTAGGGAAGTTTTCTTCCATTGTTTTTTCAAACAGATTTCCAATTTCCAGCTTTTTCTCTTCTTTTTCTGACACTCCTATGATGTGAATATGGGAATGCTTAAAATTATATCAGAGGCTGTTTATACTATCCAGTTTTTTTTTTATTCTTTTTTTCTCTCGTTATTCTGATTGGTTGTTTTTGCTTCCCTGTGTTCCAAATCATTGATTTGATTTTTGGCTTCATTCACTCTATTGTTGTTTCCCTATATTGTTCTTTATTTTAATTAGTACATCCTTTGTTTCCAACTGGATTTTTTTATATTGTTGAGGTCCTTGAGCATCCTTATAACCCGTATTTTGAACTTTGCATCTGATAGATTGCTTATCTCCATTTCGGTTAACTCTTTTTCTGAAGTTTTAATCTGTTCTTTCATTTGGGCCATGTTTCTTTGTGTCTTTATTTTGACAGCCTCCCTGTGTTTGTTTCCATGTATGAAGTAGAGCTACATAGACTCCTTGTCTTCGTATCGTAGCCTAAAATGGTAGGTATCTTGTAGGATCCAGTGGAACGGCCTTCCCTATCACCCAAGCTGGGTACTCAAGGTGTGCTCTTTGTGTGGGCTGAGTACACCATCATCTTGTAGTTGAGTCTTGGTTGCTATTGACAGGTCAATGGGAGGGATTTACCCAGGCCAGTCAGTTGCAAAGTTTGGCTGTGACCTCTGTTCACCAATCTCCGCCCTCCAAAGAGGGCTCCAGCTATGCAGGGGCAGGGTGATGGTGCTCTGGTAGGATCTGTAGCTGGCCATTGCTTGCTCAGGCCCTGTGGTTTTCTGGGTGGTGCAGGCCAAGGTCAGCCCCCACCTCTGTTTTGCCTGGGGCCACTCAGCATGAGCTACAAAGCAATCTGAGATGGCTGCTACTTGTGCTGGGCTTGGAGATTCCAAGGTAAAGCCAAGCTGTGAATGTAGGCTGGCTGCTCCTAGTGCTGTGCCTAAGGCCACTTAGCAAGAGATATGGGAGTTCAGAGCTCACTGAGGCCTGTTGTTGTTTGTTTCAGAGGATTTAGGAAGTTGTGAAGCAGGAGCCAAAATCAGCCATTCCTATGGAAAAGCTACTGTCAACAAGTGTAAATTGTGTGATGGAGCTCCAGGGGGCCTCCAGGGGTGGCAAACAGTGTTAACTAGGTTAAGGGAGTCTCAGATATGGCAGAGGCCTACTGGCTCTATGGATCTGGCTGCCTTTCTGTCTGGAAAAAGCTGTCCCTCAGCTCCCACCTTGATGCCAGACATATCAGTTCCTCTCTGTATGTCACTAGTGCCTTTCAAGCTGCCACCCTGGTGCTGGAGCTCAAAGGGAATTTAGCATGTGGACTCTTTAAGGGGAACTGCTTGGGACCCCAACAGCTTCTTCCACTGATTTAGTCCCTGCTGGTTTTTCAGCCAGAAGTTATGGGGACTTATCTTGCTGGCACTGGAACCCCGGGCCACAGGGCCTGGTGTGGGGCTGGGACTCCTCAGTCCCAAGATATCCCTCCTGAAATTTTATCCACCACAGGTAGAGGTGGGACTAGCCCTTTCTGCCTCTTTGCCCTTCCTACCAGTCTGCATGGATATGGTTTCTTTAATTCCGCAGTTGTCAGACGTCCATTCAATTCCATTTCTGCCAGTTCTGAGCCCTGGTTGTTCTATAATTTGGTCTTTTTTTTTAATGTGGTTGTGTGAGGAAGTGAGCCATATTTACCTATGTGCCATCTTCCTGTTTCATATTTTTAAACTCCTTTTTGTAAGCTAGGAATCAAAAGAAAAAACTTGATAGAGTATCTACTAGAAACATGTAGCAAAAACCACCTTTAGCACTAAACACTAGCAGCATTTGTTTTGAAACCCAGAATAATACTAGAATACCCTGCTAATGATGCAATTTTTAAGTCATAAATAATGAAATAGAAAAAAAATAATTTCTTTCATATGATGAAATTGAAGACCCAAGAGAATTAACTGAAAAAGTAGCAGAACTGTTAAGAGAGCTTGAAAGGGTAATTGAGTACAAAATATAAACCTGACAATAATTTTTCCCTCATGTACTAGCAATAAGAATAAGAATGCCCTTTTCCAAGTTTTACTGGAAAATAATTGTATATAAGAGTGAGGCATTCTACATAGTGGTTTGTTTTACATATATTGTTAAGTGTTTAGAACATTTTTTAACCCTGTTTATAATGGTCATGAGATCTGGGATATAAAATCCAGGGGAGGAATGTTAAAAATCAATGTGCTTCAAGAAGAAAACTAAACAACTGCGTCCAAGGATAAAAGTGGACTATATTTTTGAATAGGAAACTGCTGTAGTGGCCTGCCCAGGAGGGGAACTAGCCATTGAATCAATAGGATGAATGTAATGGCTAATAGCCTGCCCAGGAGGGGTCTCACAGCTGAGTCAAGAGGATCAGGGAGAGCAAGTAACTAAGTAACTGAGGAGTAAGAACATAGAAATTCATATTAACTCTTATCAGCAGTTCTGCTTTCTTGCTTTCACGCCAGAAGCAACGGTCCAATTGGCAGACCACCCCTCACCCTATATAGACAATTGTTCCCCACTGATCAGGGCCCAGAATCTGGAGACTGACTCCTCTGGGTCCACACATGGAAAATAAAGTTCCACTCTGTACACCGGAAAGCAGCTGAGTTGTTTTCTGTAACATTTTGGTTCCCTGACTGGGAAACAACTCACATGAGCAGGTCTTTGCCTCTGGTGAGGGTGATGGGGGAGTGGCTGAGAGGGAGCCCAGCAGCCGAAGGGAAGCACACACCCTGGTGATTTCGGGTCCCAGACACCCTGGGCTCTGTGGAAGTCATCCTCCGGACCGCTCTTCACCCGGCAGGTGGGGTGCGGACTGGAACTATCTGAACCTGAGAAGGTGCTGATCACTAAGTGCCCTGAGGACCAGAGCCTGAGATAAGGCCCACCCTTGTGGTGGAAAAAGAGGCTGATCACCTTTTAGGCAGGCAATTAGCTGTAAGTCATCTGGAGGCCAATTGGCCATCTGGAAGGGGATACATATCCCCATTAGGTTAGGGCAGTCCTACTCGGGAGGGACTGTATAAACTCTTGCATGTTTGTTGGAATGTTTGTGTGAGTGACTGTGTTTGTGGCTCCACAGGTGAAAACCCTACAGAGCAAGAGTGGGCCCCAACCTGCAGTTCCTTGGTCTGTCATATGGCATAACAGCTGGGAATTTAACCCAGGTCTACTCAATCAGCCTTAGCTAAGACAGACCCAATCTCCCCGAGAGCGGGGAGGCCAGGCAGGCGAAAAGAAAACCCCTTCCCTTTGTTTGTCTGTGTCGTTCTGGGAGGATCACCATGAGTGGGGGAACTTCCACTGTGTTAGACTGCATGCTGCAAAACTCTGACTGATTCCCAGGCCAGGAACTGAGCATGAATGCCGGTCAGTTAGAGGTTTTTTGCACCTCTGAGTGGCCAACATTTGAAGTAGGCTAGGCCCCTGAAGGAACACTGAACTTAGGTATAATTAGGGCAGTCTACCTCATAGTAACAGGCAAGCCAGGACACCCCAATCAATATGTTTATATAGACTGCTGACAGGAATTAGCACAGGACATGCCATCAGTGTGCAGGTCAGAAGCCTAAGACAGTAGGAAAGGCTGGCGGTAGGCGAAAAGTGGTGCAATCCAGTGTTTTAGTCGCCCAATCAAGAGAAACACACTGCCCCCCATTTTCAAAGGAGAGCCAGAGGAAGAGCCGCCTATCAGCCTGCCTCCCCTATATGCTCTGGAAGCAAAGAACCTCGTCTGTGACCTAAATTCTGGCTCCTGCCAGTCTCTGGTGGCAGAGTAGAGATGCTGTTCAAAGGGGTTGGCCTCTCTAAAATATGCCCCAGTATGACAGAGCAGTAGCCCAGTGAGACAGTGACCCGCCCCCGCCACTGGAGGAACAGGAGGCTGCTGAGGCCCACATGGCCCCCTGCACCTGGTCCCACTACACGGGTCATCAAAAAGACGAGCAGCGCTACCCCAGCCAAGCCCCCATGATTGAGCCAGAAGCGAACTGTGAAGACCTCCTGGGCCTGGGCTGGTGACCCCGGCAGTGGGTCCTTTGGGAAACCAAATACCTCCCGGGAGAAGGGAGCCACCAGATTGCCTAAGAAAGGAAAGAGACTGGCACATCGGCACATGGGAGCATGGAATGAGACCAGTGCACCTACTGTAGAGAGAAGTGGTACTAGAAAAGAGAGTGCCCCAAAAGGAAAAAGAAAAGCCCCACTGGCAGGCAACAAAGACCAGGGTTACAGGCACCTACAGTCCTCAGCCTAGCTGGATTAGACCCAGACCAGACTGCCACAGGGCTTCAGAAACTCCACCACTCCCCGCGGTGAGGCCCTGGCCAGAGATCTAAAATTATTTACCAAGGAGACTGACCCAGTGTTACTGTGGTGTGTAGATAACCTCCTTGCAGCCTCACCAAGCCAAGACCAGTGCTGGGAGGGTCCTTGCCAGCTGTTCGAATTGCTAACCAAGACAGGGTACGGGGTGTCATTAAAGAAGGGGCACAAATAGAAACAGAATGAGAAAAATGTCCCTAGAAAACCTGTTTAAAAGGTACCTTTATTTCCCTAACCTGGCTGCACTCTGCACCTCTGTGGCGACGCAGTGTGCTACTTGTGCCTGGAACAATGCGGCACAGCATCCAGGGATAAAGCCAGGAATACAGCACTGAGGGAGGCAGCCGTTTGAGGACTTGCAAGTGGACTTTACTGAAGTCAGACCCAGCTGAGGGTATAAGTACCTCTTAGCCTTCATCTGCACCTTTTCTGGGCGGGTAAAAGCCTTCCCCACAAGGACTGAGAAAAGCCAAGAAGTCATCCAGGCCCTGAAGAGGGAAATCATCCCAAGGTATGGATTGCCCCTGACTATTGGGAGTGACTATGGTCTGGCTCTCATCTCAAACATAATACAGGAGGTAACAAGGCTCCTCCATATCACATAGAAATTGCACACTGCATACCAAACCTAGAGCTCAGGGAAAGTAGAACACATGAACTGGACTCTCAAGGAAACTCTAACAAAGTTCCACCAGGAGACTACACTGCCTTGGACTGACTTGCTGCTGCTGGCACTACTTAGGGTTAGGAATTCCCCTAACCCTTCAGGCTATACTCTGTATGAGTTAGTCTTTGGGAGACTTCCTCCCATTCTCAGAATAGACAATGGGGGACCCCAGAGAGTGGAAACTCTGGTGGTGACTCTGCCTTCTGGGGAGATAAGACCCACTACAGCTTCTCCTGCCCTGCAGGTGGGAGAAGTCTCCACCATGGATTCACAGCCTCTGCAAGAGGGCTCTGCTCACCCACCCAACCAGGAGTTGGCAGGGGCTTCCTTGGCTCCTGAAAATGGAGCTGCAGGGCCCCCACCTTCACAGGTGACTGTGAAGACCTCTACCCCACCTCCACTGATGACTACAGCCTCGGTGAACCACCCCCAGTGGGTGGAGGAAGGCCTTGTGGTGCCCCCACACCCACAGGTAGAAGGAGTCTTGGGAGCTTCCAGGGCTCCTGAAACCAGAGTCCTGGGACCTTCGCAGGCATATGGAACCAAACTCAGGGTGCTGCCATTTTAGGTAAAATGGATGAGCCACATGAATGCCCCACCATGGAGGACAAAGCATTCATGGGTGCCGCAATCTTGGAACTGGCTAAGGCTTCTTTTCAGATTATGAGCTGTATGATGCTGCTGTGTGGACACTGCAGTAGTCAGGTTCTCTGTGTAACTAGTTCTGACAGGAATAGCTCTGGTTTTGAAGGTCATGAACTGAGGTCCAAGAGTGACCAACTGATTTATAGGGTGTTTGCAATGTCTAAGCATCAGAAAGCTGCAGGATGTCCCTTCGAATCTAGAAATTTTTAATAGAAGATACTTATAGTGCTAGGGACTTTTGGCTGCCACATACTGAGTTTAAGTAATAAGTTTAGGTAGAGTCCTTCCCTTCTGGGAAAAGAACCAAGAATAAAAGAGAATAATAGGTAAATCTAGATGAGTAGAAATGTGTATAAAGAATGTAAAAGTTTTAAACCTAAAGTAAAAAAAAAAAACCTCAACTACTTGTTTTCTGGTTTCATGGGAAAAGAACAAATTTCTCTGCCATTGGTCATTTCTGGTCAGAAACCCTGTGTACCTGAAGACCTAGAAAAGGTCACTGTAGCCTATTGGGGAGGATGCCTTTGCCACCCAGGACCCAGGAAGGGTCATTTGGGGCTGATGAGTGTATCAGCCTAAGGCAAAGCAGCATGTCTCTGCCATGAGACCAGGCCTGAAGGAGCATGTCTCTGCGAGGCACCAGTGGAGGCATTGGTGCCAGAGGATGCCTCTACCTGTATATTGTTCTGAAACTCCGTGTTTCGAATTTTGCTCTGTATCTGCTCTGAAAAGGAGGTTAAGGATCCCAGAAAAGGTTGAAACTTCATACTCTGTAAGAAAGTGAATGAGGGAAAGTGTAAAATATGTAAATGAAGAAGTGTATAAAAGGATCCAGAAGTTTTTTGGATGTTGCTGAAAGTCTGTGGGAAGCTATGCAGATAAAAAAAGGTGTATAAAAGGTTGTAGAAATTTGCAAAGTTTTGGAAAGGAATTATGTGGGGTTAGTAATAGAAGGCATAAGGCATGGAGATGCCATCTTGGTGAGTATCAGAAGAAAAAGGATTTTCCATCACACTTTGTATTTTTCTCCCTATCTGTTTCCTCCAGAATTTGGCATTCTGAAGTAGTAAGTGATGACATAAGGTTTCTTTGCGTAAAACCAAGAAGACCAGTCTTTAATAGTTATTTTGTTAACCAAGACTTTGACTGAAATGTCACACCTGAAGGAGGCATGTATGGGTTCTGGTTGTTACCAGAAAGCTCCCAGGAACTGGAATTGACCTGTGAAGCTATTGAAAGCCCCTGAGAAAAGCCTGGTACTTTGGTTGGTTGTGCAGTTTGTGCCAGTCTTTCCAGGGAAGGAAGGAAGTTTGCTTTCCTGAAAGATGGCTAAAAAGGAACCTGTAGGCACAATGGAGGCTCAAGAATTTGAGTGAAATGACTGGTACAGGCGAAGCTAGATGGCAGATGTGTGGCTCTGCTTCTGTGCCCCAAGGGGCAGAATGAAAAGTCAATCTAAGGGTTCCCTGTGTGAGTTCCAGCAAAGCAGACTTAAGGATCATAAGTGATCCAGGCTGCTCTAGGTGTGTTTATGCAAATGAACAGTCAAAATCAAAAGCAGGACCCAAATTAGTCCCTGGAATAACAGTGAGGGTGAGCTTAAAGAGAAAAATTGTGGTTCAAGGAAAATCACAATGCTCAGTATTGGACATCAGAATGGCGCAGCTAACTGTCTTGAAAGTTTGTTTTCATTTAAGAGTTGAAACCAGGTTTGGGATATCACCAAAGATGTACAATGTACAGGTGCAAAGGACCTATCAAATTGCCACTGTAAATGTCATTGCAGGAAGGACCTTCCAATGTAATGTCTTCCCAAAAGACAGTCTCACAGGCGCAGAGACTGCTTTGGGGATTATTGTGTAAATTAACCTGTGTGTTCTTCTGTTTTCATAGGGTGTATGCCTATGACCTGCCTATGCATATGAGTGATTAGTTACAATATAGGCCTCACTTAAGGATCCCATCTTTGTCATCACCCCCTGAGACACAATGGTTTGATTAGAGTAAGTAGTTAGGCTGATAACGAACTAGGGCGGTCTGTGGGCTTTACTTTAGAACTGATTTTTCCTTTTCTGTCTTGATAGCTTAGACAGAAAGGACTCAGAAATCTAAAAGGAGGAAAATCCTAATGTATTCCCCTCAGCCCAAGTGAAGTATAGTGGGCCACAAGAGTCTGGGATAGGTGTAGTATGCCTTGTACACCTTCCACTAGATAAGCCATTCTTTACTAAAGTCCCTGCCTTTGTCATGTAATAGTTATGATTTAATTGTGCTCCCAATTTCTTGCCTAATCTGTCACCTCCAGAACATGACCTGATCAGAAGGCCAACAGTCCAGTAATGCCAGCCTTTGGAGACCAAGCCTGCGACATCCTGGTGACAGCCAACTGACCAGGACCCTGTAAGGTCCTTCCCCTTGCAGGAAGGACACCCTCCATGCTGCACCACCCCTCTCCTCTTTCAGGGTAACCCTGACCCAAGGGTAGGTAGGACAACCTCCATGTCCAGCCAGAAGTAGTTACAAGAAAATGAGACCTTCGTCCATTGTCCTTTATATAATTCCAGAAGGAAAGAGGGGTTTCAGGACCCCTCCCTGGTAGTAAATCACAGGAGCAGAAAAATAATGAGGAAAGAAACCTCATTAAAGCTCTGAATCCAGAGAAAGGGGGGACCTATACATACCTAAGAGAGGAATGTTGCTACTATGTAAATCAGTCAGGGATCATAACTAAGAAAGTTAAAGAAATCAGAGAGAATATAAACCACTGCACCAAAGAAACACAAAGTTAGAATTAGAGAAATTGAGGAATAAGTCCTCAAGCCTGGCTCCAGTAGCTAGTTCCCTTTCTAGGACTCCTAATTATTATCTTCTTAGGTTTAAGCTTCGGCTTAAACCTGTATCCTGTGGATCATAGTCCAGAACTTAGAAGCAACAGTTACCCGCAGGGCAACTGCCAGGATCCTGTCCCTCCAGCGAGACCGTTATCAGAAATTACAACAGCCTCCTGACGTACAAGAATAACCATAAAGTGATGCTAGAGCAGTCAACAGCACTGTCAAGCATCAAAAGGGGGAAATGTAATGGCCTTCCCAGGAGGGGAGCTGGCCATTAAATCAATAGGATGAATGTAATGACTAATAACCTGCTCAGGAGGGGGTTCACAGCTGAGTCAACAGGATCAGGGAGAGCAAGTAACTAAGTGACTGAGGAGTAAGAACAAAGAAATTTGTATTAACTCTTATCAGCAGTTCTGCTTTCTTGCTTTCACGCCAGAAGCAACGGTCCAAGTGGCAGACCGCCCCTACCCTATATAGACAATTGTTCCCCACTGATTGAGTTCCAGAATTTGGAGACTGACTCCTCTGGGTCCACACATGGAAAATAAAGTTCCACTCTGTACACCGGAAAGCGGCTGAGTTGTTTTCTGTAACACTGCCACAAAGATGTGGCACTTCAATCCAAACCCCAAGATGTTTATTTTGGAAAAAATAGAGATGATTTCAAAGTTTAGACAGAAGAGAAGATACATAAATATAGTCTAGCAACAGGTAACGACAGGTATGCACTCTGAGAAATTCATTGTCGGGCGATTTCACTGTTGTGTGAACCCCGTAGAGTGCACTTACTCAGAACCGGATGCTACAGCCTGTCACACACCCAGGCTGTGTGATAAAGCCTATTGCTCTAGGCTACAGGCCTGTATATCATGTCACTGTACAAAATGATGTGAGACTGAATGAAGCACAGAACACGATGCCATCAAGACACATGGTGAATGGAGATGTCTGAGGCTGCTGCTAGTGGAACATGGCATATAAGTAGAAAGAGCTCACTCAAAAACTTGATGCCTGGCTGGTGTAGCTCAGTGGAATGAGCGCAGGCCTGTGAACAAAACAACTGCGGTTCGATTCCCAGTTCGGGCACATGCCTGGGTTACAGGCCAGTACCCAGCAGGGGCGCACGAGACGCAACCATACATTGATATTTCTCTCCCTCTCTCGTTCCCTTCCCCTCTACAGATAAATAAATAAAATCTTTAAACAAAAACAAAGAAAACATTGATAAAAAGCATAGCATATACATAAAGCAGTAACATAGTCATTTGTTATCATTACCATGTGCTGTGTCCTGTACATGATGGCACGTGCTGCACTGTTACGTGACCGGCAGAGCAGCAGGCGTGTTTACACCAGCATCACCACAAACACAGGAGGTGTGTGCTTTGCTGTAACATTGCATTGGGTCACTATATCACTAGGCAACAGGAACTTGTCAGCTCCATTATAAACATATGGGGCCACTGTGGTATTTGTGATTCCTTGTTGATGAAACATCATTATGTGGCAGGTGACTGTGTAGCTCAGACACTCCAGAAAAGGAAGCACAGGGCTGGCTGGTGTGGCTCAGTGGACTGAGCACTGGCCTGTGAACCGAAAGGTTACCAGCTCGATTCCCAGTCAGGGCACATGTCTAGGTTGCAGGCCAGGTCCCCAGTAGGGGACGTGAGAGAGGCAACCACACCCTGTTAAATAAATAAATAAATAAAATCTCTTTAAAACAAGAAAATCAAACTGTATGGAAGTTCCACAACCAAGGAGTTAAGGAACAAACATTCATCCAGACTGGTAGGAGGGGCAGCAAGGACTCACCGCAAGGCAGCGGCTGGAAGACCAGGGCCAAGGTGGTGGCTGGCAACCAGGCTAGGTGGTGGGACTGCGCAGTCCCACATTCACGTGCAGATAACCGGGAGGAATAACTAGGGAGCAAGTCAGACCACACGCCAAAGGCTCCCCCACGGGGAAATAAAGCCTCAAAGCTTCTAACCTGTGGGGGTTGAGGCAGCAGCAGGAGAAACTCACAGCCTCACAGGAGAGTCCACTGGAGAAACCCACAGGGTCCTAGAATGTACATACCCCACCCACCCAGGAATCAGCACCAGAAGGACCTAATTTGTTTGTGGGTAATGGGGGAAGGGACTGAAAACCGGTAGAGAGTGCAGCAAGCTGCAGTGTTCCCTGTTGGACACTCCCTCACATACAGCATCACTATGCAGCAAGGTGGGTTGCCCCACCCAGGTAAACACTTAAGGCCTGCCCCTTACTACACAGGTGTGTTGAGACAAAAAAAAAAAAAAAATGGCCCAAATAAAAGAATAGTTCAAAGCTCCAGAAAGCATACAACTAAGCAACAAAGAGACAGCCAACCTACAAGGTACACAGTTCAAAACAATGGTTTTCAGGATGCTCCAGGAACTCACTGGGTACTTCGACAGCACAAAAAAGACCCAGGCAGCAATGAAGGTCACATTATGTAAAACAAAGAAAAATCTACAGGAAACCAACAGTGATGGGAAGAAAACCAGGACTCATATCAATGCTTTGGAGCAGAAGGAAGAAATAAACATTTAACTAGAACAAAATAAAGAAATAAGAATTCAAAAAAATGAGGAGAGGTTTATGAACCTCCAGGACATCTTTAAATATTCCAATGTCCAAATCATAGGGCTGCCAAAAGGAGAAGAGGAAGACCAAGAAATTGAAAACTTACTCATACAAATGATGAGGGAGAACTTTCCCAATCTGGTGAAGGACATAGACTTCCAGGAAGTCCAGGAAGCTCAGAAAGAACCAAAGAAGGGAGATCCAAGGAGGAACACACCAAGGCACATCATAATTACATTAGCCAAGATTAAAGAGAAGGAGAGAATCTTAAAAGTAGCGAGAAAAGGAGACACTTACCTACAAAGGAGTTCTGTTAGACTATCAGCTTATTTCTCAAAAGAAACCTTGCAGAAAAGAAGTGGCTGGAAAGAAGAATTCCAGGTCATGAAAGGCAAGGACCTACATCCAAGATTGCTCTAGCCAGCAAAACTGTTATTTAGAATGGAAGGGCAGATAAAGTGCTTCCCAGATAAGGTCAAGTTAAAGGAGTTCATCATCAATAAGCCCTTATTATATAAAATGTTAAAGGGACTTATCTAGGAAAAGGAAGATAAAAAACATGTACAGTGAAATGACAGCAAACGTGCAATTATTAACAACCACACCTGAAACAAAAACAAAAGCAAACTAAGCAAACAACTAGAGCTGGAACAGAACTGCAGAAATGGAATACATGGAGGGTTATCAAAAGGGGAGTGGGAGGGGAGAGAGGGGGAAAAGGTATAGAGAATAAGTCGCATAAATGGTAGGTAGAAAATAGACAGGGGAGATTAAGAATAGTATAGGAAATGGGGAAGCCAAAGAACTTATATGTACAACCCATGGACATGAACTAAAGAGGGGGATGGGGTGGGAGGGCTGTACAGGGTGGAGAGGAACAAAGGCGGGGAAATGAGACAACTGTAATAGCATAATCAATAAAACATATTTGAAAAAAACAAGAAAAGGAAGCACGGTTGAAAGGGGGTGCCCTTCAGGTATCACAGTGTTATTAAAATGGTGAGCTGTGTGTGTGGGCAGATAAGTAGGCCAATGGAACATAATAAAGGCAGGCCCAACGTTGTACGGAAATGTAGTAAGTAATAAAGATGCTGCTTCAACTGGGGGAAAACCAGTGTTTTTTCTAAACAGTGACATGACATTTGCCTTCCATTGGAAACTTTATATTCCCTTAAAACACACACATGCACACACACTCCTGATTAATATAAATAAAACAACACATACAGATTATTAGAATAACAGGAATATTTGTATAATATGCTTATCATTTAACTCATATTTTATTCTAAACATAAAACAGATCCCAGAAGCTATAAAATAAATTGTTGGCATATTTATCTGCATGAAAATTTTACATCTTTCTAAGATGAAAGATACCATAAATAAAGTTAAAACACAAACAATGGGTAAAATATATGCCTCAATTATTACAGACAACACAAGCAATCATTCTAATCAATATCCAAAATATCTGAAGAATGACTACAACGTGATAAGAAAAAGTAAACAATCCAATAAAAATATAAACATGAGATAGAGCAGACAACTCACAGACCCAACATGCAAATAGACTATGAACATGGTAAGATTCTCAACTTTACTAGGGATAGGAAAAGGCACACTAAAATAAATTAAGACATCATATCAGTATTTATTAAAAGTTTTTACAGCCCTGGCTGGTGTGGCTCAGTAGATTGAGTGCTAGCCTGGGAATCAAAGGGTCCCTGGTTCAATTCCCAGGCAGGGCACATGCCTGGGTTGCAGGCTAGGTCCCCGATGGGGGGCTTGAAAGAAGCAACCACACACATTGATGTTTCTCTACCTTTTTTTTCTCCCTCTCTTCCCCTCTCTCTAAAAATAAATAAATAAATGAAGTCTTTTAAAAAATAAAATAAAAGTTTTTACAGAGATGGACACATTGAACCCTGCTTCAAGAAGTAGAAGTAGGCACAGTATTTTAGGAGGGTCGTTACCAAAACCTTACCTGCACCTACCGTTATCCAGAAACACCCAACTGTTCTGAGGAAATAAATACACAGAACACATCCACCGTGGCATTTGTTTGTAACAATGAATTTCCATGTATCAGAAACCAAGACAGAGAAGAAAGAAACACACACATGCAGGGGCAGGGGCAACAGGAACGGAGCACTGTGCAGTGACCGTGCAGGCTTGGGGCCACGTCTGAGCAGGCGCACTGTGCCCGTGACGAGGCCTTGCCACCTCTCCCTGGAGCCGGTTCTCAGAACTGCACCCAGGCGTAGGGCGTGCACCTCCCCAGGTGTGTGGTCACCTGGGAGCTCAGCCTCCTGGTTAGGGTTGTGGGCTCAGAGTTGCACACTGAGGGGCTGGGTCTCCTTGCTTCCTGCGTTCTGAGAGGAGGTCTCCTCTCCTTCTAGTCTCTTCCTCCCACCTCCATTCTCCCTCATGGGGTCTGCGGCAGAGGGGGTGTGCCGTCCCAGCTGTGGCTGAGCACTGCGGTCCAAGGAGCAGAGAAAAGAGCCCTGGCTGGCCACCCACGTCCACTGCCGTTTAACAGCCGCTCCCCTCCCCCAGCCCAATGGCAGGCAAACATTTTAGTCCCCTTCAGAGAAGGTCAGCTCTGTATTATGTTCCCCTTTGGTTTTTTCCTGAGGCAGTTACTGTAAATGGCTTGATGCTTTCCTCAACCTTGGAAAGGGGCCACCTTTTGCTCTCCTGGACCTTGCGAAAGGTAATATACCTGCGCAAGTTTAGGTGGGGATTTGCACACTTACTGGGTCCAGGCGCCCATAATCCAGGTGCAAAGTTGATTGAAATAACTGACTCAGGTTATCAACATTCTTCTTAAAGTCTTTATAGCGACACTGTCAAACTTACTTGGATGTGTAGAGAGCTAATCCTGAAAGAACAAAGAAAAAGACAGAAGGGTCTCCTACAAAGGGTCCCTCGAGAAAGTAGAAGTTCCTTTAAGAGAAATAATCAACCCATTAAAAAAATGATTGTGTCTGAAGCCCAATTTCCCTGGCAACATTTCCTCAGTGACCCCATTCTATTCTGGTTCCACCCCCAATGGGCTGGGCCCAAGGCAGTGGCCAGGGCCCAGTGCCTGGGGCCTTCGGGGGTGGTTTGTGTGGCCAGCCCCCTGGGTGTCAGGTCTCCTGAGGGCCAGAGTCAGGGCCCTTTCCAGAAAGGCTTTTTCCAGGCTAACAATTTGTCAAAGTATAAGTTTTTTCAAAATTACAATATGACTCACTCAAATATAAAATAAATACGTGTCAAAGATTTTATTCAACCCACTAATTTATGAATGGACCAGTAGTAATATGGTAGAAAATGGCTCAGAAAGCAGCTGAGGAACTGGATATTTAGAAGCAGCTTAATACAGAAATGTTGGGATAAGATTGCTGGCCTTTACAGAGCTGGTTGATGTCCCACAGGGCAATACATTTGGGGCTATTTTTTCCCCCCTAGACAGAAATTATTTGCAACTCTACTGGACAAAAATCTGCAAGTTAGATATACAAGTGCACAAAGCCTGGGACCTTCCAGTACTAGTAAACAGTGGTCGAAAAGTCCACCGCAATCAGTACATAATCCTCAGTTGTGCCAGTGCCCCGCACAATGCCGGAAACACACATTGCCCAACTTTTGGCCTTATTTAGAAATTTTAAATAATTTTTTCTCAAAATGATTTTCCTCTGACCGAACAGGTGCTGTTTCTTTGACAAGGGAGCCAGGGGAGGGTGTGGCCGACACAGAGCAGCCCTCCCGGAGCTGGGGAAGGTCTGACATCCTGGGAGGTGAAGCACCATCTCAAAGGAACTCCCTCGTCGTTTTTCTCCACTACAGTCTCTTTACGAAACTCGGTCGCTGGCAAACTCTGAGTTTGGGCTGGCTCTTTGAAAAAGCGTCATCAAGGTACATCCTCCAAAGCCCACCCACCACCCCTCCAAATGGACAGGACTCTTGAGCTCCCTGTTCCCTCAGGGCCCGCATTTGGCTGGTGGCGCCTTCTTCTCTCCATTGCGTAAGGCACGGAGCCCAAGTTCCCTTCCCAGCTACTTGTGCAAGCTAAGAGAGGATGCTGCTTAGTTCTTTAATACAAAGGAAGTCCCCAGAGGTGGGAAATGCCCTTGACCTTGGAGAGTTCATGCTGGTGGGGCAGTGGAAGGGTGTCCATGACTCTTTCCACCCCTCAGACCCCTCAGGACCCAACTAGGGATGAGGGTCTGCAGCTCAGGGAGGAGTCGGTGGGCTTCTTCCTCTCGCTCAATGTGTGCGTGCCCCTCACTACCCATGTGACAAAAAGCCTGATGGTGGGCACTATGCCAGCTGACAGGCGCAGAACTGTTGGTCTGACTTCCTTGGAGAAAAACAAAAGAAGGGACGTAACAAGGGACAATCAGTGCCCAAACTTTGGGCTGGTGCGGGGAGAGGCTGCGAAATGAGTGATTGTTCCTTCTGTCCCTGAACGGTGCAGACCAAACACCACCTTTTAATGACAGCCTCCTCTTCTGTGTGTCAACCCATGTGGCTGGCAGGCGTTCTTTGTGAGGAATAGTCTCTCCTGGTGCCTTGAGAATGCCCCAAGGGCCAAGGAGTCATGGTCACTGAACTCCAGGAGCCAGAATTGTAGAGGGGAAAAAACACAGTCACATAAAGACACTTGCAAATGTGCCTTGTGAGACATTTATGCAAGTTCCAACTATTGGGCAACTTGAAGAGAGGAAGAGGTGCCTGCACAGAAAGGTGGAGTTGACCCGAGATGATGCTGGAAAAGGCTGGCGTAGGGTGGGTGTTTCATGGGGAGGAAGGGGAGGCGCGGGTCCTTCCCTTCCCACTTAGAGCCCCCTGGGAGTCCATTGTTTCTAGACACAGGCTTCTGTGTATTTCTGGAGGCCTCCGAGTGGTGGTGCCTGGATCTGCAGGCGCTGGCAGGTGGGGTCCGCCCGCATCCTGGCAGGACTGTGCCTGGGGCCACAGGAGTGGACGGTACCTCCTGCCTTCGCATTCTTGTTGTGACAGCCTCATCCCAGTCCGGCCACCTGGGGGAGCCCAGGGGAAGGGCAATGAGAAACCAGGACTCACATTTCCATACAGCCCCTCCATTCAGCTTCCCTTCTCTTCTTTGGCCTGAATTGCCTCAGGTCCTTCAAACTTCCAAAGGGCTCTTGGTTGCTGGTAGAATGACCTGTGTGGCATGAAAAGACCTTTGCAGTCTGGTCTCATCTGTTCTTGCCCAGCCTTTCTACAGGGGATTTTCATAAACTCTCCCAGCGAGCCCCTAGTCTTCCCCTACCCCACACATGCTAACCCCTCCCTCTACTGAGAAGGGCTCTCCCCTCTCAGTGCCTTTATTATTTCCCTGACCCTGCTCTTTGGTCAGTGTGTATGTTAAGTTCAATCTATCCCTAAGCCCTCCTGTGTCTCCCAGCCCCAGGGACCGGCACCCACCACGCGAACTCACCACTCAGCCTCCTGTGCTGTCCCTAGGTCATAGTTGTGCGAGCATAAGCCCAGGACACGTGCACCGGCCACCAGGACAGGAAGGACCCCTACTGCACCTGCTCACCCAGAGCCGCGCACCTGTCCAGGCCCCTTCCCAAACAGCAGGCCCTTCTGCAGTCTCTGGAGCTATGTGTCCTGCAGGTGCCACTGCCATGTGCCACTGCTCTGACCCATCCCTAGGGAGGATGTCAGCGTGAGGTGCAGCCAGGCAGCTGGCCCCTTGATATACTGCGCTTCTGTCTCACTAACACCAAAGTTGTGCAGTGGCCTGTGGCACAACGGGGAACAGTGGGGTGATGGCTGCTGCTTCTTTTTTGCGCTCCACTAATTGGAGAGATTCCAGGACCGTGCCCCACTTAACTGCCAAGTTGTGTGTGACCAGCTCTTGCGTTTTACTTAGGGTGATGACCCCAGGTTGTCTATGCCCTGGCCCTGAAGAGGAAGGGAGAGCTGGTTAAGAATTGGGCACCAGGGCATTCCTAATCCCCAGCTGGAGATATTTCAGGCCAGGCTGTATCTTCTGCAGTGACGGTGAGGAGCGCGGGGCCGACTAGGGGCGGCCATCCTGACTCCCTGAAACCCCAGACCCCAGGCAGCCAGCTGAGCATTCCCTTCCCACAGCCCGCCGCTCTGCACATCTGCAGTTTGCAGTCTCCACAAAACTCCCAGATACCTTTCCCCTCTTTTTAAGACCTGAGAGGGAAATTTTCCTGGGAAATTTCATCCATGATTTGCCTCACAGAGACAGGATGTGACAGGCACTTCCTCCTTTTGTCTATCTTTCTTGGTTTGTATAGCAAAGGGCAGAGCGAGCAGCATGTGTCTTAAGGTGGAAGGTGCATGAGAAATTCTGTCACACCCACTGGTCCCCCCAACTAGGACCAAGACTCTTTACAACAATCATCTCCTTTGCAACGGAGCTGGGATCAGCAGGACTCATCTGCCATTTCAGACTCTCAGCTGTGACCTGCCAGGTATGTGGCTCGTTCTAAATGCCTGCCTAAACGTCCAGCTTTCAGAAGTGGAAAGCAGAAAGGGATGGCTTTTGGAGACAGTGCAGATGGGTCGCCCCATCTTCCCAGCAGGGCCTGGCTGCAGGGTGGGGTGTTCAAAGTGTGGCCACGGGAGACACCCAGTCAGGCAGTCCTGCCTGAGGAGGCAGGAATCTGACCGGTCCCATTTCTCCTTCTGCCTCACCAAGGGTCCCCTTTTAAGGAGGTTCATCTCCCTTAGAGACTAGGGGCAGAAACCCTCTTGTGGGCCTCCTGAAATCAAGCCGAAGCCAGCAGCAAGCATCAATCACCAGCAATGGACGGTCAGGCACTGAGGGACACTGAAGGAGGAAAAGGTGCCAGAGTGAGAAACCCCACTGTGGGGTTCACAGCGTGGGGCACTGGGAGTGGGAGGGGGTGAAGCACACAGCTGCTGCACGGCCCAAGCTCGCCAAAGTAGCAAAAGCAAAAGCAACCTGTGCAGAGATGCTCAGGAACAGAGGGACTGGTGGTTAAGAGAGAGCATCAGGTGTTTTTCAGAGCTGGAGGTGCAGGAGGAGAAAACTGGAGTGGGTTTGGAGCGGGGCCAGCGAGACAATGAGGAGAGAAATGAGGGGGAAACAGGCTTCCCCCGGGGGTAGAGTGGCAGCATTTCTTCAGGACCAGTGTGCACGACCCTTATTCTTTCCTGGGTCTTCAGGAGGGACCTGCTGGAGACTCTCTGGAGAGCAGGGAGAATGCACCTGCCAGCCGTGCTCAGCTGCAGCCCAAGACTCTGTTTCTGGTTGTCCCCCCCTTCATGGGCTCCTCCATCGTCCTCTCCCCTTCCACCCCACCCCCCACCCCCACTGCAAAACCTCCTGGCCGGAACCAGGATCTGAAATCCATTGACACCACAGTGTGAATAGCTGAGATGGGACAGTGTTTCCCCTCTCTAGGGACTTGCTCTCCCCAGTAAAAACCAGAGCCTTTAAATCGCAGAGGTTAGAAGGGCAGCAGGAGGGAGAAGGGTGCCCTTGGGGCCTTCAGCCCTCCAAGTCCCTTCAGGAAATTGCCAGACTCACTCTGTTCAAAGCTTTCAAGGCATGTCGTTGTGTGTTGGAAGCAAAGTGACCACAGGTCATGTGCCTTCTGTTCCAGAAGATGCTGCTCACAAGCTTGAAGGGAAACTCAGGTTTTGAGTGGGTTTTTTACATTTTTGTTCATTTGTTGGTTGGTTGATTTGTCTTGGGGCCGACACCTGGGGACTCGAACCTCTTCAGTGCACGTGATGCTGTTGGGCCAAGTGCTGCAGTGTGTGGCCAGGCGGTCCCTAACAGGGGTCATGATGGTCCGAGGGACAGGAGACTGAGGCCGTGCCCAGTCCTGACACATGGCACAGCAGTGAGGAATTTGTATTCCAAGAAGTTTAGAGCTTGGGGCTCCACCACCTCGCTGCGTGTGGACAGGTCACCTAGCCTCCTTGTGCCTCAGTTTCCTTGTCTGGGATTTGGACCCCTGGCAATAATAATCTAACACTTCTGATATAGTTCAGTGATTGGTAGATACTAAGTTCTCAATTTGCACTAATTTTCTATTGTTCTCTGTGTGTGTGTATGTGTGTACACAGCCTCCTCCTCCTGCAGCCTCATGACAGAAATCACATGGGTAGTTCATGTGGCTGGCTGGGTGGCTCAACTGGTTGAAGCATCATCGTCATCCCATACACCACAAGGTTGCAAGTTCAAACCCCGGGCAGGGTGCATACAGGAGGCAACCGACTGATGTTTCTCTCACACCTCTCTCTCTCTCTCTCTCTCTCACACACACACACACACACACACACACACACACACACACACACACGGGTATATCACAGCAGACAACTATGGTCCTGCAGTAGTTTCAGGGTCCAGCCAGTTGAGCCAGGGCTGCAGCAGGAGGACTCACGCTAACAATCAATGCGAGTCTTTTTTTTTTAAATTTATTTATTTTTTAAATTGATTATGCCGTTACAGTTGTTCTATTCCCCCCTTCATTCCCCTCCACCCTGCCCCCCATCCCCATCATTACCCCCCTTTAGTTTATGTCCATGTGTCTCAAGTCCTTTAGGTTCTATATTTCCCATGCTATTCTTGCCCCCCCCCATCTATTTTCTATCTACTGTCTATGCTACTTATTTTCTGTACCTTCTCCCCCCTTCTCCTCCTCCCACTCCCCCTGTTGCTAACCCTCCTTGAGATCTTCATTTCTTGTTGCCACTCCTGATCTAGCTGTCCTTTTAGTTTGCTTTCGTTTTAGGTGTGGTTGTTAATAACTGTGAGCTTGTTGTCCTTTCACTGTTCATGTTTCTTTAACTTCTTTTTCTTAGATAAGTCCCTTTAACATTTCATATAATAAGGGCTTGGTGATGATGAACTCCTTGAATTTGATCTTATCTGAGAAGCACCTTATCCGTCCTTCCATTCTAAATGAAAGTTTTGCTGGATAGAGCAATCTTGGTTGTAGGTCTTTAGATTTCATGACTTGGAATATTTCTTTCCAACCCCTTCTTGCCTGTAAGGTCTCTTTTGAGAAATCAGCTGACAGTCTGATGGGGACTCCTTTGTAGGTGATTGTCCCCTTAGCTCTGCTGCTTCTAGGATTCTCTCCTTCATTTTAATTTTGGCTAATGTAATTATGATGTGCCTTGGTGTGTTTCTTCTTGAGTCCAACTTTTTTGGTATCTCTGAGCTTCTTGAATTTCTTGGAAGTCTATTTCCTTTGCCAGATTGGGGAAATTTTCTTTTATTATTTGTTCAAATAATATTTCCACTGGTGGCTGTGTCTTTCCCCCTTCTGGTACCCCTATAATTCGGATATTGGAGCGTTTAAAGATGTCCTGGAGGTTCCTAAGACTCTCCTCATTTCTTTGAATTCTTGCTCCTTGACTCTTTTCTGTTTGGCCATTATTTGCTTTCTTCTGGTCCACTCCATTGATTTGAGTCCCAGTTTCCTTTTCATCGCTATTGGCTTCCTGTGGAATTCCATTCATTTCCATTAGTTTAGCCTTCATATGTTTGTCTAATTTGTGGCTATAATCAACCAGATCTGTGAGGATCCTGATGACCAGTGTTTTACACTGTGTGTCTGAGAGTTTTGCTATTTCTTCGTCGCTTAGATTTATCTCTGGGGCTTTGAGGTCTTTTTGCGACATTTTTGGTCTGTTCTGGCCCTTTAAGTGTGAGAAGCGGCACCTTGAACTCCCAGGTCGCTGGGTTGTGATGCTGTATGTGGAGGCGTGGTCAGAGCGGGGAAATGGTGGCGCCCTCTACCGCCACGGCCGGTCCAACCGCCCACTCCCTCGCCTGTCCGCTGGCACGCAAATAGGCGACTGCAGTCAACACGCAGCACTGCCTCCCCACTGTCTCCTCTGCAGTCGCTCACCTGGTGGGTTGCTCGGTCGCTCACTATGTCCAATCCTGCGTTTGGAACCCGTGCGTCTGGATTCGCGCATCTGGATTCCGAGCCTGGGTCCGTTCGACCGAGTCCTCCTGTGCAACCCCTCACCAGACGCCGGTTTCGCCCCTTACCGGTCGGGCTGAAGAATTTGTTGTTAACGGACTTCTGAAAAGTTCAATTTTCCGTGTTCTGGTTGTGTTTTCTGATGCTAATATTTAGTTGTCCCTAAACTTGGTTGTGTGAGAAGGCACGGCACATCCACCTATACCTCCATCTTAGCGGAAGTCCCTCAATGCGAGTCTTGACTGATTCCTCAGAACCCGGCCAGTCTCAGGGGATCTGTAAGGTGTCCTAGGCCCCCCTCATCTTGGCAGGGACTTGGCAGGTGCTGATAGACCTTTGTGGCTTTGTCCTCCTGGAGCTCCAGGTCAAGAGTCCAGAAGAAATGACAGGCCTAAAGAGAAGAGAAAGGAACAGTGAGAGAAAATGCAAAGCCAGTGTGCACCCCCTGCTCTGGGGGTCTTTGCTGCTGATTTCCAGGCCTGACACATACACATTCCTGCCAACAGCCAGAAAGGGGAGAGTCCAGACCACCTGGCCAGAGCCTGGACCCCGGTGCAAGGCCTCAGTCTGCTGGTGCGAATAGTCATTCCAGTAGCTGCTAGCCATTGAAACAGCCAGGACCCCTCCAGAAGGGACTCAGCCTCCTTCCCCACAGAGGCCCCTTCTGAGCACAAATCAAGCCAGTCCACCTTGCCTCCCTCCACCTTCCCACCTGCATGTGAGCTCCAGGAGAGCAGGACCCCTAGCCACTGGCCCACTCCCTCACAGTGACCACCCCTACATCCATTCTATTTACATGGGTTCAGGTCCTTCCAGGTCAGGGGTCACCTGGGGAGTCTCCCCTATCCCATGAAGTCACCCACACTCCTGCTCTGCCACTTTTATGTGGGCCAGCAGCTTTCAAGTCCTTCACCTAAACCAGGGGTGTCCCATGTGCGTACCGCAGGCCACATGCAGCCCAGGACGGCTGTGAACGTGGCCCAACACAAAGTCGTAAATTTACCTAAAACATTATGAGATTTTTTGTATATGATCACACGTCATAATGTAGTCAATGTGTGGCCCAAAATAACTCTTCTTCTTCCAGCCCAGAGACGCCAAAAGCCTGGGCACCCCCAACCCCTGCCAGCGGCATTGCTGACAGTGCAGCAGAGGCCCTTCAGCCACAGGTCCCTGGAGCATGTGCTGTGTCACAGGCCTGTGTGACAAGGGAAACCAAACAGTGCTGTGGGGTGGCCAAAGGAAGGACGAGGGAGGCGGAGGACACTGAGAGTAGGCACTTGATGGGGCTCCCCTCTCCCCCAGGGGTGCTATGATGGTGTGAAGGCAGAGGGGTGCTGGCCCTGGAAGATGCTGGGGAGTGGCTATTTGGAAAGTGATGGAGCAGAGAGAGGAGGTGCTGACTTTTGGTCAGAGCACCCAGCTGACCCATGGTGGGTTAGCAACCTCCGAGTTGACATTGGTTTCTTCCATTGTCCGAGCAAAGAAATTGAGGTTCAGCCAGTTACGAAATCTGCCTAAAGTCCCACAACTAAACAAAGGACAAACATGGAGAGCATCACATATCTCCCAAGATGTATTGGCTGCTCACACTCACTGGCTGTCAGATTGTGAGACTCTGCGGGTCCCAAGCGGGTGTCAGGAGTAGGAGAGGACAGCCCTCACCTGTCCTGGGGCTGGGATTCCTGGGTCACAGATCGGGGGAAGGGGTGCTAGATGGAAGCACACCATCACTGTGGCCTCAAAGATGCTATAGACTCAGGGACGCCCACCAGCTAACTCCTGGAGGCCACACCTGAGGTTTCAGAACTGGAGGAAGATGGCCCAGGTGTGGGTAAAGCTGGCCAGCAGCTGCCAGGTGTGTGTCCCATTCCTGAAAGATCAGCACTTCATGTTTGTTCCTCTGTTTTGTGGACCTGACATTCTAAGCCAAGGGAAGTGGGAGCAAGGTGGGGCCGGCAGCGTAAAAATGCATGTGAGAGTGTTTATAGATTTCCCTTTGTTTGTAGATAGTCACTATATCCTAGCGGAGCCACACAGTACACCGTGTGGCTCTATTTCTGGTTCTAAAACAATGTGAACCTCAGAAGCTGCTTCCTCTGGGACCCTGCGGCTTCGTGAGGCCAAGCGAAACCGGTGAAGCAGTGAGCAGTGCTGCCTGGTAAAATTAGAAGCAGCTCTCACATCCGGTTGCAGTTTAAAAGAAGCCAGGCATGGGGTTGGTAAGAACCAGACAAAAGATAACTGAGGCACTGACAGACCTCTGGCCTGACAGGCCCGGTGCCGGCTCCCCTGCGTCACCCCAGGGTCCCTGTTTCCCTCTGCAGGCGGCCTCACTGCTGAAGAGATGGCGGGCTTCCCAGCCTCCCTGGACTCCTTTGGGCGGGCGCCTTGGCCCAGCGGTCTCTTGTTCCACATGCTCCTCCTCCTCCAGCCTGGGGAGCTGAACTCAGGTAGTGCATCCCACCTACAGCCCAGCCACCCAGGAAGTGAGCACATCCGCCTCTGCCCACACCTCCTGCAGGTGCTTGCAGGGCCGAGGCAGTGTAGCCACACCAGGTGCTAGTATTTAGAGATTTTCATCCCAGTGGTGTCCCTGGCCAGTGCTCCTCCAGCATCTCAGCCACCCAGCATTCCTACATACCCCAGCTACCCCACACTCTCAAGCATGGCAGGGGCAGAACAAGAGGGTGCCCCAAAACTCGTATCAGTCTGTTCTTGGGCTGAATCAGTTGGAAAATACTCGTAAATCTACCTGTGCAGCTGCGTGTGATCAGGCTGCAAGAGAGGTGTACCTGAAGATTTGGGAGCACAGCTAAGAGAGTTGTTTGTTTTTTTCCAGAAAGCCAAGAACTGTAGATAGCAGGAATTATTTGAGCAGAGCTTTGCAGGATCCATCTTCTCTAGAAAGATGACAGATGGAGGGTAAACTGAGACAGGATGCATCCAGGGAGAGAGCCAAGCACCACGTGACAGGGAGAAAAGCTGGAGAGGGAAGCTGACTGGAAGTGTGCTGGGTCTTCACCTGGTGGCAAGAAGAGGTCTCATATGCGGTGGACAAAGAAAGGCACTGCCCGCAGTGCCCAAAGAAAGGCCCGCAAAGTGAGAGTGGGAGGGATACCTGAAGGGAGAGCTCAGGGTGAGGTTTTAGTCAAGCTTGGGGGGCACATAGTTTTTAGCTGAGCTTCGAAGACAGGAAAGGAGGTGCACAAAAGGCAGAATGACGAGGGTGACCCACAGGGCAGCAGGACCCGGAGCACCTCGGCCCTGCAGCCATAACCTTGACTTTCATGGACATAGCAGAAAACAGTCTAGCTTGGGGGACTGCAGGGACCAGATGGGGACATCATCAAAGAGGAAGACTGAATGATAGATCCTGGTGAATAGAAATCTGCAAGGCAGGGTTTGACCTTTAGAATAAAAAGAAAAACCAAGCAAGGAGCCCCACCCACAGATTGTTTTAAAACCGTTTGTTGGTATAGAATCTGTGAACATGCACACTAGAAAAACAGGAAAAGCAGACAAAACAAAGAAAACATCTATTCCCACTATGCAGAAATTACCAATTCATTTCTTTCATGACAATTACTTATGCAAGACACCTGACAGGCTCAGGCTGCCCTGTCCAGCATCTTAACCTCCCTCATTTGAAGGGCTTGCTGCAGATTTCTGAGCTACAAAACCTTCATGGAGAGCTGGTTTTGGCCATTCTTCTGGCTTCTTGTCCTAGAGGAGCTCCAGGTGATTGGCCCTGAGGCGTCCATCCTGGCACATGTCGGGGAAGAGGTGGAGTTCCCGTGCCACTTGCCCAGTTACCAGAGCGCAGAGCACATGGAGATCCGCTGGTTCCGGAGGCAGACCTCGGAGGTGGTGTACCTGTTCCCTGAGCCACAGGAGCTCCCCGGGCAGCAGATGGAGCAATTCCGGAACAGGACCAAACTCTTAAAAGATGACCTCGCGGATGGCACAGTGATCCTGCAGCTCCGCCGTGTAATCCCCGCCGACCAGGGCCCCTATGGATGCCTCTTCCTCTCCAGCAGCTTCTCTGGGGAAGCTGTTTGGGAACTGGAGGTAGCAGGTGCGTGGCCTGGTGAGCGCCCGCACGAGGGCTGTGGGGGGAGGGGGCATGCGCAGGAGAGGGTGCATTTGGCTAGAGCCGCTTTGCTCCAGAGTAGACAGGGAAGCCCAGGCAACAGGGGAATAGCTCTACTTAAAAAATAATAATGAATTAATTAAAAAGAAAGATACATTCGAAAATTTAAAATTTGTTCATGAGAAAAGATACACAAATGGCCGTTAAACATATGGAAAGATTATCAATTTGGCTCAGAATGGGGGGCAAATTAAATCCACAGGGACATGCAATGCTTTACCTCTCAGACTGGCAAAAATTTAAAAATTTGAGCCCACACTCTTGATGAGGCTGTGGGGGAGCAACCTTGCCTGCTCTGCACCATGCTGACCAAGTTCAAAGTTAAAATGCTCCAGCGCCTGGGAATTTGGCAATGACAGGATTGTCTGTGCGCCTCTCTTTTGAACACCAGCTCCCCCTCTAGTTTACCTCGAAAGTACACCTCCCACACTTAATGTGGGAAAGGCAGGTGTAAAAGTTTAAGCTTTGTAGCATTGCTTGTCGTTGCAAATCAGCAGAAATAACCTGAATGCGCAAGCGCGGGCACTGACCTAGTACATGCGGACCGATCCACACCAGGCAGCTGAAAACATGAGGCGGAGCTCCGTGAACGGGTGTGGAGTGATTTCTAGGTTGTGGCTAAGAGAAAAGAAGTGAGATGCGTACGATGGTCTGTAGTTTGTAAACGTCTGTGTAAGAATGAAGGAGAAACACAAAGGAAACACAGGGAGGATAAACCAGGAACTCATGAAAACAGTGTGACCTAAGGGAGGCGGTGCAATGGGATGGGAAGGATGACAAAGGTCTGGGACTTTCCTGACAAACTTTTTTTTTTACAGTACTGGCATTTAAACCATATTAATGTTTTGCATATTTAAAACATAGAGCCAGCACCTCGAGGATGGAACGATAAAGGAATACGTATATCACAAGCATTGTACTTGAGCTCTGGGGGCATTCAGGAGAGGGAGAAGACCATCTGTTGAAATTTGGGGAGAAATTATTCTTTTTTCTCCAGGACTGTCCCTTGCGTAATATGACTGTCAGTAGCCCCTTTCAGTCCAATGGACCCCCTCCATATTTCCAAATGTCCCTCAGGGCTAGTACTGTCCCCACATGTCACCACTGGTGCAGACTGTCATTTACAGTACACGGGTGGGGGCTATGAGCCCCCAAGTATGTGAAGAGAAGTCACAGTTATGATTCCCTATGGTGACTGCAAATGATGAGCTTTGCCCCCAACTTCTGGGAAGGAGCCTAATATTTCCCACTCCTCCCTCCTCTCTCCCAGGGATGGGGTCAGACCCTCACATCTCCCTTGAGGGCTTCAAGAAAGGAGGCATTCAGATGCGATGCAGCTCCAGTGGCTGGTACCCCAAGCCCCAGGCTCAGTGGAGAGACCATCGGGGACAGTGCCTGCCTCCTGAGTCAGAAGCCATCACCCAGGACGCCCAGGGCCTGTTCAGTCTGCAAACATGGGTGGTTGTCCAAGAGGGGGCGCACAGCAACGTGTCCTGCTCCATCCAGAACCCCCTCCTCTTCCAGAAGAAAGAGTTCACAGTCCAAATAGCAGGTCAGTGGGTGCTGGCTCACCTTCATCTTCCTAACCATCACAGTGTCCATGTCCATTGTCCCAACAGCCCTCTCTGAGGACACAGTGGTACAGGGTCTGGCTGTGTACAGCAGGACTGTCACATTCATTGTCACCGGGGGCCACATCAGCCTCGAGGCTGCCTTCAAAGGGCCAAATGTAATTTTAGGACTGTGTAAATGTCACTGCTCCTTAACTGGGGGCAAGGAAGAGTGACAAGAGCTGGTGGGGTGTGTATGTGGATTTAAAAGTGTTGGGTCAGGGGAGAAGTCAGTTAGGCAAAGAGTTGGAGGTGAGGCTATTTTCTAACATCAGAGTCTTTTCATGAGGCGCCCACTGAAAGGTTTAATGTTTTCAACTCTAACCGTTTTAGGTCTTGGGGACAAACCCAACCTATGGGCCACATCCCACATGGGTCCAAATTAATAGTTACATTACAATCACAGAAAGGAGCCTCACCCTTGTAAGTAACAACCTGTCCTCAGGTAGGACGACTTCACAGCACACATGCTCATTCAAAATACAGCTGGTAATTGGGGCGGCCATCTGGGGTAGCTAATTCTCTTCCTCCAAAGGAAAGGTAAAACATTTCATATCTTTTTGATAAGAATGTAGTTACACCCTGGCTGGAGTGTCTCAGCCGATTGAGCACCAGCCTGTGTGCTAACAGGTCACGGGTTCGATTCCCATCAGGGCACATGCCTGAGTTGTGGGCCAGGTTTTTGGTTGGGGGTGTGCAAGAGGGAGGAAAAAAAAAAGAATGCAGTTACATCTTGAAGCCAGTTAAACCCCCAGGACACAGAAATGGAGGTGCTTTCTCCAGGGTGTTTACATTTCAAGAAAAGTCTCCAGAAGAGAAACATTCCTGACAGGCAAAGCTGACAAGAGGCTTATTTACCTTTCAAATGGATTTGCATACATCTCAACAGGATAGAAAAAAGATTTCCAAGTTTCTCTAAGGAAATGGTTTAAGAAAGGGAAAGCCTCTTTCACTTTTTGCATCAGGGAAATTTCTTTTTTTTTCTTTTAGATTTGTGTTCATCCTTTATAAAGGGTGGGAAGCACAGGGATATCTGTTGGGGGGCATTCAGGTCTAGGGAACAGCAAATGCAAAGGACCCCACATGGGAATGTGTGTGGTTCCTGGAGGAGCAGGAGGTGGGACAGGAGGGAACAGGCACAAGATCAAGGGCAGCTGGTCAGAGCAGCATCAGACCCTGAGTCTCAACCTCTAGGTCACCGCTTAGCGAACCGCATGTGGTGAAGGACCAATCTGTTGTGGACCAATAGCTTTGCACCAGACAATAAAAACACACAGTTAGGAAATTTTTCTTGAAAAACACAAGAGCACATTGAGCCAAGTGAAATAAGCCAGACACAAAAGGATGAATGTTGTAAGATTCCACCTTTATAAGGTACCTAGAGCAGTCAACTCACAAGATGGAAGGGAGAAGAGAGGTTCCCAGGGGCTGGGAGGAGGGGAAATGGGGAGTTCGTGTTTAATGGGGACAGATTCCAGGTGGGGAGGGTGAAACAGTTCTGGTGGCAAGGTCGCCCAACGAGAACGCCCTTAATGCCAAGGAACGGGACGCTTAAAAATGGTTAAGAAGGTGCATCTTAAGTTATGTATATTTAAACAACAATGAAAAGGAAAAATATTTTAAAAGACCACTGAGATAAAAGCATCTATAATTTCCTTCAACAGACAGGAAATTGCTCTATCAAGTTGCCACAAGCTTTTCTAAGGGGTTATTCTCATTGTTCACCTGTTGACCGCCGGCAGAGGCCTCCCTAGGGAACCTGGGGAGGGGAGAAGGTGCTGCCAGTCCGCCCCCACGCGGCTTTGCTATCAGTTCTCCCAAAGGTGTGAGAAGTAGAAGCCAGGTGTCTGCCAGGAGCAGGAAGATGTCTGTGAACTCACCGGGTTTCCATGTCCACAAAACACCTTGCATCCAGATGCGAAGTGAGAATGGGAGGAAGCAGAGGCAAATCCGGGCCGTGGTCACAGCAGTTGGAGGCACTCCTTCCTTCCATCCCTCAGTTGGCAGTGCTTTCCCTTTGCACGGACCTAGTGCACGTCGCACGTGGCAGCCGCCATCTCGCCCATTGGACAGACGGCCCTGGGGCCCAAGAGCTTAAGTCGCCAGCTCTTCCTTGCTAGGATTTTCCAGCACCTGGAGCCTCCGCACCTGAGTGTTCTAGGCGCCTAAATCCAGACAACTCTCTCTGGGTGTTTTCCAGACATTTTTCTACCCGGGCCCTCCCCGTGGAAGGCAGCTTTCCTCGGGACCCTGGTGGGCGGCCTGACGCTGCTGCTGGCCCTGCTCGCGACACTGGCGCTGTGCTGCTTTCACCGGCAGCAGCGGTCCCAAGGTACCGGCCTGCGGGGTGCTGGTCCGGTGCTGCCTGGAGCGGGAAAAGGCGCGGGGCGGGGCGAGGCGGTGGAATCCGCGGGGTGGGGGGGTGGGGGGGGCGCGCACCCAGTCCACCCCCTTCCTTTTCCGTTTCAGAAAAGCTAAAGGAGCAAGCGGACACGGACAAAGGTGAGTGGGGACAGCGGCGTGCCCTCCGCCCCCGCCTTTGCCAAGCAGAGGGGGGCCCTGGGGCAAAGAAGGGAGGAGGTGGCCCCAGTGCCTGCGAGCTGGGCAGACAGACCAGTGGCGAGGTTGCGCTCTCCCCTCTCTCGGCCTCGGAGTGCGCTCCTGCTGCGCGTGCAGCCCAGCCTAGTCTCAGAATGCACGCGAGTCTCCGCGCTTTGGGGAAGCGAATGGTCAGTGTTCTTTGATCGAGATCTTCCTCTTTTCTTCCTCTTTTTTCAGGGAAACTCACTGCAGAACTGGGTATGTTCCTGATGCCGCGCCCACCGCTCTGGCTGCGGGCTACGGGGGTAACGCGGAGCGCGCTGCGGAAGGAGGGGTTCAGTGACTTTAGGCGCCCTTTGGAAAGCGATGTATGGCAGGATCTAATTTTTAACGCACTCCGTTGAGCCTCCCACCTCCTGACTCCCAAAGGGACTCTAGAGAAGCTGCCAGGGAGGCCTGGCCTTAGACCCTCTGGACCGACCCTGCCAATGATACGATTCACTCACAATTTTCCCGTTAAATGTTGACTCCCACTGACTGGCTTGTCTTCCTAGGATGTCCTTCTTTTTTTAATGCAAATGCCACTGTGAAGGGTGGCACCTTGAACTTGCACAAAAGTGTGTGTAGCGTAAACACAGTATAGTCTAATTTAGTGCAGAGAGCTGCCTTTCCCAGCAGCATTTACCCTTTTAAAAGACAAGGGATGCATTTCTAGTGGCAAACTATCAGTGTGGGCCTCCAGCCATGGGAAGCGATTCAGTGTGCTGTCTCTCCAGTTCTTGAAGCAACGTGCTCACCCTGTAGGTGACCCTGAGGCTCAGGCAGGCTGTGCTTAGTGCCTGGACATACCCGAGAAAGCTAGTGATTTCCAGGCAGACCAGTAGCAGCCCCTTCAAACCAGACCCTTCAAACTAGACCTGAGCCCTGGGAAGAGGCTCCTCAGTGCCAAGCCCTGTTCTCCCCACCTCCACCCCCGCCCTGTGCCGATTTCTGCCCTGGAGCCAATAGGATGAGGCCTCAGAATTTAGCCAATGGGCAATGCAGAGTCTCAGGTGGGAATGGGGTGAGCAGTGGTTTAAGACTACGGGGCATCTTCCCAGGGACCTGCTTGCCTTGGGGAGGTGGCTCCAGGCAGCCCAAGGCTAATGCTCTCTCTGTGTGTTCTGCTTATAGGGAAGCTGCAGGCGGAGCTCAGTAAGTGGCCCCTCTTAAGACTATCTTTCCTTGCCCACCATTTAGCAACTGGTTATCCCTGTAAGTTCTTCTCCTCTCCCAACCAGGTATGATGGCCAAGCTGGAACTCCACTTGCTCTGGACAGGAGAAGGGGGGAGGAGGGCAGGGGTGAGTGCAAATTTGGAAAGTGAGCCAGGGAGCTGCAGAACCCCCATGTTCTAATCTTGTTTTTCCTTAACTGCTTCAGACTGGAGAAGGGCTGAAGGCCAGGCCGGTGAGTGGGACCCGCTTCCCTCCCATTGTCTGCTTTACCTCTCAGCACACCAGTCCCTGTCTCTGATTAACCAACCACATTCCATCCTGGTTTATGCCACAGCCTCACTTGGCCTGAATTGACCTATGTCACTGGTAAAGGCTATCTCTGAGTTTTGTTTTTATAATGTTTCCTATTGCCCCGGGGTGCAAGCATACTGCAAACCGCTGGTGCCAGTCCTGGTGGCACATAAGAATCCCCCGGGCTCCCGGTGCCCACCCTCCAAGACTGGGGTGGGCATGTCACCCCACATGTAACCATTTCTCCCTGTATCTCCCTCTATTTCCCCATAAAGCAAGCCATCTAACATCTGTCTTTATATGTATTCTTGCAAAATGTGGTGCTCCGTTTTGTGCACATGCATTTTAGTTTATGTAAATTATTTTTACATAAGTAACTTAAATGCCTGGGGGTGTTCCTGGCTTTTCTCACTCACGTTTTAATATCCATCCTGCTGCTGTGTGCACACCTGGCCCGTTTTTCCCTCTGGTTGCCGGGCCCTGCATTCAGCCAGCCCCCCTCCTGGAGTGGCAGCCAGCCCTCCTCTAACTCCACTCCACACAAACAACACAAGCATGTTGCCTTCGGGCCGTGTGGAGATCTCTCTGGGAGGTACACTGGGAGTGCTGGCCCACGGAGGTATGTCACCAAGTGGGACAGAGCGACCCCCCAGGCAGTGCCATCATCCTGCCATTGGCAGCGCACAGAGTCCCCGGCCCCCACATCCATGTGAGCTCGCTGAGTCGGGCAGTGCGTGGGGAGGGGTGATTCTCACTGTTCTTTTAGTCTGCACGCCCCTGAACACTAGGGAGTCTGGGCATCCCTTTTATGCTATTGGCCGTTGGAGATTCCTCTTCTGAACAATGCCTGCTCATGTCCCTTTGCCAAGTTTGCACACAGGGCTACCATCCTTTTCTTATTGATTCACAGGACATATGTGTATATGTATATGATCTTACTCATTGGTGTTAAATGATAGGAATCCCTTTTTCTATTCTGTTCTCTGCCATAAGCTTGGTCCAAGGTGCCTCTTATTGAAGTCTTCGCTTTTGATAAAATCTAACTCATCACATGTTTTACCTCTGGCTTGTTCCTTTGAAGTTTTGTTGAAGTAAACCGTCCTCACGTTTAAGTCACAAAGATTCTCTTACATTTTCTTCTATTCACTTCATATGTGTAGGGCCTTTAATCCATCTGAATTGTGCCATTATATGTGGCGTTGGGTGGTAATCCAGTGATTTTGCTCCATGTCGAGAGCTGATTTTCTCAATGCCACCTGCTACACCCTCCTAGATTTCCCCACTGATGTGGCTGTCACCTTTTGTGTGCAGTTGGTGCCCAAGTTCCGGTGGGTCTGTTGGCCACTGGTTACCTTGCTGTTTCTACCTCCATCGCTTTTATCGTACCAAAAGTATGCCATTTCCACTTCCTTTCCAAAGTCAGTGAACCTTTTCAAAACATATGTTTTAGGGTAATTTTATGAAGTTCCTTTAAATCATCCAAAAGTAGTTTTGCACAGGATTGCTTTGAATTCATAGCTAAATTTAGAGAGAATAAACATCTTTATAGAATTGAGGTTTTCTATGCAAGAGCTATATGTTTATGAAGTTCTACTGGTTATTCTTATGAAAACCAGGGTTGAAAATCTCTGCTGTGAATTTGTGGAGCTCTGAGCCATCCATCTTCTATTGCTTTTGCTCTTTTGTGAGTTGGAGATGTCTCTGCTATAAAACAGAACGAGACAAAATGAAGCAGAAATCCACTCTGAACGGCTTGTGTGAAGAAAGGAGGCAAGACACAGTATCTGGAGGCCACGTTAGGACAGGAGCCAGCCTCAGCTGGGCCCCCTGAGGACTGAGCTTGCCAGTCAGACACTGAGGCTGCCTCTCCATCCATCAGGGCTCCCATGCTGCGTGTATTCGTTCTCTTTGCCCCCATGCTCTGCTCTCCCGCCAGTCCCCGCACAACTTCAGCCTGCATGCAGCTTTGGTTATGCACTGACCGCAGCCCCTTTCTCAATCTTGAATGCCTGGAAAAATGCTATGGTGGACCCATGCCAGTCTGGACCTAAACTAGCTGTCACGGTGGGGCTGGGGTCGTTCACTTCTGTGTCCCTCATGCACCTGGAGTCTCTCTCAAGTTTCCATGGTTACTGACTCAGCTCTCTGAGCCTCTTTTTCTTCTCTGTTTGGTTTCAGAGTGGAGAGCAGCCCAACAACATGCAGGTAAGTGAAGCCAAAGAACTGACATGACTCAGATCATCTGGGTCTTAAACAGAGGGAGGTGGAGAGACCTGAGAGTGGAGGAAGGGTCTGCCCAGATCCAAGTATGAGCCTGCACACACAAACACACAGGTGCACTTGCACACATAGGACATGCCCCCACACCTGCAGGTGCATATATGCACACATACATGCTTGTGTGCATACATGTGACTGACTCACACATGCATACATCATTGCACACACACATGTCCCCCACAAGCATGTAGCTTTCTGGGTTTTACTGGGTTTTTTCTTCTGGCAGGAAGGCTGTGTGCAGGAGCGAAAGCCAGAGTTTGTAAAGAACCTTTCAGGTGGTCTGGCAGAAGGGATACTTTGGGGTTGTATCCATGGAAGGAGTGTGTTTGGCAGCTGTGGGGATGGAGTACTGAGCACTGGACTCAGAGGCCCCATTCGGGTTTAAACTCCTAGAAGTGCTGTGCAACTGAGGCCCAGAGCTCACCTGATGCTCCCCATGCAGCCCTGGTGGCGAGGCCAGCAAGGCTAAGCACCGGCTTTGGGCTCCTTCCCTTTGACCAGGATTTGAGGGCAGTGAGCCGTTCTCTGTCCCCACGTGCCTTCCTTGTTTGCTATCTCCTCTCCATGGCACCCGGTATAGTGACTTGCATGCCACTTCAGTCCCACGTGTTTCAGGCTGAGGGTGGGTGTGAATATTCCACCAGTTGCTCCACTGACAGAAATATAGGTTGGCCTCTCCCAGGGAGTAGACAGGCAGAGCCCAGAACCGTCCCAGTGGGCAGTAACCAAGTGCCTCTGTGCAGTGGACGTGACCCTGGACCCAGCCTCTGCACACCCCAGCCTGGAGGTCTCCCAGGATGGCAAGAGCGTGCTTTCCCGCGGGGCGCTGCGAGTTCTGGCAGAGCCGGGAGACCCGCAGCGGTTCATGGAGCAGACATGCGTGCTGAGCCGCGAGCGCTTCCAGGCCGGCCGCCACTACTGGGAGGTGGATGTGGGCCGGCGCAGCCGCTGGTTCCTGGGCGCCTGCCTGGAGGCGGTGGCGCGCACAGGCCCGGGGCGCCTGAGCCCGGCCACTGGCTACTGGGTGATGGGGCTGTGGAACAGCAGCGAGTACTTCATTCTAGAGCCGCGGCGTGTGGCGCTCTCCCTGCGAGTGCCTCCCCGGCGCGTGGGCATCTTCCTGGACTGCGAGGCCGGAAAGCTGGCCTTCTTCAACGGGACCGACGGCTCCCACATCTTCACCTTTACCGACACCTTCTCTGGGCCTCTCTGCGCGTACTTCAGACCCAGAGCCCCAGATGGCAGTGAACACACGGACCCTCTCACTATCTGCCCATTGCCTGTTCCAACGACTCGCCTCCCGGAAGAGGATGACGGGGACACCTGGGCACAGCCCTTTGAGTCCTCAGACCTCGCCCTGGACCTGTGGTGAGGTGCCCTCTGGCCGTAGGGCTGGGTCCTGGGCAGCTTCCTCTGGGGTGGAGGAAGCATCGCCAAAGTGCCAGCAAGGGCGTGGGATTCTGCACAGTGGAAAGGAACAGAGAGAAGGATTTGGCCTGTGTAGATGTGAATGTGTTCCCTTGAAATTTTCTCTAAGAAAAAGAGGCGATTCCAAAGCTTGTATGTGTGTATCAGAGGACCAAACGAATGAGTAAGAAGATACTGATGTTGCCGGGACCAGGATGCTCACTGTGGAAGAGGGCAGGAAACTGGGAGGGAAAGAAGGGAGAGACATGATTGGATTAAAGGTATCTGTTAATTTGCATATGTGCATGTTTTTGTCTCTATTTTCCAGTTTATGAGAAATGAATTCACCTTGGGCTCCTATCCCAGGTTTCAATGTCAATTCCCACTGCCCTGAACTTGGGGAACAGCTGATTCCAGGGCTGGGACTGAGAAAGCCCAAACCTGCTCAGAAACTGATGGGAACACAGCCAGGGGCCATAGAAGCAAGGTTGGAGAGGCTCCACTGACCAGTTGTGAGATAATTAAAGAGAATAATGACAAGACTTGATCGATGAGGGGGAGAGCAAATAAATTTCACAGAGTGTGTCGAAAGTCAGGATTCTCAGAGAAAGAAAATACAAAAAATGCAGGAAAAATACAAGAAAGAGGAGGAAGAGAGGGAAAGAATGACTGTGAACTCATGGTTTTGACTCCATAGAGCTAGATGGAACACACGCATGTGGTCAGTGGGTGCATGGATGTGTGGGAGCCCACACACTGCTCCTGGCTCTGCTTTGCAGGCTTAGAAGCAATAACACCCCAGCGCATCCAGCTCTCAGAACCTGTTTTTTGTGCTATTTTCTACTAAAAGGAACCAAGGCTCCTTGGAGAAATGACAGACTCTGGATCTGGGGAGGGCTAACAGAAGACATGTGTGATATTATCACATATATATGTGTATACATATGGTGCAGCACAATTAACACCCCTCTTATTACATAATCTTTTAGTACAAAATCATAAGCATGTAATTCTGTAACATAACAATATCACACTCAAGCCCACCATAGGACATTTTAGGTGAAATGTTCAAATTAAAAGTATAAACTAGTACACCCATATTATTACCCTGCCAACCACACTTAAGCAGGCATCACTCCTGCATATCCCTGTATATGAATCCAACCAGAAGGTATCCAGCCATGCACCAGGAAAAACAAAGACACTTATTGAAGGAGATATAAGATACAAGAAAAATTGTACACAGGAGAGTGATGCCTCAGTCCTCTTTAAAGTAGGCACCTTGGGACCTCACACGGTTCTCCCAATCATCATCAGCTGCCTCACTCTATTGCCTGAATCTCAGTGATGTTCTGAAATCTCTTCCCTTTCAAAGGTGATTTTAGTTTTGGGAAAAGCCGGAAGTTGCAAGGCGCTAAATTTGGGCTGTAGGAGGGCTGAGTCACTGAGTGATTTGATGTTTTGCCAAAAAATCTCTGTAGGAGATGTGATGCAGGAGCAAATGCATTGTTGTAATGGAGCTGTCAATCACTGTTGCCCAGAGCTGCAGCCTTCTGAATCATCTGAATAGTAGTTTCCTTGGAGGAATGTTCAAGCTTAGTGCAAAATCTGATGCAGATTCGTTGCTCTACTCACTCGGTCATTTGAATGCAATGGCCACGTAATACACATGCTCACTCAACAGCGTCTACCACCCCTACTAACTAGTACAGTGAAGTCGTCATTGTTCACACATGTGCATTCCAGTCCCCTCTCCTCGGCTGCCAGATTACATGGATGTCACCCAAACTGTTGTCATTATATTAACAATGGGTGGGACTTTTTCTGGACAGACCACGTGTGTGTGTGCACACACATATATAGACTTTGACCTAGATTCTGGCACAGAAATCCCAAAAAACTTGGAATTTCCTAAGTGATAAGAGTACTATGAGAGTCTTGATATTCTTAACAAGCCCCTTTGAAATACACCTCAGGATCTGGTCTGGCTGCCTGAGGAGCCAACTAGGCATTGAAGTTGTAACTTAGCCCCACCCCACCCTGGCTTCAGGGAGGGGCTAGAGAGTGACTTCTGTAGTCAGTGGCCAATGATTTACTGTCATGCAAATGCAGTAAAACCTCCATAAAAGTCCAAAAGGACTGGATTCCAGAGCTTCCAGGCAGTTGAACCCTTGGAGGTTCAGGGACAGTGGCACTCAGAGCATGTAAGCTCTGTGCCCCTTCACAACACCTTGCCTTACGCATCTTTTCCATCCGGCTATTCATGCGTTACATCCTTTTATAATAAACTGGGAATCTCATTAGCAAACTGTTTTTCCAGGGTTCTGTGACCCGCTCTAATAAATTAATCAAACCCAAGTAGGGTGTTGTGGAAACTTCTATAAATAGCCAGTTGGTCGGAAATGCAGGGCATGGCCTGCACTCACAATTGGTGTGTGAAGTGAGAGGGCAGTCGCAGGACCAAGCTCTTTGCCTGTGGGATCTGACTCTGTCTCTAGGTAAATAGTGTCAGAATGGAGGTAATAATTTGGTGGTGTAGAGAAAAAAACAAAACACGTACTGGAACAGTCTAAAACACCTCATACCAAAAGGTATTGCTGAAAGCATGACAGGGAGATGCCAACTGGACAGAAAAGTCAGCTTTAAAGGACTCCCATTGGCCAAATTTGAACATCAAAGTAATTGATGGCAGTTAAAGTTTGAAAAAAATAAGAATCCCAGAGTCTGTGTATTTACACCAATTCCATAAATAAAGGTATAAATAAATAAATGGGAGATGCCATATGATCTCACCTTTAACAGGAAGCTAAACAACAAAACAAATAAGCAAGCAGAATAAAAACAAAAGACACTGAAATAGAGAATAGGGGTACAGTGACCAGAGGTGAGAGGGGAGGGAATTTAAGGGGGGAAAAGGGGAGGGATTTGGAGGAACAAGTATGAAGGACACAAGGACAAGAACTAAAGGGGGTGGAAATGGGAGGGAGGTGGGGAGCACAGGGCCGGTTGGGCTGGAATGGGAGAAATAGACAGAAAACTGAAAAATAAGTAAATAAAATTTAAAAAATAAATGGGAGAGAAGAGAAAGCTCTACCTTACTATTGAAGTCTCAAAGTATCTCCCCCCACAAAATACTAACTACTTATGGGGGGGGCAAAAGTAAGGTTTACAGTTGTTTATATGAAAAATACAATAAATAATAACAATAATAAACTGTTTCCTGTACTTGTGATGGTAAAGCTACTTCGCCTGCCCCTTTATTAATTTAGAAGTACAGACACTTATTAGTCAACTTGATAGTGGAGGAGGCTGTGGCAGATGCCATCTCAACCGTGGGGTCGCGTGGACGTGAATGTGGACATGGCTCCTCCAACCCCCATAAGAGAAGGCTGGCTGGAGGGCCCCTGCCAGAAGGAATGTGTATTGTCTCACAAATGGATTGTAATTCCCTCCTTATCCCCTTTTGGGAATGGCTTCCTGTCCTGTACCTGCCTCCTGACCTTTTCTCCTTCTGCACACACACTCTGAGGTAGGACATGTGCCCCTTTGTCTGGGACCCCTTCCAACAAGTCTTGGACTCAGGGAGACATGGCCCTGCTTCTCTGATCTGCTGTCGCTGCTCCTGCACTGTGAGTGATAAAGGCTACCTCTGCTTCGCCCAGTGCTCATGTGGTTTTTCCAGCTTATTCAAATGAGCATCAAGATCCCCAGGCTTGTCCTCCTGTGTTACATGAACCAGGTGACAAAATTTAACATTACCAGATGGGACACATTTATACCACATGCCTCCTGATACATTGCAGTGTGAAGAACTTTACAAATCGTGAGGAAACAGAAGTGAAACTGGCTGATATGCTAAAAATGTCAAGGTCAGGAGAGACAAGACTAAAGAATTGTTTCAGATGGAAGGAGACTAAAGCAACATGACAACTAAGTACCATAGGTGACTCTACATAGGATCCTGGGGTCTACAAAACACAGTAGTTGGGGAAAAAAGAGACCTTTGAAAATGGCTCCAAATCAGATGATAATATTGGATGTTATTTTTCTGATTTTGATGTAAAAGAATGTCCTTAATTTAAGAATGTAGTCACTTAAGTAATAAGGGGTAATGGGATATGATGTGTGTACCTTATTCTCAAATGGTTCATTGAAAAATATAGTGACATACAGAGAGAATGATAAAGGAATGCAGTAACATCTAGTAAATGTTTAATAACTACCTTTCTGGGAAAAGCTGCAGCATTTATTGATTTCCACGTTGTCGATACTCCCACGGTGGCTGATTTTAAGCTGCAGGGGTGACATTGCCGACGGAGCTGGGAAGGGTGTGCACAATGGACCTTTCCAAGACCCAGCTCCTGCACATCGCTGGTCTCCTGCCATTCCACACAAGGCACTTGGTCATCGCTGTGATTTATTTCTCTAACAAATCAAATAAGTACACTCTGGAGCTTATAAAAATATGCTCAGCCACCTGTTTAACCTTATTAATATACCACATGTAATATTCATAAAAGGGAAGTTTAATTCTCTCTAATCATTTGTATTAACATGCAAATACTTTAGGGTCCTACTCACAAATGTTTTATAACATTACAAATGTGTTCCTGGACTGTATACAATCATCGCCTATTCCTTTAAGATCATTTTTATGTATTAAATAGGAAAAGCAAACATATAGCTAATCCAAAAGGCAACATTAAACTATTTTTAAACAACCAGTTGTTCCAACAGTGCATTTTCAATAAGAGGAAGCCTCCATCCTTGATCTTGGAGGAGATCTTAACTACTTGTTTTGTGAACCATAAAGGTTGTGCCGGAGGCAACCCGGGGGGGCCCCTGACCATTCAGAGTAGACACTTGTCTCTTTCCAACTCTGCCCCTCTGCCCCAAGACCCTCCGGCAAGTTTATAAAATAGGACGTGATGTATTTAGATTTTCCCACTGTTCAAACTTTCTGCACAGCTATCCCGCAGAACTGTGACAGGGAACCCCCCAGGTAGGCATGAAGCCCAACCCAGTGCACAAATGCACCTGTAACCAGTCTGGTTGTGCAGCTTCCTGACCTCTGCACTGAGGTCAGGAAAGAGGCAGCCATATCCTCCCCAGTGCCCTCCCCATTGCTCAGGTACCCCAGCATTGGCTGAACCCCTCACCTGTACTCCATCTCGAAGTGGCTTGGGGACCACTACAGCACAAAGGCTGGGCAAAGGCTGGCAGGGTAGAAAGAGGACCTTGATCTCGACAGTGGGGGTGAAGCAAGTTATCACTGGCCCTACAGGAATCTCACCCAGGAGACAAAAGTCCCCAGGGAGTCCCCAAGGTACTCTCACACCTTGTCAGGGGGCTTATAAATTGGTGCAGCCATTTTGAGGTCAATTTGGATAATGTCAACCACTTTCTAAATGTGACCATCTTGTGACCCAACAGTTCCACACTCAGGAATCTGTCCCACAGAGGTGTTTGCACAAGCTCCTAAAGATACAGAGGATGTTCACTGACTCAGTATGAAAGCAGAGGCTGGCAATCCCCCACTTGCCACAAGGAGAACAGTCAAATAAAACATATCCATTCATACCATGGGGTGCTACGGTACCATGGATTTTAAGCTGCACATTGATTTTTACAGGGAGCATGTATCATCTTTGTCATTAAAAAAAGTGAGTCGGCCATGGCTGGTGTGGCTCAGTAGATTGAGTGCTGGCCTGCAAACCAAAAGGTTGCCCGTTTAATTCCTAGTCAGGGCACAGGCCTGGGTTGTGGACCAGGTTCCCAGCTGAGGGAGTGCAAGAGGCAACCATGCATTGATGTTTCTCTCCCCTCTCTTTCTCCTTCCCTTCCTCCCTCTCTAAAAATAAATAAATAAATAAAATCTTTTCTTTTGAAGAGAGTCATTGCTTCTTTTCTTTTTGCCTCATATCAGTGGGAAACAATCACAAGAAAGTCATTTTAAAATGTACAGATGAATCCATCTGATTGACCAACAGCCTTAACACTCAGGGGTAGTGATATGACATGTTTTCATGCCTTTTAGAGGGTTCAAATCACCACCTTTGATTGCCTCTGCAAAATCCTTCTATCTTATTCCTCAACAGCATCTTGGGCAGAGCCCATAGTGTTCATAAAACTTTCATTGTTCAATGATCTATGCAGTTTGCAAACTCCTATCTCATATTCAATTCTGACCCATAGCAGACTGGGGACCTGCAGTGAAGAGGGGGTCGTTCTGCCTCCAGAAACCCCTCCTCCTTCCTCTGACAGGCTCTTTCTGTCCCCTCTGCACTGAGGTCAGGAAAGAGGCAGCCATATCCTCCCCAGTGCCCTCCCCATTGCTCAGATACCCCAGCATTGGCTGAACCCCTCACCTGTACTCCATCTGCTCATATGGGACAAGCCAGTGCTTCTGTGATGCTCGGCCCGTCACCTACAGGCAGCATGCGTAGGAAGGAGGCAGCAAAGTGGCTCAGTTTGGCCCACTTTCCAGATGATCTGTGACCCCCAGGAAACTCCTGCCTTGAGTATGTGACTCGTTCTGAGGGTATTGGGTGGTCTCTCTCCAAGGGCCACATCTCCCAGTTTTCTCTTCCTCTGGACAGATCAACATTCCTAACAAACAAGATACCAAGGTCCTCTTCTTGCAGGCACTCCCCTCCCCCGCCCCCGAGACTTACAGATGATTCTCTAAGGATCAGTTTAGGATGGGAGCAAGTACACTCCCCCTGCTCTCCACAGAAGGCAGGAAACTGCCTCTCCGCAGAAATGTCACAGCCCCTGGACCTCCCACTGGCTTCAGTCTCCTTCCCATCTCTCCCACTTCAGCTCCTAAAAGGAAATCAGCTCTTTTTTTTTTGCCAATTATTTCACGTATTTATTTTATTTATAGCTTATGGTCACTATACATCAGCTGCATATAAAAGGGAAAATATTTAAAAATTAAAGCGTAATTGTGAAAATCCAAAAGATATACGTAACACAAAAATACCGGCATAAAAGCAGGTTCATACACACAGCAGCAATGAGATCTAGCTGATGTTTCAAAGGATGATGGGTGTGCTTTTCTTCTTGAAAACCGTGCCCATTAAGACACTAAATGTCTCAGCCTATCAGTGTGTATTCATGGGAACCACAATGTATATCTAAAAATATTTTTCATGTTGAGCCCTGGCTGGTGTGGCTCAGTGGATTGAGTGCTGGCCTGACAAGCAAAGGGTTGCTGGTTCAATTCCCAGTCAGGGCACATGCCTGGGTTGCAGGCTAGGTCCCCAGTAGGGGGCACGTGGAGGCAATCACACACTGATGTTTCTCTCTCTTTCTTTCTCTCTCCCTTTCCCTCTAAAAATAAACTCTTTTAAAAAAAGTTTTTCACATCAAAACTGTTGTGAAAGATACACCTTCCAGAATGAACCTCCTCTCAGGCTTCATACCAGTTTCTGATGTCTGAAACGGATTCAGACTGTGTTCCAAATGTATTCTGATTCTTGAAGGTTAAAGAAAGTACTTTCAGAAGTAATTAAACAGAATTATTACAAACTCAGTGGTGCTGGTGCCCCCCAGCCTCACCCCAAGTGGTCATCATCACCTCGGGCTTTGCTCCAGACTCGGGGCAGGCAGGCAGCCCACTCCCACCGCCCCGCCTGCTTCTGGCCCAGGCTCCACTGGCAGCTCCACCCTGGCTCCAGGTAGCATCTGGGCCGGTAACTGCGCCTGCTTCCTTCCAAAGTCCTGGTCTGGAACTGTGTACCACAGGGGCCAAGGCTCAGGAAACCTCTTATACTGATGAGACTTGGGGGCTCCTCCTCCAGCCAGCGCACCCCTGCCTACTGGCTGCCACAATCCCCATCAAGCCGAGGAACTCTTACTGTCTTAGTCTTGCCCAGGCACCATCTGGAGAAGATTTTGTAGACAAAGGTCCAGAACCATGTCATTGTATCTGTCACTGCTGCTGCCCCCCTGTATTATTCTCCAAGCCACCCCTGGAGGGTGAGCTCAGAGAAGAGCTGGTCAGCAAGAGACCTGGAAGACCCCTGGGAAACAGAGAAACAGCAGGTGAGCTGAGCAGCATGGGGCCAGGTGGGGATAAGGGCTGGCTGGGGTCCTCATTGGGCCTGAAGCTTGTTTCAGAAGGGTGACCCCAAACAAGTCGGGACCCAACTCCCACCTGCCTTCCACTAACCTGGGAGCTCATAACCTCCTTGTAAGGCAAAGTACTTACCTGTCTTTTTAAACTTTTTTAACTGTTACCTTCTTGCTGGAACAAGTTGCTATCAGTAGGTAAAAGAAGCAAGAGAAGGAATTGACGGCATTAAAAGTAAGCAAGGTCTCCCTGGCTGGTGTGGCTCAGTGGACTGAGTACTGGCCTGATGAATTAAAGGGTCACCAGTTCAATTCCTAGTCAGGGCATGTGCCTGGATTGTAGACTGGGCTCCTGGGTTGGGGTTGTGCAAGAGGCAACCGATCAATGTTTCTCTCCCTCTCTTTCTCCCTCCCTTACCTTCTCTTTAAATTCTTTCAAAAACACTAAGCAAATTTAATGCAAGCAAATGAGATAAATAATACAGGCACATCTGTCAGCAGTCAGCAGCTCTGGGAGAGAACCTGAGATGCAGTGAAAAGGGAGCCCAGACTTCAGGTTTCTGCTCCATAAAGTAAAGAGCTAGGGAATGTCACTCATCCTTACAGCAAGAAAACTGGGTAAATTAAGAACAATGACTCTTGGTAGAGCCATTGAGGTCACGGGGCAAACTGCTGCCCTGAAAAACAGAGAGAGACTCGGGTTACCAGGAACAGAAGCCCCAGAGAAGTGTGCACCACCAGGAACTGACCAACTGCTAGAGGTAGAGTGTGGACCAACCTGAGAGCTCCCAACCCCAGGGGAGTCAGTTTCAGAGTTTTACCTACAAGAGCCCAATGAGGGCCTTGCTGCGAAGGTTGGGGAAAAAGCCCCGCATGCTTCCAGCAGGGGCAGAGGGGAAGCAATCACTTTGAAGTGGGCAGGAACACTCTGTTCTTCCCCCAGCTTTCTGGAACAATGGCCAGCACTCAAGGGAAACTACTTTCTCTGACCTGGGTAAGGGTAGTTAGCCAAGACCAGATTCTGCTAGCCCTCCTATCATAAATGAGGCGGGGAGGATGGATGACACTGAGACACACTTGTAACAGTCAGATCCCAGGGGCCTAGGCTCCAAAGACACTGAGACCTTATCATAGTACCGTAGAACATTAGCCCCTAACACCTACCTGCACAGCAGCTGATCCCTGCATGTTAACAGAGGATAGTAGTTTTAAAAGGTTGCAAGGCTCAGACTCTGTTTAAGAAGGACTTTCTAGAGAGACAGAAGCAAGGACACGAAAGCAAACTGACATCTCAAACAGTTACAGCTGTGGCCGACGGTAAACATGGTCTCCCAGGCCTCTCACTGGCCAAACACAAACCATCACACTAAAGCCAACTCACCTCAGTTCCTGTTACCAATACATCAGGCCAGCAAAACTGCTTTGCAGCAAAACTTACCAGGCATACTAAAAGGGAAGAAAACACAGCCTGAAGAGAAAAAGAAAGCAACAGACCCAAACTCAGATAAACAATCATTTTGGAATAATCAGACCAGGAATTTAAAACAATAATTAATATGCTAAGGATTATCATGTGAACCATGGACAATATTTCAAGAACAATGAATACTGCAAGCAGAGAAGTTGAAACTCTAAGAAAGAACAGAAAAGAAATGCAAGAAGTAGAAAAACTCTGTGACTGAGATACAGAATGCCTTTGATGGGCTCACCAGAAGTCTGGCAGGACTGAGGAAAGAGTCCTGAGCTTGAGAGACTATGGCAATAGAAAATTCCCAAACTGAAGTACAAAGTGGAAAAAAGTAAAGGGAAAAAAAAAACCAGAACAGAATATTCAAGAAAGGCAGGACAAATACAAAAGGTGTAACATATGCATAAGAATACCAAAAGGAGTATTATGCTAAATGAAATAAGCCAGACAGAGAAAGACAAGTATTGTACTATTTCACTTATATGTGGATTCTAAAGAACAAGATAAATAAATAAAACAGAAACAAACTCATAGATGCTGAGGATATTTCGATGGTTGTCAGAGGGGAGGAGAATTGGGAGATAGGTAAAAAAAGTGAAGGGATTAAGATGTGCAAATTGACAGTTATAAAAACAGACCTGGCTGGTGTGATTCAGTGGATTGAACACCAGCCTGTGAACCAAAAAGAGTCACTGGTTCGATTACCAGTCAGGGCACATGCCTGGGTTGGGGCCAAATCCCTGGTTGGGGGCAAATGAGAGGCAACCAACTGATGTTTCTCACTCACATCGATATTTCTCTCCCTCTCTTTCTCCCTCCCTTCCCCTCTCTCAGAAAATAAGTCAATAAAATCTTTAAGAAGAAAACAGTCTCACAGATGTAGAGTAGAGCATCAGGAATACAGTCCATAGAGACTTCTGGCCAAGATGGAGGCATAGGTGGAAATACTGTGCCTCCTCGCACAATCAAGTTTAAAGACAACAAAGTTTTAGTTATAAAAAAAAAAAACATGCAACCAAAACACAGAAAATTGAACTATACGGAAGTCCAACAACAACGAACCCTTCAGCCAGACCAGTAAGAGGGGCAGAGCCAGCGACTGGCAGAGCAGGGTTGTGCAGGAAAATGGCCAGACCAACACAAGTGCACAGGTGGTGGTTGGCAGATCCCAGGTGTGGGGTTGCAACAGGCAGACCCAGTGAGGGAGCAAGGCAGCAAGCCGACCATGGTCACACATTCGTGCGCAGATAAACCAGGTAAAGGAGCGAGCAGCGAGACAGACCAGGCAGGCCCCAGCAGAGGGGACCGCTATTGCCCATCTTTGACCCCGCCCCCACATACAGCATCACAACCCAGTGACCTGGGTTGCCCCACCCTGGTGAATACCTAGGGCTCTGCCCCTCATACATAACAGGCAAGAACAGACCAAAACATTATGGCTCAAGAACTCAAAGCTCCAGAGCCAATAACTCTAAGTGACTAAGAAATAGCCAACCTATCAGATGCAAAGTTCAAAACACTGGTGATAAGGATGCTCACAGAATTGGTTGATTTTAGTCACAAATTAGAGGAACAAATAAAGGCTAAACTAATTGAAATGAAGGGAAATACACAGAAAACCAATAGTACTGGAAAGGAAACTGAGACTCAAATCAATGGAGTGGACCAGAAGGAACCAAAAAATTACCAAACAGAAAAGAATGAAGAAACAAGAATTCAAAATAATGAGGAGAGGCTTAGGAACCTCCAGGACATCTTTAAACGTTCCAACATCTGAACTATAGGGGTACCAAAAGGGGAAGAGGAACAGCCACGAGTGGAAAACTTATCTGAACAAATAATAAAGGAGAACTTCCCCAATCTGGCAAAGGAAATAGACTTCCAGGAAATCCAGGAAGCTCAGAGAGTCCCAAAGAAGTTGGACCCAAGAAGGAACACACCAAGGCACACCATCATTATATTAGCCAAGATTAAAATGAAGGAGAGAATCCTAGAAGCAGCAAGAGATAAGGGGACAGTCACCTACAAAGGAGCTCCCATCACACTGTCGGCTGATTTCTCAAAAGAGACCTTACAGGCAAGAAGGGGCTGGAAAGAGGTATTCCAAGTCATGAAATCTAAAGACCTAAATCCAAGGTTGCTCTATCCAGCAAAGCTTTCATTTAGAATGGAAGGACAGATAAAGTGCTTCTCAGATAAGATCAAATTCAAGGAGTTCATCATCACCAAGCCCTTATTAAATTAAATATTAAAGGGACTTATCTAAGAAAAATTGATTAAAAAGATGAACAGTGAAAGGACAGCAAACTCACAGTTATTAACAACCACACCTAAAACAAAAGCAAACTAAGAGGACAGCTAGATCAGGAGCAGAACCATAGAAATGGAGATCACATGGAGGGTTAGCAACAGGGGAGTGGGAGAAGGATAAGGGGGGAGAAGGTACAGAAAATAAGTAGCATAGACAGTAGGTAGAAAATAGATAGGGGGAGGGCAAGAATAGTATGGGAAATATAGAATCTAAAGAACTTGAGACATGTGGACATAAACTAGAGGGGGGGAATGGTGGGGGAGGGGGTATGCAGGGTGGAGGGGAATGAAGGGGGGAAATAGGACAACTGTAATGGCATAATCAATAAAATATTTTAAAAAGAATACAGTCAATAACATTGTAATAACTATGTATGGTGTCAGGTGGGTACTGATCAGGGGATTACTTCATAAAATATATAAATGTTTAATAAGTATACTGTGTACCTGAAATTAATATCATACTGTATGTAAATTATAATTGAAAAATAAGAAAGTTATTTTGGGGGGGGCAAGAATAGTATGGGAAATATAGAATCTAAAGAACTTGAGACACATGGTCATAAACTAAAGGGGGGGTAATGGTTGGGATCGGGGTAGGGTGGAGGGGAAAAAAGGGGGAATAGAACTGTAATGGCATAATCAATAAAAATAAATTAATTTAAAAAAAAGAAAGCTATTTTTTTAATTACCAAAAACAGGAGAAGGAAGGGAACAAAAGAAATTTTTGAAGTAATAATGGCTAAGAATTTACCCACAATAATAACAGCAAACTACAAATCCAGAAGCTCTGAGAACACTAGGTAAGATAAAACACTAAAAATCTATACCTAGGATCATATTCAACTTGCAGAAAATCAAAGTCAAAAAGGGAGATCTTGAAAAAAACCAGAGTGGAAACATCTTACTTATAGGAAACAAGGAGATCCTGTCACAAATCATACAAGCAAGAATTGAGTGAGGTGAAATATTTAGTGTGAAAAGACAAAACCACCAACCTAGAATTCTTTATCCACAACAATAACTCCTAAAATTTATATAGAACTACAAAAGACCTTGAATATCCATACCAATCTTAAGAAAGAACAAAGTTGGAGGTGTCACACTCCCTGACTTCCAACTATATTACAAAGCTATAATAATTAGAATAGTATGGCACAAGCACAAAACAGACACATAAATCAATGGAACAGAATAGACCAGAAATAAATCCTCACTCACTCATATGGTCAGTTTATGGTCACTTAATGAAAAAGATGGTAAGGATATACAATGGAGAAATGAGAGTTTCTTCAACAAGTAGTGCTAGAAAAACTAGGCAGATAAATGCAAAAAACTGAAATTAAAGCATTATTTTATAGCATATATATATACTCAAAATAGATTAAAGACTTAAATGTAAGACATGAAACCATAACAATCCTAAATAAATTATAGTAATTAAACTCTTTGACATCACTCTTTTTGACACTCTTTTGACATCCAGTATTTTTGTGGATATATCTACTTGGACAAAGGCAACAAAAACAAAAATCAGCAAATGGGACTACATCAAACTGGATGTTTGATGTAAAGCTTCTGCAGAGTAAACCATCAACAAAATGAAAAGACAACCTCTTGAACAGAAGAAGATACTCACAAATTATATGTCCAATAAGGGGTTAATACCCAAAATATATAAGGAACTTATACAACTCAATAACAAAAAAAATAAACAACATAATTTAAAAAATGGGCAGAGAACATGAAGAGACATTTCTCCAAAGAGGACATACAGACGGCCAACAGACATATGAAAAGATGCTCAACAGCACTATCATTGGAGAGACACAAATTAAAACCACAAGGAGATATCACTTCACACCAGGCAGAATGACAATCACCAATAAATCAGCAAATAATGTGAGCTGACAAAAATGTGCACCACTGGTGGGAATGCAGATTGGTGCAGACACTGTGGAAATTCCTCAAACACACACAGAATTACCTTTGACCCAGAAATTCCATTTCTGGGGGCCAGACAGTGAAGCCTTGGGAACAATGTGAAGGGATCAGGCGTCCCCCAGGGGGCCACAGGGCGATTAGTCAAACACGCAATTCAAATCAGATGTTCAACTTTAAGTATTCTTCCAGGATGCAGAAGTTAGGAAATGAACTGTCTGGACATAAAAAGTGAGTGTGGGGAGACCGGTCATTTCTCAGGTCTAGGCGGGAAGGAGGGGAGAATTGGAGGGGCAGCAAGAGGGAGTGTGTCTGAGAGGAACTGCAAACTCAGCCTGAACACTGGAACCTCCAAGGTCCCACCCTCCCCAACCAGCCAGCTCCCACCATTGCAGGCAGCAGTAATTCCATTCTTCTGGTCCCTCAAGACACAGCCTTTGTGACTTCCCTAACTCCTCGTCACATCCCAACCTACACTGTCAGCAAATTCTGTCAGTTTTACCTTCCAAATAAACCCAGAATTGGACCACTTTGACACCTGACACCTGGACAGCGACCGCTGGAAGAAACCACTTCATCACGACACCACTCAGAATGTGCTCTGGTCACTGCAGCCAGATTTACATTGGGAATGCGGTTGTTTGGTCTGGGACAGCGAAGCATGTCACTCAGCTCAAGGAGAATTTGGCTCTTGTTCTGTCGCCTTCCCACCTCCCTGGAGAGGTCATGTGGTTCCATGGCAAGGTGGACCCTCAGACTGAATCCTATCACATTCACCTCCAGGTGAAGAACTTCCCCTAGAAATTCTATTTCTGCTCTTGGGTGGGGCCCTGCCCCATCCCAGCGGTGCTCACTCAGGTGTTTTCGTTGACTCAGCGTCTCCTCCAGACTGCGGAGCCAGATGGGCCTCCTGCAGACCTCACTGCAGCCCTCACTGTGGAGGCGTCCTGAGCTGCTGTGTGAATCTGCCAGACACAGACCAACCGGCTGCCTGCTTCTCTTACAGCCCACTCTCCACCAGTCTCCACCACACACCTTAGCAGGCATTTGCTGTTGGTGTGGGAGGAAAACGGGACACTGATTAGAACCTACTACATTCTGGATGTTGGAGACCAAAGAAATGCCACTTCCAAGGAGTGCCAAGCTACAGAGAGACAGCTGGGAACAACCACAACTCAGTAGGTGAGGCCCAGGACAAGCGAAATGAGGGAACAGGCAGGGCAGTGGAGCTTGGGAGGTCCCCACAGCAGGCAGCCCCTGAGCCTGGTCTTCACCCTTTAGGGTGGCACTTCAGAATCAATCACCCAAGGGCTTGTCAGAAATGCTGGTCCACCAGCCCCACTCCAGACATTTTGATCCAGGTGGAGCTCTGGAAGCCGAAGGGTCTGGGTAATACTGACTCAAGTGGACTCACTTTAGGAGCCTGGAGACACATAACTGTGAGGTAGGGGAGTGATCAATCCACTGCTGGTCTTTGCTGCTGCCTCAGAAGCCCTGCAGCTCCAGGACACCTCCTAGAAGCTGCAGGGGAGGGACAGGAGAGGGCATGTGCAAGGAGTGTAGCTGGGGACAAACTAGAGCAGGCCAGTTCTTCCCTCTCTGGCCAGTCCTGGGACCCAGCAGCCTGGGTGCCGGTTCCACCAACACTCCACACCAATGACCCAGTGCAGTCCTGCCTCACCCTGAGCCCCGCCACAGCTGCTCTTTGAGCTACAAGAAGGACAAGCAGAAGATGGACCCGGGGATTAGGGCTAATTCCCCCCCCCAACCCCGCTCACCTGCATGGAGTTTCAGAACAAGCAGAAAAATCTCAGAGGCGCCTCCACTGCCAGATGAGGTCAGAAACTTTCCTGTGTCAAACTCCAGGACAGTCTGAATCTTCCCCCCTTGATTTCTTGGAGAAAAACAGTTGGGAAAAGATGCGCAGCAGTGGGGAGGGGAGATAAAGGCCTGGTGCCCAGATGTGAGTGACAGGTGCTGAGTGGGTGGCATGGGCCAGCTTCACAGAGCTGGGAGGGGCCTGAGCCAGGAAGAAATGCAGGGCCTCCAGGTGTGGGCAGCTGGTGGGAAAGTGGCTTCCTGCGCTGGCTACTAAACCAGAACCTCTGGAGGTAAAAACCCCACATGCATCCCGTCAGAAGGCAACCTGGGTGACTTTTACGCGTGGTCAACCTGAAGAGACCCACGAAAAGGCCCAGAGGGTCCCCCCGGGCCTTTCCCAAGTTCTGTGGACAGTGTGCTGGGAACAGCTGCTGTGTGTTTAGCTCTCTGCTGGTTTCCCATGCAAACCAGCCTGGGCCATCTTTCACCCCAGAGTTGGAGGGGTGGGCAGAGGTCATTGGGTTCCAAATTTTAGCTGCCTCTCAAAATCACATGGTGTCTTTAAAAGCCACCATGACCCTACCACAAACCAAGCACATTATAAGCCCTCACCTGGGACACAGATTAAAGTCTTTAAGGCTTGCAGGTGACTAATGGGCAGCCCAGGAGGCACCTGGGCCACAACCAGGGCATGAACCCGCTTTGTACCATAAACTCCCTCTCAGAATGTTGGTAAAAGCACAAATACACAGAAAATACAAAGGAAAGCCATTATACTAACATACAGTAATCAAAAACTAAAACAAATGTATTAGGTGGGCCAATTTTCCATGTTAAAAATGATCTGACAACAGTAATTTCAACCAGATATTATCACTGTACTTATTATACAGTAAATAACAAGCTATAGCAGTGGATCTAAGAAATGATGTAGTTTCAAAGACATGATCAGCATAAACAATATTTCGAGGTGCCTGCAGCAACGGCAATGTAATTTCAATAGAATCCCTAACAGCTGGAATTCCTATTGGTGATTTGTTTTTTCCATTCATGACTCCCAGAGAGCATCGTCACCTGCTGGCGTTTGTTAGGAGTGCAAACCCTCAGGCCCCACCCTGCAAGGGCTGCACTTCTGTCCTTCCCTGGGATCTACAGCCAGCTCCACGCCCTCCCCATCTCAAGTAGAATGTTTTTCATTCTGTGAGCAAAATTAAGTGGAAAGGTATCTCATGCTAAAAATCAATAAACATGCTAGCTTTTTCTTTTTGCGTGTGCAGAGTTCAAAGAACTGAGTGCCTAGTCATTTGCAGACATATCTTGTTTCATTGCATACAATTTCTTTATCTTTATTGGCCATTTCTATTTCTTCCATGAACTGGGAAGTTTAGGCATTGTGTCTATATTTCTGTGAAAGTGTATGTCTCTTACCAGCTCTCTTTATAATCAATCTCTGTCTTTTGGTCAAAAGTTGACATTATTTACTACTTTGTCATTTAATCTGTTTGTTCTATACATGAATATCTTTATAAACAGATATTATATTCAAGTATCAGTCTTTGAAATTTCTTTTTTTATTATTAAGTTTAGAAAGATTTTTTCCCCTGTCAGCTGATGGTAAACATACACCTCAGTTTACTTGCTTGCTTGTAACTCTTTATTCTTTATTCTGGAGTATGGTAAGTAAAGAGGTCTGTTGATTTTCTCTATAATAAACGGTTGTTTTAACATTCATTATGCTGAGAAATACTGGGAAACAGAACAGCAGCCTCTGACAACTCACACCGGGTCTGTCACCATGAGTCAGCTGGTGCTCCGATGGACAGAAGCAACTTCACAGAACACCAGCAACAGACAAGGGCAATCTGATACTGGGCTGAAGCAAGGAAAAAACAAGATATTGCATATTTTGTCTGAGCCCAGACAAAAACAAGGTCACTGGGTCCCTCACGAAACTCCAAGCATCACTCTTCTGACCAATGTGAGTGACAGCTGCCCATCACCAGTTAGAGATCCAGTCTGCTTTCCTGGGTGGGACTTACTACAATTCCTGATCACACAGCCATCCTGCTTCTTAACAGCAGGCACTGCACAGCCACATCCTGCTTCCTTCGACACTCCTCAAGGTCACTAATCAGAGTCCCAGTAAATCCACATACCACCCTCTTGCTGAGTTGCTCCACAGCACCCCCACGTGAGTTCTTCTTCACTGCAGTGAGCAATACACCCAACTTGTTCAGTTACTTGTGGCCTTTGGCTGGGGGTTTGGACAGTGCTTTCCTACCATACACAGGTCCTCTGTAGTCCTGGTCCCATTTCTAGTTTTTCAAGATGTTTTCAGTTATAATCCATTCTAATACAGGCATCATACTTGATTCAATATCTGCTCAACAACAACCACTTAGAGTTGCTCCTCTTTATCAGGTGCTGGGCTGGGTAACTGGGCTACAACTTGAAGATAGGCAACAAGAATACTCTCCAGCTGATGAAAAACTCCTTCAGAATTGTGACATGTAAAAAGGACATGAAGGAGGGCATGAGAGCCCTACTTTTTAAAACTTTCTCCCCAAAAAGTGAAGATCACTTTTGTACCACCCCCTGGGATACCCCATTCTCCTCTCCCCACCCCCATACACATGCCAACAAAACCTGCTAAAGCCTGGGAGGGAAGCAGGCAAGGACTACCTAGTGCTCCGACTATCCCAGGGCCCTGCTCACCTAGAAACAGGTAGAATAAAATGTTCCTCAAAACTGTTCCATCAGGTCAAGCCCTACTGATAGAGGAACTCAAGAGCTAAGGATTTTAGGGGCTCCAGTCAAGATGGAAGCATAGGTAGACACGCCTCACCTTATTGCACATCATAATAAAGAACACAACTAACTGAAAAATGAAAAACACCCAAAACTGCCATAATATCACCCAGAACTGTACGGAAGTCTGACAACCAAGGATTTAAAGAAGCTACATTCATCCAGACAGGTAGGAAGGGCTGAGACAGGCAGTTCAGAAGGAGAGAACTGGGGCAGAGAGGACTCTGTGTGGCAGTAAATGGGAGTGGAGAGGCAAAGAGGGGAAGAAGCGGCAAGTGGGCGGCAGCTATCAGAATGGGCAGCCCCACTTTCACCTGCAGCGGATAAAAATCAGGGAGACACCTTGTGAGCAAGTGAGCCAAGCCCCAGGCCAGACCTTGCAGCATTGGGAAAAAGCCTCATAACTTCTGGCTGTCAACCCAGTGGGGGTTGGGGCAGCAGAAAAAAACTACTAGTTCCTGAAAGGAGCCTGGGATGCACGCAAACCCACCCACCCTTGTGGCCTTTGGCTGGGGGTTTGGACAGCCAAAGGGGACCATAACAAGGACAGTAGCTAGAGGAATGCCAGTTATACACAGGTGTATGAAGTGACTTGAAATAGGCAAGGACCACACAAGCACCTGGAAGTCAGCCAACAATGGCACTGTCCCCTCTTTGATCCCTCCCTCGCACCAGGAGACACAGGTTGTCACAGTGGGCGAAAACCCAAGGCTCCACTGCACAAAACCTACCATGGGCACTAAAATGAAATCAAAGCAGCTTTACCTAGTACACAGACAAGAGAGGCTGCCAAAATCAGGAGACAAAGAAAAATGGCACAAACGAAGGAACAGAAAAGAACCCCAGATATAGAGCTAAACAAAATGGAGATAGCCAACCTATCAGACACAGAGTTCAAAACACTGGTAATCAGGATGCTCAAAGATCTCACTGAATACAGTAAAAGCATAAGGTAATAAATGAAGGCTCTACTAATGGAAATAAAGAAAAATCCACAGTAAACCAACAGGGAAGGGAAGAAAGCTGGGATTCAAATAAATGATTTGGAAAATAAGGAAGTAATAAATAGTCAACCAGGACAAAATGAAGAAACAAGAATTCAAAAAATGAGGAGAGTTTAAGAAGACTCTCAGACATCTCCAAAAGGGTGAACATCCAAATCACAAGGATGCCAGAAGAAGAGGAAGAACAAGAAATTGTAAACTTATTTGAAAAAATAATGAAAGAAAAATTCCTTAATTTGGTGACAGAAATGGACATACAAGTCTAGGAAGCACAGAGAATCCCAAACAAGTTGGACCAAGTTGGACCCAAAGAGGACCACACCAAAACACATCATAATTAAAATGACAATAGTTAAACATAAAGAGAGAATCTTAAAAGCAGCAAGAGAAATACATAGGGTTACCTACAAAGGAGTTCCCATAAGACTGTCAGCTAATTTCTCAAAAGAAACTTTGTAGGCTAGAAGGGAGTGGCAAGAAGTACTCAAAGTGATGAAAAGCAAAGACCTGCAACCAAGATTACTCTATCCAGCAAGGCTATCATGTAGAATTGAAGGACAGATAAAATGTTTCCCAAAGTAAAGCTAAAGGAGTTCATCATCACCAAGCCCTTATTATATAAAATGTTAAAGGGACTTATTTGGGAAAAAGAAGATCAAAACTATGAATAATAAAATGACAACAAATTCACAACTATCAACAACTGAATTAAAAAACAAAAACAAAGCAAACAATAGAACAGAAACAGAATCACAGAAATGAAGATCACAAGGAGGGTTATCAATGGAGAGAGGGGAGGATGGAGGAAAAGGTGAAGGGAATAAGAAGCATACATGGTAGGTACAAAATAGACAGAGGGAGGTTAAGAATAGCACAGGAAATGGAGAAGCCAAAGAACTTATATGCACGACCCATGGACATGAACTAATGTGGGGGAATGATGGTGGGAGGGGGAATATAGGGCAGAGGGGAATAAAGGGGAGGAAAAATGGGACAACTGTAATAGCATAATAAAATATATTTTTTAAATCATGAAGTATGATCTTTTTAATGCATTGCTGGATTTGTTTTGCTGACATTTTCTTGAGGTTTTTGCATCTATGTTTATCAGGGATATCGGCCTATGATTTTCTTTCTTTTTTTTTCAATTTTAAAGCAGTTTATTAACTGTTTATTAACTGACAAGATTACAAAAATGATGATGGTAGATACCTTAGTGCATCCTTCTAATAAGCCTGTTGTTGATCTGGTCCTCGCTATTACTAGCTGTACTTTATATCCCTGTGACTATTTTCTAACTACCAATCTATACTTTTTAATCCCTTCAAAAATGGTTTCGATTTAAATCAAGTGCTGAGATTAGTAGGTTTCATGGCAGAAGGGACTGAGAACTAGAGCTCAATGCCATGCTCAGGAAAACACCAGGCAAGGCTTTGGAGGCAAAAACCAGAACTGCTGCCATTTTCCACTCAGGTTCTTCTGGCTTTTCCAGGTGATGCTGAGCCCCAGTTCAGATGGCTCATGTTGGAAAGCCAGTAATCAAGAGATAGGGGGCCCTGGCTGGGTACATCTGTGGTTACAGTGTCATCCCAATATGCCAGGGTTACAGGTTCAATCCCCTGTCAAAGCACAGAAAAAAGCAACCAATGAGTCCTGACTGGTGTTTCTTGGTAGGTTGGGTATCACCCTGCAAGGCAAAAGATCACTGATTCAATTCCTGGTCTAGGCACAAGCCTGGGTTAGGAGTTTGGTCCCCTGTCGACATCCACAGCAGGCAACGAATCACTGTTTCTCTCTCCGGTCCATGTTTTTCTTCCTCTTTTTCTCGCCCAGTTACATTCTCTCTAAAACAAATAGGCAAGTAAGCAACAAAAAAGACTTTGAAATTTCACCAGGTCACTTTGGACTCATGTACATGAACCGAAAGGAAAATAGGAGAGCAGCTCTTCTGGAGTGAGGTGGAGAGATTGATATGATGACCAAAGGGAAATTGCCTATAACAAGGGATCTCCAAGTGTTTCCATGTCTAAGAGAAAAAGAATGGAAATGTATGGCAACCAACCAAAGAAAACTCAGACCTTTTGGGAATAAACATTTAGACTACGCTGACAGCCAAATTATCACAGACAAATGAGGTTTTAGCAGAGGGCAAAGGAAACAGAAAATGGGAAGTAGAAGAAAGTTATAAACATCAAGTATGGCATCATGACCAGTTGGTATACATGGGTAATGTGAGTGTCCATGTACGTAAGCTAACTTGTTCTTCTTTGTCATCCCTTTTCTCCCTTACACCCTGAGTGCAGGTGGGACTTATACTCAGAGAGGAGGTATAACTGACATCATTGGCCACAGATGGATACCATGACCAATAAGGTACCATGGGTACAAAGAATGGTTACACATGGTTCTGCTGCTGCTTCCCTGTATGGAGTTCAAATACAGATCAAATGATGTGGCTGCTGAGCAGCCAAAGGGGTGGACAGTGCAGTTTCTAGGCTGTTCCCTCAGCCCCAAGCCCACATGTCCTCACTTCAGTTGAGATATGAGGCCTGCTTTGCCAACAAGGTGAGCAGGAGCATCTGCCAACAAGGCACAGAAGTGGACAGTCAGCCGAGAAGAGGAGAGAGAAAACAAACTCCTCCTTCATTTCCCATTTCTCCATCAAAGTCATCTCAGAAACATTCTTCACTCTGGATGTTGGTTCCACTTTGCAGATTTTGTCTTTACTCTCCCATCACCAGTCTCCTTCCGTCCTTCAGAGGACCAAGCCCTGGCTGACCTGCGCCTGTTCCTCACTATGTGGGGACAGACAGTGACCTCTGAACTCCTGGATTACTGAACCAGCCACACAGCACCCACTTATCACAAGCCTGACACCCAGCTCTACAGGCCCCTTTTCTTCCTCTGGGCCCCGGAGGAGCCACCATGAGTCAGGGCTGGGCAACCTTCTCAGAGGCCTGGGCAACCCTCACAGACCCCCTCTGAGGGACCAGCTGGTCCATGTGTCCTCCTCCAATGCTTGGGCACAAGACTCCAGGTTTCACTAATCTGAAACCCTCCCCCAGATTCCCAGGCCTAGAAAGAGTAGCTTCTTTCTGCAGGTCTTTTTCTCTGCCATCTTTAGTGTTCTGGTGCTATTTCAGTTCTCAAACATATGATTAGCAACCCTTCATATTATATTTTCTCTGTTAGAGTATTTGATGTGGTGTTTTCCTTACTGGGTCCTGACTGATGTACATAGGTTTTACAATAATGACTCAAGTTCTGTCTTTATTTCCGTTCTAATCTTCATCCTCCATGCAAAAAAGTGTGTAGAACTTGAAGTGCTGAAGTGAATCACAGCTGTTACAGCAAATTTGGCATGTGAACACATACAGTGCTTTAAAATGTTTTGTATGTTTTATCTCATTTGATGCTTCCTCTTGCATTCATTTAACAAGATTTTTACCAAACAACTTCTACTTATAAGGCACAGGGCCAGGTACTGATATTATGCAAATAAAAAGGCATTACCCCTGCAGAGGTAACTTCTAAATAGTAGGAACATATTTTTCTTTCATAGAAGCTTTACAGAGTGTTCATTGAGTCAAAATAGAAAGCGAGAACTGACCCAGGAAGAATTATAAAGATAATTTCTGCCATCTAGAATTCAGATACTCATAATTGTCATGCTGAATCATCAATTAAATAATATACAAGTATGTAAAGGGACCAGAATACTGCCCCACACTTCATAAACACTCAATAAAAGAGTCACAGAAAAGAACAGTTAAGACATAGAGTGAGTTCAATTCAAGAACTCTCTAAATGGGGATCCATGGCAATAGCAATGCATTGCTTCTCCATGAGCCTTCAGAGTTCCATGTAGTGATCCATAGGAGAATCCATGTGAGGCATGGCAGGTGTCATTATTCCTGTTTATTGATAAGGAGACAGACACTAATAAACAGTGAGTGACTTGCCAACATCATGTAACCAACATCTGGTGACACCAGGTGCGGGATGCCCTGGCCATTCAGTGTTGGCTGCCACTCCTGCAACAGTCTAGCCCCTTCCTCAGGGCCCCCATCACATCCCGGTTCCTTAAGCTATAAATGAGGGGGTTGAGCATAGGGGTAATGACTGTGTAGAAGATAGAGACCACCTTGTCATGGCTGGGGGTCCGGTAGCGCCTAGGCCTCAGGTAGATGAACATGGCTGCCCCATAGAAGAGGGAGACAGCTGTCATGTGGGAGGAACAGGTGGCCAGAGCCCTTTTACCAGCCTGAGCAGAGCGCATATGAAGCACAGCCCCCAGGATGCGAACATAGGAGGCCACGATGATGGAGAAGGGAAGGAGAAGCATGAATACACAGCAAGCAAAGAGCAGGGTTTCAAACAGTGAGGTGTCAACACAGGCCAGTTTCAATAAAGCTGGCACCTCACAGAAGAAGTGATCCACAACCCTGGAGCCACAGTAGGGGAAGGTCATCACTACCACCATCTGGATCAAACCATCTAGTAGCCCAAAGGCCCAGGAACTCCCAGCAATCTGGAGACAGACCCTCTGACTCATGCGGGTGGAATAGTGCAGTGGGTGGCTAATAGCTACATAGCGGTCATAAGCCATGAGCCCCAGCAAAAGCCCCTCTGATCCAACAAGAGAGACAAAAAAGCCAACTTGCATGCCACAGCCAACAAAGGAGATGGTCTTCCTACCAGACAGGAAGCTGGCTGCCATCTTTGGCACAATGGTACAGACCAACATGAGATCCATGAGGGAGAGCTGACTGAGGAAGAAGTACATGGGTGTGTGAAGTCGAGGATCTATGCTGATGAGGGCCAGGAGGAGGACGTTTCCACAGAAGGCCACTGAGAACACTACCATGACCACAGAGAAGAGAGCCAGGTCAGCTGGGCTGTGGGAAAAGATGCCCAAGAGGATGAAGCCATCTGTGCAGGACTCATTCAACCATATCTCCATGGCTGTGTTGTTCACAATCATCCTGAGAATTTGGACAAAGAAATTCTGAATTAAGTGATATATTTTTATTTCCCTCTAAATTCTTCTTCTTTCAGCTATATATTTTGTAATTCAGCAGAGCTCAACAACATATGCTTTGGAACATACAAGTGCATGTTCCTTTGTATTCCCATGGCACAGATGGTAGGACTTTGTTAGATCCAACTGTAGCCCATAGAGTTGGACCACATAGCCATACTTGCAGGTTTCCATAACAAAAAAAGAGTAACTTAATTATTTTGTGTGTCACAGGACTACTGAACAATCCTCTTTCAGCAAGCAAAATATTGCCTTTTCCCCATGACACCAACATTTTTCAGCAGGGATTCTGCAGATGCAGTCAACTGTCTCTAACAAGACTAGAACCATTTCATACCCAAGAGATAATTTATATGGGTTAAAATTCCATGTAATGTATTATTATATGGGTTAATAAAACGGGTTTATATGGGTAGGTAATAGAGACAGGAGACATTCTTTATTCTGCTCAGGCCAAATAAATCAAAATCATTTTCATTCCTCTATGTCATTTATTCCTGATATCCAAACTATGAGCAGAGCCTCTTAACTTGACATTCAGAGCATCTCAGAATACCTCTAACTCCTCTCATCCTGATGCAACTGCCCTGCTACAACTACAGTCCTTCCTCCAATGGATCGTTTGAGGCTTCTACTCAGTCTCCTGGCTTCCATCAGTTGAATCTCTTGGGTCTATTCTCACAGCAGTTCAAATGATTCTGTGAAAATATCAGTCATATGATATAACTCTCTTACTGAAGGGTACATCAGTGACTACCCCAAATCTTCCAAATAAAGCCCAAATTCTATAAGGACTTAAATCTCTCTCCCTCTCCCTCTCCTTCTCTCTGTCTGTCTCTCCCTCCCCCACCTCCAACACACACACTGGTGCTGGTACCTATGGCCTCATCCCCTACAATGCCCCCTTCACTCATTGTGCTTCCATTAATTTCCTCAGACAACCTGGACTCACTCTCACCTTTGGGTGTTGCCTTTTCTTTGCCCTTCCCACAATTCTATCTCTCACTTGCTTTATTTTCCCCCTATTTTATAGAGGGTTCTTTTTTTTATTTTTGAGAGAGGGGAAGGGAAGGAGAAAAAGAGGGAGAAAAACATCAATGTGTGGTTTCCTCTCACATGGCCCCCACTGTGGACCTGGCCCACAACCCAGACATGTGCCCTGACTGGGAATCCAACCATGAACCTCTGGTTCACAGTCCAAGCTGAATTCACTGAGCTACACCAGCCAGGGCTATTTTTTACCTTTCTTCAATTAATTTTTTAAATTTTTAATTGCTGTTCGAATGCAGTTTTCTGCACTTTACCCCCATCCCAGCCCACCCCTCTCACCTGCTTCAGAATTTTACTTAAATGCCAGCCTCTTTAGAGATCTCTTCTGTGAAAGACACATGAAACATATGTACAAATGTCTTTGTACTCTCAAGCCCAAGCCCTTTCCTGCTTTTTTCCTGAGCACTTACGCCATTTAACATGCATATGCTAACATTTTTAACTTTTATTGTCTGTGTCATCCCAGTGAGACACAGAAGCACCATTGGCTTTCACTGTGACACTGGCAGCCCCTGGAGTGTGGCCTGGCTCATGGGGCACCCTCAGCACAAAACGGCTGGCTGCAGGGGACCATGAATGATGGAGACCTGTGCAGTCTCTGCTTCCGTTTTCTGAGAGCAGAGGACTCCCCTTCCTTGCAGGAGCCTTTGTTCTCAACTCAAATGTGCTACTTTGCTGCTGGCTTCCTTCCTCTGAGGGAAAGTGACTCATACAGTATGAAATATTTTTACATATTTACTAAAAATAAGCACTTCTCCATAAATGGATGACAATAGCATCTAGGGGGCTTTAATGGCAGGTCTATCCAGTCTCCTAGGACACACTACAGGGTGTGTCTTTGGCACCTGTCCTGTCACACACTCACCCCAATGTCAGAATCCCTAGCTGTCTCTTCCTCCAAAATGTATTCCACCATGGCCCCTTACACTCCTGCTTACCCCATCTGGCTACACCTGTTCTCTGGATGGTGAAAGTGGTCCCTAACTAGACTTGCCTCCTCATTGCCCCCTTGCCTCCACCCCAATCTACTTGAACATAGCACTGGAGTGAAGCATCCTCATGAGAATAAAAGACAACATACTTCACAATGAGGCAAGGCTTTCCTCTGGCTGCCTCTCCATCACCTGGATCCAGGTTCACTCTGTTGTCCCTGGAGTCCATTTCCTGCTGGCCTCACCTGCCTCCTGCCTTTCCTCCCACCCAGCAGGCAGACACCAGCCTCAGGGGCTCCAGTTCACTCGGCCTCTTCATGGAAGGCCCTCCCCTCATTGCTCCACCCTGTGGCTTTGCCTGCTCCCCACCTTCTCAGCCAGGTTGCTTCTCAACACCTGTTTAGACTTGAAACCCCTCTGCTCTCCGCACTCCTCCCCTGCCTTGCTTTTCTCACAGCACTCAGAAAATCGGTCCTGCTACATTTAATGTGCATGGATTTGTCTCTCCTCTCCCAACTAGAACCCATGGTGCCTGAAGTCACTGTGCTACTGGGCAGATCCCTTGCTCACAGTACGGTGCCAGCATCTATGACGTTCTCAGTAGGTATTGCGGAATAGTTCATTGTGCATCCAAAATGACTCAAGAAACTATTCTAGTGTCTCACATACTCATATTTTCTCCTCTCTGACTTCATTCCTGTATGCTGGGGGTGTAATTAATAGCTTTATTTTTCTCCCTAGAAATGACACCACATTCTTTTATGGTGTCATTGTCTCTACAATATACTTTCAGGGACGAGGTGACTCTATGTCCCATACCAGTCCTTCCTTTCCTCTCCTTCACCTCTCCACATGCATCCTCGGTCTTCCTGTTTTCAACCACCCTTCACCTGGAACCCCACCATGGAGCCACCAGCCCAGACAAAGGGAAGGAGGAAGGGCAAATGTCAGTGAGAAATTAAGAAAAAGACAGGAGTAGATCAAAGGAAGAGGACCAGAAAATGAGTGAGAAGACACATAACATTAGAAAGCATATGCACAAGCCCAGCAAAGAAATGCGGAAGGAGGCAGACATTAGGAGGAAGAAGAAATGCTGACAAATAAATAGAAATGAGGACACAAACCAGAAATCAGAAAAAGGAACTGTAAGGAAGGGACAAGAGGGGTGACAAGAAAATGACACATGCTTACCTCAGGACAGGTTGTCTGGAGGAAAAGGCGACTCTGTAGCTACCTTGTGGAGGAGTTTCTGGGATGAACTTTACTCAGTCATCTCTCACTCACTGGATCAGAAGGGACAGAGGGGACAGGGAGACTCTTCTCCAGCTCCGACCTCTCTCCTCAGCCCCCCACTTCCCAACCTTCCAGTGACTCTCTCACTCAGTGGGGCTCAGACAGACAATAGCCTCCTCTCAGAAAATGGGGAGAGAGAGAACGGGGACTTAGTCAAGGGGGTGGTGGTGGGCAGATGGGCTCAGAGCCAGCACCCATGTCCCCTTGCACCCACCAGTGCCTGTCCACCTGCCACAGGCTGCCTCTCAGCTCGGCTTGTCTCCCACTGCCCATTAAGGTACTTAACACAGAGCTGCAGTGAGGACGGTAAAGCTGTCCCCTCCCAGGGGACCCCTCAGACTTCAGCCTTGAAGCAGGAGCTCCCAAGATCACAATTAAAAAGACTCTGAGAAGGACCTTGGGGACAGAACCAGAAGCAGGTCCCGTGGAGACCGTGTGAGGAAACCTGGTCAGGGGAGGGCCACAGGGCAGCCAGGACACAGAAAGGGGAACAAGTCTCTGGGGTTCCACCCCCACACACACACATTCCACTCTTTCCAGTCACCCCCAGGGCCCTCATGGGGTCTCCACCTGTGACTGGCCCAGTTGGCTCTCCATACTCCCTAGTCCACACCTGTTCTTCATCTGCCCTGCAGATCAGCCTGCACCTGCTGAAAGCTCAGGATACACAGAGCACTGGGTAAGATATTGTGCTGTATTCCAAGTGGGGCCTGGACACAGCCCTGGCTCCCAAAAGTTCATGACCTGGAGGGAGGGAAACAGAGCTCCCACCTTCAGGAGAGTCAGATGGTGGCATGGGAGCTGGCTGTTCTTCAAACCCTGTCTGATGCTTCTCTGTGATCAGTCCCTTCCCTGGTGTCTGGGGTCTGCAGTTCTATGCCTGTTGTCCCAGTGTAACCATGAATGGCAGAATCTTCAGTGTCTAGAGTGCCCCAGCTTGGACGATAAATTTAATGGCCACTTTACTTTGGGCTTTTACCCTGTAGAAGCTAGTTGATTTTTTCATTAACCAATACCTTTGCTATTCACTTGCCAAAAGGCTAATTCGTCATCTTATTTGTTTTGTTAGAGCATTTTTCTTCGTGTTTACCTCCCTCTGTGCTTCTGCTTCCAGCTACTAACTGGAGGCAAGGAGCATGCCCGGCTTCTAAGAGGAAGAGGCAGGAAGACCAGGGAGCAGAGAGAGTGGAAGAGAAACAGTCACCTAGCAAATGAGTTTCAGGCACATTGGCTGTTGAGGACTGGATCCAGCCCATTTTCCACTCTTCTTTCTTTTCATTCTTCTCCTTTCATCCTCCTTATGCACCTGCTGTTTCCCAACACCCATACTTTTGCTCAAGCCATTTTTCCCCACTGGAAATTACTTTGTCTCCTAACTATGTTCCTCTTTGGTCATTACTAATTCTCCAGGATTCCGATGAAATCCATCCTCTTTCAAACTCCCCAAAGTGCTCAGTCCACACTGACTTCCACGCCCTGGGAATCCCTGAAGCCTCACTGTCTCCACGTTGCACAGCACAGTCTTACTGCCCGATGGCAGCTCCTACATTACAGTTGGTTGTACTGAACAGCCTGAAGTTGCTTACATACAAACAAGAAAGCATCTTTATTTTTGTGCAAATCACTGTTTTGAAATATATCTCAATTCTTTTTTTAAAGATTTTATTTAGAGAGGGGAATGGAGGCAGACAGAGAGGGTGAGAAACATCAATGTGTGTTTGCGTCTTGTGGACCCATTACTAGGGACCTGGCCCCCAACCCAGGCATTTGTCCTGACTGGGAACCAAAAAGGAGATGCTTTGGTTCACAGGCCAGCACTGTATCCCTGAGCCACACCAGCCAGTGCTGATATCTCATTTCTTTCTTCACTTTTCATGACATCTCATGCACGTAAAAGAGTTGAGCAGTAAGAGTAATGTTCATTTAGCTATTTGAAAATCTAGTACATGGAAAATCAAGACTTTCATCTGGTATCCAAACCAGTGTTTCTCTCCTTGATCCAGCATATACCAAGACTAATTGGGGTGTTCAAGGTTCACTGCAGGACAGAGAAGAGAAAGTTTTCACCTGCATCAACCTCGCAATTGCCTTCGAAGGACTGAATGTAATGTTAGGATGATACAAATGTAACTATTCCTTAACACTCAAGCGAGAGCTCAGCACTGTCACTGGGTAGAAATCAGGTACCAGGCTGGATAAAACAAGGTGGAGGGCCAGATTCAGCCCAAGGGCCTTGTGTTTGCCACCTGTGTTTTAGAAGAATAGGTATTTAGGTCCTCCTTCAATACTTGGTAGAATTCACCTGTGAAGCTGTCCTGGGCTTTTATTTGTTGGGTTGTTTGGGGTTTCTGTGTTTTCTGTCTTTTTTTCTTACTGCTCCAATGTATTGCTAGTAATTGGCCTGTTCAGAATTTCTGTTTCTTCCTGGTTCAGTCTTAGAAGTTACATGTTTCTAGATTCTTCTAGGTTGTCCCACGTATTTGCATATAAATGTTCACAGCATTCTTTTTCATAAAGATTTTATTTATTTAGAGAGAGTGGGAGGGGGGAAAATAGAGAGGGAGAGAAGCATCATCAATGTGTGGTGGCCGGGACCTGGCCCACAACCCAGGCATGTGCCCTGACTGCAAATCAAACTGGTGGCCCTTTGGTTCACAGGCCAGTACTTAGTCTACTGAGCTACACCAGCCAGGGCTCACAGGATACTTTAATGATCTGTATTTCTATGGTGTCACTTGCAGTCTTCCTGTTTTATTTCTGATATTATTTCTTTGGTCTCTCTCTCTCTCTATCATTTCAACTTGATAAGTGTGAGTAGAGGTTTGTTAATTTTGATTTATTTGTTTTTAGGCAGAGGGGAAGAGGGGGAGAAAGAGAGGGAGAGAAACATCAATGTGTGGTTGCCTCTCATGTGGCCCCCACTGAGGACCTGGCCTGCAACCCAGGCATGTGCCCTGACTGGAAATTGAACCAGTGACCCTTTGGTTCATAGGCTGGCACTCAATCCACTGAGCCACTGAGCCACACCAGTCAGAGTGAGGTTTGCTAATTTTATTTATCCTTTTAAGAACAGCTCTTAGTTGTGTTCATCTGTTTTGCTGGCTTTTACTTTTGTCTCTAGTTTATTTATTTCCATTCTGATCTTAATTATGTCCTTCCTTCTACTTTTGGTGAGTTCTGTTTGTACTTCTTTCACTAGTTTGTTTAGGTGCAAAGTTAGATTGTTTACTTGGCATTCTTCCTGTTTATAGAGGCAGGCTTGATAGTTATGAGCTTCCCTCTTAGAATTGCTCCTGCTGCATCCCATAAATTTGGGCAGGTTGGCTCTCTTTGTTTGTCTCAGGGCAGTTTTTGATCTCCTTGATCCATTGGTTATTTAGTAGCATGTTGTTTAATCTTGACATGTTTGAGAGGGTTTTCTTTTTCAGTTTTCTTCCTGTTGTTGGTTTCCAGTTTTATGGCATTGTGATCAGAAAATGTGCTTGATATAATCGAATCTTCTTGAGTTTATTGAGGTTTGTTTTATGGCCTAATAAGTAGCCTCTCCTGGAAAATGTTCTATGTGCACTTGAGAAAAATGTGTACACTGCAGTTTGGGGATGAAATGTTCTTTGAGTGTCTATTAAGTTGGGCTGGTCTAATGCAGCATTTAAAGCCATTATTTCCATATTAATTTTCTGTCTGAATGATCTGTCCATTGAAGTAAGTGAGGTACTGGTGTGTTGCTACTAATTTCTGCCTTTATGTCCATTAATATTTGCTTCATATCTTTGGGTGCTGCTCTGTTGGGTTTGTAGATATGTACAACTGTTATATCCTCTTCTTGGGCTGACCTCTTTGCCATTATATAATTTCCTTATTTGGTTCTTCTTACATTCTTTGTTTTAAAGTATATTTTGTCTGATATGAGTACTGCTGCTCCAGCTTTCTTTTCATTTCTATTTGCATGTAATGTCTTTTTCCATCCCTTCACTTTCAGTCTGTGTATGTCTTTTGCTCTAAAATGAGTCTGTTATCAACAGAACACAGTTAGGGCTTGTATTTTGTATCCATTCTGTTATGCTATGTCTTTTGAGTGGGGCATTATTCCACTTACATTTAAGATAATTATTGATAGGTATGTGCTTATTCCAGTTTTATTAATTCTTTTTTGTTAATTGGTGTTCTTCTCTGTTCCTTTCTTCTTCTCTTGATCTCCTTCTTTTGACTTCTGGCTTTCTTTGGTATTTTCGCAGTTTTTAGTTTCCTCTCTTTCCTCATTCCCTCTTCTTTACCTTGCTGGGTCTTCCCAGCTCTCCTTGGACCCGTCCCCTCTCAGCTGTGTGATCCAGTCTCTCCTGCCTGGGCACCACCCTCCACTGAAAGTCCCCAAGAGCTTGGCAGGCAAACACATTTCACTGCTGTTGTGAAAACAGAATGAAAGCCAGAAAAGAAAACTAAAAAGCTAGAAGGAAAAGATAAATTGGTTATTTGGCCATTTGGTTTCCAGTGAATACATCATTTTGAAAACTGACCTGCTTCCACAGTAATGGGCCAACAGTAGAGTGATTATAAAATTATGGTCCAACTTGGGACGCTCTTGAGAGTGAAGGAAATACTCTTGGTGATTACACAGGGGGAACAGACATAAGGCCTCTGCATCGAAGGACAGCCTGCAGACACCAGGAAGGGCACTGATTGCAGAGAAGCACCAGACAGGGTTTGAAGGACACCCAGCTCCCATGCCACCATCTGACTCTCCTGAAGGTGGGAGCTCTGTTTCCCTCCCTCCAGGTCATGAACTCCTGGGAGCCAGGGCTGTATCCAGGCCCCACTTGGAATGCAGCACAACATCTCACCCAGTGCTCTGTGTATCCTGAGCTTTCAGCAGGTGTGGACTGACCTGCAGGGCAGATGAAGAACAGGAGTGGACAATGGACTGTGGAGAGCCAACTGGGCCAATCACAGGTGGAGACCCCTTGAGGACCCTGGGGGGTGACTGGGGAAGAGTGGAATGTGTGTGTGTGGGGGTAGAGCCCCCAGAGACTTGTCCTCCTTCCTGTGCCCTGGCTGCCCTGTGGCCCTCCCTTGACCATGATTCCTCACACGGTCTCCATGGGGCCTGCTTCTGGTTCTGTCCCCAAGGTCCTTCTCAGAGTCTCTTTAATTGTGATCTTGGGAGCTCCTGCTTCAAGGCTGAAGTCTGAGGGGTCCCCTGGGAGGGGACAGCTTTATATTCCTCACTGCAGCTCTGTGTTAAGTACCTTAATGGGCAGTGGGAGACAAGCCGAGCTGAGAGGCAGCTGTGTCAGGTGGACAGGCACTGGTGGGTGCAAGGGGACATGGGTGCTGGCTCTGAGCCCATCTGCCCACCACCATCCCCTAGACTAAGTGCTATTATAAACTTGAGATATACACGTCTTTTTTTTTTTGCCCTATAAAGAAGAAGAACGAATCTTTAAATGTTTCTGCAAATTATTATAAAATTAAACAGATGATAACTCTAACCATAGAGGCCATTAAGCATGTGATCACCTTTACTGGAATAAATCACATAGCCCTCGACTTCTGGTATGCAGCTTATTGACCTAGAACATTTTTTTTTCTCTATAACAACTTATAAGGACCAATCAAAGCAGGTTGTTACCTTTCAGGTCCAACAGTGCTCTTTACAATCTAGTCTCATATCACATCAATTCTCCCACTCTGCACTGCAGTCTATGGATCTCGATTCTCCTGACATTTCATAGGCCACATTCTATGGGCCACTCTGGTGCTTTTTCAGTGGACTAGGTAGTAGGGGACAAGGGTGGTAGGAACAGAGGTTATATGCATAGGCTTATCTACACGGATTCATCCTCACTATACTGACCTGCTTACTACTACCACTGAGTGCTAGCCTCCCATTAGCAGACACTAATTAAACATTTAAAAAAAAATTCAGTTACCATTGGCATACAGTATTATATTATATTCAGGTGTACAACAGAGTGAATGGACATTATATAACTTACAAAGTAATCACCCTCACAAGTCTCATGCCCAGCTGGCACCATCCATAGTTATTAAAATATTATTGACCATCTTCCCTGTGCTGCACTTTAAGCAGAAATTAATTTTGAGCTCCAAAATGATGTCTTTCCCTTGGGGAATCGCTATCACCTATAAGTAGTTGATTGTATTTGATCCCTTTTTATCACGGGTGAAGTGGCAATTTGATTTCACTGGAATAGACAGGCATCTATTCTGCACATGAATCTCCTCACATTGCCCATCGTGATTCTGCAGCGCCCCCACCTGTGCACTGACAGAATGCCTGGCACATCCTCACAGTTTTCTGTACAGCATGGCTTTGGAGCCAGGTACTTGTTTTGAAGCTAAAGAAGGGCAATGATGTATGTGTGCCCACAGAACTGACTGGTCTTCAACAGATTTCATCACCCAGATGCAGCTGGCCATGGCTATAATACTAACTCACTTGTGGTGTTAGTTCAGTAACAAACCCCCGAAAATGTGGGGTTCGAGCTCACAGAATGTAGTATGTACTTTTATTCAGTGATCAGTATGTGTTGCTATTTCTTCCATAACCATATTACAATGTTCCATCCAATAAGACATTGAAACCTCACCTGGTCGTTCCAGACTCTTTGTGCCAGGGGACCAACAGGCAGATAAGATAGCAGCTCTCTGGGAGTGGGATGAGGTGACTGATATGACGACCAAGGGGAAATTGGGCCACTGTGAGCAGAAGGGCTATTTCCTGAGACAAGTGGTTCTCCAGGTGCTTCCATGTCCGAGAGTAAAAGATAATGGGAATGCACGGCAGCAACCAAAGGCAATTCCATTGAGTATTCAGACCTTTTTGGAATAAAGATTTAGACTACGCCAACAGCTCTATTATCCCAGACAAATGAGGTTGTAGCAGGGGGCAAAGGAAACAGGGAATGGGAAGTAGAAGAAGAAAGTTATAAACATCAAGTATGGCATCATGACCAGTTGGTGTGTGTGTGTACGTGTGAGTGTCCATGTATGTAAGCTACCTTGGTCTTCTCTGTCATCCCTTTTCTCCCTTACACCCTGAGTGCAGGTGGGGCTCATACTCAGAGAGGAGGTATAACTGACATCATTGGCCACAGATGGCTACTGTGACCAATAAGGTACCATGGGTACAAAGAATGGTTACACGTGGTTCAGCTGCTGCTGCCCTGTATGGAGTTCAAATACAGATCAAATGATGTGGCAGCTAAGAGGCCAAAGGGGTGGACAGTGCAATTTCTATGCTGTTCCCTCAGCTCCAAGCCCACACGTCTTCACTTCAGTTGAGATATGAGGCCTGCTCTGCCAACAAGGTGAGCAGGAGCATCTGCCAACAAGGCACAGAAGTGGACAGTCAGCCAAGAAGAGGGGAGAGAAAACAAACTCCTCCTTCATTTCCCATTTCTCCATCAAAGTCATCTCAGAAACATTCTTCACTCTGGATGTTGGTTCCATTTTGCAGATTTTGTCTTCACTCTCCCATCACCAGTCTCCTTCCGTTCTTCAGAGGAACAAGCCCTGGCTGACCTGCACCTGTTCCTCACCATCTGGGGATAGACAGTGACCTCTGAACTCCTGGATTACAGAACCAACCACAAAGCACCCACTTGTCACAAGCCTGACACCCAGCTCTACAGGCCCCTTTTCTTCCTCTGGGCCCCGGAGGAGCCACCATGAGTCAGGGCTGGGCAACCTTCTCAGAGGCCTGGGCAACCCTCACAGGCCCCCCTCTGAGGGACCAGCTGGTCTGTGTGTCCTCCTCCAATGCTTAGGCACAAGACTCCATGTTTCACTTACCTGAAACCCTTCCCCAGATTCCCAGGCCTAGAGATTGTAGCTTCTTTCTACAGGTCTTTTTCTCTGCCATCCTTAGTGTTCTGGTGCTATTTCAGTTCTCAAACATATGGTTAGCAACCCCTCAGATTATATTTTCTCTGTTAGAGTATTTGATGTGGTATTTTCCTTACTGGTTCCTGACTGATATACATAGGTTTTACAATAATAACTCAAATTCTGTCTTTATTTCCATTCTAATCTTCATCCTCCATGCAGAAGAGTGTGTAGAACTTGAAGTGCTGAAGTGAATCACAGCTGTTACAGCAAATTTGGCATATAAACACATACAGTGCTTTAAAAATATTTTGTGACTTCCAGCCAAGATGGAGGTGTGGGTGGAAAAACTGTACCTTCTCACAAAACCAATTTTAAAGACAACAAAGTTTTAGTAGCAAAAACGAAGCCAAAACACAGAAAATTGAACTGTAGGGAAATCTGACAACAATGAACCCTTCATCCAGACTGGTAAGAGGGCGGAGTCAGCAGCAGAGAGGAGTCAGGCAGGAAAGACCCAGGAGCACAGGAGCACAGGAGCACAGGAGTGCAGGCGGTGGTTGGCGCATCCCAGGCGTGGGGTGGCAACGGGCAGACTCAGTGAGGGTGCAAGGTGGCTGGCTGACCATGGTGACACATTTGCATACAGATAAACCAAGTGAAGGAGTGAGCAGTGAGACAGACTGCCCAGGCTAGGGCCCCAGCGATGGGAATTAGAGCCTGAAAGCATCAATTGGAAAGACTTTCGGGGTCAAGGTGCCAGGAGAAGCTCCCAGGCTCACAGAGTATGTTGGAGAGACCCACAGGGTCCTGGAAGGTGCACAAGCCCACACACCTGTGAACCAGCACCAGAAGGGCCCAATTTGCTTGTGGGAAGTAGCAGAGGGGACAAAAATCTGAGAGAGAGCAGAACAAATGCGATTATCCTTCTCTGACCCACCCCCCCCACATACAGCATCACAACCCAGTGACCTGGGTTGCTCTGCTCTAGTGAACACCTAAGGCTCCGCCTCTCATACATAACAGGCAAGAACAGACCAAAACATTATGGCTCAAGAACAGCTCAAAGCCCCAGAGCCAATAAATCTAAGTGACCAAGAGATAGCTAACCTTTCAGATGCACAGTTCAAACCACTTGGTGATAAGGATGCTCATAGAACTGGTTGATTTTAGTCACAAATTAGAGGAACAAGTGAAGGCTAAACTAATTGAAATGAAGGGAAATACACAGAAAACCAATAGTGATGAAAACAAAACTGGGACTCAAATCAATGGAGTGGACCAGAAGGAACCAAAAAATGACCAAACAGAAAAGAATGAAGAAACAAGAATTCAAAAAAATGAGGAAAGGCTTAGGAACCTCCAGAACATCTTTAAATGTTCTAACGTTTGAATTATAGGGGTACCAGAAGGGAGAAAGGCACAGCCACCAGTGGAAAACTTATTTGAACAAATAATAAAGGAGAATTTCCCCAATCTGGCAAAGGAAATAGACTTCCAGGAAATCCAGGAAGCTCAGAGAGTCCCAAAGAAGTTGGACCCAAGAAGAAACACACCAAGGCACATCATCATTACATTAGCCAAGATTAAAATGAAAGAGAGAATCCTAGAAGCAGCAAGAGATAAGGGGACAGTCACCTACAAAGGAGCTCCCATCACACTGTCGGCTGATTTCTCAAAAGAGACCTTACAGGCAAGAAGGGGCTGGAAAGAGGTATTCCAAGTCATGAAATCCAAAGACCTACATCCAAGGTTGCTCTATCCAGCAAAGCTTTCATTTAGAATAGAAAGGCAGATAAAATGCTTCTCAGATAAGATCAAGTTCAAGGAGTTCATCATCACCAAGCCCGTATTATATGAAATGTTAAAGGGACTTACCTAAGAAAAAGAAGATAAAAAAGATGAACAGTGAAAGGACAGCAAACTCACAGTTATTAACAATCACACCTAAAACAAAAGCAAACTAAGAGGACAGCTAGATCAGGAGCAGTACCCTAGAAATGAAGATCACATGGAGGGTTAGCAACAGGGGAGTGGGAGGAGAAGAAAGGAGGAGAAAGTACATAGAATAAGTAGCATAGACAGTAGGTAGAAAATAGACAGGGGGAAGAGCTATAGTATGGGAAATATAGAATCTAAAGAACTTGTGACACATGAACATAAACTAAAGGGGGGTAATAATGGGGGAGCGGGTGTACAGGGTAAAGGGGAATGAAGAGGGGGGAATGAAACAACTGTAATGACATAATCAATAAAATATATTTTTAAAAATAAAATAAAAATGTTCTGTATATTTTATCTCATTTGATGCTTCCTCTTGCATTCATTTAACAAGGTTTTCACTAAGCAACTTATAAGGCACAGGGCTAGGAAGCTCAGAGAGTCCCAAAGAAGTTGGACCCAAGAAGAAACACACCAAGGCACATCATCATTACATTAGCCAAGATTAAAATGAAAGAGAGAATCCTAGAAGCAGCAAGAGCTAAGGGGACAGTCACCTACAAAGGAGCTCCCATCAGACTGTCAGCACCTTATAAGGTGCTGATTATGCAAATAAAAAGGCACTACCCCTGCAGAGGTAACTTTTAAATAGTAGGGACATATTTTTATTTCATAGAAGAAGCCTTATAAAGTGTTCATTGAGTCAGAGGAGAAAGCTAGGACTTACTCAGTAGGAATTATAAAGATAATTTCTGCCATCTAGAATTCAGATACTCATGATTATTATGCTGAATCATCAATTAACAAGTTTCTAAAAAGACCAAGATAGTACCCCCCACTTCATAAACACTTAGTAAGATAGTCACAGAAAAGAACAGTGAAGACATAGAGTGAGTTCACTTCAAGAACTCTATAAATGGGATCCATGACAATAGCAATGCATTGCTTCTCCATGAGCCTTCAGAGTTCCATGTAGTGATCCCTAGAAGAGTCCCTGTGAGGCAGGGCAGGTGTCATTATTCCTGTTTATTGATAAGGAAGCAGACACTAATAAACAGTGAGTGACTTGCCAATGTCCTGTAATCAAGATGTGGTGACACCAGGTGCGGGATGCCCTGGTCATTCAGTGTTGACTGCCACTCCTGCAACAGTCTAGCCCCTTCCTCAGGGCCCCCATCACATCCCGGTTCCTTAAGCTATAAATGAGGGGGGTTGAGCATAGGGGTAATGACTGTGTAGAAGATAGAGATCACCTTGTCATGGCTGGGGGTCCGGTAGCGCCTAGGCCTCAGGTAGATGAACATGGCTGCCCCATAGAAGAGGGAGACAGCTGTCATGTGGGAGGAACAAGTGGCCAGAGCCCTTTTACCAGTCTGAGCAGAGCGCATGTGGAACACAGCCCCCAGAATGCGAACATAGGAGGCCACGATGATGGAGAAGGGAAAAAGCAGCATGAACACACAGCAAACAAATACCACATTCTCAAAAAGGGTTGTATCTACACAGGCGAGCTTCAACACAGATAGCATTTCACAGAAGAAGTGATCCACAACCCTGGAGCCACAGTAGGGGAAGGTCATCACTACCACCATCTGGATCAAACCATCTAGTAGCCCAAAGGCCCAGGAACTCCCAGCAATCTGGAGACAGACCCTCTGACTCATGCGGGTGGAATAGTGCAGTGGGTGGCTAATAGCTACATAGCGGTCATAAGCCATGAGCCCCAGCAAAAGCCCCTCTGATCCAACAAGAGAGACTAAAAGGCCAACTTGCATGCCACAGCCAACAAAGGAGATGATCTTCCTACCAGACAGGAAGCTGGCTGCCATCTTTGGCACAATGGTACAGACCAACATGAGATCCATGAGGGAGAGCTGACTGAGGAAGAAGTACATGGGTGTGTGAAGTCGAGGATCTATGCTGATGAGGGCCAGGAGGAGGATGTTTCCACAAAGGGCCACTGAGAACACCACCATGACCACAGAGAAGAGAGCCAGGTCAGCTGGGCTGTGGGAAAAGATGCCCAAGAGGATGAAGCCATCTGTGCAGGACTCATTCAACCACATCTCCATGGCTCAGTGGTTATTCCTGGTCGCCTGAGAATATGAACATAAATATTGGATTGAGTTGCACTTCTAATTTTTAAAGAGATTTTATGTATTTATTTTAGAGAAGCAGAAGGGAGACAGAAAGAGAGGGAGAGAAACATCAATGTGAGAGAGAAGCATAGATCAGTTGCCTCTTTAACATGCCCTGACAAGGGACTGAACCCAAACCCACACATGTGCGCTGACTGGGAATCGAACCAGCAACCTTTCCCTTTGTGGGACAAAGCTCCACGCAACTGAGCCACACTGGTCATGGCTTGACTGTCATTTCTCATTGACTTCTGCTTGTACACCTTCAGCCAGCTGTTTGGTTTGTCACTCCTGAGGCCTCAACAACATATGCTCTGGGACATGAAGAGGATTCTACTTCATAGCTCTGTGATTCAGCAGTAGGAGCCCTGGTAGTTTGTAGACCAATCCATGTATCTTTATTGGTGAATATGCTTACCAAGAAGAGTAGAAACCGAGTTATTTTATGTGATAAGGCCTTTCCGCCTTATATGTCTTGGCTTTACCTTATGATATTGAGTTTTTTATGATACCACACAGACTTGATGAATGACCTCTGACAGGGCTGGAGAGTTCAGTCAAGAGACCACTTATGCCCTGGCTGGTGTAGCTCAGTGGATTGAGCTCAGGCCTGCGAACCAAAGGATCGAGGTTCGATTCCCAGTCAGGGCACATGCCTGGGTTGCAGGCCAGTTCCCAGCGGGGGGGGCACAAGAGGCAACCATACATTGATATTTCTCTCCCTCTCTCCTTCCCTTCCCCTCTAAAGATAAATAAATTCTTTAAAAAAATACCTTTAAAAGAAAAAAAGGGAAACCACTTATGTGTGTTATAGAAAGGGAAAGGAAGAAAATGAAGCATGAGCTGCTACTTAGCGTGCACATTTCTCTATGTTCTGGGAGTTTTATCTGGCCAGCCACTCTGTTATGTTTATTAGGTAGATAAAGAAGTGCTCTCTATTGCCTCCCACGAGAAGGAACAGTTACAATTGAATGTCAGTGCTGTTACTTATGTTAGGGTTGACAAAAAAGATGCAGGGTTAATAGGGAGAAGCAATGATTTGGCATCCAATCCTCAAGAGTAATGGGGTCTTCAATTATATGGCTACTTTTAAAATAGCACCAGGACACAGCAGGCCCTCTGTGCCTTCCACTCCTCTGACTCAGACAGCTCTGGCAAGCAAGGCTCATCGGCTAGTTCCTGATGCACCGACAGAGCCACCCATTAACGACAACTTCTGCTCAAAACCTAACCCTCTGGAGTACACGTGCCTCATTTAGGAAAAAAAATCAGTGATTGAATCAGATATATTTATGTGACTATGGGCATTTGTGGCTGTAGAATCTTTGACCATAATGTCATTTGTAATGGAAAATATCTTGTAAGCTTGAAAAAAAACTATAGTTTTTATTTTCTAAAACAAACAAGCAAACAAACAAAAAAACCCAGGACACAGACTCAGTAGATGTTGGCTGATAAACACATACAAGTAATACCTGCTTACTGAGTTATCTTTAATAGAAACAAAAGAGCCTTTTTTTTAATCCAAGGACATGCCAACTGATTTTAGAGACAGAGAAAAGGGGGAGAGGGGAGAGAGAAAGAAACATCAGTGCAAGTGAGAAAAATCAATCAATTGCCTCCTTCACATGCTCCAACTGGGACTAAACCCACAACCTAGGTATGTGCCCTGACTGGTAATCAAATCTGTGACCTTTTGGTCCATGAGACAATGCTCCACACCAGCCAGGGCCAAAGAGCCTTCTTCTTTTTTTTTTTTTTTAAGACTTTATTTTTCTAGAGGAAAAGGGAAAGGGAAGGAGAATGAGAGGGAGAGAAACATCAATGTGTGGTTGCCTCTCATGCATCCCACTTTGGGGACCTGGCCTGCAACCCAGGCATGTGCCCTGACTAGGAATCAAACCAGCGATCCTTTGGTTTGCAGCCCACACTCAATCCACTGAGCTATACCAGCCAGGACCCAAAGAGCCTTCTTTATAAAAATTTTTCTGATATCTTCCTTCTGACTTACTAATGAAACATTTATTATTTGTCTTATATATTTTTCAATTAACTTACGTGGACCATGCCCATGAAAAGTGTTTCTCTTGATTTGGGTCAAGAATTTTTTCTCAATATGTTATATGAAACGAAACCAGAGCGTGATTTCACAGATAAGAAAGACATCTTTTTGCAAGTTGCCTAGAAAACAACAAATCAAAGATGTGAAGTTTGTCAGCCTATTTCTCATCTGCTGAGAAGAGGCAAGGCTCTCTGCCTGACCTAGTGCCAAGCAAAATTCAATTGGTTGAAATAGCCCTGGCTGGTGTAGCTCAGTGGATTGAGTGCCAGCCTGTGAACCAAAGGGTCACTGGTTTGATTTCCAGTCAGGGCACATGCCTGGGTTGTGGGCTAGGTCCCCAGTGCAGGGGTGTGTGAGAGGCAACTGCACATCGAGTTTCTCTGTCTCTCTCCCTCCCTCCCCCTCTCTCTAAAAATACATAAAATCTTTTAAAAATAAAATAATATGACTTTCACATCTATTTTTAATTTGACCTTATAGTCAACCATACAGAAGGTACAGCAAGATTATTAAATAGACCATCTTTTACAGATGAGGAAATTGAGGAGTTGGCTGCATTGTCTGAAGCTACATGGCTAGTAAATGTGGGACCAAGACTTGAGAAGGGGCTTTTGGAATTTAAGCTCTGAACACTTTAAGTTGTATCAGATTGTTGCAGGGCAAAAAAATATCCTTAGAAGGGCAAGCTATCTTATTTTGAAGAAATTCTTAGTAAAGTGTTTCCAGTTCCCTTTTTTCTGATTCTTGGCTTGCCCAGCAGCCTTCTGATCTGTAATATGGACTCTTAAAAACTGGAGACCTTTTTGCTGAAGACAGAACAGGGTTCCTGTCAGACATAGGGTGCTTGTTACTGTTCACTGAACAAGGAGGCAGTTAGGATGCGTGGTTACAATGCCTTTGTAGCCTGCGAAGCAAACCCAAACCTCAGCCTGTAAATATCGCGAGACCAACATATCAATGCACAGGCAGCAGCTACGATTTCCCAGTGAGTCAAAGGCTTACATAGAGCCAATTAAATAATTTCCTTGCTTGTCTTCTGCCTTTTCTCTATAAAAGTCTTCTCTATGGTCTGGAGCTCTCCTAATCACTTTCGGTTTAACATAGCCCAATTGGAATTTATTTCTGTTCATATAAACTCTTAAAAATTTTAATATGTGTCTGTGTATCTTTTAAAATCACAGATGAATACTTGATCACTTATGGTTATTACATTTCTACCTTGTGAGTTCTTTAGTATAAACTGGAGCCCCTAAACCTAGATGCAGGTGACAATTACATTTCTGACCCTGTGACACTCAGGGAAAGGCCTCCCGGAGATGATCAGGAGGAGGCTGAGGCAGACAAGCCAGAGACCCCTTCTGCCCACCTATCTCCAAACAACTCCAGAATCTCTGTCAGATCCCAGCACTCCTCTGGGCTCCTTTGGGGCCCAGAACCGGCCCCCAAAATACCAATTTCTTGAGGAATATATATAACTGCATGTCTTCCTGACACCCCAAACTGGAAAGAACAATTCTTGCATGTGTTTACCAGAAAGGTAATATTTCCTATTTGCATCTTTTTCAAAAAGAAAATACTTTACTGTCCCAAACATTCAAGTTCAAAATGACCCACTTGGATACTCCCTGCATTCTGTGTCAAACAGTCTCCTGTTTGGTCCTGCTGATTTGCACATTATGGAGAATATTGCTTCTTACAATAGCCTCTGATTCATCCCGGGAGTCGCCACTGCATTCAGAGCATTACCGTTTTGCCAGCATTCACACAGTGGCCCTGACCAGGCACCTCCTTGGGTACCGCACACTGCGGGCACCTCCCAGCGTGTCTCTGTGGGTCACTGCTCTGTTCAAAACTGAGCAGGGCTCTACCTCTAACTGACTGATGTCCGTGACTGGCCCACTCTCCCTTCCTTTAAATAAGCCTTACACTCCACCTGCACTGACCTCTGCAGCTCACCCAAAACGACTTCTGTTGGCCCCTTTTGGTTTTGCTCATGCTGCTCCATTCTCCCAGAGTACCTGCCTCCAAACTCCTTTTGTCATGTCACTGTTTCTCAGGGGCTCAGCTCCAACCTGCTTCTTCTGTGAAGGGGCCCCCACCTGACCTTATGCCAGGTGATCCCTTTCCCTGAGGCCTCCCACCTCACATTCTGTGCTCTCCATGAGGGCAGTTACAGTTCCCAGCATCCTCTAACGGGGGTCCCTGCTTTTCCACCCAGCAGCAGGAGAATTAGCCTCATCTGAAGTTCAAGGTAGATGATGTCACTTTTGTGCTTTAACTATGCCATTGGTTCCTAACCCACTCAGGGCAAGGACAAGTCCTTATGAGGCAACCCCAGCCATGCAAGACCACAACTGACCCAGCGCTGCGGCTGCCCTTCCCACACCAAAGGTTGGGACAAGGGCTTTTACCTCTCTCCCCCCTCAGGGTGCTCAGTTACAGGAGCAGGCCAAAAACAATCCTACCTTAGGACCTTTCCCCTTCCCTCACAATGGTGTGTTCCTCCCCCAGTTACCTACACCTCCCCTCTGATTTCAGATCTCCTGGGGTCATAGAAAGCTTCCCTCAAAAACCCCAGGTTCCTACATCAACACGTGTTGACTATATAAAATAATGAATCATTAACTGACATGCATCTGCAACCTCAATTTCTGAGCTAAAATGGCTTGGACTTGTTCATTGCAGAACTTGTTCACACCTTAAATAGTAGTTCACTGTTGGACCATGAGTGATATACATACACACAGCCCCAACAAAGAAACAAAGAAGGAGGCAAACATTAGGAAAAAGAAGAAATGCTGACCACAAAAACCAGCAATGAAGACACAAACCAGAAATCAGTAAAAGGGACCATAAGGAAGGTACAAGAGGAGTGATGGGAAAGTGACGCTCACTCACCTCAGGACAGGTTCTCTGAAGGAAAGGCAACTCCACAGCTATCTTGTCGAGGAGTTTCTGGAATGAACATGACTCCATCATCACTCACTCACTGGGTCAGAGGGGACAGGGAGACTCCTGCCCCTGCCCCTCTGACCTCCCTCCTCAGCCCCTCACTTCTCAACCTCCCAGTGACTCTCTCACTCAGTGGGGCTCAGACAGACAATAGCCTCCTCTCAGAAAAAGGGGGAGAGAGAGAACGGGGACTTAGTCAAGGAGGTGATGGTGGGCAGATAGGCTCAGAGACAGCACTCATGTATCCCTTGTACCCACCAGTGCCTGTCCACCTGGTACAGGCTGCCTCTCAACTCAGCTTCCAGACCTGTCTCCCACTCCCCATTAAGGTACTTAACACAGAGCTGCAGTGAGGAAGATAAAGCTGTCCCCTCCCAGGGGACCCCTCAGACTTCAGCCTTGAAGCAGGAGCTCCCAAGATCACAATTAAAGAGACTCTGAAAAGGACCTTGGAGACAGAACCAGAAGCAGGCCCCATGGAGACCGTGTGAGGAATCATGGTCAAGGGAGGGCCACAGGGCAGCCAGGGCACAGGAAGGAGGACAAGTCTCTGGGGGCTCTACCCCCACACACACACATTCCACTCTTCCCCAGTCACCCCCCAGGGTCCTCAAGGGGTCTCCACCTGTGACTGGCCCAGTTGACTCTCCACACTCCATCGTCCACACCTGTTCTTCATCTGCCCTGCAGGTCAGTCCACACCTGCTGAAAGCTCAGGATACACAGAGCACTGGGTGAGATGTTGTGCTGCATTCCAGGTGGGGCCTGGATACAGCCCTGGCTCCCAGGAGTTCATGACCTGGAGGGAGGGAAACAGAGCTCCCATCTTCAGGAGAGTCAGATGGTGGCATGGGAGCTGGGTGTCCTTCAAACCCTGTCTGGTGCTTCTCTGCAATCAGTGCCCTTCCTGGTATCTGCAGGCTGTCCTTCGATGCAGAGGCCTTATGTCTGTTCCCCCTGTGTAATCAGCAAGAGTATTTCCTTCACTCTCAAGAGTGTCCCAAGTTGGACCATAATTTTATAATCACTCTACTGTTGGCCCATTACTGTGGAAGCAGGTCAGTTTTCAAAATGATGTATTCACTGGAAACCAAATGGCCAAATAACCAATTTATCTTTTCCTTCTAGCTTTTTAGTTTTCTTTTCTGGCTTTCATTCTGTTTTCACAACAGCAGTGAAATGTGTTTGCCTGCCAAGCTCTTGGGGACTTTCAGTGGAGGGTGGTGCCCAGGCAGGAGAGACTGGATCACACAGCTGAGAGGGGACGGGTCCAAGGAGAGCTGGGAAGACCCAGCAAGGTAAAGAAGAGGGAATGAGGAAAGAGAGGAAACTAAAAACTGCGAAAATACCAAAGAAAGCCAGAAAGTCAAAAGGGAGATCAACAGAAGAAGAAAGGAACAGAGAAGAACACCAATTAACAAAAAAGAATTAATAAAACTGGAATAAGCACATACCTATCAATAATTATCTTAAATGTAAGTGGAATAATGCCCCACTCAAAAGACATAGCATAACAGAATGGATACAAAATACAAGCCCTAACTGTGTTCTGTTGATAACAGACTCATTTTAGAGCAAAAGACATACACAGACTGAAAGTGAAGGGATGGAAAAAGACATTACATGCAAATAGAAATGAAAAGAAAGCTGGAGCAGCAGTACTCATATCAGACAAAATATACTTTAAAACAAAGAATGTAAGAAGAACCAAATAAGGAAATTATATAATGGCAAAGAGGTCAGCCCAAGAAGAGGATATAACAGTTGTACATATCTACAAACCCAACAGAGCAGCACCCAAAGATATGAAGCAAATATTAATGGACATAAAGGCAGAAATTAGTAGCAACACACCAGTACCTCACTTACTTCAATGGACAGATCATTCAGACAGAAAATTAATATGGAAATAATGGCTTTAAATGCTGCATTAGACCAGCCCAACTTAATAGACACTCAAAGAACATTTCATCCCCAAACTGCAGTGTACACATTTTTCTCAAGTGCACATAGAACATTTTCCAGGAGAGGCTACTTATTAGGCCATAAAACAAACCTCAATAAACTCAAGAAGATTCGATTATATCAAGCACATTTTCTGATCACAATGCCATAAAACTGGAAACCAACAACAGGAAGAAAACTGAAAAAGAAAACCCTCTCAAACATGTCAAGATTAAACAACATGCTACTAAATAACCAATGGATCAAGGAGATCAAAAACTGCCCTGAGACAAACAAAGAGAGCCAACCTGCCCAAATTTATGGGATGCAGCAGGAGCAATTCTAAGAGGGAAGCTCATAACTATCAAGCCTGCCTCTATAAACAGGAAGAATGCCAAGTAAACAATCTAACTTTGCACCTAAACAAACTAGTGAAAGAAGTACAAACAGAACTCACCAAAAGTAGAAGGAAGGACATAATTAAGATCAGAATGGAAATAAATAAACTAGAGACAAAAGTAAAAGCCAGCAAAACAGATGAACACAACTAAGAGCTGTTCTTAAAAGGATAAATAAAATTAGCAAACCTCACTCTGACTGGTGTGGCTCAGTGGCTCAGTGGATTGAGTGCCAGCCTATGAACCAAAGGGTCACTGGTTCAATTTCCAGTGAGGGCACATGCCTGGGTTGCAGGCCAGGTCCTCAGTGGGGGCCACATGAGAGGCAACCACACATTGATGTTTCTCTCCCTCTCTTTCTCCCCCCTCTTCCCCTCTGCCTAAAAACAAATAAATCAAAATTAACAAACCTCTACTCACACTTATCAAGTTGAAATGATAGAGAGAGAGAGAGACCAAAGAAATAATATCAGAAATAAAACAGGAAGACTGCAAGTGACACCATAGAAATACAGATCATTAAAGTATCCTGTGAGCCACCTGGCTGGTGTGGCTCAGTGGACTAAGTACTGGCCTGTGAACCAAAGGGCCACCAGTTTGATTTGCAGTCAGGGCACATGCCTGGGTTGTGGGCCAGGTCCCGGCCAGCACACATTGATGATGCTTCTCTCCCTCTCTATTTTCCCCCCTCCCACTCTCTCTAAATAAATAAAATCTTTATGAAAAAGAATGCTGTAAACATGCATATGCAAATAAGCTGGACAACCTAGAAGAATCTAGAAACATGTAACTTCTAAGACTGAACCAGGAAGAAACAGAAAATCTGAACAGGCCAATTACCAGCAATATATTGGAGCAGTAAATACACACACACACCAAAAAAAACCACACCAACAAATAAAAGCCCAGGACCAGACATCCTCACAGGTGAATTCTACCAAGTACTGAAGGAGGACCTAAATACCTATTCTTCTAAAACAGGTGGGAGACACAAAGCCCATGGGCCAATTCCAGCCTTCTACCCTGTTTTATCTGGCCCAGCACTTTGTTTCTACCTGGTAGCAGTGCTGAGCTCTCGCTTGAGTGTTAAGGAGTAGTTACATTTATTAAGTCCTAAAATTACATTCAGCTCTTTGAAGGCAATTGTGAGGGTTCCAGTGAAAAGGAATTTGACATCTCGGTTCTAAAACTACTCAAAAAATTTAAGAGGTAGGAACTCTTTTAAACTCATTATATGAGGCCAGCAAGAGAACTATAGGTCCACACCCCTGATGAATATAGATGCAAAAATTCTCGACAAAGTACTAATCTGAATTAAACAATACATTCACAAGATTATGCACCATGGCCAAATGGAAGTTATGCCAGTGATGCAAACAATGTGATACATCACATTAATAAAATCAAAATTATAGTTACCCCTGAGAATGAGGCTTCCAGCCAAGATGGAGGCTTAGGTAGATGCACTTAATCGCCTCATACAACCAAAGGACAATAGCAAGGAATTTAAATACAAAAACAATTAGAATTGCCAGAAAAATTGAACTGTATGGAAATCTGACAACCAAGGAGTTAAAGAAGAGACATGCATCCAGACTGCTCCACAACACTGTGAAGCAGGTTGCTCCCCCCACCCCAAGTGAATACATAAGGTTCTGCTCCTTACAAAATAACAGGTACACCAAGACAAAGAAATATGGCCCAAATGAAAGAACAGATCAAAACTCCAGAAAAAGAACTAAGCAATGAGGAAATAGCCAACCTATCAGATGCAGAGTTGAAGACACTGGTAAGCAGGATGCCCGGAGAAATGATTGAGTACAGCTGCAAAATAAAGGAAGAATTGAAGACTTTACAAAGAGAGATAAAAATATACAGAGAATCAACAGTGAAAAAAGGAAATCAGGACTCAGATCAACAACCTGGAAGAAAATGAAGAAATAGATGTTCAACTGGAACAGAATGAATAAACAAGAATTCAAAAAGTAAGGACAGGCTTAGGAACTTCTGGGACAAGTTTAAATGTACCAACATCCAAGTCATAAGGGTGCCAGAAGGAGAAGAGGAAGAGCAAGAAATTAAAAACTTATTTTAAAAACTAACCAAAGAAAACTTCATAAATCTGGCAGAGGAAATAGACATACAAGTTCAGGAAGCTCAAAGAATCTTAAACAAGATGGACCCAAGGAAGCACACACCAAGGCACATCATAATTTAAACACCAAAGATTAAAGGTAAAGAGAAAATCTTAAAAGCAGCAAGAGAAAAGCAGAGAGTGACCTACAAAGTAGTTCCCATGAGACTATCAGATGATTTCTCAAAAGAAACCTTACAGGCAAGAAGGGGCTAAAAAGAAGTATTTGAAGTCATGAAAAGCAAGAACCTACATCCAAGATTACTCTATCCAGCAAAGCTATCATTTATAATGGAGGGGAAGATAAAGTGCTTCCCAGACAAGGTAAAATTAAAGAAGTTTATCATCACGAAGCCCTTATTATATGAAATGTTAAAGAGATTTATCTAAGAAAAAGAATATCAAAACTATGAACAGTATAAAATGACAAGAAATTCACAACTATCAACAACTTAACCTAAAAAAAAAACCTAAGCAAACAACTAGAACGAGAAGAGAATCATAGTAATGGAGATCACATGGAACATTATTAGTGGGCAGGTGGTGGTGGAAAAAAGGAGGAAAAGGTACAGGGAATAAGAGGCATAATTGATAGGTACAAAATAGACAGGGTGAGGTAAAGCATAGTATAAAAAATGGAGAAGCTGAAGAACTTATATTTATGACCCATGGTCATGAACTAAGGGGGAAAGAATGCTGGAGGGATGGTGGTGCAGAGCAGAGAGGGAAAACAAGGAAAAATGGGACAACTGTAATATTAAAATCAATAAAATATACAAAAATAGCACAATGGAGAATTTTACTAGAGAATTGGAATAAATAAAAAAGTCAATTTGTAAACTTACAGTGAAGAAGTGCACAAACTGAAATTTCAAACCCAACACGTGGATTTACCTGCAAATTAGACATGGGTGAAAATAAGACCATCACCAGTAGAAAATATTCAGGCTGATGCACATATGGAAAAAATATAAAATATGTCAGAAGACAGTGGGATCAAGACAGTGGTGTCATAGGCCAGTCCCACACATGAATACACCCACAGCAGTCGTGCCAGGCCTCACAGAGAGTGGAACTGAGGACCAACCCCACCCAGTAGTGTGCTTGAAGCAATTGAGGCCCAACTACAACAGGTGGGTACATGCAACCTACTTAGGGAACACCCCAGGAATACCCGACTCTGGTGACCAAAGAGAATTATACCACTTGACCCCACAGGACACCTTCTATACAAACCCACTCTTTCAGGACAAGGAGAGGTAGCTAATATGTAAAATAACGCAGAAAGCTAGGCAAAATAAGAAGATAAAAGAATATCTCCAAAACAAAAGGATAAGACAAAACCTCTAGAAAAGGAACTAAACACTATGGAGATGAGCAGTTCACCAGATAATTAATTCAAAGTAATGGCCACAAATATATTCCCCAAACTGGGGGGAAAAAACGAATGAATCCTGTGAGAACTTCAACAAAGAAGATAAAAAGTATAAAAAAAGAACAAATCAGAACTGAAAAATACCATAACTGGAATGAAATAAATACAATAGAAGGAATTAACAGCAGAGTACATGGTGCAGAAGAACAAATTGGCAAACTATAAGACTGGAAATCACTCAATCAGAACGGCAAAAAAAAAATTTTTAATGAGGACAGTCTAAGGGACCTCTCCAACAACACCAAACATACTAATATTTGAATTATAGAGGTTCCAGAAAGAGGAAAGAGAGTGAAAAGACAGAAAACCAATTTGAAGAAATAATGGTTAAAAACTTTTCTAAGCTGGTGAAGGAAACAGACACATAAGTTCAGAAAACTGAGACATGAACAATCGGAAAACCTAAATAGACTGATCAACAGTAAGGAAATTGAAAAATTCACCAAACTTCTCCCCATAAATAAAAGCCCAGGGACTGATGGATTCACTAGTGAATTCTACCAGACATTCGGAGATGACTTAATATCGACTTTTATCAAACTCTCCCCCAAAATTGAAGAAGAGGCAATACTTCCTAACTCATTTATGAGGCCAACTTTTCCTTGATACACAAACCTGAAAAGGACAACACAGAAAAGAAGAAATTATATCAAACCAGTATCACTTATGATATAGATGCAAAATTTCTAAGTAAAATACTAGCGAATTGAACAAAACAATACATTTAAAAGATAATACATCACAATAAAGTGTGTGGGAAATAAGGATGGTCAGACATGCAAAATTAACAAAATAAAAAATAAAAATTATATGATCATATTAATAGATGCAGAAAAAGCATTTGACAAGAAACAATATTCATTTATGACCAAACACACACAATACAGTGGGTACAGAAGAAAAGGAAAACTACATCAACTTAATAAAGGTCATATGTGACAAACCCTCAGCTAATATCTTATTCAGTGGTGAAAATCTGAAAGCTTTTCCTCTAAGACAAGGATGTCCAGTCTCACCACTTTTAATCAACTGGAATACTGGAAGTTCAAAGCAATCAGGTAAAAGAAATAAATAAAAGGCATCCAAATTAGGAATAAGGAAGTATAATTGTCACTTTTTTGCCGATGACATGATTCTATATATAGAAAACCCTAAATACTCCACCAAAAAACTATTAGACACAATAAAATTCAGTAAAGTTGCAAGATACGAAATCACTGTACAAAAATTTATTGTATTTCTTTATACTAATAGTGAAATATAAACATAAAAATGAAAACAATTCCATTTGCAACTGCAACAAAAAGAATAAAATACTTAGGCATAAGCTTAACAAAGTTGGGAAGGACTGAAAACTACAAGGCATTATTGAAAGGAATTGAAAAAACACAAAGAAATGGAAAGATATTCCATGTTCATGGATTGAAAGAATCAATATAGTTAATGACTGTGTTACCTAAAAGAATATGCAGATTTAATGCATTTCTTATATCAATCTCAATGGTATTTTTCAAAAAATATAAACAAACATCTTCAGATTTGTATGGAACTCATAAGACCTCAAATAGCCAAAGCAATCCTGAGGAAAAAAGAACTAAACCAGAGCTATCACATTCCCTGACTTCAAATTATACTACAGAGCTACAATAATCACATGATGTTAGGAGAAACACTGACACACAGACCAACAGAACAAAATTAAGAGCCCAGAAATAAACCTCCACATATATAGGCAAGAAATTTTTTAGAAGGAGCCAAAAGTATACAAGGAAGAAAGGAAAGTCTTTTTCAACACCTTTTCAAAGGTGTTGAGAAAACTGGAAAGTCACATGCAAAAGAATGAAACTGGACTGCTGTCTGACACTCCACACAAAATTAATACGAAGTCAATTAGGAACTTGAATATAATACCTGAAAGAATAAGTGATCTAGAAGAAAATATAGGTAGTAAACTTATGGGTCTTCTATCAGAGGGATTTTTGTGAACTTGACCCTAAAGGCAAAAGAAATAAAGAAAAATAAATAAATGAGACTACATCAAACTAAAACGCTTCTGAACAACAAAAGATACTGTCAACAAAACAAAAGGCAGCCACTGAACAACAGAAAATATTTGTAAACAATTTCTCCCATAAGGGACTAATTTCTAAAATATATAAATAACTCATACAACTTCACAATAAACAACAAAACAATCTTATTAAAAATGGTCTGAAGTCTTGAACAGATACTTTTCCAGTGAAGATATACAGAGGACCAACAGATAGATGAAAAGATGTTCAACTTCACTAGCTACAAGGAAATGCAAATTAAAACCACAATGTGATATGACATCACACCTGTTAGAATAGCTATTATCAATAATACAAAAAATAACAAGCGTTGGAGAGGATATGGAAAAAAGGGAACCCTTGTATGCTGCTGCTGGGAATGTAAATTGGTGAGTCTCTGTGATGGATCCTCAAAAAATTAAGACCTGAGCTGCCACATGACCCAACACTCTCTCTCTGGGTATCTACCCAAATCATTTGAAAACACTTATTTGTAAAGATACATGTATTTCTGTGTTTATTACAGAATTATTCACAATAGCCAAGACATAGAGACTACCTAAGTGTCCTTCCACAGTTAACTGAATAAAGAAGATCTGGTATACTTCCCGTCAAGATGGCAGGGTAGCTAAACATGGTACTTGTCTCTTCCCACAGCCACATCAAAAATACAATTAAACTACCTCTGGAGAACTTAAAATAAGAATATCCACAAGAGTGAAGCATCAGAATCAACACTCAGTGGGTCAGAGACCTGCAGCATTTATGGACATGTCCCCAGAAGGAGGGGATTGGTCAGCAGTGAGACTCACTCTTGCTCCTGCTTGCTGCTGCTTTTTGGGGGCCCTTTAGGTTTTGACACAACGAGTAGAGGTAAATGGCAAAATCTTATGGGACTAGCACTCTTGGGGTCTTTTGAGTTGTCCAATTCCCCTCTCCTCCGAGAGCTATGTAGTGAGACCTGAGCCATTTGTGTTGAGATTTGCTTTACGGAGCAGCATGTGATCAATTCTGCCAATTGTTGCATGTGAACTTGAAGAGAACTTGTATTTTGGAGTAGATGGGTGCAGTTTTCTACATATGTCACTAGGTCAGCTTGCTATTCTAGTTGTTCATATCATGTACATCCTTATAGTTATTTTTGTTACTTTGTTTTAGAGTTACTAAGAAATGCGTACTGAAATCTCACATTATGATTGTGAGTTGTTCTGTTTCTACTTGTAGTTCCGTCTAGTTTCCTTGTTTATAATTGAGGTCACATGATTAGGTACATATAAATTTGAAATTGTTATAACTTCTTGGTGGATTGTCCCCTTTATAAAAATTTTGCTTACTCTCTTAAGAAAGTTTTACTTACCTTACTGCTTGCTTTGCTTGATATTGGCATAGCTTTATAAACATTTTTAAATATTGTTGGCATGACATGTACTTGTCTATCCTTTTGCTTTATACCTGTTGATTTACTTAGTTTTCAGAGCATTTTCAAAAATTTACTACACTTTTTAAAAAGATTTTATTTATTTATTTTTAGAGAGAGCGGAAGGGAGGGAGAAGGAGAGAGAGAGAAATATTAATTCGTGGTTACCCTCCAGACAACCCCCACAGGGGACTTGGCTGGCCTGCAACCCAGGTATGTGCCCTCATTGGGAGCTCAATCAGCGACCCTTTGGTTCACAGGCCAGCACTCAATCCACTGAGCCATGCCAGCCAGGGTTTAAGAGCATTTTTGTATGCAACTTAATACTTTAAAAAATTAACTCTATCTTCATCTTTTATTTGGTATATCCAGTCTATGTAATATAATGTCTGTATTAGTTTGCTAAGGCTGCCATAATCAAGTACCACAAACTGGTGGATTAAACAACAGAAATTTATCTTCTCACAGTTCTGGAGACTAGAAGTCAGAATCAAGATGTCAGCAGGCATGGCTTCTCCTGAGGCCTCTCTCCTTGGTCTGACATGGGTGCCTTCTCTCTGTGTCCCCAAGTCCTCCCCTGCGCACGAATGCCTCTTGTGTCTCTTTCATGTCTAAACATCCTTGCCTTATAAGGACACCAGTCAGATTGGGTTAGGGTCCACTTTAACAGCTTCATTTTTAATATAATGACCTCTAGCATATAGTCGTATTCTGAGGTACTGGGGGTTAGAGCTTAAATATTTGAATATCAAGGGGACACAGTTCAGCCCCTAACAATGTCTTCTGTATTTAGGTTTCAACTCATAATTTTCCTATTTGGTTTTCACTTGTCCCACTTGTTAATCTCTACTTGCAATTTTTTTTGCATTTTTTAATGTTTATTTTTTGATTACCATTTACATTCAATATTATTTTTTATTGGTTTCAGGTGCACAGCACAGTGGTCAGACAGTATACATTTTACAAAGTGTTCCCCACTTGCCTCCCGATATTTCCATTACCCTCTTGTTTCCATCCACATTTACCATGATACTATTGACTATATTCCCTGTGCTGTACTAGACATCCCTGTGACTACTCGTTACAACCGTTTGTACTTCTCACTCCCTTTCTCTTTCACCCAACCCCCACTCCCTCCCTCCCTACTGTCACCAGTGGTCCACTCCCTGTGTCTGTTTCTCTTTTGCTTGTTCATTTATTTTGTTCTTCAGATTCTACATGTAAGTGCAATCATATGTCATTTGTCTTCCTCTGATTTATTTCACTGAGCATGATACCTTCCCTTTCTTTTATATGGCTGAGTAGTATCTCATTGTATAATTGACCTACCTGCATCTTTTCTATTAATGAGATAAATTTATTATTCTTTTCTTTTAATAACTTTTCAGTCACACTTTATTTTTTCTTCTCCTTCTTCGAGTGGCAACATAGAAATACAACCCACCTAACTTGACTTACTAGTGCCTAATATATAAATAAGTCTTTTTGCTAATTCCTGGCTCACATAGGACCTTAGAACACTTTAGTTTTATTAACCTCACTCTTGTTTTTTGCCATTGTTTTCACATAGTTAAATTCTATGTGTATTTTAAACCCCACACAACTTTAATTAATGTCATTTTACACAGTCGATATTCAATTAGATTTATTCACATGCTTGCCCTTACCATTGCCCTTCAGTTCTCTGCTTTCCTGTGCTTCCCCCTGCCATCATTTCCTTCCATTCTGCTTTCAGAATTCCTTTTAGGCTTCCTTTTGGTTTTGACTTGGTGCAGGTCTTTGAACAGAAAGTTCTCTCAGTTTTTGTTTGCATGAACTCATCTTTGTTTTGTCTTCATTGTTGAGTATATTTCTTTTAAAAACATAATTCTAATTGGACAGAAATTTAATTCCAAGACTTTAAATATGTCATTTTATTGTCCTCTAGTTTTCAACATTTTTTAAAAAGCCAACTATTAGAGCCCTGGCTGGTGTAGCTCAGTGGATTGAGCACTGGCCTGCGAACCAAAGGGTTGCAGATTCGATTCTTAGTCAGGGCACATGCCTGGGTTGCCAGCCATGTCCCCAGTGGGGGTTGTGCAAGAGGCAACCGCACGTTGATGTTTCTCTCCTTCTCTTTCTCCCTCCCTCTAAAAATCATTACATAAAATCTTTTAAAAAGCCAACTATTAGTCTTCTTATTGCATTTTTAAAATGTAATCTTGTACATTTGTTACATTTTTCTTTTATATATTGTTAAATTTTTCTTTTTGTTCTGATTATTAGTGGCTGTTTTATTATGATGGGTCTAGCTTTTAATATTTTTTATTCATCTTGTTTTTGGTTAATACAACTTCTTAACCTGTGGGTTGAAATCTTTCATCACTTTTAGAAATTTCTCCACCAGTATTTTCTTTAAATATTGTTTCTGCCCTACTCTATTTTTTCTTTTGCTTTTGGAACTTCAGTTACATTTAAGTTAGACCTTACTGTGGTCATACATTTATTATTCACTTTTCCATATTTTACATTCTACATTCCTTTTCCTCTGTATTTCAACCTTTATTTTTCTATTGACCAATAGGTTTATTGACTGAATTCACTACTCTTCTCTTCATCTGTGTCTAAACGGTTGCTAATTCCTTCTATTAAGTTCTTAAGTTATTTTTTCAATTTAAAATGTTTATTTGATTTTTTCATCAATTATGAATTTCTTTTTTTTTTAGATTGCTTCAGGTAATACAAACATTTTAATGATGTTAATTTTTCTTTTTTTTAATTAATTTTCTTTAGTTATTTTTTTATTTTTAAATGACATTTTATTGATTATGCTATTACAGTTGTCCTGATTTTGCCCCCTGCCCCTCAAGCTCCCTCCACCCAGCACCCCCTACTCCCTCAGGCAATCCTGCCACTATTGTTCACATCTGTGGGTCCTGTGTATAAGTTCTTTGGCTCCTCCACTTCCTGTACTGTACTTAAAATCACTATGGCTATTACGTAACTACCTATTTGTACTTTTTAATCCTCTCACCTCTTCACCAATTCTCCCCTTCCCCCCCTCTTATCTGGCAACCTTCTGGTAACTCACTTCTTATTTCTTTTTTTTATTATTTTTTTATTGATTATGCTGTTACAGTTGTTCTATTCCCCCTTTCATTCCCCTCCACCCTATCCTCCATCCCCACCATTACCCCCCTTTAGTTTATGACCATGTGTCTCAAGTCCTTTAGATTCTATATTTCCCATGCTATTCTTGCCCCCCCATCTATTTTCTATCTACTGTCTATGCTACTTATTTTCTGTACCTTCTCCCCCCTTCTCCTCCTCCCACTCCCCTGTTACTAACCCTCCTTGAGATCTTCATTTCTATGTTTCCACTCCTGATCTAGCTGTCCTTTTAGTTTGCTTTGTTTTAGGTGTGGTTGTTAATAACTGTGAGTTTGCTGTCCTTTCACTGTTCATCTTTTTTAACTTCTTTTTCTTAGGTAAGTCCCTTTAACATTTCATATAATAAGAGCTTGGTGATGATGAACTCCTTGAATTTGATCTTATCTGAGAAGCACTTTATCTGTCCTTCCATTCTAAATGAAAGTTTTGCTGGATAGAGCAATCTTGGTTGTAGGTCTTTGGATTTCATGACTTGGAATACCTCTTTCCAGCCCCTTCTTGCCTGTAAGGTCTCTTTTGAGAAATTCGCTGACAGTCTGATGGGGACTCCTTTGTAGGTGACTGTCCCCTTAGCTCTTGCTGCTTCTAGGATTCTCTCCTTCATTTTAATTTTGGCTAATATAATGATGATGTGCCTTAGTGTGTTCCTTCTTGGGTCCAACTTCTTTGGGACTCTCTGAGCTTCCTGGATTTCCTGGAAGTCTATTTCCTTTGCCAGATTGGGGAAATTCTCCTTTATTATTTGTTCAAATAATTTTTCCACTGGTGGCTGTGCCTTTCCCCCTTCTGGTATCCCTATAATTCGGATGTTGGAGCATTTAAAGATGTTCTGGAGGTTCCTAAGACTCTCCTCATTTCTTTGAATTCTTGCTTCTTGACTCTTTTCTGTTTGGCCATTGTTTGCTTTCTTCTGGCCCACTCCATTGATTTGAGTCCCAGTTTCTTTTTCATTGATATTGGTGTCCTGTGCAATTCCATTCATTTCAATTAGTTTTGCCTTCATATATTTGTCTAATTTGTGGCTATAATCAACCAGTTCTATGAGGATCCTGATGACCAGTGTTTTAAACTGTGCATCTGAGAGTTTTGCTATTTCTTCATTGCTTAGATCTATAGGCTCTGGGGCTTTGAGATCTTCTTGAGCCATTTTTGGTCTGTTCGCACCCTTTAAGTGTGAGAAGTGGCGCCTTGGACTCCCAGGTCGCTGGGTTGTGACACTGTATGTGGGGGCATGGTCAGAGCGGGGAAATGGCGACCCCCTCTCTGTTTCTCACAGCTGGGTGAGGAGCAGCGCCTTAGGTGGTTCACCTGGGCGGGGCCACTCAGAGTCGCTAGGTTATGATGCTGTATGTGGAGGTGGGGTCAGAGCAGGGAAATGGCGGCGCCCTCTGTGCCGCCCGCCACGAGGACCCGCCAGGCCCTGGTCCAACCGCCCACTCCCTCGCCTGTCCACCCGCGCACAAATTCCCGACCACAGTCAACACGCAGCCCCGCTCCCCCGCTGTCTCCCCCGTGGTCGCTCGCCTGGTCGCTCGCTTGGTTGCTCACTAGGTCCAACCCTGCACCTGGATTCCGTGTGCCTGAGTCCATCTGACCAAGTTTTCCTGTGCAACCCTGCTTCACCAGCCGCTGGTTTCACCCCTTACCGGTCAGGCTGAAGAATTTGTTGTTAACGGACTTCCTAAAAGTTCAATTTTCCGTGTTCTGGCTGTGTATTCTGTTGCTAATATTTAGTTGTCTCTAAACTTGGTTGTGTGAGAAGGCATGGCACATCGACCTATGCCTCCATCTTGGCGGAAGTCCTTATTTAGTTATTTTTCAAGTACAGTTTTTTGTCTATTTTTCCCATCCCAGCCTCCCCTGCCCCTTGCTCCCCACCTCCCTCCCATTTCCAGCCCCCTTAGTTTTCGTCCCTGTGTCCTTCCTATTTATTCCTCCAAATCCCTCCCCCTTTTTCCCCTTAACTTCCCTTCCCTCTCCCCTCTGGTCACTGTCCCCTTGTTCTCTATTTCAGTGTCTTTTTTTTTCTGCTTGCCTCTTTGTTTTGTTGTTTAGCTTCCTGTTAAAGGTGAAATCATATGGTATTTGTCTTTCAGCACCTGGCCTATTTCACTCAGCATAATGCTTTCCAGTTCCATCCATGTTGTTGCAAAAGGTAGTAGCTCCTTCTTTCTCTCTGCAGCATAGAATTCCATTGTGTATATGTACCACAATTTTTTGATCCATTCATTTACTGATGGACACCTAGGTTGCTTCCAACTCTTGGCTATTGTAAATTGTGCTGCTATGAACATTGTGGTGCATAGGTTCTTTGATATTGATGTTTTAAGATTCTTAGGATATAATCCCAGCAGTGGAATTGCTGGGTCAAAAGGCAGGTCGATTTTTATTTTTCTGAGAAAATTCCATACTGTTTTCCATAATGGTTGTACCAGTCTGCAATCCCACCAACAGTGGACTAAGGACCCCTTTTCCCCACAACCTCTCCGACATTTGTTGTTTGTTGCTTTGTTTATGATAGCCATCCTGACTGGTGTAAAGTGGTATCTCATTGTGGTTTTAATTTGCATCTCTCTGATAGCTAACGATATTGAGCATCTCTTCATGTGTCTCTGAATGTTCTGTATGTCCTCCTTGGAGAAGTGTTTGTTCAAGTCCTTTTCCCATTTTTTAATTGGGTTGGGTGTCTTCTTAGAGTGGAGTCGTGTAAGTTCTTTGTATATTTTGGAGATTAAACCTTTGTCTGAGGTATCATTGGCAAATATGTTTCCCCATACAGTTGGTTGTCTTGCTAATTTAATACTGTTTTCTTTAGCCACACAGAAGCTTTTTATTTTGATGAGATCCCATTTGTTTATTCTTTCCTTTACATTCCTTGCTCTAGGGGACATATCAGTAAAAAAGTTGCTGCGTGAAATATCTGAGATTTTCTTGCCGATGTTCTCCTCTAGGACTTTAATGGTGTCACGACTTACATTTAAGTCTTTTATCCACCTTGAATTTATTTTGGTGTATGGTGTAAGTCTGTGCTCAAGTTTCATTTTTTTGCACGTAGCTGTCCAGTTCTCCCAACACCATTTGTTGAAGAGGCTATCTTTACTCCATTTTATGTTACTGCCCCCTTTGTGGAATATTAATTGACTGTAGAGAGTTGGGTTGATTTCTGGGCTCTCTGTTCTGTTCCATTGGTCTGTGTGCCTGTTTTTATGCCAGTACCAAGCTGTTTTGATTACAGTGGCCTTGTAATACAGTTTGATATCAGGTATTGTGATCCCCCCTACTTTGTTCTTCTTTCTCAAAAGAGCAGCTGCTATTAGGGCTCGTTTATAGTTCCATATAAATTTTTGAAGTGTCTGTTCTATGTCTGTGAAATATGCCATTGGTACTTTAATAGGTATTTCATTGAATGTGTATATTGCTTTGGGTAGTATGGACATTTTGATGATGTTAATTCTTCCAATCCATGAACAAGGTATATGTTTCCATTTGTTTGTGTCTTCCTTGATTTCTTTCTTCAGGGCTGTGTAGTTTTCTGCATACAGGTTTTTTACCTCCTTAGTTAGGTTTATTCCCAGATATTTTATTTTTCTTTTTGCTATATCGAATGGGATTTTTTCCTTGATTCCTGCTTCTGCTGATTCACTGTTGGTATACAAAAATGCCTTTGATTTCTGGATATTGACTTTGTAACCAGCTCTTTTGCCAAATTCATTAATTACTTCGAGCAGTTTTTGGGTAGAGTCTATAGGATTTTCCATGTACACTATCATGTCATCTGCAAACAGTGACAGTTTTGCTTCCTCCTTTCCTATTTGGATGCCTTTTATTTCCTTTTCTTGCCTGATTGCTGTGGCTAAAACTTCCATACTATATTGAATAGAATTGGTGAAAGTGGACATCCTTGTCTTGTTCCAGATCTTAGTGGAAAAGCTTTTAGTTTTTTCCCATTGAGTATGATATTGGCTGTAGGTCTCTCATATATGGCCTTTATTATTTTGAGAAATGCTCCCTGTATCCCCACTTTGCTGAGTGTTTTTATCATTAATGGGTGTCGTATCTTATCAAAAGCTTTTTCTGCATCTATTGATATGATCATGTGATTTTTGTCTTTGCTTTTGTTTATGTGATGTATTACATTTACTGATTTGCAAATATTGAACCATCCTTGCATCCCTGGGATGAATCCCACTTGGTCATGGTGTATGATCTTTTTGGTGTATTGTTGGATGCGATTTGCCAATATTTTGTTGAGGATTTTAGCATCTATGTTCATCAGCGATATTGGCCTGAAGTTTTCTTTCTTTGTTGTGTCTCTATCTGGTTTTGGAATTAAGATGATGCTGCCTTCATAAAAAGAATTTGGGAGTTTTCCCTCCTTCTGGATTTTTTGGAATAGTCTGTCGAGAATAGGGGTTAGCTCTTCCTTAAATGCTTTGTAGAATTCTCCTGTGAAACCATCTGGTCCAGGGCTTTTGTGTGATGAGAGTTTTTTGATTACTGCTTCAATTTCTTTTGCTGTTATTGGTGTATTTAGATTTTCTGCTTCTTTTTCACTGAGTTTTGGAAGATTGTATTTTTCTAGAAATGTGTCCATTTCCCCTAGGTTCTCAAATTTCTTGGCATACAGTTCTTCATAGTAATTTCTTACAATCCCTTCTATTTCTGTGGTATCAGTTGAAATCTCTCCTCTTTCATTTCTGATTGTGTTTATTTGTGTCCTCTCCCTTCTTTTCTTGATGAGCCTACTTAAGGCTTGTCTATTTTGTTTATCTTCTCAAAGAACCAACTCCTGGATTCATTGATCCTTAAAATTGTGCTTTTAGTTTCTATGTCATTTAATTCTGCTCTAATCTTGGTTATTTCCTTCCTTCTGCTTGCTCTGGGCTGTCTTTGTTGTTGTTCATTGAGTTCTTGCAGGCGTAGGGTTAGGTTGTTTGTTTGAAATGTTTCTATCTTCTTTAGGTAGGCCTGTATTGCTATAAACTTCCCTCTCAGGACTGCCTTCACTGTGTCCCATAAGTTTTGGGTTGTTGTGAGATCATTTTCATTTGTTTTTAGAAACGTTTTGATTTCTTCCCTAATTTCATTCTTGACCCATTCGTTGTTTAATAGCCTACCATTCAGTCTCCATGATTTTGGGTGCTTTGGGTTTTTTTCTTTGGGGTTGGTTTCCAATTTCAGTCCCTTGTGATCAGAGAACATGCTTGGTATGATTTCAATTTTCTTGAATTTTTTGAGGCTCGTTTTGTGTCCTATCATGTGGTCTATCTTTGAAAATGTTCCATGTGCATTTGAAAAGAATGTGTATTTAGCTTCTTTGAGATGAAGGGCTCTATATATATCAGTTAAGTCCATTTCATCTAGGGTGTTGTTTAATGCCACAATATCTTTGTTGATAATTTGTTTGGAAGATCTGTCCATTTTTGATAGTGGGGTGTTAAAATCCCCTACTATAATTGTGTTGCTGTCAATATCTTTCTTGAAGTCCTCTAAGATTTTCTTGATATATTTGGGTGCCCCTATGTTTGGTGCATATATGTTTACAATGTCAATGTCTTCTTGGTGGATTCTTCCCTTGAGTATAATGAAGTGACCTTCTGGGTCTCTCTTTATGGCCTTTTTTTTTGAAGTCTATTTTGTCCGATATGACAATTGCTACCCCAGCTTTTTTTTCTTGTCCGTTTGCTTGGAAAACTTGTTTCCAGCCTTTCACTTTTAGTCTGTGATGGTCTTTTGTCCTGAGGTGGATCTCTTGTAGGCAGCATATGTGTGGGTCATGCTTTCTTATCCATTGAGCTATTCTGTGTCTTTTGATTGGAGCATTTAATCAATTTACGTTTAAGGTTATTATTGATAGATACTTATTCATTGCCATTTTTGTACCTGTGTTTCTCTCTGTCTCCCTCTTATCCTTCCTTCCCTTAAAGCAGTCCTTTTAGTATTTCTTGTAGAGCTGGTTTGGTGGAGGCATATTCTTTTAGGCTTCTTTTGTCTTGGAAGCTCTTTCTTTGGCCATCTATCTTGATTGAGAGCCTTGCTGGGTAAAGTAGCCTTGGTTGTAGACCTCTGGTTCTCATTACTTGGAATATTTCTTGCCATTCTCTTCTTGCTATTCTCTTCTTGCTTGAAGTGTTTCCATCGAGAAGTCAGTAGCTAACCTTATTGGGGCTCCCTTGTATGTTATTTCTTTTTTCTCCCTTGCTGCCTTTAAGATTCTCTCTTTGTCTTAGAATTTTGCCATTTTTATGATGATGTTTCTTGAAGTGGGCCTCCTTGGGTTCCTCTTGATTGGGACTCTCTTTGATTCCTGGATCTGTGAGACTTTTTCTCTTATCAAATTAGGGAAATTTTCTCTCATTACTCATTCAAATACGTTTTCTATCCCTTGTTCTTCTTCTTCTCCTTCTGGTATTCCTATTATTCAGATATTATTATGTTTCATATTGTCTTGCATTTCTCTTAATCCCTCTTCATTCTTTCTGAGCCTCTTTTCATTTTCTTGCTCTTTCTGTGAGATGCTTTCTACCTTGTCCTCCAACTCACTAATCCTATCCTCCACTTCATCTATCCTACTTTTGAAACTTTCTAGTGTGTTCTTCAATTCGGAAATTGTATTCTTCATTTCCTCTTGTCCCTTGCTGATGGTTTCCATTTCCTTTTTCATGTTGCTGTAGTTTGCAGAGAGATCATTGTAGTTCCCCTGTAGTTTCTGGTAGTTCACTGTGAGCTCTTTGAACTTCGTAATAACCAGTGCTTTGAATTCACTGTCTGATAGTTGATCAGCGTCTATTTCATCTAACATTCTTTCTGAAGTTTCTGCTTTTTCTTTCATTTGGGGATTGTTTCTTTGTCTTCCCATTGTTTGAGACTCTTCTTCTTAGTCTCTGCTTCTAAAATTGATCTGTTCTGAAACCCTGGTTTTATGGTGTGAACTTCTGTGGTATGATCCTTGTGAAGTTCAGTGGTGCAGACTCCTTGAAGTTTCTTGATGTTCTTCATCTCCACCTACTCTCACACTGGTCCTCGCGCTGGTCCCTGTGTTAGTCGCCTACCACGGCTGAATGTCCCGGCTCTAGTAGCCGCCTCCTCAAGCACCCAGTCCCGTTACTATGGCAGCGGCACAGGGACTGGGAATGTCCCGGCTCCTGTATCTGCCACCCAGGGCCGTCTCAGGGGTTTGGAGTGTCCCGGCTCCCATACCTGACTCCCCGGCGTCCAGTCCCGTCGCTATGGCAGCGGCACAGGGTCTGAGAACGTCCCGGCTCCCGTAGCTGGCTCCTCAGGGTCCAGGCCTGTCTCTATGGCAGCGTCACAGGGCCTTTGGTGTCCCAGCTCCTGCAACTGACCCTTCCGTTGCCCAGGCCAGTAGCTATGGCATTGGCACAGGGGCCGAGAATGTCCCAGCTCCGGTTCCTGACTCCTCTGTCTCCCAGAACTGTCACAGGGGCTTGGAGTGTCCAGCTCCCATACCTGACTCCCCGGCTCCCAGGCCTGTTGCTCTGGTGGCAGCACAGGGGCCGCGTGAGACCCAGCTCCAGTAGCTAACTCTGCCGCCGTCTGGTGTTTCAGCGTCGGTCACAATCTCTGGTCTTTTAATTTCATAAATGCTGGGTAACCGATGGTTTATTGTGCTGTTTCTCTATAGATCTGCCAGGATTTTCACCCATGAGTACAGGAGCTAGCATCAGCTCCGTCTTACTCCATCGCCATCTTCCCAGCATCCTCTCCAATTATGGATTTCTAATGAAATTATCCACCTTCTTTTCTTTGATCTTCATGTAGTAATAATAGATATTTTATTTTATTTTTTAACTTTTTTATTGTTGTTCAGTTACAGGTGTCCCTATTTTTCTCCCATTACTCTCCCTCACCCTACCCATACCCCCACCTTCCATATTCAATTCTCCCTGACCTTGTCTTTTTTAAAAAATAGATTTTATTATATTATTACAGTTGTCCCATTTTTCTCTCCTTTATCCGCCCTCTGCCTTGTACCCCCCCACAACATTTCCCCACCATAGTTCATGTCCATGGGTCATACAAATAAATTCTTTGGCTTCTCTATTTCCTATAGTATTCTTAACCTCCTCTTCTCTATTTTGTACCTAGTATTTATGCTTTTTGTTCCCTGTACCTTTTCCCCTACTTTCCCCCATTCCTCTCCCCACTGATAACCCTCCAAGTGATTTCTATTTCTGTGAACCTGCTCCTGTTCTAGTTGTTTGCTTAGTTCATTTTTCTTTTTGTTTTTGTTTTTTAGGTTTGGTCGTTGATAGCTGTGAATTTGTTGTCATTTTACTGTTCATATTTTTTATCTTCTTCTATCTCTTGGATAAGTCCCTTTAACATTTTATATAATAAGGGCTTGGTGATGATGAACTCCTTTAACTTGACCTTATCTGGGAAGCACTTTATCTGCCCTTCTATTCTGAATGATAGCTTTGCTGGATAGAGTAATCTTTTATATAGGTCCTTGTTTTTCATGACTTTGAATACTTATTTCCAGCCTATTCGTGCCTGTAAGGTTTCTTGTGAGAAATCAGCTGATAGTCTTCTGGGAACTCCTTTGTAGGTAACTGTCTCCTTTTCTCTTGCTGCTTTTAGGATTCTCTCCTTCTCTTCAATCTTGGGTAATGTAATTATAATGTGCCTTGGTGTACGCTTCCTAAGGTCCAATTTTTCGGGGACTCTCTGAGATTCCCGCACTTTCAGGGAGTCTATTTCCTTTGCCAGATTAGGAAAGTCCTCTTTCATTATGTTTTCAAATAAATTTTCAGTTTCTTCCTCTTCCTCTTCTCCTTCTAGCACCCTTATGATTCAGATGTTGGAATGTTTAAAGTTGTGTTGGAAGTTCCTAAGCTTGTCCTCATTTTTCTGAATTCTTGTTTCTTCATTCTGTTCCAGCTAAATATTTGTTTCTTCCTTCTGGCCCAAGCCATTGATTTGGGTCCTGGTTTCCTTCCAGTCACTTTTGGTTCCCTTTATTTCACTTTTCATAGCCTTTACTTTTTCCTTTACTTTATGACCATACTCAATCATTTCCATGAGCATCCTGATTACCAGTGTTTTGAATTCTGCATCTGATAGATTGGCTATCTCTTTATCACCTAGATGTATTTTTTCTGGAGCCTCAATCTGTTATTTCATTTGGACCATATTTTTTTTTGTCTAGGTGTACCTAATACATAGTATTGGATGGAACCTTAGGTATTTGCCAGGGCAGGGCAACCCACTTTGCTGTGTTGTGCACTATATGTGGGGGAGGTGTTCGAGAGGGAACAATGGCACTTGCTCAGCTCTCAGCTGGCTTTCAGTCACCTCCCCAACTACCCACAAGCAAATTAAGCCCTTCTGGTGCTGATCCCTGGGTGGGTGGTTTTGTGTACATTCCAGAACCCTATGGGTCTCTTCGACAAACTCTCCTGTGAGGCTGGGAGTTTCTCCTGCCACCTCAACCCTCACAGGTTTTCTCAGTCAAAGGTTTTGAGACTTTATTTCCTCACTCTGGAACGCTAGGTTGCAAGGTCTGTCTCGCTCCCCAGTTACTCCTCCCAGTTTATCCCCATGCAAATGTGGGACTTCCCACTCCACCATCTGGTGTCTAGCCCACCCGATCCTCTAGCTGCTACCTTGCCACAAGTCCTCCCCACCCCTCCTACCAATCTGGATAAATGTTTCTTCTTTATCTCCTTGGTTGTCAGACTTCCATACAATTCCATTTTCTGGCAGTTCTAGTTATTTTTTGTTCTTAAATTTGTTGTTGTTCTTCTTTTGGTTGTGAGGGGAAGCAAAGTATATACCTATACCTCCATCTTGGCCAGAAGTCCTTAATAGTAGGTATTTTAATGTCCATGAATGGTAATGTCAATATATGGGTCTACTTTAAGTTTGTTTCTTTTCCTTTGCTCTTGATTTTTGGTCATTTTATTCTGTTCCTAGAATGCATGGTCATTTTTCCTTGAATAGAAGACACTGCAGTTACAAATTATAAAGAAAATCTGAAGCTCTGGGTAATAACCTTTTCCTCCAGAGATGATTTACTTCTCCTTTTGTTGTGCAACCAAATTGACAGCAAATTACATTAATCCAGACTGTGACTGATCTGTATGAAGCTGAAGTTGGGTTGAGTATTTATGAGAATTTGATTAGAATCTCATTAATCAGTTATTCTTAGGGTACCGTCTTTCTGGGGTATTTGCTGAAACCCTGGCATGTTTTGAGGGCTCTGAACTTTAATTTTTTTGTCTCCCAGATCTATGAGAGTACCAAAAGCTCTGCTCAGGTCTCTGGCCATTATACCTTGTGCCACTGATGAATTAGCAAAATCCCTAAGAGGAAAGACACCACAGAATGTCCAACTCATCTCAAAACATGTCCTTTCTCTCTGGGATCTTGGCTTCTTGAGTCATAATTGTGTTAGCATTCTTATGACGCTTTCAGAAAATTATGCTTTCTTAGATGCTATTCAACTTCTCTCATTGTTATCATTGTAAAAGTTCTTCTGATAAAAACTAGCCCTTGATAGTTCTAATTTTTCTTTTTATTTAATTTTGATTTTAACTGGCGAAAGATTTAGCAAAGTTTAATCTATAAAGGAAGGCACATTAAAAATTTTTTAGTTTCTATCTCTGTCTCATCTCTACATTTCTTCTCTCCTCCTGTATGTAACATATCTATTCATTTTTGGTTATATGTTCCTTGTTTGATTTTGAATTATATACAGGTCTGTATATAATTATCACCCTTTCTTACATAAGAGATAGCATATTATGTACAGTGTTTTGCATTCAGTGTTATATTCTGAAGATCACTCCAGCATAGCAGATAAAAGTACTTTATGTTCCTTCTTACAGTTGTATAGTAATCTACCAGGTGGATATATTGTGTTTATTCAAATCACCTAGAGTGAACTTTCATAATTTTGAGACATACATGTGAAATCAGAAAGAATAGTATAATAAGCTTCCATGTACCCATTGCCTAGTTTTGCAATTATTAACTCATTCCCAGTATGGTTTCATCTACTCTTCTACCCATTTCTCCTTGCATCACTCATCTCTGAATTATTTAGAAACTAATTTCAGGAATCATATATCTTAATCAGTACACATTTTTCTGTGTTTTCCTAAAATATAAGGAAATTAAAATTAACATTATGATAAACATTTTAAAAGAATTTCTAAAAGGATCAATAGTGACATCCATGGACATTTTTGTGATAGTTACTGCTTTCATTATAGGGTTTCAAATTTTGGAAAGTAATTTGAATGCCCTTGGCCACTTTCAACAAAAATTTTAATTAGACTTACAAATTAAAGTAAAAGAGAATGTCTCTATATATTCCAGGCAGCTTTCAAAGTAAAAGAAAAGAGATCAGTTCAGACTTCCTAGTTGTTTGAGAAAAATAGACATTTTAAACACTATTTTTACAGAGTTTAGGATTTTAAAAGGTAAGCAATAATTAATATTATAGACTCTTCTCTCTTTCCTGGAGTGGACCTCTAACACCCTACTTAGTCTTGATACAGGCTGGATCAAGGAGAGAAACACTGGTTTGGATATGGGATAGAAGTCTTGATTTTCTGTTTTGGATTTTTGGGTAGCTAAATGAACATTAGTTTTTGTGCTCAACTCTTTCATGTGCACGAGATGTCACGAAAAGTGAAGAAAGAAATGAGGTATCAGCTCTGGCTGGTGTGGCTCAGTGCATTCAGTGCTGGCTTGTGAACCAAAGCATCTCGTTTTTTATTCCCAGTCAGGACAAATGCCTGGGTTGGGGGCCAGGTCCCTAAGTAATGGGTCCACAAGACACAACCACACATTGATGTTTCTCACCCTCTCTGTCTGCCTCCATTCCCCTCTCTAAATAAAATCTTTAAAAAAAAGAATTGAGATATTATATTTCAAAACAGTGATTTGCACAAAAATAAAGATACCTTCTTGTTTGGATGTAAGCAACTTCAGGCTGTTCAGTACAACCAACTGTAATGTAGGAGCTGCCATCGGGCAGTAAGACTGTGCTGTGCAACGTGGAGACAGTGAGGCTTCAGGGATTCCCAGGACGTGGAAGTCAGTGTGGACTGAGCGCTTTGGGGAGTTTGAAAGAGGATGGATTTCATCGGAATCCTGGAGAATTAGTAATGACCAAAGAGGAACATAGTTAGGAGACAAAGTAATTTCCAGTGGGGAAAAATGGCTTGAGCAAAAGTATGGGTGTTGGGAAACAGCAGGTGCATAAGGAGGATGAAAGGAGAAGAATGAAAAGAAAGAAGAGTAGAAAATGGGCTGGATCCAGTCCTCAACAGCCAATGTGCCCGAAACTCATTTGCTAGGTGATTGTTACTCTTCCACTCTCTCTGCTCCCTGGTCTTCCTGCCTCTTCCTCTTAGAAGCCTGTGCATGCTCCTTGCCTCCAGTTAGTAGCTGGAAGCAGAAGCACAGAGGGAGGTAAACACGAAGAAAAATGCTCTAACAAAACAAATAAGATGACGAATTAGCCTTTTGGCAAGTGAATAGCAAAGATACTGGCTAATGAAAAAATCAACTAGCTTCTACGGGGTAAAAGCCCAAAGTAAGGGGCCATTAAATTTATCATCCAAGCTGGGGCACTCTAGACACTGAAGATTCTGCCATTCATGGTTACACTGGGACAACAGGCATAAAACTGCAGACCCCAGACACCGGGGAGGGCACTGATCACAGAGAAGCATCAGACAGGGTTTGAAGAACAGCCAGCTCCCATGCCACCATCTGACTCTCCTGAAGGTGGGAGCTCTGTTTCCCTCCCTCCAGGTCATGAACTTTTGGGAGCCAGGGCTGTGTCCAGGCCCCACTTGGAATGCAGCACAACATCTCACCCAGTGCTCTGTGTATCCTGGGCCTCAGCAGGTGCGGGCTGATCTGCAGGGCAGATGAAGAACAGGTGTGGACTATGGAGTATGGAGAGCCAACTGGGCCAGTCACAGGTGGAGACCCCATGAGGGCCCTGGGGGTGACTGGAAAGAGTGGAATGTGTCTGTGTGGGGGTAGAGCCCCCAGAGACTTGTCCCCCTTTCTGTGTCCTGGCTGCCCTGTGGCCCTCCCCTGACCAGGTTTCCTCACACGGTCTCCACGGGACCTGCTTCTGGTTCTATCCCCAAGGTCCCTTTCGGAGTCTCTTTAATTATGATCTTGGGAGCTCCTGTCAGGGCTAAAGTCTGAGGGGTCTCCTGGGAGGGGACAGCTTTACCGTCCTCACTGCAGCTCTGTGTTAAGTACCTTAATGGGCAGTGGGAGACAGGTCAGAAAACCAAGCTGAGAAGCAGCCTGTACCAGGTGGACAGGCACTGGTGGGTACAAGGGATACATGAGTGCTGTCTCTGAGCCCATCTGCCCACCACCACACGCTTGACTAAGTCCCCATTCTCTCTCTCCCCCTTTTCTGAGAGGAGACTGTTGTCTGTCTGAGCCCCACTGAGTGAGAGAGTCACTGGGAGGTTGGGAAGTGAGGGGCTGGGAGAGAGGTCAGAGTAGGAGAGGCATCTTCCTGCACCCTTTGTCCCCCCTGACTCAGTGAGTGAGGGGTGATGGAGTGAAGTTCATCCCAGAAACTCCTCCACAAGGTAGCTACAGAGTCGCCTTTTCCTCCAGACAACCTGTCCTGAGGTGAGCATGTGTCATTTTCCTATCACCCCTCTTGTCCCTTCCTTACAGTTCCTTTTTCTGATTTCTGGTTTGTGTCCTCATTTCTATTTATTTGTCAGCATTTCTTCTTCCTCCTAATGTCTGCCTCTTTCCGCATTTCTGTGCTGGGCTTATGCATATTCTTTCTAATGTTATGTGTCTTCTCACTCATTTTCTGGTCCTCTTCCCTTGATCTACTGCTGTCTTTTTCTTAATTTCTCACTGACATTTGCCCTTCCTCCTTCCCTTTGTCTGGGCTGGTGGCTCCATGGTGGGGTTCCAGGTGAAGGGTGATTGAAAACAGGAAGACTGAGGATGCATGTGGAGAGATGAAGGGGAGGAAAGGGAGGACTGATATGGGACATAGAGTCACCTCTTCCCTGAAAGTATATTGTAGAGACAATGACACCATAAAAGAATGTGGTGTCATTTCTAGGGAGAAAAATAAAGCTATTAATTACACCCCCAGCATACAGGAATAAAGTCAGAGAGGAGAAAATATGAGTATGTGAGACACTAGAATAGTTTCTTGAGTCATTTTGGGTGCACAATGAACTATTCCGCAATACCTACTGAGAACGTCATAGATGCTGGTACCGTACTGTGAGCAAGGGATCTGCCCAGTAGCAAAGTGACATCAGGCACCATGGGTTCTAGTTGGGAGAGGAGAGACAAATCCATGCACATTAAATGTAGCAGGACCGATTTTCTGAGTGCTGTGAGAAAAGCAAGGCAGGGGAGGAGAGTGGAGAGCAGAGGGATTTCAATTCTAAACAGGTGTTGAGAAGCAACCTGGCTGAGAAGGTGGGGAGCAGGCAAAGCCACAGGGTGGAGCAATGAGCGGAGGGCCTTCCATGAAGAGGCCGAGTGAACTGGAGCCCCTGAGGCTGGTGTCTGCCTGCTGGGTGGGAGGAAAGGCTGGAGGCAGGTGAGGCCAGCAGGAAATGAACTCCAGGGACAACAGAGTGAACCTGGGTCCAGGTGATGGAGAGGCAGCCAGAGGAAAGCCTTGCCTCATTGTGAAGTATGTTGTCTTTTATTCTCATGAGGATGCTTCACTCCAGTGCTATGTTCAAGTAGCCTGGGGTGGATGCAAGGGGGCAATGAGGAGGCAAGTCTGGTTAGGGACCACCTTCACCATCCAGGGGACAGGTGTAGCCAGATAGGGTAAGCAGGAGTGTAAGGGGCCATGGTGGAATACATTTTGGAGGAAGAGACAGCTAGGGATTCTGACATTGGGGTGAGTGTGAGAGGAGAGGTGCCAAAGACACACCCTGTAGTGTGTCCTAGGAGACTGGATAGACCTGCCATTAAAGCCCCCTAGATGCTATTGTCATCCATTTATGGAGAAGTGCTTATTTTTAGTAAATATGTAAAAATATTTCATGCTGTATGAGTTACTTTCCCTCAGAGGAAGGAAGCCAGCAGCAAAGTAGCACATTTGAGTTGAGAACAAAGGCTCCTGCAAGGAAGGGGAGTCCTCTGCTCTCAGAAAACGGAAGCAGAGACTGTACATGTCTCCATCATGCGTGGTCCCCTGCAGTCAGCCCATCTGTGCTGAGGGTGCCCCACAAGCCACGCCACACTCCAGGGGCTGCCAGTGTCACAGTGAAAGCCAATGGTGCTTCTGTGTCTCACTGGGATGACACAGACAATAAAAGTTAAAAATGTTAGCATATGCATGTTAAATGGTGTAAGTGCTCAGGAAAAAAGCAGGAAAGGGCTTGGGCTTGAGAGTACAAAGACATTTGTACATATGTTTCATGTGTCTTTCACAGAAGATATCTCTAAAGAGGTTGGCATTTAAGTAAAGTTCTGAAGCAGGTGAGAGGGGTGGGCTAGGATGGGGGTAAAGTGCAGAAAACTGCATTTGAACAGCAATTAAAAATTTTAAAAATTAATTGAAGAAAGGTAAAAAGTAGCCCTGGCTGGTGTAGCTCAGTGAATTCAGCTTGGACTGTGAACCAGAGGGTCATGGTTGGATTCCCAGTCAGGGCACATGTCTGGGTTGTGGGCCAGGTCCCCAGTGGGGGCCATGTGAGAGGAAACCACACATTGATGTTTTTCTCCCTCTTTTTCTCCTTCCCTTCCCCTCTCTCAAAAATAAAAAAAGAACCCTCTATAAAATAGGGGGAAAATAAAGCAAGTGAGAGATAGAATTGTGGGAAGGGCAAAGAAAAGGCAACACCCAAAGGTGAGAATGAGTCCAGGTTGTCTGAGGAAATTAATGGAAGCACAATGAGTGAAGGGGGCATTGTAGGGGATGAGGCCATAGGTACCAGCACCAGTGTGTGTGTTGGAGGTGGGGGAGAGAGAGACAGACAGAGAGAGGGAGAGGAAGAGAGATTTAAGACCTTATAGAATTTGGGCTTTATTTGGAAGATTTGGGGTAGTCATTGATGTACCCTTCAGTAAGAGAGTTATATCATATGACTGATATTGTCACAGAATCATTTGAACTGCTGTGAGAATAGACCCAAGAGATTCAACTGATGGAAGCCAGGAGACTGAGTAGAAGCCTCAAATGATCCATCATAGGAAGGACTGTGGTTATAGCAGGGCAGTTGCATCAGGATGAGAAGAGTTAGGGGTATTCTGAGATGCTCTGAATGTCAAGTTAAGAGGCTCTGCTCATAGTTTGGATATCAGGAATAAATGACATAGAGGAATGAAAATGATTTTGATTTATTTGGCCTGAGCAGAATAAAGAATGTCTCCTGTCTCTATTACCTACCCATATAAACCCGTTTTATTAACCCATATAATAATACATTACATGGAATTTTAACCCATATAAATTATCTCTTGGGCATGAAATGGTTCTAGTCTTGTTAGAGACCGTTGACTGCATCTGCAGAATCCTTGCCGAAAAAAGTTGGTGTCATGTGGGAAAGGCAATATTTTGCTTGCTGAAAGAGGATTGTTCAGTAGTCCTGTGACACACAAAATAATTAAGTTACGCTTTTTTTGTTATGGAAACCTGCAAGTATGGCTATGTGGTCCAACTCTATGGGCTACAGTTGGATCTAACAAAGTCCTACCATCTGTGCCATGGGAATACAAAGGAGCATGCACTTGTATGTTCCAAAGCATGTTGTTGAGCTCTGCTGAATTACAAAATATATAGCTGAAAGAAAAAGAATTTTGAGGGAAATAAAAATATATCACTTAATTCAGAATTTCTTTGTCCAAATTCTCAGGATGATTGTGAACAACACAGCCATGGAGATGTGGTTGAATGAGTCCTGCACAGATGGCTTCATCCTCTTGGGCGTCTTTTCCCACAGCCCAGCTGACCTGGCTCACTTCTCTGTGGTCATGGTAGTGTTCTCAGTGGCCCTCTGTGGAAACGTCCTCCTCCTGGCCCTCATCAGCATAGATCCTCGACTTCACACACCCATGTACTTCTTCCTCAGTCAGCTCTCCCTCATGGATCTCATGTTGGTCTGTACCAGTGTACCAAAGATGGCAGCCAGCTTCCTGTCTGGTAGGAAGACCATCTCCTTTATGGGCTGTGGCATGCAAGCAGGCCTTTTAGTCTCTCTTGTTGGATCAGAGGGGCTTTTGCTGGGGCTCATGGCTTATGACCGCTATGTGGCTATTAGCCACCCACTGCACTATTCCACCCGCATGAGTCAGGGGGTCTGTCTCCAGATTGCTGGGAGTTCCTGGGCCTTTGGGCTACTAGATGGTTTGATCCAGATGGTGGTAGTGATGACCTTCCCCTACTGTGGCTCCAGGGTTGTGGATCACTTCTTCTGTGAGGTGCCAACTTTGTTGAAACTGGCCTGTGTTGACACCTCACTTTTTGAAACCCTGCTCTTTGCTTGCTGTGTATTCATGCTGCTCCTTCCCTTCTCCATCATCGTGGCCTCCTATGTTCGCATCCTGGGGGCTGTGCTTCATATGCGCTCTGCTCAGGCTGGCAAAAGGGCTCTGGCCACCTGTTCCTCCCACATGACAGCTGTCTCCCTCTTCTATGGGGCAGCCATGTTCATCTACCTGAGGCCTAGGCGCTACCGGACCCCCAGCCATGACAAGGTGATCTCTATCTTCTACACAGTCGTTACCCCTATGCTCAACCCCCTCATTTATAGCTTAAGGAACCGGGATGTGATGGGGGCCCTGAGGAAGGGGCTAGACTGTTGCAGGAGTGGCAGTCAACACTGAATGACCAGGGCATCCCGCACCTGGTGTCACCACATCTTGATTACAGGACATTGGCAAGTCACTCACTGTTTATTAGTGTCTGCTTCCTTATCAATAAACAGGAATAATGACACCTGCCCTGCCTCACAGGGACTCTCCTAGGGATCACTACATGGAACTCTGAAGGCTCAAGGAGAAGCAACACATAGCTATTGTCACGGATCCCCATTTATAGAGTCCTTGAAGTGAACTCACTCTATGTCTTCACTATTCTTTTCTGTGACTATCTTACTGAGTGTTTACAAAGTGTGGGGTACTATACTGGTTCCTTTAGAAACTTGTTAATTGATGATTCAGCATAATAACCATGAGTATCTGAATTCTAGATGGCAGAAATTATCTTTATAATTCCTCCTGAGTAAGTCCTAGCTTTCTCCTCTGACTCAATGAACACTTTATAAAGCTTCTTCTATGAAATAAAAATATGTCCCTACTATTTAAAAGTTACCTTTGCAGGGGTAGTGCCTTTTTATTTGCATAATCAGCACCTGGTCCTGTGCCTTATAAGTTGCTTAGTGAAAACCTTGTTAAATGAATGCAAGAGGAAGCATCAAATGAGATAAAATATACAAAACATTTTAAAGCACTGTATGTGTTCACATGCCAAATTTGCTGTAACAGCTGTGAATCACTTCAGCACTTCAAGTTCTACACACTTTTTTGCATGGAGGATGAAGATTAGAACAGAAATAAAGACAGAACTTGAGTCATTATTGTAAAACCTAACGTACATCAGTCAGGACCCAGTAAGGAAAATACCACACCAAATACTCTAACAGAGAAAATGTAATGTGAGGGATTGCTAACCATATGTTTGAGAACTGAAATAGCACCAGAACACTAAGGATGGCAGAGAAAAAGACCTGCAGAAAGAAGCTACAATCTCTAGGCCTGGGAATCTGGGGAAGGGTTTCAGGTAAGTGAAACCTGGAGTCTTGTGCCCAAGCATTGGAGGAGGACACACAGACCAGCTGGTCCCTCAGAGGGGGGCCTGTGAGGGTTGCCCAGGCCTCTGAGAAGGTTGCCCAGCCCTGACTCATGGTGGCTCCTCCAGGGCCCAGAGGAAGAAGAGGAGTCTGCAGAGCTGGGTGTCAGGCTTGTGACAAGTGGGTGCTCTGTGGCTGGTTCAGTAATCCAGGAGTTCAGAGGTCACTGTCTGTCCCCACATGGTGAGGAACAGGTGCAGGTCAACCAGGGCTTGTTCCTCTGAAGGACGGAAGGAGACTGGTGATGGGAGAGTAAAGACAAAATCTGCAAAGTGGAACCAACATCCAGAGTGAAAAATGTTTCTGAGATAGTTTGTTGGAGAAATGGGAAATGAAGGAGGAGTTTGTTTTCTCTCCCCTCTTCTCAGCTGACTGTCCACTTCTGTGCCTTGTTAGCAGATGCTCCTGCTCACCTTGTTGGCAAAGCAGGCCTCATATCTCAACTGAAGTGAAGACGTGTGGGCTTGGAGCTGAGGGAACAGCCTAGAAACTGCACTGTCCACCCCTTTGGTCTCTTAGCAGCCATGTCATTTTATCTGTATTTGAACTCCATATAAGGCAGCAGCAGCTGAACCACGCGTAACCATTCTTTGTACCCATGGTACCTTATTGGTCACAGTAGCCATCTGTGGCCAATGATGTCAGTTATACCTCCTCTCTGAGTATGAGCCCCACCTGCACTCAGGGTGTAAGGGAGAAAAGGGATGACAGAGAAGACCAAGGTAGCTTACATACATGGACACTCACACGTACACACACACACCAACTGGTCATGATGCCATACTTGATGTTTATAACTTTCTTCTTCTACTTCCCATTCCCTGTTTCCTTTGCCCCCTGGTACAACCTCATTTGTCTGGGATAATTGAGCTGTTGGCGTAGTCTAAATCTTTATTCCAAAAAGGTCTGAATACTCAATGGAATTGCCTTTGGTTGCTGCCGTGCATTCCCATTATCTTTTACTCTCGGACATGGAAGCACCTGGAGAACCACTTGTCTCAGGAAATAGCCCTTCTGCTCACAGTGGCCCAATTTCCCCTTGGTCGTCATATCAGTCACCTCACCCCACTCCCAGAGAGCTGCTGTCTTATCTGCCTGTTGGTCCCCTGGCACGAAGAGTCCAGAACGACCAGGTGAGGTTTCAATGTCTTATTGGATGCAACATTGTAATATGGTTATGGAAGAAATAGCAACACATACTGATCACTGAATAAAAGTACATACTACATTCTGTGAGCTCGAACCCCACATTTTTGGGGGTTTGTTGCTGAACTAACACCACAAGTGAGTTAGTATTATAGCTAAGGCCAACTGCATCTGGGTGATGAAATCTGTTGAAGACCAGTCAGTTCTGTGGGCACACATGCATCATTGCCCTTCTTTAGCTTCAAAACAAGTACCTGGCTCCAAAGCCATGCTGTACAGAAAACTGTGAGGATGTGCCAGGCATTCTGTCAGTGCACAGGTGGGGGCGCTGCAGAATCACGATGGGCAAGGTGAGGAGATTCATGTGCAGAATAGATGCCTGTCTATTCCAGTGAAATCAAATCACCACTTCACCCGTGATAAAAAGGGATCAAATACAATCAACAATTTATAGGTGATAGCAATTCCCCAAGGGAAAGACACCATGCTGGAGCTCAAAATTAATTTCTGCTTAAAGTACAGCACAGGGAAGATAGTCAATAATATTTTAATAACTATGGATGGTGCCAGCTGGGTATGAGACTTCTGAGGGTGATTACTTTGTAAGTTATATAATGTCCATTCACTCTGTTGTACACCTGAATATAATATAATACTGTATGCCAATGGTAACTGAAAAATTTTTTAAATGTTTAATTAGTGTCTGCTAATGGGAGGCTAGCACTCAGTGGTAGTAGTAAGCAGGTCAGTATAGTGAGGATGAATCCGTGTAGATAAGCCTATGCATATAACCTCTGTTCCTACCACCCTTGTCCCCTACTACCTAGTCCACTGAGAAAGCACCAGAGTGGCCCATAGAATGTGGCCTATGAAATGTCAGGAGAATCGAGATTCTTAGACTGCAGTGCAGAGCGGGAGAATTGATGTGATACGAGACTAGATTGTAAAGAGTACTGTTGGACCTGAAAGGTAACAACCTGCTTTGATTGGTCCTTGCAAGTTGTTATAGAGAAAAAGAATGTTCTAGGTCAGTAAGCTGCATACCGGGAGTCGAGGGCTATGTGATTTATTCCAGTAAAGGTTAACATGCTTAACAGCCTCTATGGTTAGAGTTATCATCTGTTTAATTTTATAATAGTTTGAAGGAAATTTCAAAGATTTCTTCTTCTTCTTTAAAGAACAAAAGAAACATGCATATTTCAAGTTTATGGTGGCACTAATATGCAGAATTTTCCTAGCAATGCAGTATTGACTTTGGTATGCTGTCCCGGGAAAGAACAGAATTTCTTGAACTTCCACTAGCTCTCTCTACCATAATGAAACTCACTGCACAGTCCAGAGAGAAAATAACAGTTTCTGTGGATGTTTATTCCAAATAATCATTGAAGATGTGGGAAAAAAACACATGGTCAGTTTACAGACCTACAGTGTGATTAGAACCTGGGCCAAAATACCACTTATTAACTCATCATCATAAGCCTCTGCTTTGACTGGTGGACTACAGTGGTAGTTAGGGTCACAAAGATTTAATAATAATTTAGGGCCATTATCTAGAGAGAACTAAGACTCAAAATGGGTTTAATGATAAAGACTCAAAATTAGATTCCAGACATGATGGAGGTGTAGGTAGAAACCCTTCTCTTCCTCATACAACCAAAAGAAGGATAACCACCAATCTAAAAACAATATATCCCAGAAGTGCCAGAAAATCAAACTGCATGGAACTCCAACAGCCAAGGAAATAAAGAAACCGTCAACCAGACCAACCAGACCACCAGACCTGTAGGAAGGAAATGAGGGAGATGGGGTGGACAGCAGATGGAGAGAACTGGCAGCAAGGCAGTGGACTATGGGGGCAGGGCTGGCTGAGAAGACCCTTGGTGAATCGGTGGACTGTGCAGGTGGAGCTGACTGAATGGGAAAGTAAAGACTGAGAGCTGACTGTGGACTACAGCAGGGTTGCCATGGTGGGAGTAACTCCTAGTCTCACAGGAGTTCATTGGAAAGTGGGGCTGGAGCCGAGCAAGCAAGCTGCATTGTTCCCTCTCTGATCCCTCCCCCACAGACAGCAACACAACCTGGATAGAAGGTTATCCCACCCAGGTGAATATCTAAGGCCCCACCCCCTTACAACTTAACAGGTGCTCTGAGACAAAGAAATATGGCCCAAATGAAATAACAGATCAAAACTCCAGAAAGAGAGCTAAGCAATGAGGAGATAGACAACCTATCTGATGGAGAGTTCAAAACCCTGGTAATGGGGATACTCACAGAACTGATTGAGCTTAGTTGCAAAATGTAAGAACAAATGAAGGATACCCAAAGTGAAATAAAGCAAAATATTCAGGAAACCAACAGTGACAGGAAGGAAATTAGGACTCAAATCAACAAGTTGGAGCAGGAGGAAGAAATAAACATTTAATCAGAAAGGAATGAAGAAACGAGAATTCAAAAAAATAAGAAGAGGCTTAGGAAACTCCAGGAAAACTTTGAACGTTCCAATGTCTGAATCATAGGGTTGCCAGAAGGAGAAAAGGAAGAGCAAGAAATTGAAAATTTATTTGGACAAATAATGAAGGAAAATTTCCCCAATCTGGCAAAGGAAATAGACTTCCAGCAAGTCCAGGAAGTCCATAGAGTCCCAAAGAAATTGGACCCAAGGAGAACACACCAAGGCATATCACCATTAACTTACCCAAGATTAAAGTTAAAGAGAGAATCTTAAAAGCAACAAGAGATAAGGGGACAGTTACCTACAAAGGAGTTTCCATCAGACTGTCAGCTGATTTCTCAAAAAAGACCTTACAGGCAAGAAGGGGCTGGAAAGAAGTATTTGAAGTCATGAAAGGCAAGGATCTACATCCAAGATTGCTCTATCCAGCAAAGCTTTCATTTAGAATGGAAGGGCAAATAAAGTGCTTCTCAGGTAAGGTCAAGTTAAAGGAGTTCATCATCACCAAGCCCTTGTTATATGAAATGTTAAAGGGACTTATCTAAGAAAAAGAAGATAAAAAATATGAACAATAAAATGACAACAAACTCAACAACAATCAACGACCGAACCTAAAAAAAAGAAAAACAATGAAAACAAAAACTAAGGAAACAGCTATAACAGGACAAGAATCAGAGAAATGGACATCACATGGAGAGTTTTCAGTGGAGGAGGGAGGGGAGGAATGGGGAGAAGGTAGAGGGAATAAGAAGCATAATTTGTAGGCATAAAATAGATGGGGAGAGGTTAAGAATGGTATAGGAAACAGAATTCAAGGCATTTATCTGTACAACCCATGGACATGAACTAAGTTGGAGGGAATGCTAGAGGGTTGGGGGGTGCAGGGCGGAGGGGGATAAAGGGGGAAAAATTGGAAAAACTGTAATAGCATAACCAATAAAATATACTTAAAGAAGAAACAAAAATAAAGTAGTTGACAGAGAACACTAAAAAAAAAAAGACTCAAAATTAAAGGTCCTACATTAGCAAGACTGTACTTTTTATTCCAGAAAATTCTTACCCAGGAGGATAAGACTGTAAATCAGAAACTAAGAGCGACAGGCTTCTCAATCAGCTGCCTTTTCAAGTCAAGAGATGACTCAAATTGCTCAAACTCAGCTGCTATCAAATAGTTGTTTTTCATCAAGATTCTTCCTCCCTGGCTGGTGTGACTCAGTGGACTGAGTGCCAGCCTGCAGAACAAAAGGTTGCTGGTCAGGGCACAGGCCTGGATTGTATACCAGGTCCCCAGTTGGGGGTGTGTGAGAGGCAACTGATCAATGTTTCTCTCCTTTCCAAAAATAAAATAAAAAATATTTTTTAAAAAACGTTCTCCCACAACTCACGCTCACTCTGCAGGGCCATAAGTTTTGACCAGTTTCAGTCAGATCCTTGCATTGCGAGAGCTGCTTCAAGTCACCCAAACACACTTGATCTTCCCCTCCTGAAACACTAATTTCTGTCAAGACCGTGTTTATCTTTACTACAGACGTGGTAAACTTGGCCTTGTTTAATGAGGAGGTTATTCTGATCAACTCTTTCTGAGGAAGTCAACACAACTGTTTCAATTACTAAAGGTTTCAGGTTTTTTCCCCCATGCGTAGTCACTCTAGTAAATGATGACAGGTTCCTCTGGCTGAAGATTGGAGGAAGACTTCCAGTGTATATTGATGGTGGTTTTCTTGTCCTCACCTGAGGACATTTTCCTTTATTAATTATGTATTACATCTCATTCCCTTCTTAACTCCACCATAAAATATGAAGAGAGACTCCTTCCTTTGGGAGAAGCTGAAATAAAAGAGCGTGAGAAGATGAGAATCTAGTAGAACTAAACCTTCTGCTCTTTCACTTTTACTTCAGAGTTGTGTGGGTCTCACTATCGAGAATATTCCTGGATGTGCCCTAAGGTGTATCCGTGTCCCGTCATCTCCAGTGAATATTGGTGTCCAAGGGATGAAAAATGAGCCAGGCCTGGCTACATTCCATGGCCTCCTTCCTCAGTCTCTTTGAACCAGAATTTCTCTGTAAAGCCTTCTTCCTGTCTAGCCAAGGTGACCCAACTCACACCCCCAACTGGGGACCTGGCCCACAACCCAGGCATGTGCCCTGACTTAGAATCGAACCAGCAACCCTTTGGTTCACAAGCCAACGCTCAATCCACTGAGTCACACCAGCCAGGGTGGGTCTGAACATATCTTACATTGAAATTTACTTGACATAGTATGGCAAATGTCTGAAGAAGCGAACCCAGGACCACCCTGTGGACTTAAACCTTGCTAGTACTTAAACTAAGTACTAGCAAGGGCCCATTGTGCTCCACTAGCCCCCTGCTTTGCTTTTGGTGAACTTGGGTGAATTTCTTTCAGAATTCCAAGCCTCCTTGCTTTAAATAGCAGGTCATGACTTTATGTGAGCTATTCTTAGAAAATCTTTGAGGTAAATAAGGGTTGGGATAACCCAAGGAAAGGAAAAAGAATGGAAGGCTGCTTTTAATTTTGGCTTTTTAATTGGATTGCTTACCAAGAATCTGACAAAATCTTTTCTGGGGAAATAAGACCGAACTCCCTTTAACTCCAAAAGAGAAAGGACACTTATTGCGCTTCCCCAACTGCCAGTGGGATGACAATAGTCATTCAGACCTCCAAATCTGGAGTAGCAAAGTCGGGCATCAGGAGTCATCCAGCAGGTGATGCAGCTGATCCCAGAGAGGCTGGTGAAACCCCCTGGGGAGAGGGGCAGCAAGCTCTGGACTGGCTTCCCCCTGAAAAAGGGGCCGAGAGAGGGCCCTGTGCAGTGGGAGGCACCCTGGCTCCGACAGCACACGGCAAGCTGGGCTGGCCCTTGCTCAGGCATTCTTGGGTGACTGAGAATCTTCATGGATTTGCCTGAGGAGGAGTTTCCTCCAGGGCAGCGACTTTCAAGTGGTGTACCACAAGAATTTTTTAAAACATGCAGTACATGACTATTTAGTCACAGGGGCACTGACCTCTTTTCCCTTAGATTGTCAAATAAAAAAAATGACAACAGCCAGCACAACAATACCCGTCTGGTGTGAATGAATCAAAATTACACCTATTCTTTTTGGTCATGTCAGTAAAAAAATATAGTATATTTTTCGGTATGCTGCAGAATTTTGCTAATTAGTTTATGTGGGCCATGAGATGAAAAAGGTTGAAAAAACACTGCCCTAGAAGTTGGCTGAGAGGCTACAGACCTCAAAGTGAACGTGGGAAATCGTGCCTCCCAGGCCAGTGAGGCCATGATGGACACCCTCCCTTCAGTGCTCAGATGGCAGAGATGAGGGTCCTTTTTTGGCACAAGTAGCTAGGTGGCAAAAAAGGAAGGAAGCAAAGGGAATCAGACACCATTAAGCATAATCAGCCAGGAAGCCACAGCCTGACCCACACACACTCCAGGGGATCACAGCACTGTCCCCTCAAGGGGACAACATCCCCACTTTTTCCCATGTAGGGAGCAGCTGGTCCTCCCTACAGGATTGTCAGGGAGCAGGGGGAGGTGCTTTTATGAGGCCTGAGAAATAGGAGACTGGTTGGTAAACCCAGGAGCCTGTCAGTCTAGCCTGGGAGGGGGATAAGTTGGTTAGGAGGTGGATCCATCAGAAGCCCAAGAAATCTTGGGAAGCATATTGGTTACTTTGAAAAAGTTCCTGGTCCTTCCCAAGCCCTAAATAATATAATCCCAGGGATTGTCCTAAATAAGACAATCCCCTCCTGTGTCTGTCTCTCCCCCACCCCTTTTCCCAGTGACACACACTCATCCTGGTCATTTGTGCATTCTCTTTCCATGGTAACCATGTGGCCCCCAGATGGCAGCTGGGAACAGCAGCCAAGCTGCCTGGATGGAGGCTGAGACTGCTTGTGTCCAAACGATGGAGTGAACTCTCTGAACATGGGCCCTATTTCTGGCCCTGATTTTCCACAGGTGGCACGGATGGACACAGGACACTGGGCAAAAGCAGCCTTCTATTTTCACCAAAAAAATCCTGCCACACCACAGTCTCCTGTGTGTGGGTGGTGAAAGAGCCCCACTTTCACTGTCAACACTGTAGTACTTCTAAATTCATTTTTGTGCATGCAGTTAGAAAAAGCCAGCTATAAATTAGGCAGAATGAAGGGAAAACACATTTGTTTCTCAAAATTTCAAGGAGAGGATTTATAAAATATGGACAAATATAGCTGTCCTTATCTTTAAGAGAAGATCTTTTAGAACTTGACTTGTCAAGGCCAGATACGAATTGTAAATGCCCCCAGGGCAAAATTGGAATACAACTATTCTTTTATAAACTAGTGAGTTTTTCTCATGGCCAAAAGGTCTCTCTGTCTAAATGTATGTTATACATCTGTGTTGTAAATGTTGAATGATTTTCTACCTCTGGATGATACTGTGAAATTTAAAGGCAAGGGTTTGCAAGAACTGGGTATTCTTAAATTCTCAGAAATATAGGAACCCACTCAAATACTTTTTAAGTTCACATAAGCTAAGGTTAATCCTTAGTAAATAAAAACTAGCTTAAGTTTGTTGGTTAAAGAAAAACAGACATGTCTTTATTTTACCTGGGCTTTACAAAAATAAGTCCATGTTACTAATTGACTTTTTATGTTTATGTAAATTTTCTAGAGGTTATAAAATGTAAAAAAAAGCACTTATTAAAAATTAGTTGAGCCATCTGATAAGAGTCAGAGTAAACAATGTCCAAGTTGCCTTTCAACTTGAAAATTTCTATTTCCAGTGCAATGCACTTTTTTTTAAACATCCTTCCTCCTTTATTTGTTTATTTTTCCCTCCTCCTTTACATTCCCCTGCCAGCACCTTGTCCAGAGCATAATAAGTGATGCAGGTGATGGACATCATAGTAGTTGCCACAATGGATTTACACGCCAGGCACTGGAGTGAGGATTTTCACATACATTATTCTATTTTATCCTCATAGCCACCGTAGATGATGAAACTGGAGATCAGAATGGTTAAGGAACCAGCCCAAGGTCACATAGCTGGTGGCCCTCTCCTACTTAGACAGTCAGAGCTGCTTCCTAGTGTTACAGAACGGACCTGGGGTTATGGGGTCCCTCAGTCACTGTGGATTCTTTGCCCGCCACCAGGGAATTGGAATTATGAGTCTCAATGTAATAGGGTGCAGCCAGGGGACCCCCAAAGAGGGATTTGTAATGAGGTCCAGAACTCCAGGTGTCCAGAAAATATTAAAACTATAGGATGTCCACACCCCCACAAGTCTGCAACTGGGAGATGGAACATATGGAGCAGGGCTATTGAGTTACTTTGCATAGCAAGGATTTTGCAGTAACCTCAGGCATGGTCATTTAACATATCTGTAACTTTTAACTGTTTTCATGGATATGTTAACTAGCTGTGGCCTTTGCCAAGTGGCTTAGGAAGGAGGAGAGCCCTTGAAGGGAAGGAAAGTGGTGAAAGGACTCATGCTGGTGAGCCCAGAGAATGTGCCACAAGGATTTGGATTGAGAACGAGATTGCAATGATGACACAGCTGGTGGTGCTGGGAACCGAGGGAGGCCTGCCAGCCGAGCACGGATTGCTGGGAAGAACCGGGGGCTACCTGAGCCACAGCCTTCCATTTCTTTTCCTGAGATACAGTACCCTGGACTGGGCAAAGGGTGGAAGGAAGGACTGTGTGTGTTTGTGGGTGTTTTAAGGGACCATAGGATATTAATGAAGACATTAAGTCATTAATGAAGACTCTAAGTCTGTATAACTTTTTGAATAAGTATTTCCTTTCCTTTTCACCAATCTCTGGCATTGAGAGCAACAATTCCCTGGTGGCAGACAAGGTGAACCTAGTACAAGGGGACTCCAGGAGAAGGAAGATCCGTTCAGTAATAGCATCTTGCCCCACCCACACAGGTCTGTTCTGTAACACACCAGCATGAGTCCTTTCCCCCGCTCCTTCCCTGAAAGGTCTTGCATTGTCCCCGTCCCTAGTCCTACATTGTCTCTCCTGCATTCTTCCAAACTGCTAAGAGAGGGCTCTGCATGTCTGCTACATCTTTCTCTCCTGCTTCCTAAGCTGCACGGTAAAGGGAGCCCCAAAACTACATGGTTCCAGCCCACGTGGCTCTGGTGCCTGGGTTTTAAATCCCAGTGCGAATCTTCCTCCAAAACCCCATTTCCGACTCCTCCCACAATCGGCTACACCTGTCAGCACTCCCATATTTTTCTAGCATTTCTTGGCTGTCATAGTAAGTCCTGGCAGGCATGGCCCCATGGTGTGGAGCAAACCATCTCCAAACTCTCACAGGTGATATAACCAGGGGGAGCTGCTTCCCAGTTACATCATGGGTTAAAGTCACACCCATCTCCTTGGCTCAAAACGTGGCCACAGCTACTTAATGTATCTATGAAGCTAGCCTACTGTTAGACATATGTAAAATAATCATTTTTGCATATCAGATACGAATTTGGCCAACTGTTGATACACAAAATAACTCAATGGCCCTGTTCCATGCGTCCCATCCCCCAGTCCAGACTTGTGGGGGTGTGGATATCCTATATATTATAATTCCTAGAAACCCCAAATTCAGGACCCTGTTACATAACCCATTTGGGTGGCCCCCAACTGCACCAAATTATACTAGTACTTTCTTTCCTTTTTTGGTCTCCCTGAATCTGCCAGCCAATGAGCAGGCTTAGACCTATTCCTTTGTTCAACGGCCAACTGTTGGGTCTTCTCTGTGTGAACCAGGCAAGTGTCTGGTGCTTTTGAATGTATGAACGCATTTAATCCTCATAACCACTCTGGAAAATGATTATTGCTGCCTTCATTTGTAAATGAGATAAAAGGCCCAGTGAGTACTTTCCCAAAGCTAACAATTAGCCAAATCCTAGCTCCTGACTATGACCCAGTGATGCCAAATATCCCAGGTTCTCATCCTGCCATTTACACCAGGCTCCCTCCACTGCTCTCCTGTATGGACCTTGTGCTTGGCTGACACGCCCAGCTTTACTCCCCACTCAACACTGTGCTTGTGCCTCTCCACCTCTTACCTCTGCTCATCATATTGGATCAGCTTCTGCTCAGCCTCAGATATTCCAGTAATCCTCCAGGATCCAATCTCTCCTTTGGGTCTCCAGGAGGCCTCTCACAATTCCGCCAAACAGATGAGAATTTCCTCTGCAGCACCTTCAAGGGCAGGGCACCCAGAGCACCTGTCAGGCCCCCACCTCTCCTGAGAGCTCCCGGATGGAGCACATGGAGACCACACTCAAGGCTTTTGTGCTCAATAAGCACGCAATGAGGTTGGAGAAATCCACTCTTGAGAATGCAAACACTGACACCAGATAAATAATGTCAATTAGACAACAAAGGGCAGGGTCTTTTCACTTTTATGAAGAATGTAGCCCTGGCTGCTGTGGTTCAATGGATTGAGTGCTGGCCTGTGAACCAAAAAGTTGCTGCTTCAATTCCCAGTCAGGGCACATGCCTGGGTTGCAGGCCAGGTCCCCAATAGGGGCATGTGAGAGGCAACCACATATGGATGTTTCTCTCCCTCTCTCCTTACCGTCCTCTTTCTCTAAAAATAAATAAATAAAATCTTAAAAAAATAAATCATAATGCTTTAAAAAAATTAAAAATATAATAAAATTTTGGACATGCTGTGTAGAACTGTATGCATAAGCACCAGATTTTCCACACAGTTTCAGGGTTCATAAACCCCCATATTAGGAACTTTTTGTATTCTATTGGTTACCAAGGACACACTTGATTAATCAACAACTTAATGATTCTGGACACCGAGCGCTCTAAAAAAGGCATGATCCCTAAGGGAGAGGAAGGAATTGACTGAAGAGTGAAGGTTTTGGGGCAGGAGGAAAGGGCTGACTGGACAGTCAGCTCCCGGGGGAGACTGCCTCCTTGTTCAGTGTATTCCAGGCACCTAGGGCAGTGCCTGGCATGTCGTAGGTGCTCAGTAAATATCTGTTGAGTGAACAAAGTATCAGGGAAGGCATTCCAGGCAGATGGGTTGGTGAGTCTGGCCCTCTCTATGTGGGTGGACTTGAGCTTATTGAGATAAAGAGGAAAGCCGAGACTGCAGGGCAGGCCTGGAATGTTACAGGCTGGCAGGATACATGGAGCCCTGGTCACCTACAAGAGTCCAGGCTCCTGAATACAAACACTGGTGTTACAGTGCTGTTGGAGGAAGCTGGGAAAGGTGAGGCCATGACCCTCATTTCTGCCACATTGGAAGTAGGTGCTCTGGTACTTGAGGGACCAGGGACATTTATGAGAAGACTCTGAAGGGGGGCGGGGCTGTCCATGCAATTTGAAGGGGTTTGAGCATGGTGGGGAGAGTTGGAGACACTGGGTTCTCACAGCCCCTAAGACCCAGAAATCAGAGAGCTCATTACGGCGTTGGTAACTGGAGTGCTGTCCCTCTGCCTGGCTGCCTGCTTCACTCAGGTGCCCCCTTTCTTCAGTATCTTGTCCCACCTGTGCCGTTGCCTTTCCCCTGATTCTTTTCTTCTCACATCTGAGTTCTCCTTTCTCACCACATCCATGTTCTCATATCCGTTGCATTATTGTCTTTATCTTCTTACTTTCCATCTCCTCTGGGGAAATAACATTTCTGATATTCTAACATTTCCTCTCTTTTTTTATCCATCTTAATGACATTTCTTTATCTTGTCTTCTTTATCTGGACATTTTCCCATTAATTCTTTCTCTCTTGGTCCACTGTTAATGCTTTTGCCACTTCCTCTCCTCCCTGATGGCTCCCCCTCTTTCTCTTGTGCCTCCTTGCGTTCCATGCTTTCTCACTATGAGAGTTACCCTAGTTTTCCGCAGGGGGCTTCCCATTTGTTCCTATGTGCTGTGACTGTGGTGTGTATGGCCAGGTAATTTTGACAACAGAGATCACTCACAATGCCCAGAGGTGACATTGAAGGTAGTATCCAATCAATGTTACTTTTTTCTCTTTTTTAAAAATAATCTATTTATGTATTTTTAGGAAGGAAAGAGAAATGGAGGGAGACAAAGAGGGAGAGAAACATCAATGTGCGATTGCCTCCCACACACCCGCCACTGGGGATCTGGCCTGCAACCCAGACATGTGCCCTGACGGGGAATCGAACAAGCGACCCTTTGATTCAAAGGCTGGCGCTCAATCCACTGAGCTACACCAGCCAGGGCGATGTTACTTTTTTCCTAAAAAAAAAAAAAAAAGTTAAAACATTGAATTTATTCGGTGCTCACCTATTACCTTCTGGTTTCCCTTTGTTGCCTAGCACCCAGCACAAGTGTCTATTCCATTTTATTTCTCACTGCAAATTCTGGGCTTTGTCCGCACATCCTTTTGAGCTTTGTTGACTGAGTGAGCACAGAAGAAATGGACATCTTTCTGCTGTGCTGGCTGGAGGGGACACAGGGGTCCTGACCAGAGGATGCGGCAGATATCCTGGGGAGAGGTGATGGCTGCAGTGGTGGTGTCTGCAGCTACCCAGTGGGCCTGTGAGTCAAACAGCCAGGAGTGTGGTGGCATCATTTCCTGATAGGCGGGTCATGCTGGGCAGCTGGTGGGAGAATGGACATGCCTTAGAGGTGGAGCTGGAGTTTGTGGGCTCCCAGCCACTTGGAGTGGAAATGAGAGATGAAGCCAGATCAGAGAGAAGGGCTGGAGATAAAATCCAGAGGCATCGATCATATGTGCAGTTGTTAAACCAAAAACTTTAACTTCCGGAGGCTGAGAACCTTTTTAAAAGAAAGAGTTTATTAGACTACAAAGGTCCAAGTCCTGGGGCACATAACACTGGGTGAAGGCAACATGTCTACCTCCTGGAGTTGATGGGCTCTTTTATACATCAAGTAGGGGAAGAGAAATGTAAGGTGTTTGGGAAGACTTTACACTGGCTGCAGACAAAGTGGGGGGGGACAGGATAAGGTGAAGCGGGGGCAGAATCCATAGTAAGAAGTACTTACTGAGTTTAATTGGTTACAGGCAAGAGTTCTGAAAGTTACTGTATTTGCAGGATGCCGTGGCCCGTCTAGTGGCCAACTAGCAGACGCCTGGAGCAAGTTTCCAACATAAATCCAGGAAAGTGAAGCTCTTCTGTAAGCTGGCCCCCAGCTATTTGCTCGGAAGCTGCTTTGTCTCTTTCTCTCAGTGTCTGGCACCGCAATTTAATTTAGAACATCTCAGAATTTTGTTCTTGTCACAACCAATGCAGGGGGTGAAGTTGCCTAGGAAGGGAGTGAGCACTGGAAGAGCAGAGACCCATGCGCAGGTGCTGCAGAATTCTAACATTTACATCAGATGGAGGAAGAGGAGGAGGTTCGAGAGGTCAGGAGGTGGGAGGAAACCGGATGTAGTAGCATAGTTCAAGTCCAGTGTGTTGATGTTTCAGAGAAAGACGGGGGCTGAAAAGTGTTCGTGGCTTTAGCCGCCTGAAGGTTCACCTGGTGAACCTTCACATAGTGAGGTGTGTGTTGGGCAATTCACTCAATATCAGTGAGGCTGCTGCCTTCACTCTGCCTGAAGGTGATTAAAGATATGATCTAACAATCCCACATCAGGGTATATCCCCAAAAGAAACATAATCAGTATCTCAAGAATATATATGCAAACCCAAGTTCATTGTGACATTATTCACAATAGCCAAGATATGGAAACAACCTGAGTGCCAATCAATAGATAAATGGGTAAAGAAAATGTGAGAATAAAATGGAGTATTATTTAGCCTTTAAAAATAAGAAAATCTTGCCATTTGTTACAACATAGAGGAACCTGGAGGATATCATGCTAACTAAAATAAGCCAGACACAAAACAAATATCGTATGATCTCACTTATATGTTGAATCTGAAAAGGTCAACTCATAGAAGCAGAGAGTAGAATGGTGGTTGTGGATGCTGGGGGTGGGCTGAGTGGAGAGGGGTTGGTGAAAGGCTGGTAACTCACAGTTAGGAGGAATTTCCTGAGTCCTAATGTATAGCCTGGTGACTACAGTTAATAATACTGTATTGCACAGTTGGAGTTTGCCAGGACTGTAAACCTTCAGTGTTCTTACCACACACACATACACACACACACACACACAGAGTAATTATGGGAGGTGACAGAAGTGGCAATTAGCTTGATTTTGGTGATTACTTCACCACAATGTATATGTATATCAAAACATCACATTGTATACCTTCGATATATACAACTTTTAATTGCCATTCATACCTCAGTCAAGCTGAGGAGGGGGAGCAGCGTGGTCTGGAGACACATGAGCTAACACATGGGACAGCCAAACGACTAAAAAGGAAACCAGTAAATGACTCAGATGATTTCAGCTGATCAAGTCCAGGTCAACATTTGAAAAATCAATCAAAGTAATTTTTCATATTAATGAACTAAAAAGGAAAAACCTCTACTGATCATCTCAGTAGATGCATCTCAGTATTGGACCCCCCCCCCAAAAAAAAAAGAAAGAAAAAGTCTCAGCAAACCAGGAATAGAAGTAACTTTCTCAACCCTATGAAAGGCTAACACCATATTCAATGATAAATTTTTTTAAAAGAAATAAACAAAAAAACCTGAAATCTTTCCCCTAGAGATCAGGCACGAGGATGTCCACTTATGTATATCCACTCTCACCACTTCCAGTCAACGTTGTCCTGGCGCTTCTCCTAGCCAGGGCAAGAAGGTGAAAAAAGCAAGCAAGAAGTAAAAATCTCATTAATTACAATGAATGAGTGGGGGAAATCCAACGGAATCTACAAAATAAGCTACTAGAACTGATTGAGTTTAGTAAGGTTGCAAGGTACCAGGTCAATAAGGTAAAATAAATTGTATCTCTCTGTACTAGTTATGAACAATTGGAAATTGTGTTGTTTTCAAGAAAAAAAAGAAGAAACTACTGAATTCTATTGTTGACATAAGCAACATCCAAACCTGTAGAGAACCTTTATGAGTTTATTTGTGCCAAACTGACCACATATGTTGGGGACCAAGATTTCAAATGCTCCAGAGAATGGCAGTTTTGCAGCTTATTTTATACATTAAAATCAAAGGAGGAGACAAAAGGGAGGTGCAAAAAATCCTGTGCTGGTAGATTAAGGAGACAGGAGAAAACAAAGGGAGGAAAGAATTTGCTCGGATAGGATAAAAGGCAAAATAGAGAAACACATGCTTCTTTTACATTGGTGGGTAAAGGATAGTTAACATTTAACATTCACAGCACATAGAGATGATATGTGGGCAACAAGATAGCAATAAGGGCTTCTGTGTTCTTGTGCTCAGTCTGGTTTTGAAGTCTGGTGCCAGCAGTTGTGCCCTCCAGCGGTAGGAAAAGCAAATTACTCTGACACATCAAAGGTATGTTATCTTAGATGTATAAGAACCATGAACATGGCTCACTTGAGGTAAAGACTGGCCCTTGCTAAGGAAGTTATAGTCCCAGGATACGACTACCCACCTCGTCCTGCACAGTTAGAAATTCGTGATCATACCATCCTGTGTGGGTTACTTGTGGTAACTGAGCTTGTCCAGTTTATCGCATAGCCCCATTGTCATCCGCACTATTCCTTTACTGGTGACTTGAGTAAAAAAAAAAAAAAAAAAGTTTTGTGTAATTTCTGAAGAATTGTAATGAGGAAAAATGCTGACACAACCCAAATTTTTCAGGTTTACAGAATTACGCGGGCTTCATTAGCTGAGTGCTTACCCGTCCGTCTCTGGGGTTTTTGTTTGTTTGTTTGGGTTTGGGGGGTCGTTGTTGGTTGGTTTGTTTAAGGAACAAAATAACAACCATTTGCTGGCAGGCTCAGCCAGCCCACCCAGGGCAGATCCCAGACCTATGCTTGTGACAGCCTCCAGCCAAGCAGTTTACCCAGGAGAAAAAGACTCACTGTTTCAAGACGTGCTGTGAGATTTCTCTCGTCTTCCTTTTATAAATCCTACATTTGCCTTTATTCAAGAAGATCGGCCAGTTGATTGGTCTCTGTCGCACTCATGAACAATCTCAACAAGTGAGTCTCCTAGCTATTCCCTGACCCTTCACGCAGCCCTTCATTTTAAATGGTTGCAGTAATTACAGAGTGGCCGTCCGTAGGTAAAAATATTATCAAAGGGTCTTTTTAAAGTCATCTGAAGTTTCTTATAAGGAGTTGTGGACAACTACCCAAAATGAACTTCATTTATTTGTTTAAAAGTACCCCTGCACCACCCCTTCGGCCTATTGTTCTTTGTTTAAAATTCCATACGTACAAAGTTTTCATGAGGCTTCTGGGGACTTAGTCAACATTGAAAAAAGACACTCAAATCAACTTTAGGGCCGAGGTAGCGTGGCCGAGCGGTCTAAGGCGCTGGATTAAGGCTCCAGTCTCTTCGGAGGCGTGGGTTCGAATCCCACCGCTGCCATCTGTTTTATCCTTAACGTAAAATTTTTTTCTCTCCATGGACAGCAAAAGAAGACCATGAACTTGAACCCCAGCGGGAGACTCTGCCCTTACTCGGAATCTAGGACTCCGCGTAGAGCGTGTGGCTGCGAAGCAGACGGGCCGTTGCGGCCTCCTCGCTCACAGGAGCTCCCGGCCAAAAACGAAGCGGCGCCCGCAGGACCTGCACCCGCGGCGGCGGCGGGGAGCCGGGGCTGAAGGCCGCTCACCTCCGCGATCAGGAGGACGTGATGTGCTGAGCTGGGACCTGCTCTGCCCCACAGAGTTCCAGGTTTATCCCCAGTAATAATTTTCAAATAGAAGGAGAAAGACGCCAAACCGTAAAAAGAGAGAAGAAAAAAAAGAGCCTGTTTCCGCCCGGTTTCGAACCGGGGACCTTTCGCGTGTTAGGCGAACGTGATAACCACTACACTACGGAAACCCCTGACTGCCTCATTGCAGTTTTACTACTGATGGGTGGGAAAGCTCACCCCGGTCGCGGAGGGCCCCGTAGCTGTGTGGCGTGAAAGGACCGGGCCTGTGCACAACTGGCAATTGTTCGTACAAGAAAACAATTTTGTTTTGTGAAAACAAAAACTGGGCTCGTCCGGGATTTGAACCCGGGACCTCTCGCACCCAAAGCGAGAATCATACCCCTAGACCAACGAGCCAGCTGATACAATGTTGCACCAATGAGTCTTTAATTCTTTGCAGAGTCATTTCATCACCAGAAAAACAGATTCTTATTTCTGGTATATTGAAACCGCTCTCTGGATTTTGGTGTCTCACGCGTTCGTCCAATTCTTCTCCGCCATCTTCGCGTCTGCCGTTCACTCTCAGACGCAGGCAGGTCGCGCAGTGCAAACTCTCCGTCCCTCTGGGCCCCTCTCGGATGTCCTGGGATCCAAGTGAGCGCATGATCACTAAGGGCTACCCGAGCAGCAGGAAAGGGCATCCTTCCGCTCCTGGAACCTGGAAGTTCGGTCCCAAGGGAGCCTAAATAAGGCGCAAGACTGGAGGCCCAGAGACCAGACGCAGAGGCCGGGAGATCCGTAGGGCCCCGGGAGAGAACCTGGCGCCGAGCCCGGAGGGGCGCGGCGCGGACTGGGTCCTCAGCCCTGACAGGCGAGATGAAATCCAGCGTAGTCTCTTCATGTGGGGCGCCTGGTAAAGGGGAGGGACTGTTCTATATCGTTTTATGAAAATACTTTTACAAGCAGCACATACTTATTTGCAACGCGTTCGAGAAACGTAAGCAAGTGTTAAGGCAGAAATGAGATGACGGAAAACCCGGCTCCCACAGTCCGGCTGCAGTGCGCGCGCGCACCCGTGGCGCACTCGCGCGCGCACACCGGTCCGCCCTCCGCCCTCCGCCCTCCGCCCTCCGCCCTCCGCCCTCCGCCCTCCGCCCTCCGCCCTCCGCCCTCCGCCCTCCGCCCTCCGCCCTCCGCCCTCCGCCCTCCGCCCTCCGCCCTCCGCCCTCCGCCCTCCGCCCTCCGCCCTCCGCCCTCCGCCCTCCGCCCTCCGCCCTCCGCCCTCCGCCCTCCCAGGACTGCCCTATGCCGCCGCCCCAACCTGGAGAACTAGAGACGGTCTGGCCGCTCTCTTTCTCCCCCGTCTCAGACCTGCTCTCCCCAAAGGGGTTTAATTGTACTGTTGTTTAGGAGTAAAAACAGTGATTCTGATTCCCTGCTGTAAAATTCACAAAATTCACTCAAAACTGGCCCAAAGGTTTATTTTGAGCCACCAGCTGGCTGTTACAAAACAGTGTAGGAGATACAAGGCAGTTGACCTACTCCAAGGGAAAAGGTGCTAATTTCTTCCATTGACATTCTCCACTTTCTTGCTCAGCCTGTAACCGGGTTCTTCATCCAGGGGCCCCCAGACGAAGGATTTGAAACAGGGTCCTGTCCAGAAAATATAAAATTATAGGATATCCCCACCCCTACAAGTCTGGACTAAGGGATGAGACACAAGGAGCAGGGCCAATGATAGTTATTTTGTATATCAAGTTGGCCACCTTCATACCTGACATGCAAAAACGATTTTTTGCATATATCTATAACTGCTGGCTAGCTTCATAGATTTGTTAAACAGCTGTGGCCATGCTATGAGCCAGGGAGATGCTATGAGCCAGGGAGACTTTAACCCATGGTGTAGCTAGGAGGCGGCTCCCCTTTACAGCGCTTGCCTGTGTAAGAGCTTGGAGATGGTTGGAACCTCGCCTGCCGGGACCAACTATGGCAGCAAAAAAAGGCTGGAAAAATATGGGAGTTCTGGCACGTGTAGCCGATTTGGGAGGAGTCGGAAATGGGGTTGCAGAAGATTGTCGTGGGGATTAAAACCCAGGCGGGGGCTAGCCACAGGATTTGGGGAATTCTTCACCACCGGCTCAGAGAGCAGGAAATCAAGATGTAGCAGACACACAGAGCCCTCTCTTAGTGGCTGGGAAGAACACAGGAGAGACAATGCAGGAAGGAAAGGGGTGAAAGGACTCTTGCTGGTGGGCCATAAGAAGGTGCCATGCGGGTTTAGATTAAGAACTGGAAATCACCGCCACACAGCTGGAGGTGCTAACTGCGGGAGGCCCGCCCGCTGAGCTCAACTGAGAAGAACCCAGAGGTAGGCGAGCCACGGACTCCTACTTTTTTTTTTTTCTTTTTCCTGAGATAGGGTACCCCTGACTGGGCAAAGGGGGGAGGGAAAGGCTGTTTTGGGGTGTTTTAAGGGACTTTGGGATTTTAACGAAGACATTAAGTTATTACTCTAAATCTGTATAAATTTCGAATAAATAGTTCCTTTCCTTTTCACCAAACTCTGGCATTGAGAGCCGTAATTCCAATTTTCTGGTGGCGGGCAAAGAACCCAAAGAATACAGAGGGACCCCAGAACCCCGCGGTCTGTTCGGTAACAAGCCCTCCCCGGCTGCTGGGGCTCTGGGGCTCTTCCTTCGGAACCCGCAGGCCGGAGCGCCCCCTCCTGTTCACCAGAGGTACGTTGGGCGCTCCTGGCTCTCCGCCCCGTGTTGTAGGCTTGTTATTGCTTCTCTTCTCCAGGCAATTATTCAAAGAAAAGTGCAAATAATCACCCACATCCGTGGCCTAAAGGCTATAAATGTGTCATATTCGCTTCGAGCCTTTCGGGTTTGTTTGTTTGTTTGTTTGTTTGTTTGTTTGTTTGTTTGTTTGTTTGTTTTACCACTCACTTTTTTTAAAAAACAGCCAAACAAGCGAAAACCCCACACAACTAATACATGCTGACCTTCTAGCATTTATTTATTTATTTATGCTGTTATCGAAGTCAAGTGGACAAAATGAGACTAAATAAACAATGGAGGGGGTAGGTAGCTGCCCGGCAGGCAGTCCCGGGCGCCCACCCGCCGCGGCCTTGGCGGGCACGACCCCAGACCGCAGGAGCCTTCTCTCCAGCCTGAGTGGACCCTCTGAAAAGCCCTGAGCGACTTGCAGATTCACGTGGGGACACCGCTGACTCCGGGGGCGAGGGGCGTTCTAGCGCGGCTCGGGATTAGAAAACAGAATGCGGGTCTGGTGTAGCAGAGGAGAGAATCGCTCGCGGAAACCTGTGAAGACTCTGGACAAGGGGATAAATGGAGTGGATGGGGGACCCGCTTCCCTCTCCCCACTTTAGCGCCCCGGGCTCCCGGGCTCCATCGGCCCCTATGTGCCTGCCCTACGGGAAGGCCACCTCATTACGGGAGCCAGACCGCTAGAGCCGACGGAACTTTTAGTCACCCTCCCAGCTAAAGCAGTAGGTTCCCAGGGGGCAGGAGGGGACCTTACCAGGTGGACCCCACTCAGCTAAGAAGAAAGAACGAGAGGCGAGGACGAGACCCTGCCCTCGCCCCCAGGAGGGAAACGGAAAGATCCGCCACGAGCTGGCCCGGAGCGCGCGCAGTAGGAATCGAGAGAGGGGTCTTGGGGGAGAAGGGGCGCGGAGCCCCGGGCCTGCGATCGCCAGGCCAAGGACGCAGTGGGTACAGCTCTTCCAAAGGTGAGCGATGGGCGGCAGACACCGGTAGGGCGGCTGACACCGGTAGGAAGCTTCGCCTAGGTCTGGCCTCCCCGAAAGGTGGAATTCGTGTTGGCTTACGCATTTTGCACTTTGCCGCCTTACAGTTCAAAGAGGGGAAAAAATAAAGGAAATTTTTAAAAGATGGAAAGCAGGCCCCAGCGAGATTTGAACTCGCGACCCCTGGTTTACAAGACCAGTGCTCTAACCCCTGAGCTATGGAGCCAACTGCCGGTTTCCTTTCTGCGCACAAGTACTTGATGTGAAATCAGTCTCCGTGCAGCTACGTACGGCTTCTTTGTTGACAAGCTAAGGGACTGGAAGTGGGGCCCGCGCTCCTGCGCCCTGAAGGACCCAGCTGGGCCGCAGCAGCTTAGCTTGCGGGGTCTGTACGTGTTGGTGCTGCCAGCGGAGCCTCATCCTGGGAGAGAGGCCCACGGGGAGAAGGCCGCCGTTCCGCTCACGGGCTGAGCCTGCGGGGGCGGGGCGTCCGGTGGGCGGATCTGTGCGGAGGTCCGGGACTTCCGCGCTTCGGCTGAATCGCAGGTGGGAACCCGTCTGGAGCGGGGGTCTGTGGCTTATTGTGTGTGAGGATCCGAGTCAGGGCTTCGAGGGAGGAATTAGGAGAAGGATGTCAATGTGCTTGTCCTAAGGGGAATCCAGACCCGGGGCTGGTAAGGTAGGCTGGCGGTGCGGGAGCAGTTGTGAGGATCAGGAGGAAGAAGCCGAAAGTGCACGGGTGTGAGGAAGTGCTGGGCCAGGGACTTGGTCTGGGCCCGTGGTCCTTAGCCCCTACCGGTCCGTTAAAAAAATGAGGAAAAGTCAACCTTTAGGGTCCACCTTGGGCTCTGGGGAACTTGTTCTGTCACAAGACCCATTGGGTTGAGGGCAGAGAGAGAAGGCGAGAGCTCAGGTGAGGGACAGGAGCCCTTGCTCTGCAATGGTCAGAAAGTGGCAGCCGGAGGTGGTGGGTTTGGTCCCGTTGCCCAACCTGTCCTATGGTCCCTACAAGGCCAGATGACTTAGGTCACTGGATGGCCAGGCCAAAAGCAGGCCCCTAGGGGACACCCAGTCCGACACTCAGGAGCTAGCTGTGTGAGAGGCTAATGGCAAGAACCTGGCTTCTCACCACTCGGCAGCTCACAAGGATCTGGGACTAATGGGTCAGAAGGGCCAAAGTTAAGCCAGTATTTGCTCTCAGAGGCCCAGAGATCTCGGAGACCTCACGATGCCCAAAGGAAGGGAGAGAAAAATGCAGACATGCACACATACTCTCACACCAGCATTGTGACATCCAAAGTCACCATGCTGTCCTGGTGACCAAGAGAGAACATCTCCCTCACCCTCCACATGCAGCTATTATGTAACTTGTTGCAGCTCTTCAGATACACAGCCATCTATGTTCCGGTAGTTCTACAGAGTCTTGCAGACTCACGAACACAAAAGCTTAAAATATACACACAGACAGCCGTGCCTGCTGTCCCCAGACCTGGCCCTACAGGGCCCCCACCAGTCACCCTATCTTCTGTGACCCGTAACCTGTGTTACAGAACTTCAGCACACTTGCTAGAGGACATAAAGAGTAATTGTGATATCCAGCTTAAAAATCATACAATCCCAGGAAACATTAGGGCTTGATGACAACAAAAGGCCATTTAATGAGCAAATAAATGTTAAAATGAGTTTTCCTTGTGGAATTCAGTGGTATTCAAACACTTTGATTAGCTACAGTGTTCTAGAGCTACACTTTGTGTATGAATAGGGCATAGAATTCACCTTCTGGAATGCTGCTGTAGGCTAAACTCTTAAATGGTCTGGTCCCCAGTCTGTAGGACACTGGATTCCGATGGCCTGGCATTGGGTGCACTCGGCCCGCCTCCAGAACAGTGCCATGCCTGCCTTCCAAGAACCCCGTATGCAAAGTGTGCTTGAAGCACCTTAAGGGACAGAGCGCTGAAGCTCCATGACTCTTGCAGGCCAGGCTCCTTGACTGTCACTGTCCCTGCATCTGCATAACAACCTAGGCAGGACAGAATTAGGTCTGAAACTGGCTTTCATCTAGCTGAGCAGCCCATTTATAGTGTTGGAAACCTAAGGCCATCACCTAACTATGGGGTGGCTAATACTTAACCACAAGTCAACGATAGGGTATGACCTAATCACACCAGGTCTGTTTCAACACCTAAACCCTATGCATGTGCCCGTACATGCCCCCTCCAAGATCCACACATCCCTCTGCCCACCCAACCTGATATAAACACATGTGTGCACATGTCTCACACACAGAAGCATACTGGCTCACCTCATCTGGCAGACCGCCCCCTGCTCGTACTTGTGCTCTCGCACTCAGATTGGGGAAGTCAAGAATGAGCTAAGCCACTGTAGAAATGAGCTCACGATCTGTATTTCCATCTCCATCTCCCTTCCTTGGGGAGCACCAAGCAAGGAAGAGCCCACCCTCACAGAAGCCTAGCCTGAAAGAAGCTGCTGAACAATTAGCCAAGGTGATAACAACCGGCAGGGCACGGGCCAAGCTAGCCTTGGCACCAGGGTCCTCTGCTGTTAGCATACATTCGACAAGTTCCGGAAAGAATCCGTCAGGGGCATGTTTGTGCTCGGCATTTTCATGTTTGTGTTAGTTACACCTGTAAAATTATATGCGCTTTCTTGTGTTTCAAAATTCCAGAACCTTTGGTCTCCTTACCCAGAAAGACCACACTTTGAGAGGGATTTAGGTATCTGTGGGAACACATGGCTGTCACTGTGACTGAGGATGGACATATCACTATGTGTCATCAGTTTAGGGGTATTAGAGGGTGGCCATGCCTACAGACTGTAGTCTGGGGCTCTTCCCTCATGCACAGTTCAAGGCCCAACTCTGCCCCAGACTGTCCTCAGAGCTGGGAGGCTCCTCCCTGAGTGGACAAGTTGGTCGGGCCAGCTGGATTCAAGTCTCTGAAGGCAGAGCTGGCAGCTGACAAGAAGGCAAAACAGAAGTGATCATGATCATACTTGGCCTGGCCCCAAACATTGCCATTGGAACTGAGACAGCACAGGACCAGGGTCTGGTGAGCCAGAGGCCTTGCTGAAGTCTGGGCAGTAAGCCCCAGTGAAAGAAACCACCCCTGTCAACATCGGGACTCCAGTGCTCATAGGCCTCCACCTCCTCACAGCTGGTACCAAAACTACATGCCAGAAGCAACAGGTAGGGGACAGGCCTGAAGATCCAAAGCATCCCTTCCTCTGCTCAGCTGAGCACAGGGTTTCTTTCCCACCTTGCACAGTCTCATGCCTCTGGGGCTGGGTCTCCAGAAGCCTCTCTAAGGCAGCCTGTGGCAGAAGAGGGAAGGGCAGACCCAAGGTGACCAGGCAGCTCCGGTGGAAAATAGCATCCCTTCCCATGGGCAGCCAGGAGAATGCGTTCACCCTTGACTGACTGCCCCTTCTCTGGGAGGCCAGCAATGTCCCTCAAGGCCAGATTCGCAGGTAGGTACCAGTGGAGCAGACAGAGAAAAGGGGGAACACGCGCTCTTGGAACTTGACACGAAAGGTGTAGAGGTGGCGCATGTCCTCAGTGGCGTAGAAGGACACGGCCCCCACCTCCAGGTCCAGTGCCACCCTCACGCGGGACAGGTGGCCGCAGCTGAGGGGTGTCCGCTCAGGGCTGGTCACAGCCCAGTACTGCCCGCCATTGAGCTGCAGCGCCCAGACGCCCTCCTCGGGAGTGAAGGGCGTGAGGCCCTTGCGGCGCACGCTCTCGCGGGCCACGCCGAAGGCCCAGCCATCCTGGGAGCCCACTTCCACCTCCCAGTGGTGCCGCCCAGAGGAGAAGCCGCAAGATGCCAGGACACGGGTGTTGGTATCAAAGCGACGCGGGTGGCTGGGCAGGTCCTGGGCTCGTTGTCCGAGGCGCACGCTCTTAAGATCCAGGGAGAGGATGAGGCGGGGATTGGCAGTGTCAGGATCCAAGGTCAACTCCACTGAAGCGGGGGAGACAGGGAGAGATGGCCCATGCAGGCCCGTTGCACAGCCACCACTCCTTATTCCCACCCGCCCCCAACATGTACACGCTGAAATCAAACAGATGCAATATATGGACCTGGATTGAATCCTCGTTCAAACACAGGGGCAAATCCAATGGAAAAGACAATTGAGGGATGTCAAACACTTAGGTACTAAAAAGAATCATCAGGTTTTTTCTAATTATGATGGTTTTGTGGTTGTTTTTTTATAAAGTCTATCTCTTTAGAGATCAAATACTGAAATATTTATGGAAATGATATCTGTGATTTGCTTCAAAATAATCCAGTGGGAAGAAATGAGTAGGCGAGTGAAGATTGCTGAGGGTGTATGATGAGTACGTAATATTTGTTATGCTTGTCTCTCCACTTCAGTGTATGTTTGAAGTTTTCCACACTAAACAGCTCAAATAAGCACCCGTAAGCACCACAGTGTTCCAGGCCTATGCCAGGCCCCTGGAGGCCCAGCCCCCCTGCAGCTTCCTTTGACAGGGGAGGGGAGGATAGAATATAGGTGATTTTTTAAAAAGAGAAGATGATAAGAGGTGATCAGAACAGCAGGCTGTGATTTCAACTAGAAGGCCCAGGGAAGGCCTCGCCGAATAGGTGCATTTAATCAGACATGCAGAAGGCGAAGAAGCCAGATAGGTGCTGTCTGGTGAAGCATGTTCCAGGCCCAGGCGAGTGTGTGCTAGGTACATTCCAGGAGCAGCAGAGTGCATGGGGGTGGGAGGGCATGGGATGCAGTGAGGCCAGACCCCCTGGGGCCTGGAAGATCACTGGGAGAACCGGCCACAGCCTTTGCTGAGTGAGAGGGCCTGGGGCAGGGTTGGGGGGGGCGGGTAGTCTTACCCAGCTGGTTTAGATCCCACCCAAGAAAAGTCTGATTTAGGCCTCCCTGTGGGATTGGGTCCCACTCACCCCAGAGCTCTGCGGGGGTGAGAACTACCCCCTGCCTGGTCCTCAGATTCCTCCAGTTTCCCGTCAGCCCTCCCGTGCACACAGCCCCAGTCCCCAGAAGAGGTCTCAATGAGAGGTCTCAGTTGAGAGTGAGGGCAGGGGAGAGAGGCCCACAAGCCTTCCCCAATCTAAGTATCCTGAGCCACAGGGCACTCCTGCTGTGGACCATAAGTCTCCAGGCCCCACTGTGGCCTGAGGGGGTCAGCACTGTGAAGTAAGGATACAGGGAAAGGGGGTAGAGGGCAGAGTTGCCCGGGTGGGCGGGCAGCAGGAAGCGACCACACACAAAGCCCAGAGACACAGTCACCAGCAGGGAGGGAATTCCCTACATGGCCAACAACAGGCTCGCTCTCTCTATCAGCGCAATCATCGTACCTTTCTCCTCTTTCTCCAACTCTTCTCGAAGATCCTCTGAGGAAGAGAAACAAAGCAGGGTGTGCGTGGATGACACAGGACATTGTCTGTTTGGCCATGACAGGGACACCACCTCCTCTGACACATTCATGGCCCCGGTGGCTCACTTACCACCCCAGACAGGCCAGGGGCACTGGGCCCGGTGTGGGGGTGGGAGAGGCACTATTCTGGTTTTCCCTGTCCAGCTTTGCCCTCTTTCACCTGGTGCTGGTCTGAGTTGAGATCTCCTTCCTCACCCCTCTTTCTGTCCCCAGTGCCCCTCTATCCTGTCCAGGGCAGGGAGCTTCATGCCCTGGGGGCATCTGAATAAATCAGCCACCACACACCCCAGCTCTAGTCTTCTCACACAGCTTCTGGAAAGGCACATCTTTGGACCCTTGGACCCCAAATCACCAGAGCCACACCACTGCCACGGGCATCTCATGACACAGCCCCCCACACATGGGCCCTACCTTTGAACTTCTTGAGCAGCCCCTTTAAGACAAAGGTCTTGAGGGAAACATTCCAGACTTTATTCTTCATCTCAGAAGAGACTGTGCTTGGCTTGGGGGCAGGCACATTGCTGCACCTGCAGGACAAGGAGGAAGGCCCACCGACACTGTCCCACTGCCACAGTTAGGACAACAGGGTCCTCTTGATGGGGAGAGGTAGGAAGAGGAGAGCCTGATCTCACGCCCATAACCACGACCAGGCAGATGGACGGGATGGCTGCCTCAGAAGGTACCAGGTAGGGCAGTGGGGAATCAGAAGGTGAGAAGCTGGGTGCGGCGAATGAAGAGAGCACACAGTGGGGAAAAAAGAAAGAACCAGCTTAGAGGAGACCAAGGAACTGCTAGGGTCCACTCACCTGCTTAGCGTGTTTTTGAATTCCTGAAAAGAAAGATGAAAGCAAACCTAGTCAACACCTTTGAAAAAAATACTACTGCTCCCTGCCCTGCTTCCAGAGGAACAGCAATAAATAAGCAGGTATCCCGGCTTATCCGTTGCCTGCGTGAGCCCTGGTGCCAAGGTCTTCCCACTGCGGTGGCAGCTGGACATCTCAACGTGGTGGACCCCTCCCTGCCCACAGTCTGCAAATGCTCCTGTCACTACAGAATCATCCCTGGAGCCACATGCTGGGGCCCAGCGTTGTCTCTGCTCTCCATGCTGCGCAGACAAGTTACAGACTTTACGCAGCAACTGCTCATTCCTACCAGTGTCTTTTAAATGACTGTTCTTGACCCATTTGTGACTGTAGATTGTAACTGTTTTTTAGATGAAATAGAATAGAAAATATCAAAGTGCATCACATTAGTAAAGGTGATACTTTCTAAGACTTTTATCTCAAGTATGTATACACTGAAATATGATGTAAGATATATTATTGTTATTCATGGCTAGGAAAGTTTTATCATAGCCCTTTAGACCTCTAACCCCAGGAGAATCAGGGCATCTCTCTCCAGTCCTTCTTGGCTCCAGATTTTGTGAGTCCACTAAATTCTCAGGATCTGACTCTGTTCTCACTGCCTTCACAACACCTTAGGACAGAGACTCGAAATCCTGGGTAGCCAGACTCACCTGGAGAAAGTCCAGGTCAGGCTTATGAGCTGTGTCCTGGATCTGGCTGCTGAGCTTGGATAGCTGAGTGATCTCACTCCCAAGCTGGGCCAGGTTCTCATTCTGCTTCTGTGTCACCTCGCGGGACAGCTCCTCCAGGCGGCCCAGGAGTCGGCCCTCCTGCTCCACCAGGAAGGCCCGTAGTGCCTGAAACTCTGCCCCCACCTTCTCTCGCTCAGCAGCCATCTGCTTCTGTCTCAGGAGAGAAGAAGTTAGAGGGGTAAGGGGACATGGGCATCAAGACTTGGCACTTGGACAGGAGCCTGGAGTCATTCCACAGGGCAGGGCTTCATCCACCACACTGCTCAGAGGTCACAGGGTCACCCAAATGGGCACACCCTGCACAGGCTGTAATTTAAATATTCCAACTCTGAGCTCCCCACCGCTTCAACACATGTTCTTGCTTCCCTGGTCACAGATGTGTACACATGTTCCTTTGTACCTGGGCTTTCCCACCAATGTAGGGCAACTTTAAACTCGCCTGAGAACTACTCAGGGCAATCGTTTCCTCATTTGAAAAGTAGGAGGAATGACTTTTAGTGCCTCCTGGGGCCACTATAAAGATTAAACTGAGGTCATTCTCTCTTCCCCAAACACATTTATTATGTGTTAAATTCAAGAAAACATTATCAAAATGGAGTCACTTATGCCAAGACCCACATCACCAGACTTCATTATAGTTTCCGCTCTCCCAGAAATGGAATATTAAACCAGCCAATCAGGAATTGCCTTTGTTCGGTAACCTGCAATTCCCTAAAGGGAAAGTAACCTTGCAATAACCAATCCAGGATTTTTTGCAATTTCCAGGATTTTTTGCAATTTCCTTGTTCCTGCTTCCTCTGCTTATAAAATCTCTTGCTTTACACAGCTCTTTAGGGATCCTTTCTATCTGCCCACGCTGTGCAAGTCCCTCTGGATCATGGCTGGACGGAGCCACGTGCTTAACCCTTTCTCTAGGAGGGCAGGGTGGAAGTCTCTAGGGGAGTGTTCAGCTCTTCCATGGGGAGGGAAGTGAATGATCAGCTGTACATTGGAAGCAGGTGCGCCAGGTGCAGTTGAGGGTCAGGAAAGGAACGCCTAAACTCAGGGTTTTCCCCTCCGTCCCACCCTCTCTCAATCTCGAGGACAGAAGGGTCCTCAAGTTCCTGCAATCCCCAACTCCAGAACTGACTGGCTCTGTCCTAACACACCCTAGTAGATCCTTTCACTCTTTTAACACCTATTTGTGGAGCTAAGAACTGAATTTGCGGGGTAGAAAATTACCGTCCGTGATCCACGTTGCCCGTCTTAATCAAAATGAGCCCCATTTCACTCCTGTGATCCAACGTAGACAAAGTAGCATCCCCACCCACCAGGGGGCGCTGAGCACACCCGGCTACACGGGGTGGGGGGGTGGGGGGGCTTCGGGAAACCAGTCGTCAGACCTCCTGTCCTCAGCAGCTATGACACCCATTAAGCTCCCTTACCCTTGGCTCAATTTCAAAACCTAAAAAACTCTAAAAATGAAAAAAAGTTTTTTCATAACATTTTGGTGACAAAAATGCCCTGGGCTAACATGAGGCTATTTACTGTAACTATGTTTTCACTTGCATTCAATTACAAGAGGCTCCAAGGCCCTAATTGGGGTGTCATGTAATGTTGAAATGATTGCCTATACAGATTCACTGGGATAGTTCCAGTTTCAGCCAGCTGTTGTAGAAGGATTATTTTAGCACTTCCATTTACTTTCAACAGTTCTGTTTTTTTGCCCTGGCTGGTGTCACTCAGTGGGTTGAGAGAGAGCCTGACCACAAACCAAAAGGTTGCCAGTTTGATTCCCAGTCAGGACAGGCGCCTCAGTTGTGGGCCAGGTCCCTAGTTGGGGGCATGTGAGGAGCAACCAGTCTATGTTCCTCTCACACATCAATGTTTCTCTCCCTCTCTTTCTACCTCCATCTCTAAAAATATAGTCTTTTTAAAAAAAAAGCTCTGGTTTTATAATAAAGGATACATTCACCCTTTATACTATGCATCCTATTATCTTTCTAAAATCCCTCCCTGCTATTCCGCAGGCACACACTCCTGTACCGCACACTGAGACCGTGCCAGGGGGGTGGGTGGCCCTCAGTTGGGGGTGGTGTGGCAGCTCACCAGGAGCTCCTTGCCCTCCTTCTCTTCCGTGGAACGAAACATCTCATAGTCCTCCAGATCACTCTTCAAGACCTTCAGCCTGGACTCCAGGAGCTCCTGCCAGAGGGTGAGAAGGGAGATACTGTTGGAAGAGGATTCTGGAAACCCCAGTGACTTCCAGGAGCCAGGAGCAAGGGGAGGCCCTGCACATCAAGGAGACCAGGTCGAAGCCATCTCTGGACAGGATGGGAACAGCCTGCGCGGACTTCAAATAAGGGGACAGGACAACTTCAGGGCAACGCCAAAAGCCCAAGGGTCTCACTTCCCCGAGACCACCAGTGCTCCTCCCACTCCCTGCAGCCCAATGTAGCTTGTCTTCACCATCAGATATCCCTCTGTGTGGAAGGATTGGAGCAGTGTGGGGAGCAAAGAAAGACTGGACTGTGTGTAGAGGCCTCTACACACACCTCAGCTGAGGCCCCAGCAAGGAGGCAGGAAAAACAGAAGCCTAGGGTCAACAAACAGCTTTGACACAGCCCAGACGGCTCTCTCCTTGCTCTCCTCAACCCTGGAACCACCCACACTTCCCCGACCTCCTGGGAAGGTCGTCCGGCTCTGGACAAGAGCTGAGAGTTGAGGCAGCGGACATGTGGGTTTGTCCAAGTCGCCGCTAGGGGACGGAGACGGACAGGAAGAAAATCGTCAAGCCTGCCGGTCATCGCCCAGGCTGTCCAGTCTAGAGGGGGATTCGGGGGTATTGGTGGTGTGGGGGTGACAGAGAGACAACCACACTCAGCCCCAGGGCCAGTGCTGAGCTAGAGAAAGAGGCAGGGGCTCCCCCGAGTTTGCGGGTCCTCTGCAGGGCGTGCGCGGAAAGGCAGGCGGGGTGGCGGGGACCGGCGGGAGTGGGGCTGGCGCTCACCTTAGCCTCCTGCACAGCCTCGCCAAGCGGTATCACCGCGTGCTCACGGTGCTCGCGGGCGCGGTCGCACACCACGCAGATGGCGCGTCCGTCGTCCTGGCAGAAGAGCTTGAGCGGCTCGCCGTGCTGCGCGCACCCAGTCGCCGCGGCCGCGGCCGCCGCCTCCGGGGACCCGCGCTCGCCCGGAGCAGCGGAGGGCAGGCTGAAGCGCCGCAGCAGCGCGGCCACCGCGGCCAGCTGCCGGTTGGGCCGCAGCTGACTTGGGCGCGCGGGCTCGCGGCACTGCGGGCAGGGGAGCGGGTACGGCAGCAAGCGGGGCACGGCGGCGGACCCCGCGCCTGGGCGCTCCCAGCAGCGCGCGATGCAGGAGCGGCAGAAGCTGTGGCCGCACTCGACGGACACGGGCTCTCGGAAGAGCTCCAGGCAGATGGAACACGTCGCCTCGCCCTGCAGCTCCGCCGCCAGTGCCAAGGCCTCGGCCCCAGAGCCCGGGCCAGTCCGCGGCCCCACCGCCGCCATGCGCGCGCTCGGCGCACCGAAGTCTGTTGGCCCGGGGGAGGCCAGGGACGTGACAGCGCGCCGCAGGGAGCGCTGCGGCCGGGGCGGGCCTCTGGGCTCCCTCGGGAAGGAAGGGCGCGGCTGACAACACGGGCGGGCGGAGACTGGCACTGAGGGCGCGCCGGGCTGGGAAACCCGCCGGGTAGGTGCGCGTGGAGGGCGTGCCAGGAGGCGCAGCCAGTGGATCCCAATGAGGCCCAGCGCTCTGAACCCGGCTTCTGGACCCCTCAATCCCCGGCCCTGGCCCGCGGCGCCCTCTCTCCGTCGCCCCCTCGCTCGGCCCCTCCGCGGGCCCGTCCAGGCCGCCCTGGCCTGACCCAGTCAGCTGCTGTGGGTAATGGGCCGGGACAGGTGGGCACACATGCCCAGCTGGGCGCCACTCCCGACTGCTGCCTGAGGCCGACCCAGCACCGAGTAAGGGGCTGGCGTCCCGCCCACAGTATCAGGTTGCTGGCCTGCGGGCTTGTCCCAGCTCTGTGCCCAGCTAAATTTGGAGTCTGGACCCTGGCTCTTGCCCCCCACCCCCTCCCAAGCGTGGCCTTCTATCCACCTCTGTAGCTACCTTTCCAGCGATAACCTCCTCCCCCTTATTTATTCTTGAATTGCTTTTTTAAAACAAATAACACATTTACAATAAAATTTCCCAGTTTACTCAGTGTTATTCCTCCGCTGTCAAATAAAACCCAGTCCTCTATGTTCCTCCAGCTTATCCCCTCAGCCCCACTCCAAAGCTGCTAGTATTATTTGCTTCCATCCCCTCTGTCCTTATGCCCTCCAGAGATCACTGGGGTCAAGCTTTCGCCCTCACCTTCGCAGAAAACAGCACCTCAAAAATGCTGTTTTTGAAGTCACCAGCGACCTCAGCGATCCTAACCCAAAGGCCCCTTCTGAGGCCTCAGCTCACCGGCCACCTCTTCCGTCACTTCCTCCTTCCTAACACCCTTTCTCAGCGCCTTCCAGGCATTTCCCCCCAAGCTCCATGGCCTGCTACTGATAGGGGTCTCAAGAGTTGGAAAATTTTAGTTTAAGGCAAGAAGTTATAAGCCTAGTAAGTAATGTATATGGCTAAAGCTTTTGTTTCAGAAACTACAGATGAGGCCTATCCTAGCTCCTGGGAAAACAGCTGACATCCTGGGACACCGCTGAAGACCACTGCCTGGGGACGAGTGGAGGCATCCAGGCCACTGTGCTCCGGGGAGAGACCAAAGACCACCGGTGCCTGGGAACAGCTAACTGCCCAGGACAGGAATGTTGCCGTTTCTTTCATCTAATCCTCCCTGAACTTCAAAACCCCATCACTGCCCCTTCTTTATTCCTTGTTATGAAAACATTGGCCTGAAAGGAAAAGAGAAGATGGTCTGTTAGGGTATGAACCGGCCATCTTCTCAGATCATGGCCATCTGAATAAAACGCCCATATAGGTTCATCACTGTCATTGCTTATTGGGTTTGGTAGTGACAGGCAGCCCGAACGCCGGTGTCGTTTGCGGTTTCACTACCTTCATCTCTTCTCCCCACCAGGCTCAGTCCTTGGACCTCTGTCTATACTCAGTCCCTTTTGATCTCTTCCACTTTACAGGCCTGGATGACCCCTTCCCTGCTGGCACCACAATACACAACCCCAGCCCAGGAGCTTTAGGATGTCTGGCTTCTACATCCAACTGCGGTGTAGCAGCTCCATCTGCATGTTCTAAGGGGCACCACACACTCACTGTGTCCACAACTCTACTTCTGGTCTGCCCCACCACGTGTCCCTCCCACAGCCTTCCCCACTCCACTCCATTTAACAGCAACTCCATCCCTCCAGGTGCTCAGGACAAAATCAGGGAGTCTGTGGAGGACGGGGAAGGCTGGCGTCAAAGCACAGGCTAAGTGTCTGGCAAAGCCACACTTGCCTGCTTGCATCTGCAAAGCCGAGCAAGCCAGCAGCTGACGGCAGCCGGAACCCGTGGGGGTTGAGAAGGAATTAGATAACCGCGAACTTCAGCTGAATGCAACTGTAACCTTCGCAGAAGACATCTTTATCATTTAGATAGCCCGGGAACAGAACAATCTTTGCCCGCAGCATGTCCCTAAGTCTGTAAAACGTCCTTGAGCTTTATGTAACCAACCAACCTCTATAAAATAAACGTGGAGACCACGTTCAGGGTCATTGTCTCTCTATCAGAGGATGATGCCCCACCTGGCCCCCACTTTTCCTTAAACTGTGTTATGTCTTTCTTAATCTCCCCCATTTGGGGACCTCCACCCCGCGCCGGTCGGGGTAGGAGTCCTCTGTGACTCCAAGAGAAACCCCCCCCCCCCATCGGCGGTCTTCAGCAGGTCCTCAGCCTCTCACTCCCTCCATTGCATGATTTCCAGTGAGCAACAGAATCTCCCCTTCTGTCCCACTCCCCCTCCCTGTTTTCTCCACTCAGGTGTGTGAGCAGTTCTGCTAAAATATTATTTTTAAGTCAAATCATGGCCCTTCTCTGCCCCAACCCACCAGTGGCTCCCACCTTTTTCAGAGGGAAAGTCGCAGTCTTTGCTGTTGTGTACATTTCTATCCTGTTCTTCATCCCCATTCCTGGTACTAGGCCTCCCCTCCGCACTCATCTCTCTTCGCTCCGGCCTATGGCTTCGCTTCCTTCCTGCCAAAGGCACCTCGTTAATGTTCCTGCAACACATCAGAGCTCCTACCTCGGGGCCTTTGAACTGGCTGTTCCTTTTACTTGAACCTCTCTCCTCCCAGAAATGTGCGTGACTCATTTCCCACCCCCTTCGAGTCTTCTTTCAAACGCCCCCTTTCTCAGTGAAATCTGTTTGCAGTCACGCCTCGCCACGTTCCCTGGCCCAGCGCTGGCTCCGGCCTTCCTCCGGCACCGAGCACCGGAGGGGACGGACTATGGGAGTTCAGTTCACCGCTGGACCACCGTTTTCTCGTGCAGTTCTGGGTGCCCAGCAGGCGCTCTGTAAACTTTTCGTGGATTGAATTCATTTGGACATGACTCAAAATTCAGACAGACAGTGGTTTACACTGAACAGGGCCTGCCGCCTAAACCCCAGTCTCCTCCCCATCCCAAGCAATTACGAATTCTTTTATACAAATACATATTTTACTACACGTCTCCCTCTTTTTGTTTTATGGACGTAGCATCCTGCGTATGGTCTTCTTTACTTTTCTTTCTCGGCTCACAGTTCATTTGAGGCATCGCGTCAAGTGACTTTCCCTCTATTCCCACCGCCGCCTCCAGGTGTTTATACCGGCCTCGTTTTCTCCTCGGCGTCCTTCCACTGAAGTCGCGCCCCTGTAGTTATTTAGTAGAAGACCCTGGAAACCTTCGCGACACTGTCCCCTTAGGTTCGCAGCCGGGACGTCAGGCCCTTAGGGAGCCATCAGCCCACAGGTGCCGGGCGATGGGAAACTTCTAGGGAAGCAGAGAAGCTTTAGGGCTCGCGGGGAGGGGATGTAGCTCAGTGGTAGAGCGCATGCTTTGCATGTATGAGGCCCCGGGTTCGATCCCCGGCATCTCCAATAGTTTTTCCGGATATTTTTAGTTCTTTTCCTATTTCCGAAACGCACCGTACTCCCACAGCCCCGGGGAAAAACCCAGATCGTGGAGGTCAAAAAGGAAATTATTTATTGAATGCCCTGGTGTGATATTAGTTAATAAAATTTAATAGGTTTAAGGTGTACAACTCTATAATGCATCTTCCGTATATTGTATTGTGTGCTCCCCGCCCCCGGATCGCGGCGTTCTGCCCACCTCGGAGGGGTCGGCTGCGGCCCTCGCTCACTCCCATTACCTGACTCTGCCTTTTTAGATTAAAAATTCACAGGGCGAGCGCTCCGGAGGCTGCGGGACGCGCATGTGTCCTCTTCACCCCGCGCGCTTCCCGCGGAGAGTAAAGGGCTGGGTCGCTGGCGATGGACAAGGAACAGAAAACTGGTGGGAGTGGGAGGGGTGACCTGGTACGATCCTCAGAGTTTAAGTTTCCGGTCTTGAACTTGAAACACCGAGCTGAACGCCAGCTGAATGGCATCATCGAGTTAATACTTGTTAGTGACAGTTAAAAACGGACTCCCAGCGGCGCCCGGCTAGCTCAGTCGGTAGAGCATGAGACTCTTAATCTCAGGGTCGTGGGTTCGAGCCCCACGTTGGGCGGAAGAGTAACTTTTACTCCTAAACACTTGTTGCCTGATCGACCAATCTCTGAAAAATAAATAATAGTGAAGATTTCCTTTGTGCAATACTTTGTCTGGTCTTTTAGTGGCAAAACTCTTATTCGTTGAACAAAACGAGTATTAAGAAGCATAAAACATGCAGAACAAAATTTACCACTTTAACCATTTTTAAGTATACAGTTCTGCAGCTTTAAACACATTTATGTTCCTGGCTAACCCTCACCACAATCCTCTCAAAATTTTTTATAACTTCCCCAACTGAAACTCTGGATCCAGTAAACAATTACTTCCCACTCATTCCTTCTTCCCCTAGCCCCTGGCATTCCACTTTCTGTCTCTATGAATTTTACTACTCTAGGTGTCTCATATAAGACAAATCACACAATATTTGTCCTTTTGTGACTGGCTTATTTCACTTAGGATGATAATGCCTACAAGGTTCACTCATGCTGTAGCATGTGTCAAATTTTCCTTTCTTTCAAAGCTGATAATAATCCATTGCATGTGTGTACCATATTTTGTTTATCCACTCATGTACCTATAGATACCTGGGCTTCTTCCACATTTTGGCTATTGTGAAAAATGCTGCTGTGAACTTGGCTGTACAAATATACACTCGAGTACCTACTTTCACTTATTTTGGGAATATACTAGGAGTGGAATTTCTGAATATGCTATGTCTGGGTTTAATATTCTTTGAGGAATCTGCATACCACTTTCCACAGAGGCTGCACACCAAAGAAGGTTTTTAAAACATCTTTTGAGTAGGTGATACACTGATACTGTTCAAAAATTGAACTACCTATAAATATATTCAATGAAAAATGTCTAACTTCCACTCTCTCTCCCTAGTTAACAACTTGTGTATCTGTACATATTCTGCCAGAATTTCGTGATGGAAGTATATTTTTATTTTCCTTTATTCTACACAAAAATAGACTACAGCTCTGTTATATTTTGAAGATCTTTCTATCTCAAGACAAAATTTTCTCAGTCTCTTTTTGCACCCTCTTATTGTTCTGCTGTAGATGAATCATAGTGTGTTTAACATATCACCTACTGATGGACATTTATATTGTTTCCAATCTCTTCTTATTACAATTAATGCTGCAGGTAGTACGCATGTAGTGTTGTCATTGTGCACTTTTGCGCTTATGTCTGTGAGGCAAATCCCAGATATGAGACTAATGGGTCAAGGTATATATATTATTGTAATTTATAGAAATAAGCAAATCATCTACCAGCAGATGGGTCCCACACCTATGGATCCTACCAGCTGATATTTCCTCCCACCAGTCCTGAATGAAATTCCGTTTCTCCACTGCTTTGTTGGCAATGAGCTGCTGTAGCAAAAAATCTAAACATGTGCCTCTTTCTTCCCCCACATCCTTAAAATTACCAGGGCTCCTCACTGCTTATTCTACAAGATAATGCCAATTGCAGGGCCTGCAGGGGACAGCCTGACAGGGGAAAGAACCCTCCTTTGTCCTTCACAGGACCATACTCTGACAAAAAATTCTGAAGATCACAGTGTCACTCCCGTTTATGGTTTGTAATAGATTACAAACCATAGGACAATATTCTATAGGACAATATTATTTTTTTCTTTTCAGGCCTGTTTCTGTAGCGGTTGTCATGTTTTCTTCACTCGCAAGCCACAACCTCATTGGAAAAGCCTACTCAGTTATCTCTGACTCTGCAAAATTTTCTCTCTTTCACAGGAAGAATCCAATCAGCCATAAGAAATTAAATTTGTATATGATTTTTTACTTGGCTGGTGTCACATGAGGCATATACAAACTGTTAGATCATGCATGTAGTTTGTGAAGCAGTATTATAATAATGATTATAGATAATTCATGAACAAATTATCCATCAACCATCCACTTGACTATATTCATTTAAAGAGCTCATTTGAAACAGAAAATTATCTCTAAGTTTAATATATTCATGCCTATTTTCTAACCAGTCTAAAAATACTCCAGTGGCAGCTCTTAAACCGTCACTGGTTTCCCTTTCTAGACTTTACCAAGTCATTCCCCCGAAGCCTGTGGGAGAGGTGGCCCAACCTACATCAAATGCTCACCCCTTATTTCATTGTCATTTACATCACCACATATGGGCTTAAGGGTGCAAGTCCCCCAGATAAAAGACAGTTCTCAATGGCATGCTGCTGTCCTGGGGAGTGTGAATTTTGGGTAAGGGGAAAGATAAAATGTCACCCAGAGCAACCTGATTCTGAAGGACTGCCTGCAGAAGGAAGAGCGGCCAAAAAGATGACCCAGAATGCCCTGCTTCTTCTCTGTGTCAGGACTCATTGGCTGAAAATCACTGGATATTTTGGGAAACCCTCTCTGTTGTCATTTGAGATGTTTAGTGTCTAAGGGCAACAGGAAGGCTTTTGAATATGGAAAAGAAGGCAAACTTGTTCTGTGATTAATATTTAGTGCATAACGGTTGTAAATGTTCAAACCTACACTATTCCTGATGTTTTTTTTAGATAAATACAATTTTGGAAAAGACTTTATTTCTTTATTTTTAGAGACAGGGGAAGGAAAGGAAAGAGGGAGAGAAATATCAATGTGTGGTTGCCTCACACAAACCCCCTACTACTGGGGATCTGGCCCTCAACCCAGACATGTACCCTAGTGGAGAACTGAACTAGCAACCTTTGGTTCACAAGTCCAAGCTCAATCCACTGAACTACACCAACCAGGGCCACCTTACTCTATTTTTGTTCTTCAGTTCCAGTTGTCCCACATTCCCCTCCCCCTACTTGCTCTCCCCTGCCCACCCCCCTCCCCATAGTCAGTCCCTACCCCATTGTCCATGCCCATGGGTCCTCTATATATGTTCCTTCACTTGCCCCTTCCCATTCTTCTCATTTATCCTCGTCTCCCCTCTCTTCTGGTTACTGTTACTTTGTTCTTTATTTCCATGTCTCTGGTTCTATTTTGCTTGTTTGTTTTGTTGATTAGGTTCCACTTATAGGTGAGATCATCTGGTATTTGTCTTTCACCACTTGGCTTATTTCACTTAGCATAATGCTCTTAGTACCATCCATGCTGTTGTAAAGGTAGGAGTTCCATCTTTCTTTTCTTTCTCTCTTTCTCTCTTTCTCTCTTTCTTTCTTTCTTTCTTTCTTTTTCTTTCTTTTTCTTCCTGCTGTGTAGTATTTCACTGTGTCAATGAACCACAGTTTTTTGATCCACTTACTTACTGCTGGGCACTTAGGCTGCTTCCAGCATTTGGCTATTGTAAATAATGCTGCTATGGTTATTCTTAAGGTTTTAAATAAAATACTAAAACAAGGTTTTAAAACAAATAGTATTCAGAATACAAATAGTATTTTCCTTATAAATTAGCAACTTTTGAAAGAATCCTTTCATTAAATAAGGTGTCATCACGAACACCTAAGCCATTGGTGATATTTATTCTCTTAGACATTTCAAATGGCAATTACAGATGTATCTACCTGAAACCTCTTCAGAGGGAGGAGAGGGAGGCACTGGTTAGGGCATGCAGCTGGAGTGCAGAGCAGGTGTCTGAACCTTCACTGCTCCTGCAGACTCCTTGCTTTAACCACTTACCCACAGCACCTAGAAATCCCAGGTGTATTGCTTATTTGCAATCTTCTTTTTAAAAAATATATTTTATTGATTATGCTATTACAGTTGTCCCACTCTCCTCCTTCGCTCCCCTCCATCCTGCTCACCTCCTCCCACCCACATCCCTCCCTTTAGTTCATGTTAATGGTTCATACATGTAAGTTATTTGGCTTCCACTTTTTCTATACTATTCTTACCCTCCTGTCTATTTTCTACCTACCATTTATGCTACTTATTCTCTGTACCTTCCCCCCCTTTCCCCCTCTCTCCCCCTCCCACTCCCCTGTTGATAATCCTCCATATGATCTCCATTTCTGTGGTTCTGTTCCTGTTCTAGTTGTCTGCTTTTGTTTTTGTTTCAGGTGTGGTTGTCAATAATTGTGTGTTTGCTGTCACTTTACTATTCATATTTTTTATCTTCTTTTTCTTAGATAAGTCCCTTTAACATTCATATAATAAGGGTTTGGTGATGATGAACTCCTTTAACTTCACCTTATCTGAGAAGTACTTTATCTGCCCTCCATTCTAAGTGAAAGCTTTGCTGGATAGAGCAATCTTGGATGTAGGTCTTTGCCTTTCATGACTTGGAATACTTCTTTCCAGCCCCTTCTTGCCCGTAAGGTTTCATTTGAGAAACCAGTTGATAGTCTAATGGAAACTCCTTTGTAGGTAACTGTCTCCTTTCCTGTTGCTGCTTTTAAGATTCTCTCCTTCTCTTTAATCTTGGGTGATGTAATTATGATGTGCCTTGGTGTGTTCCTCCTTGGGTCTAACTTCTTTGGGATTCTCTGAGCTTCCTGGTCTTTCTCGAAGTCTATTTCCTTTGCCAGATTGGAATGTTCTGCTTCATTATTTTTTCAAATGAGTTTTCAACTTCTTGCTTTTCCTCTTCTCCTTCTGGCGCCCCTTTGATTCGGACGTTGGAACGTTTAAAGATGTCCTGGAGGCTCCTAAGCCTCTCCTCACTTTTTAAAATTCTTGTTTCTTCATTCTGTTCTGGTTGAATGTTTCTTTCTTCCTTCTGGTCCACACCATTGATTTGAGTCTCAGTTTCCTTCCCATCACTGTTGGTTCCCTGTACGTTTTCCTTTATTTCACTTGGCATAGCCTTCATTTTTTTCATCTAATTTGCGACCAAATTCAACAACTCTGTGAGCATCCTGATCACCAGTGTTTTGAACTGTGCATCTGATAGGTTGGCTACCTCTTCGTTGCTTAGTTGTATTTGCTGTGGAACGTTGACCTGTTCTTTCGTTTGGGTCATTTTTTTTTTTTGTCTCAACACACCTGTTACATAGTGAGGAGCAGAGCCTTAGGTGTTGGGGGGGGGCAACCCAGGTCGCTGTGTCATGACACTGTATGTAGGTGCGGGGTTTGAGAGGGAACAATGGCACTTGCTCTGCTCTCTGCCAGGTTTCAGTCACTTCCCTCACTTCCCACAAGAAAAGTAGGCCCTTCTGGTGCTGATTCCCCAGGTGGGTGGGTTTGTGTACATCCTGGGACCCTGTGGGTCTCTCCAATGAAGTCTCCTGTGAGGCTGGGAGTCTCTCCCAGCACCTCAACCTCCACAGGTGTTTTCAGTCAGAGGTTTGAGGCTTTATTTCCCTGTGCTGGGGCCCTGGGTTTTGGGTCTGTCTCAGTCCCCAATTGTTCCTCTCAGTTTATCTGTGTGCAGATGTGGGACTGCCCACTCTACCAGCCACCGCCACAGCCTTGCCAGTCAGCTGCAGCCTTGCCCACCCCACTCCACAATCCGGCCCTGGGTCCACCAGCCACCGCCTTGTGGTGACTCCTCTCTGCACGCCCATCTCCCCCACTCCTACCGGTCTGGATGAGTGTGTCTTCTCTAACTCCTTAGTTGTCAGACTTTCATACAGTTTGATTTTTGTCAGTTCTGGTTGTTTTTAGTTTTTAAATTGTTGTTGTCCTTCTTTTGTTTGTGTAACAGGTGCAGCCAAGAGTGGGGCCCAAATAGGGATATGGAATGAGGCCCAGAACTCAGAGTGTCCAGGATATATTAGAAAGGTATACAGGATGTGCTCACCCCTTCCCCCCTAAAGGTGTGAGTTGGGGGATGGGACACACGGAGCAGGTCCATTCATAGCTGTTTTGCACAGCAACAGCTTTGCAGATAACCTCTGGCATGGTCATTTAACATATCTATAACCTTTAATTTGTTTCATGACTATGTTAAATAGCTGTGGCCATACTTTGAGACAGGGAGAAGGGAGTGACTTCCATGCAAGATGTAACTGGGAGGCAACTCCCCCTGGTTACAGCACCCGCATGAGACCTTGGAGATGACTGGTTCCAGGCCATGGTGCCACGCCTGCCCAGACCCACTATGGCAGCCCAGTAAAGCTGGAAGGATATGGAGTGCTGGCAAGTGTAGCTGATTGTGGGAGGAGTCGGAAATGGGGCTGCAGAGGAAGACTGATGTGGGATTTAAACTGAGACACGTCAGCCTTTAAGGGGAGAACTACGCAGCTTTGGAAGAGTGGAGACCTCCCCGCAGCTTTGGTGAAGAGAAGACCACACGGCTGCCGGGAGCCTGAATTACAGACTTCTACTCCTTTTCCTGAGATATGGTACCCCCAGAGAAGGGCAGAGGTAGGAGGAAGGACCGTGTGAGTCCGTGGGTATCCTAAAGGACTTTGATATTTTAATGAAGACATTAGGTCACTACTTTAAGTCTATAAAACCTTAAATAAATATGTTGTTTCCTTTCCACAAATCTCTGGCATTGAGAGATGTCTTTTTTTTGGTGGCAGACAAACAAACCTAGCGGGGGTACTTTTGGTAATAGTATGTCAAACCCCCTTTGGCCTCTTGGCCCCCTGTTCTGTAACAGTTGTGTGAGGAGGCACAGTGGGTCTACCTATGCCTCCATCTTGGCCGGAAGTCCCTTATTTGCAATCTTCTGAATGAACCTATGTGCTCATCCATCTGCTCTTAAAAACTCCACATTGAGGTACTACTGTGTTCCTTATTGGCCTGGAAGTCCTGTAAGAATCCAGTGTCCTCCACAAATTTTTCAATCCACTTGCGAAGAAAAACAACAAATGGTGGAGGTAGCGTCATCGGGATGCAGAGCCAAAGGAGGTATTTGCTGTGGCTCCTTACTCTCCAAGCTCCTAGTCTTTCTTCTGTCCTTTAATCTGCCAAGCCCTCTCTTACTTTATGTGTCTTTTCTAAAATCTTTGAAAGGCTGGCTCTTTATCTTCCCTACTCAATTCATTGTCACCTCTTATGACAAATCTTTCCTGGCTCATCTCTCTAATGGTGTCATCTGCTTGTCTGCCACTTCATCAGGTCACCATCTTTAATCTTTAAGTTTTTCACAGTCCTTATAATGCTGGGGTGTTTTGATTTTTTTTAATCCTAACCCCAAGATATGTTTATTGATTTTTTTTTAGAGAAAGAGGAAGGGATAAGGGGGGAGAGAGGAGAAAGAAAGATCCATTGGTTGCCTCCCATGCACGCCTACACCTGGATAATGCTCCAAGCAGTTGAGCCACCCTGCCAAGGCTGTGTTATTTCTTTATCTGTTTACTTGTTTGTTATTTCAATTACCTAGCAGAAGGTAAACCGGAGGGTAGGGACCTAGCCTGTTTTTTATTGCAATGTAATGAATAAATAGGTGAAGTTTCCTTTTAATAGGGGCATATCATAAGTTTGTTGCAAGTGTCTCATCCATAGCAGAGCCCATGTTCATGAGATCTGTAGCTATTAAAATTATTTTCTAAATATCAAAGAAACTTCAAGTTCTACAGAGTACCAGAACTACCAGAGGAAGGGGAGATGGTCAACAGAGTAACTATAAAAGGATCGTCTGTGGGATCTGAGGACTATAAAGAATGGGGGCAGGTAGTGAGAGGGTGGGGGTGAGAAATGGTGGAGGTAGAGGTGAAACAGGAATTGTGAAAAAGAGAAAATTGTTGAAGCTGGGTAATGGGTACTTGGAGTTTCATAATACCATTCTCTCTACTTTGTTTCTTGATAAAAAAAGGTTTTTTTAAAGCAACATAATTTTTAGTGAGAAATGAAAAATTGCTGTAGAAAATTTTGTAGAGTAATGGTGTTATAAAGTAAAATATTTGAAAAAGTAAAGATCTAGCTAGCAAAGTTACAATTAAGTAGAATCCTCAATGTGAATGAACTCATCCTTTCAACTATTTCCCTAGGGTAACTTGGAAATGGGGAGCCAGGGGCCTTCTGCCCCATGTACTGCCCTGGCACCCAGATTTGGCTCTTTTACTCTTCACTGAAAAAAGAAAAAAAGAAAAACTGAGTTCCCTGAACATCCCCTTGGATCCTAGGACAGGAAAAATTATAGCTAGGCCAGGAATGTGCTTGCTGCCAGGAAACAAGAATGCTTTCAAATTGTCTGGCCAACTCTGAAAGGACAAAAGGGCTGAAGGAAAGGGGCCCCCGCTGACAAGCAGCCACAATTTCAGCCTCAAAAACAGAATAATAGTGTTATTGAAGCAAGGTGAGTCTAAGAAAGCTACAAAGCCATAATGACAAGTTAGCATTAATTGTAACCCCAAAGCAGTATGACCTACACAAAGTTGTTGCCCAGCCCCGCTGGTGCTTTGAGGTTAATCGTGTTGTTTTGGATTACTGTCTCCCCAAGGAAGATGATGAGAACTCATGTCAGCTGAGGCACAGATCAAACTCTACCTGGAGAAAGTGATAGGACTGAATGCTGGTTCTGGCCTCGCAGAGTCCCGGAGCCTCCGAGGAGCTCAGCTTTGTGGGAGGGGTCGGGGGTGGGAAAACAGAAGACACTACTGGGGTCCGAAGCCTGGGGTGGGAGAACCGTACTGACTTGTCTCAAACCCGTGGGTAAAACAGGAGGGAGCCGCATGGGCGACCCCACTGAGGACCGGCGGGCCAGGAGGTGTGGGCCTGGAGGGAAACCGGTCCTGCAGAGAAGCCCAGGATCGCTCGTGGAGATGGCTGTCGCGGCGAGGACATCGTGATGACCCTCGGCTGGAGCGGACCGGCTATGGCTCACCCCGAGTCCGCAGCGGGAGCAATGGCTTTGCCCTCCGTGCTGTGCTGCCCGGAATTTCTCCCCGTGCCCCGTCTCTTTCCTGTTCCGCGTCCTTCGGTTCCGCACTCCATTTCCCCTACCCCCCCGCCTTTCCTCGCCTTCTGTGCTGCGTTGTGTCTGAGCTCAGTGGCCTCGAGCAGCAGGACTGTTAAGTTTCCCTGAGGGACACGCCCACCGCAGGCCCGGACTCAGTGGCCCTTCGTGCTGTCCACGGTGTGGTTATTGCGACCGTCCTCTAAAAGTGTTTTCTCTGGACTCGTTTCCACCATACATTTCCAACTCATTCCTTCTTCATTTATCGTTGCGTGGCATTCCTGCCTTTTGTTGCCCTTTCATCGTCCTGGATTGCAAGCCCCTTGAAGGCAATTCCTAAAGACATCTGGGCAGTTTCTTTGCACCAGAAACCCAGAGAGGCCGAGAGTAGCCCGACCTGGTAAAGGCTCGGAAAAGATAGGAGTAGAGATAAAACTGCAATGACGTGTTACACAGACGTGCACGTGCATTCCAACGACAAGTTACTAAGGTAGACTAAAGAAAACCTACCCCCTAAGGGAACCAACTGTTTCCGCCCGGTTTCGAACCGGGGACCTTTCGCGTGTTAGGCGAACGTGATGACCACTACACTACGGAAACAGACATAAGAAGTAGGTCTTTCCTGAGTCTTATAAGGCTTAGATCATGTTCACCACCCAGGTCTTCCAATCTTTCCTGCCGGTTCAAAGCCTTCTGATATCATTCCTGAGCACAAATACTGCCGTGTTCCTGGGTAATAATTTTTGTCAAACTGCAGAGCGCAACCTGTTAGTGGATCATGAAGTCAGTCACGTCCATTAATTTAAAAAAAAAAAAAAGTGAGCAAAAGCAATGGACCTTGCAGGAGGAAAAGCAAAATGCAGCTTTGGAAATATTTCTTACGAAGACAGTTGCAGGGTTTGAATCTTCACATAATTTGTGCTCCCTTGACAGTTACAATCTAACAAATTAAAAAATGCATTCAAAGGATATGAGTTTTGAATATATTTTATCAAAATGTAAATTAAAATAGCTATAGAGGCAAAAATAATTTTACACATGCTTTATAAAATTATATTTCTTATAAATTATGTAAAATATCTATTTTAAAAGGGGAAATTGAAATGAGTGAAAATATCCACTTTTAACTCAGTGATATTTAAGTAAAGCTAAAAGTGTTATTAAATTTTGAAAATGTAATGAAGTATTATATAAAAATAAAACTCACCAATCCTAGCATTTAATGTCCAGAATTGGAATGTCACAGTTCACACTCTTTTAGCACCAGGTTTTTTGACCCTTATGTTGCAAGATAAGACTAGAGCAACAGTAACTCCCTAGAGGCTCATGAAAGAGGACTGAACTAGCAACTCTGATTGTTTTACAAACTCTAACCCATTCCAGTGCAAATCGCTCTCAGGGCGTCAGGATACAACCTCCCAAACCCATTCCCCTTCAGCTATCCTTCTTATCAAGGTTAATAAACCAGCTTTATATGACCAGCAGCCTCCTCTTGTGGTTTGCTGTGTATGTGGGGAGACTTCTCCAGCCGGAAAGTAGAAAATAGGCTGGAAATAATCAACAAAAGAAATTAATTTCAATTGCAGTTAAGGAAAAATTTTGCAACAAGACGCGAGGGCGTTCATGTTACTCAGGGTGTTCCAAAATACAGGATATTTTTTTCATTCCTTTACGTGTGGGGGCAAATGTGGAGGCTGGAATGTGCGAGGTAACATCTCGCAAAAAAAGAGTGACGCTTGAAATCAAGCATAAAGAGAATATATTGAGCTGAGGGTCTCATTACAAAGTGGAAAACAGGTGGTGGTGTTGAGAACACGGAATCTCGACCTCTATTATCACCTACTAAGGCGCTAGCATATCACCGGGCTACGATTTAGACAGAGGAACATCCAGGTGGGCGGGTCCTGGGGTCCCATCACAGCTTTGGGAAGTTACGAGTCTGTCCCAGCGCTTCAAGTCTGGGACACATGGGCGGGTCTTCTGATAAACGGAAGGGGTTGGTCCTAGCTGAACACAGGTAGGCGGACTTCAGTGATGGCTGCTGGAGCGACAGACACTGGAATTTACCCGCCGGCACCCCACCCTCGCTCAAATGCCTAAGGCCTGCAAGGGCTTGATTGTGGAGTATCTTCCCATTTGAGGTCCTTTACTCAGCTACTGGAGATCACTTTTCTAGCTCTGGCGATGACATAACTGGGGACGCTTAGGTGCGGAGAGTGCGAAGTTGCTTTCGCAAGGAAATAGTTTCCAAAAAGACACCCATGCGCCCAACGTGGGGCTCGAACCCACGACCCTGAGATTAAGAGTCTCATGCTCTACCGACTGAGCTAGCCGGGCGACGCGCGACACTTCTCCCTCAGTCTCGAGGGACCAAGATTGTGGTGCAGGGATAGGACTATAGTTTGAGGACCAGCTGTACAAGTATTATGGACCGTCTATTGTGCGCCTAGCTCTGTGCTAGTCACTAGGCTCCTCGATGTGGGAGACAGCCCAATGGGCTTCTGAGGTCAAAAGATTATTAGCCGCAGCTGGAGACCTGAATTTACATTGCGAGCACTCACGAAGAGGCTGCTGTGAGCCGACTCTCCTGTTGTCCCGCTTCAGTCACAGACTCCCACAAACGAATACAGATAAAATATACCCATTACCTTCCTTCCATGTGACAACCACCTGTCCTCTAGATAATGGGATGAAGAAGTGACAGAAGAACTGGAGACCAAAAGTATGTTTCCGCCCGGTTTCGAACCGGGGACCTTTCGCGTGTGAGGCGAACGTGATAACCACTACACTACGGAAACCCTTGACGACCAAGCTTGACTAATACCTCCCTGAATCTACCCACAGTACTGACCGGCAAACTAAAACGGAGCACAACTTCTGCCTCTGGTTCAGGTGAACTTTGGTTCGGGTCTTGCGGTCGCACTTCTGTGCAACAGCAGGGCTAACAGCTCCTGGAAAGGCCTAATATAGCCCACTCACGAGGATTCGTAGTTTTGGCACCATCCTCTTAGGAAGCACAGGTCCACTTGGTGTTTCCCCATAGGCTGGGATAAAATTATGTGTGCCCTGCCCTGACATCATGCACTGCCAACACTCACTGGGAATTCTGTACACGACTTATGGTCCTGTATCTCTCTCTGCAGTCTTTTTAAAAAAAATTAAAGGACACAATTTTTAAAAAGGTACTATTTCTCTTGCACAAATAATATATTTGACATAGGTCAGTGATGTCAAACTCATTTTCACCAGGGGCAGCATCAGCCTCACGGTTCCCTTCGAAGGGCCGAATGTAATTTTAGGACTGTATGTGTAACTACTCCTTAACTAGTAGCAAGGAGCTCAGCGCTGTCGCTGGGTGGAAACAAGGTGCTGGGCCAGGTAAAACAAGGTGGAGATGGAGGGCCCCGCGGGCCTTGTGTTTGCCACCTGTGAGACAGATGCTCATAATGACATCTTGACTAATACACTTCTACATCTGGGATAGGACTCTCTCCTATTGAATGAGTAAAATCAATACCACAGACCCATTATGAGTTCTTCTTCTGAGACTGCGACCCCATGAAAACAGACCTCGAGGTATTTTGGCCTCAGAGCAGGAGCAGTGCACAGCTCAGAAAGTGATGAGTGGATGAATGAACCAATGCAATTTAGAGATAAAAGGTGGGGTTTTTGGGGGACTTTTAAGGTAATCCATTTATTTGGTTCGAAATTCAAAAGATACAGAATGACATATACGAAAAGGTATCTTTCCTATCTTGGGCCCTGGGCACCCCCAGAGAACCTCTGGTACTAGTTATTCTTCCAGAGACAAGCAACCTCGATGATAATGAGTAGCTAAAACATACCATCTTACTATGTGCTAAGCAACATTCTATCGCTGTGCATGACATTACTTCTAATTTCACAATTTATTGAGAACAGAAACTATTACCCTTATCTTCTGTGAGTAACCACAGGACTATCAAATATGCTTAACATCCTTCCCCTCTTCCTTTTTACCGATGGCAGTGCACTCTACACACTGTTAGGTACCTTGCTTTTTTCCCTTAATACATCTTGAAGAGGATTCCTTTTAACGGCTGGAGTGTTCCACTATGTCAATGTGCACGTAATGTCTTGCCACTATCCCTTTGCTGATGTGCAGCTAGGAAAGTTCTTCTAATGCTACAGTGACCAGACGGCAATTTTTAAAATAGGTGTGGAGTTGGCAACTATATAACGGAGGAGGGGAAGGGCCTCTGGTCCCCAACCACCGCATTTCTTCAGGTCCCACCTCCTCACGGTCACCGAAGGAAGCTCCAAGTACTCGAGCAACAAAGTCCTCTGCCTGGAAGGACCGGAAGTACTTCAGGACGCTCACCGAGAAGCGCCCCTCCTCTTCCAGCATGAGTTTTGGGTTTTTCACTGCAGTCCTTGGTGTCCGGTAGTAGGATGGCGCCGGTCCAATGCGGTGATAGCACCGGCAGCGGACAACCGCAAAGGCTTCCACTGTTTCCTGACGTTTATCCCCCTTGGCGGGGGAGGGGCGTAGTCAGTCCTTCTGTTTTATCTGTGTTTCTCGCTCCCCCGCACCACAGAGATGTGGGCCTCTACCGTTCAAGCTCTCCCTCCCTGCACCCGAGTGAATGCTAGAGCGTCTCCTCGCCGCTTCCTGTTGTCCGAGCCCGGGGCGGGAAGGAGGGAGCATTGCGGGACCCAGGAAGGAACTCTCTAGGTTGGGTGGCTTATAGGTACCGGAAGTGCTGAGAGGAAGACCGGAAATGAGAAGGCGGAGCCAGGAAGTGATGAGGGGAGGGGGGGTATGAGGAGGCCCAAGGAGCGTTGGGACAGATTTGCACTCAGGGCCACCTGAGGGACTTGATGGTCGCGCTCAGCTGTGTCCTCCCCCCAGCAGAGACACAATTGTCGTCTGGGAGTAGGACACTATTGAGGGGTGGGTTGTCGGGAGGACATTTCTCTGGCTGCGCTGGAGGCGAGGTGTGGAGAGGCAGGGCTGGGGGTGGGGCCGGGTCGTCAGGGCGTCTGAGAGAAAAGACCCCCACCCCTGCCCCCCCAACCATCTACACTGGCTGAGTGGACACTAAGATGGCTGCCGTTGCCATGGCACCCAACCCTGTGCAGACCCTTCAGGAGGAGGCGGTGTGCGCCATCTGCCTCGATTACTTCACGGACCCCGTGTCCATCGGCTGCGGGCACAACTTCTGCCGAGTGTGTGTAACCCAGTTGTGGGGAGGGGAGGATGAGGAGGACAGGGACGAATTAGACCGGGAGGAGGAGGAGGAGGAGGACGGCGAAGAGGAGGAAGTGGAGGCTGTGGGGGCCGGTGGGGGCTGGGACACTCCTATGAGGGATGAAGACTATGAGGGCGACTTGGAGGAAGAGGTCGAGGAGGAAGAGGAAGGTGTGTTCTGGACCGGTGGCATGGGTGGGTCCAACTGGGACAACATGGACTATGTGTGGGAGGAGGAGGATGAGGAAGAAGACCTGGACTACTACTTGGGGGACATGGAGGAGGACCTGAGGGGGGAGGACGAGGAGGAGGAAGAAGTGCTGGAGGAGGACGAGGAAGAGGAGCTAGACCCTGTCACGTCACTGCCCCCGCCTCCAGCCCCTCGGAGGTGCTTCACCTGCCCCCAGTGCCGAAAGAGCTTTCCCAGGCGGAGCTTCCGCCCGAACCTGCAGCTAGCCAACATGGTCCAGGTGATACGGCAGATGCATCCAGCACCCGGTCGGGGGAGCCGTGGAAATGAGCAGGGTATTTGTCCCAAGCACCAAGAAGCTTTGAAGCTCTTCTGTGAGGTGGACGAAGAGGCCATCTGTGTGGTGTGTCGAGAATCCAGGAGCCACAAACAGCACAGCGTGGTGCCATTGGAGGAGGTGGTGCAGGAGTACAAGGTGAGAGAAGATGGGAGTTTAGTGGGGAAGGAGAGGAAGTGGAGCTGGGAAAAGGAAATGTCTTCTCTCCAAAGAACCTCATGTACTGGTGAGCTGATTCTCCTTATCTAAGCACTCACTGGCACCAAGGGTTAGAGTGAGAAGGATCCTGTACACAGACACAGTGAAGGCCAGTGAAGACTGGTTTCCTCAAAGGAAATTGGGCAAAGCTGGTGACTGGGCAATGTCTCCTGGGGAAAAGTCACTGGTGTTTCCCACCTTCTCTGTCCCTAAGAGTAAGGAGTGCAGGTGAGAGCCCCCTAGTCTCATTTTCCTTTGGGTGATCTAAAGTTTATTCTTGACAGAGACCCCTAGTAATGGCAAGAACTTGGGGCCTCAAAGAACAGGAAAGAGCTCTGAGGATCAGGTACATACAAATGATGATTCCTAGTGTCTGACTCAGAGGCTCTGCACTTGCCTTCTAATGGGTTCCCCACCTCATGATATGGCTTGGTTCTCCCCCAGGACTTTTGCTGGGTCTGCGCCATTCTGATGTACTGGCCAGAACTTCTTACCTTTCCTGGGAGTTCAGAAAAAAGGGAGAGACTTTTAAGTCAGTAGTCCTGGCTATACACTTAATTACTTGGGGGCAAATCTCCAAATGTCTTTGAATTTTATTATCTATTGAATGTATACTACGTACCCCAGGCACTGTACCAAGCAATTTTCAGGGACTGTCTCATTTAAAACTTAGAACAACCTTGTGAGTTTGATATGGTTTCTATTCCCATTTTACAGATCGGGAAACAGAGTCAGAGAGATTTAAGTAATATACACAGGGCCACACAGCTACTAGTAAGTGATGGACTTGGTTATGACCTCCCCCCCCCCCACCCCTGGTCTATACTGTTAACAAGGTCACTGCTATTTGGATGTCTGTTTGACTTTTCTGACATATGACTTCATCTTGGAGTCTGATTCTATTTTTGTTAATATCTTGCCCCCTACTTCTGATCCTGACTCTTTATAGACATAGGTAAAGGAGAGTTGGCTGTGAGACAGCCAGCACAAATGTCACTGCTTAGCGAAGGCCTGGATATGTTTGAAGTGATGGGACAGGGAAGGGGAGAAGATAGATTTCTGTGATCAGCACAGTTCTTTTTTGTTTTATGCCTTATATTTTCACACTTCCTGATTCCTACAGTAACCTCATATAGATAATATCATTTCCCCAATTTTAGAGTAATCTATCTAGAGTTGTGGTATAGCTCAGACAAACCTATATCCTCTTGTGACAGGGTAACTATTTCTTTCATGTAGTGATCGTCAAACCTGGCTGATTAGCCAGATTATTAGTGGAGATCTTCAAAAGTAAGTGAGCCTTACCACTAGAGATTCGGCATCAGTGACGAGGAGAGTATCTTTAGACAGCCCAGCCTAGCATGGGACTCACTGCATTAGTCATATCACCTGCCTTTTAGACCCTGCATTATTAGGGGAGGTTGTGAGTCCCTTTTGTCCTTCCTTTTATATCCCCTCAGTTCCTAGTTAACTGTACCCATCAAATAATGTGTGGTCACTTTGTTCACCGAATCTCGGGGTGGAATATCCATAGGCATTCTACCCCTTTCTGCTTCACACTCCCCTGGCAGGACTTCCAAACCGCTTCTGAAACTGGATTTTGATTTGTGTTAACCGTATCTATTGAATGCCAATCCATTTGGGCTCTGTGATGAATAATCTGATGTTAACTGATTAGCAAATGTCAATGCATAAGTTTTATTATATAGAACTAATTTGAGTGATTGCCTTCTAACTTATAGGGTGTTTTACACGCAAGTAGTTTATTGCATTCAGATACATACACCAAATTAGCTTGGCATTGTGTTGTTTTAAAGAAATATTTCTTTATTGAATAGGTAATACACAAATGATGTATAAATAAAGCTCCAAAAAAGGTAAAGGTCCTTGAAGATTTCTCTTAAATAGTACTCTATTTGGATTTCTGCTTATGAGTTTTTGTCAACAATTCAGTGAAAATATTAAATGGAAAATTTAAGCATCATAAATTCTATATTAATAGAATTGAAATTATTAGCAGTACACTACTGGAAAAAAGTAAAGTAATATCAAAAGGCAAAATTTTGTGTAGTTTATGCTATTTTCATGTTAGAGATTGATTTGTAATATTATTATTACAGTAATTTTTTTCTACCACCACTTACCTGTGCAACTACAGGGCCTTTTGTACCCTGGGTCAGTAACTTCTTTAGTTCAGAGGTCATTATCAGACTCTTATTGGCAGCCTAAGGCCTAAGTAGGGAATAGTAGATAACATTCACTGATCTGTGGCTACATACCAGGTGTTGTGCAAAACATACTGTACAAGTGGTAGATTGTATTACTCCCAATTCTTATTTTCAGATGAGGAAATGGATCACAGCTTGCTTCTGGTCACCTGGTTGCATTTAGGATCAGATTGGAGTTTAGGCTTGAGATCTTCTGCCTTGTGTTATACCCCTCCAGGAAAAGGAGAAATAAACAGAAGGAAAAGACAAAAAAATGAACTAACAAATTGTTTGGGCTTGTTTCACCCATTCTGGTGCCTCTGATAGCCCTTTTAAAGAAAAAGGACTGCTACAAATGTTTGGAACACAGAGCTTAAGTGCATATTTTCATGTGAAGATTAAAACTTTAGGAGGGGAGCCCTGGCTGATATGGCTCAGTGAATTGAGCGCCAGCCTGCAAATCAAAGGGTCAGCAGTTCCATTCCCACTCAAGGCACATGCCTGGATTGCAGGCATGGTCCCTGGTGGGGGGCACATGAGAGGCAATCACACTTTGATGTTCCTCTCCCTCTCTTTCTCCCTCCCTTCTGTTGTGTCTAGAAATATTTTTTTAAAAAATAGGAGAGGGAGTTTGTTTTCCATTTAGCAAGTGCTTGAGTGGGGGAGGAAGTAGCAACTTTGCCCCCAGGAACCCCTATTTGTCTTGGGGAAGGCAGGCACACTTGTAATGATTACAGTGCCTGGGAACTATTGTAAAACTTGTGATCATGTTCTTTGGGATCCCAGAGGAAGATGGGGGCAGGGAGGATGAGGGCCATAGTCAGGTAGCTGGGTTTTAAAGGAAGAATGCCTTGGGCCAAGTGGAGAAGGGCATTCCCAGGCAGAGGGAACAGCATGGATAAAGGTGTGGAGTTAAACTTAGGAAAAGACAAGCAGTTTTATGTAGCTAAAACTAAGTCTGTAGAAGAGGTAGGTAAAGGAGGGAAGGCTAGAAATGTAAGGGCAGTGAGAGCCTCATATTCTGCAAGTGGTGGAGAAGGACTGATGGATTTTTATCACATGAAAGTCAGAAAAGTACTTAGAGATGAAAGTTCTGAAAAAGATTGTTTATGAGGAGGAAGAGACCATAGGCAGCAGCATTTATGTGGAAGGACTTTGTGGTGAGGTGCTCAAGCCAGGCCCACTCTACCCCTTAGTGTGGGGCACTGTAGTCATCAGGATCCTCCCTTTAGAGAACACATCCGGGGCTGTGGACATGAGTGCAGGGGGTGGGTTGGAGCCTTTGTCATCTGCAGAGAAAGAAGGGAATGGGATGCTCATTTGATATGTGTGATAGGGATCAGGCTTTGAGACCCAACCCACTGCAGGGAGGAAGGGCAAGGTGGTTCTGAGAGCAGGTTCCTCTCCCAGCCCAGGCCTTTAGCCTTCCTTTTACTGTTCCCTCAGGCCAAACTGCAGGGGCATGTGGAACCTCTAAGGAAGCAGCTGGAGGCTGTTCAGAAGATGAAAGCCAAGGAGGAGAGGCGGGTGACAGAGTTGAAGGTGGGTGGATGTCCTTGACAGGGGCTGACGGGCTCTGTGGTCAGGGCAGGGAAGATGGGCTGTCTACTCTCACAGATCGTGACTAGATATGCTGAAGAGGGGCAGCTGAGGCCTGGGAGAGAGGTAGACAGACACCTTCCCAGGGTCCTGAGAAGAGAGAGGCATTCCCAGGTTCTAAAATGGGGGTGAAAGGCCTAGCTTAGAGACGTTAGGCCACCTCACCCCAGATCCAGTGTCCTACCACTCTGTCCCCACCATGCTGGATAGCAGAGAGCAGAAGGGGGCAAGGCAAAATCCATATAGCAGCCATCAGAGAAGCCCCAGATCCCAGGGTAGATGGCAGGTGGTGGGCAGAGCAATCCGGAACATGAGAGGGGCCAAGGTACCTAATGGAGGGGAGGAACTAGTGAATGTTAGAATTGTAGAGACATAGTATCCTCTAGTCCAGTGGTTCTCAGCCCCTTTTCACTGTTGCTCACCTCTCCCTAAGAAGTATTTTTAGATATTTTTTTCCTCAATTCTCACCCCTTATCCCCTGTCTGTTTTTATAAGGCCACCAGGCACTGGAATGGCCTGGTGCTGAACTTCAGAGACCAAGTGCAGGGTATCCCTCCTATCAGACTTCTTTCCCCACCTCTTCTGTGCCTGCCCCCCGGCCTGTGGCTGGGCCTTAGCACTTCCCAGGGCCTGTGCTTGTTGCCACCTACACTTCAGGGCCTTCTGCTGCTGGCAGCTGCCTGGGGCTGGGTGGTGGCATCTGGGTATGGGAGTTGGGGAGTCATCTTGCCTCTAGCCCGCTGCCCAAATTGAGACTTGGGGTCGCTGGTGTGCAGAGAAAGTGTAAGGATCTGTGTGTCACTGGGACAGAGGGAGAAACTGACTTTTTACTTCACCCACTTGGCCAGTCAGGACTTCCCTCCTCACTCCGGTTTGTCACTCTATGTCCTAAGAATGTCACCAGCTGATGATACATGGACAAAAAGTGTGCCCACCATTTGGGAGTGCCCAGTCCAGGCAAGTGGGATGGGGATGGACAGATATATTTTCTTATTATAATAGAAGTACCTACATAATAATATCCTTCATTTTGCCTCTTGGCCCTTAAAGCATGAAATATTATCTGTCCCTTTACAGAAACCATTCGCCGATTCCTGATTGGTGACTTTCCGAAGGTCACTAGTGTGATAGTCAGGATCCTAACTTCATATCTCAATTCCTGAATTTTTTGTTTATTCATTCCAAGAAATTCTTACCAAGCACCAGTTCCATGATGGGCGCTGTGCCAGGGTCCAAGGATCTTGTGGCAAACAGAGCCTCCAGTGCAGTCGGGGGGAAGAATACTACAGGGACTCCAGTGTAAACTGGACGTTGGAAATTGAGATATGCCATGAGGAGACATAGTGATATTTCTGGGAGTGGTCCTGATTTAGATCTAGAGGGAAGGGAAGGCTTCTCTCAGGGATTATTTAAGCTGAGACCTGAAGAGTGAGTCAAATTAGGTAGCCAAGGTAGAGATGAATTTTGGAGGCAGCGGTGGGTGTTCTGGACCAGTGTGCTGGGGGTGGGGGAGTGATAAGGCTGGGATGTGGGGAAGGGGTTAGGTATCTCTTTCCATTTGGGATGTAGGGCTCCTTTGTCTTGGATTGAGGGGCAGCAGTTGCAAAACTGGGGGTTTATGTTTCTGTGTGTTGAGGTGCTATCTACTATCCCCTTGTATCATCCCAGAGCCAGATGAAGTCAGAGCTGGCAGCTGTGGCCTCAGAGTTTGGGCGGCTGACAAGGTTTCTTGCTGAAGAGCAGGCAGGGCTGGAGCGGCGCCTTCGAGAGATGCATGAAGCCCAGCTGGGGCGTGCAGGAGCAGCGGCCAGCCGTCTGGCTGAGCAGGCAGCCCAGCTGAGCTGCCTGCTGGCTGAGGCCCAAGAGCGGAGCCAGCAGGGGGGCCTGCGGCTGCTCCAGGTAAGCAGTGCCCCCTTCCCTGTCTGCTCCCGAGCACCCTGTGTTTGCTTTGTCAGACATTGCTTTCCACACACCTTACCTGTCCGTGGTTTCCTTTTCTCATTGGGAGGAATGCACAGGGCTTTCACCTGTGGCAGAAGATAAGCATTATTGTCGATTGTGGTGTGTATGTGTGATCATACCCAATGACAATTGAGAAGATCAGTTGTAGAAGGAGGGTCTCAAGTGAGAATCGAGGAAAGATTTTTTGATGGTGACTTCCTGAAAAAGATGACCAAGTCATACTGTGAAAATTATTTTACCGGGGTTGAAAATTCTATTCCTGGGCTCACAGCAAGATGAGATGAGTTAGGTGTGCTGGGGCATAGGATGATTTAGATGGGTGCATGTTACCGAGAGACCTGAGGTGCTTTTTCTCACTCCCTGTTCGAGTTCAGTCTTTCTCTGGCTGGCATTGGAGTGGGAGAAAGGACCCACCCCTGCACAGCTGACCCTCTCTTTGTCTCTTTCTCCCTCTCCTTCTTTGTGTTTGTTATTCCCAGGACATCAAGGAGACTTTCAATAGGTGTGTTCCCATCCTTTATCCTTTGTGACCCAGTGGCATCTGGTTCCCAATCCCCACCTCTTTTGGCTGTCCTTCCCCTCTCCTTCCTTCCCCAGGACCCAAATTTCTGCCTCCTGTATCCTTCTCTCCTCCTCAGCTTCTGTTCTTCCCTCTGGGAATATCATGGTCCCACCCCCTGCCTGGTCCCCTTCCTCCAGGTGTGAAGAGGTACAGCTGCAGCCCCCAGAGATCTGGTCCCCTGACCCGTGTCAACCCCATAGCCATGACTTCCTGACAGACGCCATCGTGAGGAAAATGAGCCGGATGTTCTGTCAGGCTGCTCGAGGTAGGGAGGTCACCTGGACGACCTTCCTTTGCCTTTCCCTTCACAGACCTGAGATTGGGTTCTGAGGGAAGATGGGCCCCAGGGGAAGAATGGGGGCAGAGATGGAGCAGGCAGCAGGTAGGCCACCCAGGGCTACAAGCCAAGACTTCTTTCCTAGCCCAGGTAGGTATTGGGGATGAGGGCTGGCAAGAAGAGCCAGGGCCAGAGGGAAGACCTCTCCAGTGTTCTGGAATCAAGAGTGGGAAAAGAGGTGGAGCCCCTAGGAACCTGAGCCTGGCCTCTAGGAACGGTGGGGAACTGAGGATAGCTGGGGATCGGGGAGGTGAGGGGGGCGGGGAGGGCATTAGAAGAGGCCGAACCTTGACATTCGCTGATCATGGGGGAACAGTGGGCCGATCCCTGGCGTATTTGTCGTCCTCCCTCCCAAGTGGACCTGACGCTGGACCCTGACACGGCTCACCCGGCCCTGATGCTGTCTCCTGACCGCCGGGGTGTCCGCCTGGCAGAGCGGCGGCAGGAGGTTGCTGACCATTCCAAGCGCTTTTCAGCCGACTGCTGCGTACTGGGGGCCCAGGGCTTCCGCTCTGGCCGGCACTACTGGGAGGTAGAGGTGGGTGGGCGGCGGGGTTGGGCGGTGGGTGCTGCCCGTGAATCAACCCACCATAAGGAGAAGGTGGGTTCTGGGGGTTCCTCTGTGGGCATCGGGGATGCCAGCTCTTCTTCACGCCATCACCATCGCCGCCGCCGGCTCCACCTACCCCAGCAGCCCCTGCTCCAGCGGGAAGTGTGGTGTGTGGGCACCAATGGCAAACGTTACCAGGCACAGAGCTCAACGGAGCAGACGCTGCTGAGCCCAAGTGAGAAGCCACGGCGCTTTGGCGTGTACCTGGACTACGAGGCTGGGCGCCTGGGCTTCTACAATGCCGAGACTCTGGCCCATGTGCACACCTTCTCAGCTGCCTTCCTGGGCGAGCGTGTCTTCCCTTTCTTCCGGGTGCTTTCCAAGGGCACCCGCATCAAGCTGTGCCCTTGATCAGCCTGCCACCCGCAGGGGCCCCTCTGGTCAGCACTGGTGGGGCGGGTGGTGGTGGAGGGTGGCCCGTAAGTTTGGGGGCTGAAAGGCTCCCAAAACTGTTACTGCATTGCTTCCTACTCTTCCTTGACCCCAGGACCCTGCTCTTCTCCCTCTAGGAGCCTAACGAACCCTTCTGGCCTCCAGCTCGGCCTCCTCTCACCTACTATCTGTCCAACAGGTCTGCATGGGTCCCTGATAACAGCTGCTTGGTCTTCCCTCCCTCTGTATGCCCAGGGCCTGAATTTGAGTAGGGGAGGGGATATTTAATTTCATTAACTTCCTTTTCCCCATCCCTGCTTTTCAACCTTCACATCAGTTCCCAGGCTGGAGGATTTGGGCAAGACTCATGACTACCCCTATTCCAATTACATTTTCTGATGCAAGTTTTAGCTAAGGGATTTGGTAGCTTTCCTGGGGGAGGCAGGATGGACTAAGGGTAGAGCTGGATAATAAAGAACCATCTACTCTCTGGGGGAAGGAAGGATTCTAAATTTTCTTCCATCCCCAATTTCTACCTCCATAGACTGGCCAGAATTTAGCTTCAATGAGAGATCTGGAATGGTCGACATGATTGAAACTACATCTCCCAATAAATTATTTTCTTCCCATTTTTTCCAGCACTTAATGTAGGAGCAAAGCTCACCCTACCCTTTTCACTGCCAGGCTCCTTTCCCCTTTGTTCAGTAGTTCCTTTTGTCATTCTCCATCATCTTCATGTCTTTAGTTCCATTTGATGAGCCCTGATGGGGAGCCTGGGGACCAGGGTTTGGGTCCCTACAAGGAGAGCCTTGGGTATAATCTATTTTTCTAGTAACCCTTTGCCTTGTCACTTACCAGCTTTTGTCCTGTGCTTTGATAGCCCAGGTCAATTTATGTTCCTGGGGAAAAGGGAAGTTGGGTTGTGTTGTGGAAATAAAGTTTTATTTGCTGCTTTTGCGGAGTCTGTTCTTTTAGACAATCTAAAGATAGGACCTGGAAACCATTTCTTCCACAGGAAGCCAGCCCTCTACTAAATTGAGGTGGTTAATATGATTAGTGCTGAGACCCTGGTCTCAAGAGACTGGGGTACAAATCCTACCCTTCCCATTTGTACACCCAAATTTATAGGCACTCTTCATGTTATACTTGACTTCATTCTCTTGACTCCTGCTCTGAGGCTTTGGGACAATGGTTTCCTCAAAATCTCCCCACCCATATGGCTCAGGCCCAGAACCTAGAACACATTTCCCAAGTTTTTTTTAAGTGAATTATTTGGAGCCCCATAAAGTTGGATCTTAAGTCAGAGATGCCTTGTTACCCTTAGTCAAGGAGGAAATAGAAGGTATTACAGGTGACTTCAACATGCTGTCATTTACCCAGCTTTGATCACAAAGACAATTGTATCACTCCACAGATGCTTAAAAAATTCTGAGGACATTTTCTTCCCATTGCTTTTAGAGGGAGACACATTGATCAGTTGCTTCCCCTACACACCTGGGCCAGGGATCAAACCCACCTTTTGGTTCCTGAATGACATACCAACCAACCAAGGCACGCAAGCCAGGGCTCTATCCATTTTTAATCTCCAATAATGTAAAGAATGAAATGGGATTATTAAGCAACAATTCTGGTGAGCTGCTGTGACTTAACTGAAAAACTCCATTTTAACAAGATGACCAAATCTGATGTAGGCTATATGCTAACCTTAACCTGTAGAGTTCTATAAGTTTTCTGCATTAGTCTTTTTGGAGGAAGAGCAAAATGCACCTTTGTTTGATTTCTTAGGTGCAAACAGAGTTGTATCTGAGGATTCTGCTTTTTTTTTTTTTAAAGATCTATTTTTAGAGAGAGAGGAAGGGAGGGAGGAAACATCAATGTGTGGTTGCCTCTCATGCACCCCAACTGGGGATGTGGCCCATAACCCAGGCATGGGCCCTAGACCAGGAATCAAACCAGTGACCCTGTGATTTGCAGGTAGGTGCTCAAGCCAGGGCTCTGCTAATTTTAAAATGATTGCAACCAGTGTGAATAGTCCCTTTCACTGAACAATTTTTCCAGGCTTAAGGGAGGCCCTGAGAATCAGTATCTGAAACGGGACACTGTGATGAGGGAACCTAACAAGACTGACACGCCCCCACCCCCAAAGCCTTAGTTACTCGGTCTAGGCTTCCAGTCTGCTAGTATCTGAACCTGTAAGCAGCACAGCATGGAAGTAGTCTTTTGTTCCTAATCAGAGAAAGACACTCTCTACATGTCAGAAAACCAGGGTTTTTTTAATTTTTAAAGCTTTGCCAGGTACTTCTAGCGGGTGCCGATAGTCACCTGCCACACTCGCACCAGGTTGTCTGTATAGCCAGCAAAGAGAGTCTGCAAAGGAGAAATGATGGTGGTTACATCAGAGCCATGGAACTCTGAAGTCCCACCAGTACAGCAAAGATGGCCTTTAAGATCCCCACTCTTCTACCTGATTATGGGTGATTACTCCTAGAGGAAGCAATAGCTGGTAATAAGGATTCACATGCTTATAAACTTGTCAAGGTAAAGTTAACTGAAGACACAAGTAATCTCTGCCCTCCAAAGTAGGTATACACACTGTGTTCACTGGCACAGCTAAATAGACACCCCATATCCCATTATCTTAATGTTGTCATGTTACTTTACATCAGAGATGCCGGTTGTGACTGGCAGGCTTGACACACCCACTTACCTGGCCATCAGCAGACCAGGCCAGAGAGGTACACTGGGGTGGTTCTGCCTTGCTGCTGGTACTGATAACTTCTTGCTTCAATTCATCTACAATGATCTTGCCCTCCAAGTCCTGAGTAAGGAAAGGAAACTCTTAGCACTTTAATGCCATTGACACTAACCCTCCCTCCTCCAAAAGCCTCTCAGTGACTTCAAAAGGATTTTTTTGCCAGCCCCACCCCATATTTGGCAATGCCTAGAGGCATTTTTAGTTTGTCACTATGGGAAGAAGTTTACTAGTGGGGAGTAAAGACTAGGGATGCTGCTACACAACCTAAAATGCACAGGACTGTCCCCTGGCCCATAAATTAGATCAAAATGTCAAATGTGCTGAGGGTAAATAAGCAATTATAATTTGTCACCCTTTTCCAGAGGCAAAGAGCTCCTAATCATTGCAAATCCCAAATCCAGGAAATTTTAACTAGCTTTTCCTAGGTCTCCACCGACACCCCAACAGGAGTTTTCAGGAAAACCACAATGTTGTCAGGGCTTACACAATACAGCTAGGTACCTGGGCTCAACTGCAGCCCATACTTACCCAGATCTTGATGCTGGGGCCAGTGGCAGCACAGAGCCAGTAGCGATTAGGGCTGAAGCACAGAGCATTGATGATGTCCCCACCATCAAGTGTATAAAGGTGCTTGCCTTCATTGAGGTCCCACAGCATGGCCTGGCCATCCTGGGAGAAAGGAAAGGTAAGTCAGAACAATGTGACCTCTTCCAGATGTCTGTCAATTCCAGCTGCCTAAAGATCATCTTAATTCTTAACTATCTGCACCCTTATACTCTGAACTTCCCAAAAACTACAGACTCAAGTACCAATATTTACCTCTGTACACCTTTAATATACCACCTAACCAATCCTACCAAAGGCCCATGACTTCTGAATCACCATGATCAGTTTGGAAAACAAGATCCTGATCTCAATGGTTTTAAGAGACCAACTGTACAGAAGACAGTCTTCTCCCTTTAATCAGTACTCCTCATCTATGTCATTTCCAGAAAGTGATCCCTAGAAATGTTTACTTTTGAATTGCTACCTCATTATCTTAAATATTCTTTCTAAGACCCCCAACCCCATTGAGTAGGCGACTCCTAGCTTCTGAGTACCTTGCCTCCAGAAGCACAGAGGGATCCATCTGGAGAGACAGTCACAGTGTTCAGGTACCCAGTGTGGCCGATGTGATTAGTCTTCAGCTTGCAGTTTGCCAGGTTCCACACCTAAATTGGCGGGGGAAGTGGGTGGTGGGGGAGTGGGGTAAAGAACCTAGCTCTGGATCTACCAGAGCCAGAAGGGCTCAAGTCAAACAGAAAGGGGTTTAAAACCCTGTTTAAAAGCATTCCTGGATAGCATGGCCAATTAAAAAATAATAATAATAATAATAATTCCAGCAGTAACCAAAAGAGCTAAAGAATTTGTCTTGGTAACTTATGGACAATTAAGATTAAAACAGGTAACAACTGCTCTATTGCCTTAAAAGGGACTCAGGCTCATCCATTAGCTGCTTTAGACCAACTAGCAAGAGGGAACAAGTAAAACGAGGGACAAAACTTTCAAAGCTGGAGTTTATGAACACATGGGAGGGAGACAGTGGGAACACATCCCAGCCAGCAAAGACCCCAGCTCTAACTAAGCTCACCTTGACCAGTTTGTCCCAGCCACAGGAGACGATGATGGGATTGCTGCTGTTGGGTGAGAAACGGACACAAGACACCCACTCTGAGTGGCTCTCGTCCTACAGATGAAAAGGAAATTAGGGAAAACCAACTTGTCCCATGAACCTCTAGACTGCCATCCCTTGGTTATGATGACAATCTTCAAGATCAGTGAGGCCTGAAGTCACCACATACGGCCCAGGTTAGAGAGAACCTAACCTTGGGAGAGAACCTTTATGCGTGACTTCACTTTACCTGGACAGTATATTTGCATACACCCAGAGTATTCCATAGCTTGATGGTTTTATCTCGGGAGCCAGAGACGATCTGCCGGTTGTCAGAGGAGAAGGCCACACTCAGCACATCCTTGGTATGGCCTACAAATCGGCGTGTGGTAGTGCCCCTGAGAGGAAGGACTTGGTCAATATCTAGAAGACTTTGTGAGCCTTCTTCCAGTTAGACCATTTCCTTGGCCTCATTCCCACCCCAGCAGAGTTGTGCTTATTCACACAACCCTGGACGTGGCTCTAATCACAGAAGGCTGAGAATATGCCAGAGGATCCTTTCAGAATTGCAGGACATGTCCTCATTCCCACATGGGGATTGGCTGACAATGTCACCTGTCATCACCAGGATCTTCCATTATGCTTGACTAACCAAAGACGGAGCTCTCAAGATGGAAGCTGTTCAAACTCCTGCCTACTCCCAATGGCAGTATCTGGCAAAACTGCTCAACCAAACCCATCAGCACTTCTGCATGTCTGACTGAAAGCAGAGAGGAGGGAGGCCAAGCAACCAATTACCCTCTCTAGGTCTCTCTGGATTCACTATTCCCACAAGGGAACTGATGGCCCAGAGGAAACCACCTCCCAACAGCATCTCCCTCATTTCTGCTCAGCTTTCCCCCAACACCCCAGAGCCAAATGAGCAGCTACTTGCGTGGTAAGATCCCAGAGGCGAAGGGTTCCATCCCAGGAGCCAGAGAGGGCAAACTGGCCGTCTGAGGAGATGACCACGTCACTAACAAAATGTGAGTGGCCACGAAGAGCACGCTGGGGGATGCCGTAGTTGGTCTCATCCCTCGTCAGCTTCCACATGATAATGGTCTTGTCTGAGGGCAAGTAAAACAGAAATAAAACCCAGTGAGGAAGCCCACAGGCCATTTGCTTGCCTACTGGATAATCCAGGATGCCTCAAGGTGGGTCTAAATGTAACAACTTAAGGACACTCAGGGAGGGAGGGGAACTGCAGGCTATTGAGACCATTAACAGCCAAGGCCAAGTGACTACTGAGAAGAGAACTAAACGTTTAAGTTGAGAATTAACCTCAAATATGCAAAACTTCCACAGACTGAGGATGCCCTTTTCTGAGACACAGAACAATTCAACATCTATTTAGTCTTATCTGACCTCTAAGGCAAAACCCAGCAGCGTGGATGTGGGAAACCCAGTTGAGGCTGCCAAAAGCGCTGGAATTAGGTCGCTTCACACACTACAGCACGGATGCTTTCACTAAAACTAAAGCCCAAGCTTTTCGATTAGCGCCAGGCACGAGCCTAGCCTCAGACCATCTCCAACAGTGTGGGCGCAACCTCCGGAAGGCACGTGGAGCTTCCAAAGGCAGTCAGGTACAGAAACGTAAGGAAAACCGGACACCGAAAGGGCAGGCTCGGTCCCCTTGGAGTCCACCCTCTTCCCACTGAGCATAGGGCCGGGCGGCAACTCAGAAACAGCCTCTGGGTCTCAGCACGGGCACTCAGATGGCATGTTGGTGTCATCACTGCCTCACCCGACCCGTAGACTCCTGGGCACACCTAAGCACACTTGCAGTGCAAGGGAAAAAAAAAAGGCCCCCAACCCTGCAACCCTCCTGGCAGCCACTGGCTGATCTGACCCACGTTTCGATGTGTGCATCCCAACTGAGGCCTAGGCAAAGGCTGCGTATCCAACTTACATCCCGAGTTTTCCTAGCCGCCAACATGCGTGCAAGCCCCTTGTTCGCCAATCCTGACCCGTATCTCAGCCCGTACCTCGAGAGGCGGACAGTATCATGTCCGGGAACTGGGGAGTAGTAGCAATCTGGGTCACCCATCCATTGTGGCCCTTAAGGGTGCCACGAAGGGTCATCTGTTCAGTCATGGCGGTGGCGGGTGCGGGTGTCGCCGCAGCGACGAGGATGGACGTGGATCCCTCACAGAGAAGAGCAGCACAGCCGCTCCCGCCACGGCCCTGCCGAGGAAAAGGGAGAGCGAGCCTTCGCCGGAACCGGAAATACCCGCCCGCCCTTGTAAAATGGTGGCTCCCATGATTCAATTCTGCGCAAGATGGCGGTGCCACTGGGGGAGGTGAGATGGTAAGACTTCATAATCGCCTCGCAACAGAGTAATTTTGCAGCGCATGCAAAAATTTTAAAACTAAAAAAAATTTTAATTTTAAAAACCTCCTCAAACGTTGACTGGGACGTGAGGTCTAAGCGGAAGAGGAAATGTGCCGGGTAAGTATTCCTGAGGACTGCATAACCCCGCCGTGTCGGCTTGGTGGCTCAGAGGATGACGGCGGACAGTACGAAAAATAAGGTATCACGTTTTTATTTTTTCACATTTTTTATTGTTCAAATACAGTTGTTTCCATTCCCCCCCCCCACACACACACACCCCACCACCACCACTCCCCCTCCATCCCAGCCCTCCACTGTCTCAGGACACTTTTCATCATAAACTGTCTCAGGAGAATTGGTAAACCCCTAATGACTGCCGTGCGCGGTGGGCGGCCCTTCCCTGAAAGAGGTCTGTGTCCCAGTGGTTTGGGCCGCGGCACTGAGTCCAAAAGTACGTGGTGAGCGCCGAGCTAAGGCGAGAATGGGTTCCGGAGCCGGAACCGCGGGAGGAACTGGAAATCGGTCTGCAGGCTGGGGGCCGCCCCCGGCTCTCGCCGCCGCGGAAGCGGCGAGCTGTTGCAGAAACTGCACGGCCCCTGACCTGGGGGCACTTGGGTCGAAAGCCGCCCCCGGGCCTAAACCCTTGGCAGAAGGGCCCAGGAGGACGTACCCCGGGACAGGTCAGCAGTTCAGTGTGATTATCCGGCTGCCTGCCGGCTTCCCCTTGAACCAACTGCGCGCGAATGTGTCCTGCACACTCCTGGTGAGAGACCGTGCTGGCCGCGCCCCTCTCAAGAAAGGGTGGGGCACACCTCTGGATGATGGCAGCCTTTTCTAAGCAGAATTCAGGGAGAAGTACACATAAGCATTTACTTTTCTTTTTGTAACATGCATTATCTGTAGGTTCAAATCTGTGAAGTGAGATTGGAAATTATGGCACCCACAACAATGCTTGGCAGATGAAATGCACGCAACTCTCTCAGGGACCAAGCTCTGTTTTAGGTCTCGGGGAGGCGGGCCTGTTTTTTGGAGTAAGATGGGGCTGGGGGAAGGAATGTTGGGGGGGGATTGGAGCCAAGACAAGAAGGTGTGGGACAGACTCCTGTGGATGCACGGAGGGAATAATTTCCCAGTTGGAGGGAAGGTATATGGGAGGAAATGTGTCCGTGGGGAAGAGCTGGAATATTAGAGATGCTGAGACAGAAAATGAGATGGAGGTGAATGTGATACAGGGTGCAGCCGCGGGGCGGGGCAAAAAGATTTGGAATGGTGTCCAGAATTCAAAGTGTATAGGAATATTGGAGAGACATATAAGATGTCCTCACCCCCCCCCTCCACCAGGGAGGAGGGACAAATAGAGCCAGGGCCATTGAGAGCTGTTTTGCATAGCAACAGTTTTGCAGCTGGAATGATTATTTAACATATCTATAACCTTTAACTGGTTTCATATAAATGTTAAATAGCTGTGGCCAAGTTTTGAGCCAGGGAGAAGGGAGTAACCCAGACGTGGCAGCCATTGAAGAGAGAGCCACGCAGTTTCAGCAAAGTAAGGGTCCCTGGTCCCCTCTTGGCCAGGTGAAGAGAGCCACGCGGTTTAGGGCAGTGAGGACCCCTGCAGTCATGTAGGGGAGTGCCACATGGTTTTTGGCAGAGTGAGGACCCCCTCTTGGTGAGGTGAAAGAGGGAGCCACATGGTTTTGGCAGGGTGCAGACCCCCTTTTTCCCAGGTGAAAGGGAAAACCATGCAGCTTTGCCAGAATGGAGATCCCTGCAGCCAGGTGAAGAAAAAAGCCACATGCTTTTGATGGAGTGCGAACCCCTGCAGCTTTGGTAGAGGATGCCCACGCAGCTTTGGGGTGGCCCCTTTGGCCACGTGGCTTGGAAAGCAGGAGAGACTTTGATTGGAACTGGCTACAAAGAACTCTTGCCAGTGGACCATGAGAGGGTACCACAGTACTTTGGATTAACTAGAGAGATCCTGCCTGCCTGACACAGCTGACGATACCAGTGGCCTGAAACACAGACGTGTGCTCTTTTCCTGATTTACGGTACCTGGAGTTGGGACAGTGGGAGAAGGGAGCGCTGTGTGGGTGTAGGTGTATACCCTAAAGGACTTTGATATTTTAGTGGAGGCATTAGGCCTAAATAGCATTAATAAACATTTCATTTCCTTTTCACAAATCTCTGGCATTGAGAGATGTCTTTTCAATTGGCGGTGGACAGAAGAGCCCAGTAGATATTAGTATTCCGTCCTTGGGAGGGGCCCCTGTTCTGTAGCAGATTTTGCATCCCTGAGTGGGCCAAATATTGCCCCCCCCCTCCGGACCTCTTGTTCGGTAACAAAGGGGCATTGCAGACTTGGGGAAGGGCCTTGGCAATGAGTTCTGGGTGGCCTCAGGGAAGGAGGGAGGAAGTCAGGTGAGGGGAAATGGCAAAGCTGCTGAGGGCTATATGGCTGCTCAGGTGTGTGGATATCTCTCCTGGTGTCTCTCGGTCTCCCCTGCCTTCCTTGGGGCTCTGTTCTGACTGGGCTCCTCCACAGCTTGATGAATCACCCAGGTAGCCATCTGTACACCCAACCGACTGCCCTTTCACTTTTCTAACACTGCACTGCCCCCCAACCCACGTGTTTTGTTTCTCCTATGGTCTAGTCCCTGCTTTCACCCACCCAAATGTCAGCCCACTGCCCATGACTCTGGTCAGACCAGCAATTCCATGTATCTGGGTGTGTAAGGTGAACTTGGTCTGTACAAAGCAGAGGGTTTCCTCTCTGCCCTCCCGAGCACTTACCCTTCCACTTCCTACCTCCACTCCCCAAAGACATCAAAACTCAAGTCACATTATATTCCCCCCCCCTTGAGAAACCTTATTTGGTTCTTGAACTTTGACCAGGGCGTCCCTGTGGAACTGGTGTCTCTGAGGTAGGGCGAGGAGTCCAGGTTTAAGAGCAGCCTCCCAGGTCACAAATGCATGTTCAAGGATGGGACCTTTCTGCATTGCCAGGCCCCTTTTCAGAAGCGGAAAGTCCGCAGGCTAGCCCCCTACCTCCCTCTGTCTTCCCTGATCCGGAGAGCTAGACTGTGATCACAATAGATGCCTCTGCCCTAGAGTCCACCAAATCCAAGCTGGTGATGCCAATGGAGGAGAGGGAGAAATGGAATATAGTGGACTTTCTGGGGAACCAGATCCTGCAGGATTTGGGCTTTCACTTCAGAATTTTCCTCCACTGCCTGGCCTCTCCTCATCTCAGAGGGAATGCTGGTGGGCTACAATGCTGCTGCAGGACAATCCTGAGTCAAGGGAGGTGTCTCCTCAACCTTGAGGACCACTTTCAGTGCAGCTAGGAGCAGGGGCAGGTTGAGGCATCCTTTCCCACTCAGATCCAGATGAAGTTAAGCCCCACCCACACCTGCTTTCCTCAGGTACCACATGGCTCCTCACTAGGCATACTGGTTCCCACCTGGCCCAGCTCAAGGGCCCACCTGGACTCCTCACTGCTCCTAATCAGGAATTGGTGGATTTAATCTTCGTCAGCAAAGAGAGCTCAGCTTCTTCCTGCAGGGTGATGCCCCTCATGTCTGAGAATCCAGCTGTGCCTCCAATAAGCCTACAACCTGCCCAGACCCAGCCTTCAGTTCTCTTCTCATCCAGAGTGTAAGCTTTTCTCTAGCCCCTTGGAGGTGGAAGCCTGCTGGAGGCCCCACCTGGCCTTTGGGGAAGATTCAGATTGTCTTCAGAGCCTCCCCCCACCCAAACACCCTTAATGGCAGAAGGGTTCTAGGCTGGGCTGAGCCCCACCACTCCTAGTGGGGAATTCATTTGGGTCTCATCTACTTCTTGTTGGAGCCCGTGGGCTGCCCTCTCTCCCATTTCTCCATGGACACCACCTCAATTCCATGTAAGGTAAGAATCCCAAGAGGAGATTGGAGAGGTTCTTATAAGGAAGTCTGCCTCATCATTTCTTTTCTGGAGTGAGACCTTGCAATACCTGCATAGCTGGAAAGAGCCCCTTGGGCTTCTTGCCAGAGGCCCAAGATCTCTCCAAGGAGCAGGGGCCTTCAGCCCTCCCTGCCAGCATTCAGGTGAGGGCTATTGTAGGTGGTAGGCATGGTGCTGAGGTAAAGGAAGGTCCTCTTCCTTTTCTTAGTTAAATCTAAGCTTCTTTAAGGTCTTAGCTCAGGTTGCCACTCAAGGAAACACTCTGTGACTTTAGGTCTCAGTCAAGCTCCTTTATGTCACACCCTCAGTAGTGTGCTGGGTCTTGACAGCATTTAGCTCTACTTGCCATGGAATCCCTCAAGGCCCTCCTCTATGTGCTCTGAGGACATGGACTGTCTGTTTCTGCTCACATGCAGCATTCCCAGCACAACGTGGAGGGTTTGGCATGTGGAAGGTTCTAATCTTGGTGGCCAGCCTCAGACTTAGTAAAGGGCAGGTAGTTAACAGGAGGGAAGGGTGTTCCAGGAAGGAGGTACACAAGTGGTTTGCATGCAAAAATTTGGAGAAGATGGTTTCAAGAGGGACAGTAGGAGAGAATGAAACCCACGGTGGGCAGGGAACCCTAGTCCAGAAGGAATTGACTGCTGAGGAATTCGGATTTTTGTCCTGAAACCTAGGGAGTTCTCTGGAGGTTTCTCATCCCTCTCCTGCCCAGGCGTGAGTTTCGTAAAAGGCATTTGTTGTCGCATTGGAGGCCAGGCTGGAGTGAGACTAGAAACAAGAAGGGATCTAAAGCTGGACAGGAGGGTTTCTGGCAGGGTCATGAGACTCCTATAAAGGGAGGGTCTGAGGACTTACTAACGGCTTTATGAGTGAGGGGTTGAGCATCTCTTTCAGTCTCTCCTCCGTAACCTGCCTTCACTGTAGAATTGGAGGTCTAGAATTGGACTGTATATAGGAATTATTTAATGATTGGGGCCTAAAGAATTAAGCTAAAAAAGGTTAGTGACAAGGGAACATAGTATAATTATAGGTTCTGTTCCATTCTTCCTAGTGAGAGCTGGGGATATGGCATTAAATCAATGCCGGAAACAGAACAGATCTTACAAGAAATCACTTTTTTTTAAAAAATAAAGATTTGGTGTCCATCTTATGCAGACATCCGAGTTCTAACAGTTCCTGAGAAAGCAGACCCGAAGGCATTCTTCCCTGGGAGACGGACTGTGGGAGTCCACAGGACTTGGGTGCTTTAGCTGATGTGCAGTCAGAAGCTGTGGAAGTGGGCATGGTCCAGGTAGGACTGTAAGATGCTGGGAGAAGGCACATTTCTGGCCTTGTTCATGGATGTAAAGCAGCATTCGGTGGTAGAGAAAATAAAGGCTGACCTAAGGTGGCTTTTCTGAGCTGTTCACCACAAAGAAAATTTCACATTGACTGAGGTCAGGAGAATGTGTTGAAATGGAACCTTGAGGCTTATTAGCTTACCAGAGATAAGAGGGCTGAAGAGGAGACAGTTCTCTTGGTTCACACTACGAAGCCAGAGCCTGCTGAGGACCACCCTTTGCTCTATGGGAGAGGGAATTCTGTATGTGGAGGAAACAGCAGACAAAAAGGGAATCTGTGCCTCCAGAAAGCCTCTTCCAGGTCACCTGGACCCCCTTTTATCTTTATGAGCCCTGCAAGGTGCTAAGTGGAATTGTCAACCAGAAGGCTTAGACTAACTCTGGATCCAAGTAGGTCAGGACAACAGAAAAGGTTAGGAAGGCCTAAGTATCAACCTCAGTAGGTAGGATAGCTATGGAGGAATGAGCCTCCCTGTTCTTTATAAAGATTTTATTTATTTATTTTTAGAGAGATGGGAAGGGGAGAGAAAGAGAGGGAGAAAAACATTGTGCGCAAGAGATAAATTGATCAGTTGCCTCTCCCACGTCCCAACTGGGGACCTGGCCCACATCCCAGGCATGTGCCATGACTGGGAACTGAAACAGTAACCTTTTGGTTCATAGGCCAGCATTCAATCCACTGAGCCATACCAGCCAGGGCCCCAGATCCTTTAATACAGATCCCTGAGGTGTCCATTTTCCCCCTTTGGGAGAGTGAGAGGTGGGGCAGAAAGTGTTAACGTAAAGGCCATTTCTTTCCTTCTTTGCAAGTGTGATGATAACAGGAGCCTTGTTGCTATACTTTTCACAAGCTGAGATGAGCCATTTTTTTCCAAGCACAGATTTCTCATGCTGTACCTCTGAGGATGCTCTGGTTTGCTGGCCAAGACTATCATTAAAAGTGTAATATATCACCACTTTTAGCTCTCACGGTCTCCTTCAGCCTGCTCCTCCTCCACCTCCCTTCTCTCATTAACGCTGCCATCACAAACTGCTTTCCCTTCTAGGGCTCCAAGACCTCCTCTTCTTCCTCTGTCAGGATTTGCTGTGACGTAAAAAAGGCAAGAACCCACTTACCTGCCTAAGACTAGGTTTTGTCTCACACCCCATTTTCAAAATGTCAGGCACCAAATAAAACCTTATTTATGCTTACATCCTTTCTATTTTGAGGACTGAGCCCCAGCTTTTTGGGGGAAGGGAGTAGTATAATTTTGTTTAGCTAGTTTCCATTAGTTTCTCCCTTATCGTATCCCCCACAGGTGAAACTGGCTCAAGGCGGTTTTGGTTAGATTTTTTAAAAATAGAAGAAAGTCTTCTTTTAAATATTTTCTTTTATGCCTAAAGATATCACCCTGTAGCCTCCCTCTCCTGATTGGGAAAAGAACTTGTCTTAGTTCTTTTCATCTTTGGACTCGCTGCTACTCTTTAGAGCCCTAGGAAGGAATAGAATTCAACCCGCCTTTCCACATAACTATATAGTTCAATATGATTCGATAGCGACTAGCCCTGCATAGCCATTTAAAATCAATTAAAATTGCAGTTCCTGAGTTTCACTAGCCACATTTCAAGAGCTCAAAAGTCATATGTAGCTAGTGATACCTACTGTGCTGAGAGCACAGACTTAGTGCACAGCCGTTGGTGCAGAAAGTACCTTTAGACCTGGTGTGGAGGATTCATATCCCTGACACCCCCTCTTTGTAATCCCACTTTATCGGTCAGTAAATATTTGTAACCACTTCACCGTTAAAGGATAACTTTCAGAGAGGGTCCGGGATTCAAGGTGGGAAATAACAGGGAATCTGCAGGTCTCATAAAAGTTTCAGGAGGCATGGCATGGTGGCCAGAGGTTGATGGCCAATAGCAGGGCATTCTTAGCTTTTAAGGAAGTACTTTATCGGCTGCTGTTAATGTGTACCATCCCAGAGCCACCCACAGACTCCGATGCTTCTAATGTGTTGGTTCTGCACAATAATTAAAAAATGAAATAAGACTGTCCCTTGCTGAAAGTGATCTTTTTTTATTACTTATCATTTCCAGGTCTTGATTTCATATTCTGCTTTGTCATAGTCCTGTTCTCCCAACTCTCAGTGACATAGGCAGCTCAAATGTTTAAGAAAGGTTTACTGACCATGCCACCTACACGCCAAGAGCTGGGAGAAGTCTGGGTCCTATCAGTTAACCTGCTGAAGTTAAGACTACATTTAGTCAGGTACCAACTAGGTATGGCTATTCTTCCACTGAACACTTTGGAACACCTATGCCAGGCACTGGCTGTAGGGCCCAAGTGAGTCTGGTAATGGCATATGTGTGGATATGACTGGTTCCCTGAGTCTAAACCAGTGGTTCTCAACCAGGGATTACCTTGTTTCCTCCCTCCCTCGACATCTCATCTGGTCATGTCTAGTGACATCTGTTGTCACAACCAGTGGAGAAGTGCTAGTGGGTAGACTCCAGAGATACTGCTAAGCGTTCTAAAATGCATAGCCCCCCCTCCCGCCACCCAAGAATGACCACACTCAAAATGTCAATAGTGCTGAGGTTGAGAAACTGGTCTAGACCACAGCATGGATCAGTTTTCCATGCCAAGTCTAACGATGAGGTCCAGGTTGGATAGGATGGTAAGGCTAGCCAAGTGTCTGAGAAACTGGGAAGGAAAAAACTGGGAGTCTGTGGAACAGTGGCCTCCCGCTGAAGGGCAGGTATAACTGGAGTGTGTTTAGCTGCACCAGAAGGCTAAGAGCCAAGGTTGTAGTGCAGTTGGAGTTGGGGATTTCACATGTGTAGCAAGTCCGTGTGAAGAGGAGGTCCTGGGTACAGCCACAGGAGTAAAGAGTTAGTTCAAGCAGTCTGACTTGTGATACAGCGGCCAACAGCTGGACCTAGCAGGGAAGACATTCAGTAAACAGGCGGGCATCTGGCGGATGCGGGTATACTAATTTTTCTCAAAATTTTTGTAACCCATACCTCTACTTTTCACATCTAAAAATCTTATATTCTTTAGTGATATTTAAATTTTCAAAACGAAGTATCACAACTAAAATGAAATAAAAATATGGTAATTTTGGAAGGCAAAACTTTATTCAGGTGTTGCGGTAACCATTCACAGTTAAACCTAAATTTTTTTTCCTGGGTGGTATAAAAGATTCAACACAATGCTAGCTTTTTAAACAACACCCTTGCACTGTTTTATCCCCAAGCTAGATATGGCGGCGGGGGTGGGGTGGGGGGAGCTTTTAAAATGTAAGGAGGAAATGGAATAATGAGTGGAATGAAGTCTTCTGTGTTTAGACACCTTACATCATAACGTGGGAACATTATGGTAAAATCGCGTGTGCTTATTGTAAAAATCCAAACCACTGAAAAGAACAGGAAGGAAAATAGGGACTGGGTTGTTTCCCCTCCCACCGCTTGTCCCTGTAAGCCCCTTCCAGGTACACAAGGACACCCTCACACCACACTCACCTGCAGCCATACCACACACACCTGTGTTGGGAAAGACAGGGTGCCTGAGAGGCTTCAGTAAGAGTCACATTGCACATGAAGTTGTCCCACAAACTGTCAACTGTGAAAGCTCAGAGGAATTAACACTGCCCTCTCCCCAAACAGGAAACAGTCACATTTTTTAAAGGACTTCAGGAAGATAGCAAAGTCATCTGAATGGCACACACTGCTTTTAAAGAGGGTAATGAGGGTGAGGAGTGCTCAGTTTCGGGGCGGGGTAGGCCCCATATGTTCAGAGAACATCTGCCAGCCAGCCAGCCAGCCAGCCAGGGCAGGGGGCTCCCACGCCCCTGCACACAGCCCAGAACAAGTCCTTCATCTGTGACAGTGAACTTCTGTCAGCAGAGCAGCTGAGCAGCCGCTGTCCTCACTGGGCTTTGGGAATTATAGGGGTTCCTCTCCACCTGCAGGGAAGAAGGAGGAAGGTCACCCTGACTTGCTCCTGGTCCTTCCCAAACCCAGGTAGTGGCTCCCAGGAGTGCCTTCATTACGCCCTCCGTGCCTGGTTCCAGGCCTGCTGGCGAGTGCAGTGAGCCAAAGCCAGGGAAGTCCCCTGCCTCAGTGCTCTGCCTCCGTGGATTCTGTGGCACCCAGCAGCACTTGGGAACACCTGGGGCCTCCTCTCCCCAACCCGCCACCGCACAGTCACCTGGTGCTTGCTCATAAGGTTCCTTATTCCTGCCTGTGGGAAAGAACACAAAACAAGAGATGAGGTGAGTGGTGGGTAGAGGTGGGGGCCTGGGTCTCCACCTCCCCACCTCTCCCCTCTGGGCCATTTGCAAGGTCAGCCCAGCAGTCTCCCGGATGGTGGGATCCTCAGGGCCTCAGGGTGTGGGGCAGGGCCTTAATAGTAGCTGCTGCTCCTGGAACAGATTTAGCTGCAGGGATGGGGGCAGAACCTTCCTCCCTGTGGGCTGGACCGGCTGGAGGAGGGCCACCCACTTTGTTCCCATCCCACCTACCTTGAAGGTATCTCCTGGTCAAGATCACAACTCCCACCACGAGCAAGAAGAGGAGGGGGCAGGTAACCATGGCAATGAGTCCTTGACTAGAGGGCGGTTCTAAGGAAGGCAGAGAAAAGGGGGCAGCACCCCAGACAGTGAGACTATCTCTGAGGGCTCTGGGACCATCCCTGCCCTCATTGCCCCCTCCCAGCCAAGCCCAGTGCCTCACCCCAAGCCACGGTGAGCACGTGGTTCAGGCCAGAGTGCTGCACATGGCAGGTGTACGCAGCCTCCTCCCCGGCTGGCACCTGTACAGCAGCCCATGTCTGGTAGGTGCCGTCCCCGCTGGGGCGTGTCTCCACGTACTCAGTCTCCAGGGCCAGCTCCTTCTCACCCAGCCACCAGCTCAGTGAGATACCCTTCGGGTAGAAGCCCAGGGCCCAGCACCTCAGTGTGGCACCCCTGTCCTGGATTGGATGCCTTGTCACCTGCACTGTGGGTGGCTCTGCAGAGAGAGGTGGAGGGAGGAAGGCTGGTAAGTGGCCACTCTGCCTGACCCCCTGCTTGATCCAGGCTCCTCCAGCACCTTCCATGGTGGAGGACAGGGAGCAGATGGGGACTGGTCTCTCCTGGGGAGGCACTCAACCAGTATTGGAGGTAGGGATGACCATTGCCAACCGTTCCCAAGGGGCCTTGTCTTGGGAATTCCCACGGTGGCGATGTAACTTCCTGACCCCACCTCCAAGGGAGTCCTAGGTGGGGCTGTTGGGTTCTATACTGACACCCCCTTCCTTCCCGCAGACACCCTAGGGTTTTCTTAAGAGACTACAAATTTCCTGTGATCTGCACACAGCAGGGCCTGATGGGAGGCTGCTGACTGAAGTCAGGAATGATGCCCCTCGTCCCTCCCTCCCCTGAGAACAAGCACGGCTGTGAGCATGAGCTCTGGAGCTGGACAGCCGGGTTCGAAGCCGGCTCCACTCCTGCCCACGAGCCTCTGTCTCTCCAGGCCTGGTGGGGATCTGCCATTCCTTCCTCTCAGAGTGGTTCTGTAGGACAATCTAAGTGTGACTGTTTTGTGTGTCACCTCGACTGGGCTGTGGGCATGTCCCGGCATTTGGACAGTTTTCTGGGGGAGATTCACATTTGACTCTGTGGACTCAGGAAAGCAGCTGGAGATCTGAACAGGACAGAGAGGCTAATGGGGGGGAACGCCTCCTGCCTGATTGCTCAGCTGGGACAGGGGTCTCTTCCTGGGTCATGCACCTGCCAACACTTGGACTGGAACTGCACCATCAGCTCCCCCAGGTCTCCAGCTTGTCGACTGCAGATCTGGGAACTGCCAAGCCTCTGTAATTATGTGAGCCAGTTCCTTACATCACATCTCTTCCTCCCTTTATACATGCAATACAAACCCTGTTGCTTCTGTTTCTGCGGAGAACTGAGCAATGGACCAGGTGAAGGAGGTAGGAGAACCCCTGGTGCTGAATGATAGTTTAATGACACGGTGCTGTAGAGAGGCATCGGCCATTATTACCTTTCTCGTACTGGGCAAGAAACTGAGGCACAGAGAGGGCAAGTAACTTGCCCAAGGTCACACAGTCAGCAAATCCTGGAACCAGGATGTGTATCTGGAGGCTGTGCTCAGGTACCTGAGCTCTGCGCTCATACTCACCCGCATCTTCTCTTCCTGACACTGTCCTGACCTCCTCTGAGGAGTATCCTCTCTGCTCCCTCAGCTGACACACACCCCACTGCTCAGTCAGCAGACATGCACGGTGTGCCGTGCGCCCTGACCAGCCCCGTCCCCCGGCAGCCTGCGGCCTCCACTCGCACCCCAAGCACCCACCTTTCTCAGTGTCCAGCCCAGCCTTTACCTCACCAGCCCTGCTGGCCAGGGTCAAGAGCTTAGGGTGCACCCAGGTCTGGGGAGCGTGTTTACGGGCCTTGCATGCTGGGGGGGGGGGTAAAGGGCCTCAGCTTCCCCAGAAGTCCCCAGTGGTCTAGGAGTGGGGAAGGATACATTTCCCATGGAGCAGAACCACAGGATGTGAAACCCCAAAAGGACTTGATGAACCACCAAGTTTAACCCACTAGCTCTATGGATAAAGAAAAGGAGGCTGAGCCCTGGCCAGTGTGTCTTGGTTGGCATGTCAAGTTTGCTCCCTGGTCAGGGTGTGTACAGGAGACAGCTGGTCAATGTCTCTCTCCCCTCCCTCCCTTCCCCTCTGTCTAAAATCAATAAGCATGTCCTTGGGTGAAAAATTTTTTAAAAAGTCATCCTCTTTCTTTAAAATTGAAAAATATACATGAGGCTGAGTTGGGGGGGTTATTCCCCAGGACCACACTTGGACAGGGGACTTGAACTCCTCACCCACCTCACCTGGAGTGAGGGCCTGAGGTCTGGACTCTCTTCCTGCTCTGGTGATTGGCTGTCTTCCGAGGCCTCAGCTGGCTTACCTAAGCCAGGGTGACACAGTTTACCCCACCCCAGGCTTTTCTGTCAAATGGGACAGCTGTGGAGAAGGGGAGCATGGGGCCACCCTCTGCATTGCTGCAGGCTGGGCCTTACCTCTCCGGGTGAGGATCTGGCTTCCCAGCTCCAGATACCTGCGCAGAGAGGTGAGGCAGAGGCTTTCCAGGTAGGCCTTGTCATACTCCGCGTAGCAGCGCTCTGAATCCAACACGCGCTTGGTCTGCACGGCCACAGGCTCGGCTGACACCCAGCTCAGAGTCTCCAAGTCCAGGGACACATGGTCCTGCCCATCAAAGCCAAAATGCCAGAAGCTGCTGGAGAGGCTGTCCTCCTGGATATCACAGCCGAACATGCGCTGGGCACTGTGTATGCCTGTGCATGGGCGAGCAGGCTGTGGTGAGGGGGAGCTGCAGGGCCCAGGAGCCCACCACCCACAGGAGCCTCCAAAATGTGGAGGGGCGGGGTGTCAGCATTTTAGAAAATGCTCCTGAGGTCATTTTTATGAGCAGCCAGGACTGAGAAACTGGCTGGGCCTCTCCTGTGGGAAGAATACTCAATTTCACAATGAGACACACCAGTACTTTCTATGCTAGTGAGATAATTCGGTTGCTGATGGGTGTAAGATGCCTTCAATAGTAATGCAATTTTAGAAGGGCGCACCTGGCTGTTCACACTGATTCCAGGAGCCCTGGACTGAGGCACAGCCCTTCCCAGTCTTGGTCCTTTACATCTAGTTCTGGAGCCTTTGGGACCCCAAGGCTTTTAGTCATTTGGGAGTCTGGGCACAGCCAGAGAGAGCAGTATGAAGAAGCTGCCTCCACAGAGTGTGAACACAGCGCCGCAGTGGGTGTGAGCTCCGGCTGCTAAGCGAGGAGGCTGAGGCTGAGAGAAAGGCTCCTGTCCCTTGCTGACGTTGGGCAGAACAGGTGTCCTTATCTGGGTTCTGTCTCCTACCCTGCGTTGTTTGCCTATTTCAAGTTTATCTGGCTTCCCTCCCTTGTCTGGCACAGAGCATGCCCAGGGGTAGGTGTGACTTGATACACTTGGGAAGGGTAAAGAGTGAGGCTGGGAAAGGTGTGGAACCCTGGTGAGCCAACAGGGGACGCATCGTGAGCTCCCAGTGCCTTTGGATGCTTCCTGCACTGGCTTGTGGGCCAACTGCTGGAGTCGCAGCTGATGCTGAAGGCCCCTATGACTCCTGCTTGGCTGTGGGGTAGGAGACTGGGAAGAGCCATGCCTCAGGAGCGTGCCTGCACCCTCGGACAGGCTGGATGGCTGGACGGAGCAACCACTCTTCCCTAACGGAAGGTAGGGGGTAGGGGGCCCGCCTGACGCACCGCCACTCTGGTTGTAGTAGCTCATCACGATCCACAAGTTCACCTGCTGCACCTCCGCCCAGGCCCTGTACTTCTGGGTCTCTGTCTCCCAATACTGGGTGTCCATGGATGCCATCCATGGGGCCTGGGGCTCGGCCCTGCCCACACGACTGTCATACCGCATGAAGGGCTGGTCGTCCACGTAGCCTACAGCCAGAAACCAGGGGAGGCCAGGGCCCGGCTCCGACAGGGTGAGGTAGTGGTAGTGGAGGGAGTGCGTCCCTGTGAAAACAGACGAGTTGAGGCTCACACTCACTGCCAGGCTCTGCGCCAGGGGTTGGGGCGAAAGCCCACCCAGAGTTTTCGCTATCCTGAGTGAGAGCAAGAACTGGCAGTTTCATTTATAAAAACAGGGCATCTGAATGGTTTAACTAATCACTTACTCAGACATTGAGGCCAAGGTCCATACCCTCAGGCTTATGACTTGACTCCCAAACAGTTCCTCGGCTCCCCAGGGGGCGCCCCCTCACTCATACTTTACACTCCTAACTGGTGAGCTAGTAAGTGTGGTTGGTCATCTGGTTTCCCATCTCACAAAAGGTGCAATTTTTTTTAAAAGTTGTTTGTTTGGAAGCTTAATTTATGTGGATTGTTCATCCTCCAGAGAAGCCTATGAAGGTTGGCCAGTATCCTTTGCCTGACCCAGGACTGGCTGGCCCCTGGACTCCCTGCGGGCTGATCTCGTCCAAACACTGCTGCAGCCCGCTTCCCACCTGGTCTCCAAAGCACCAACTGATCCTCTCAACTCCACGCTGGAGAAGAAATCCACCCAGCAGTCAGTCCCAGCTCAAGCTATTAAAGCAAATGCTGTATCTTTAAAAAGTCAGCCTACCTTTCTCAGGGATAGCCGCAGCTCACTCCCTTAACCAACTTTTAAAGTTTTTGCTCAAATGCTACCTGATTCTTAGCCAGGTAGTCTTCCTAGCCCACCCATGGAAATATTTATACCCCTCAGGTCCCCCAGCACTTGGGTCTCTGAGTTATTCTCCAGCGCATTACCACCTTCTGGAGAATCTTTGCTCTTTACTTGTCTGTCTTACTGATAGTCTCCAAGAGCAGGGATTCCTGTAAGGATTGTTCTTTTGTTTTCCCAGCGCCTAGAACAGCTTTCTGCACACAGTAGGTGCTGCATGTTTGAATACACGAATGGGAAAGTTGAGTCAAACCCATCACAGAGCTGCCAGCCCCCAGTTCTGCTAGTCTCTGCCCAGACCCCCAACCTGAGGTTCCCTCTGTCCTCAGCACAGCCTCCCCTCTCTTCTCTGGGCCAGCTTCTCTCTTCCCTCCAGGAAGCCCTGCGATGCTGCTCCAAGATCCCTCACAGGGGGTCTCCATGTGCCCTGAGAATGTTGTGGGTTTCGTGAGGGGGGGGCAACACATCTGACTGTTACCGCTATTCCCACGGGCCTGAGGGAACATCGTGCTTGGCAGGCAGGAGCATTTCCTGTGTTTGTTGAAATGGACAAAAAGCCTGAATGGCAGTGAAAATAGTCACAGCTGTCATTTGGAAGTTACCCCTGTGTGCCCTGCCCTGGGCAGCTGCTTGTCCCCAAAGCCCTCTCTGTTATCCTGAGGCTAACCCGAGGACATCGGTGTGATTGGCCCCATTTTGCAGATGAGGTAACAGGCTCAGGGGAGACCCAATATAGCCCCCAAAGGCAAAGGCACTAGGAAGAGGGGAGCCAGATTCTCCCCCACACCTGCCACCTTCTAAGCTCAGGCAGGAAAGGGGCACTGTCTTCTCCCAGCTGGTGGAGCTTCCTGTGGAGGCAAGGGGTCAATGTTGAGTGTTGGAGTGAAAGGCTGACCAGCAGGCCCCCTGGGAAATGGCTGGCTTCCCTCTCAGGTTTCCTAGCAAACCAGAGTCCAGATCAGTGGTGGAGCTTCTGGGCTGGGGGCTGAGAACCCGTACACAGGCCTTGGGGGAACAGAGACCTTGCAGCAGCTCCACCTCCCTGGGCGTGGGGAAGGGCAAAGAGCCTGTGTCCTCGGGTGGCTGCTGGGCGTCTCAGGCCCTTGAGTTTCTGGTCCAGAAGCATAGTGTGCTGGGCTGAATACTGGCCCCTCAGATACCCCTGGAACTTGTGTACGTCGCCCTCTACGGTAACAGGGAGTTTGTAGGTGTAATTAAAGGCTCTTGAGATGGGGACATTATTCTGAGTTGTTTAGACAGGCCCTAAATGTGTCCTATAAAAGGGATACATTTTATAAAAGGGAGGCAGAAGGAGATGCCCTAGCGATCAGAGGACAAGGTAACATGAAGATGGAGCACAGAAAAATCAGGAAGCACTACAGGCCAAGGAATGCAGCCCGAGACTCTGGAAAGGGAAGGAACTGGATTCCTCCTTCCAGCCCTGCAGGCAGCCAGCCCTGCTCACACCACAGTGAAGCCCGTTTTGGAGTTGTGAGCTCTGTAACTAACTACAAGAGAATAAGTGTGTTTTGTCTTAAGCTGTCAGGTTGTGGTCATCCCTTATAGCAGGTACAGGAAATGAATATATGTAGCATTGAACTAAAGCCTGTTGTGTCCTGTGAGTTTGGGAGCCAGTTCACACCTGTGTGTGTGAAGGTCATGGCTGCTGCCCTGAGACAGAGAGAAGAGGATGCACAGTCTGGGAGGAAGGCTGTCCTTGGACAGCTGCAGTGAGTCCAGAGTCTCAGCCCCACCGAGACTGAAGTCTGACGGATGGGGAGTGTGGGGTGAAGGGATTCTGTAGGGTGAAGGGACCCTGGCATTCCACCATGGAAGCAAAGAGGACACAAAGGTGCTTACTGCTCTTCCCAGGTGTGGGAAGGCGACAAAGAGCAAGTGATCCCAAAGTCAGGCTTGGCTGGACAGGGAGCGACATGCACCAGGTTGTCCTGCTGGGGCACGATCTGCTCACTAGATAATGTGACTACAGCAGTTTCCCTTCTACATGGTCTTACTTTCTATGGGTTACCTGTGCTCAGCCACGGTCCGAAAGTACTGAATGGAAACTGCCAGAAATGAACAATTTGTAAGTTTCAAATTGCACGCCATCTGAGTGGTGTGATGAAATCTCCAGCCATCCCACTCCTCCTGCCCAGGACGTGAATCATCCCCTTGTCAGGCGGAGCCTCGATGTGTAAACTCGCTGTCTGCCCGTCACTTAGTAGCCCTCCCGGCTCTCAGGTTGGCTGCGGGGTTTGGCAGTGCCTGTGCTCAGGGGGCCTTTATTTTACTGCACAACGGCCCCAAAGCACTAGAGTAGTGATGCTGGCGATTTGGGCGTGCCCGTGAGGAGCCTTAACGTGCTTCCTTTCATGAAAAGATGAGAGTTCTTAATTTAAGGAAACAAGAAAATTGTGTGCTGAGGTTGGTAAGATCTATGGTAAGATGATAAGATTGAATCTTTGGTCTGTGAGATTGCCTAATTTATAAATTAAACTAACGTAGATAGCATGTATAGGAAAAACATAGTATACACAGGGTTCAGTACTATCAGTGCTATGGGCATCCACTGGGGATAGTGGAATGTGTCCCCTACGGATAAGGGGGCAGTATAGTATTTAATGCCAGCTGCTTTAATGGCCAGTTATTTTTGGTTAAAAACGAGGAACAGTCCATTAATGTATTATTTTTTTAATTTACAAAACATCTGGGTACTGAACTCTGTCCCAAGTACTTACAAGACTGGCTCATTTCACCCTCATAACAACTTTCTCGGAAAGGTACTATTGTACCCATCCAGGACAGACGGGGAACCTGAGCCACAGAGAAGCAAAGTCATTTGCCACGCCCACTATAGCAAAAGCAGGGCCAGATGGCACACACCTACCCTTTAGTGAACACACTTCTGGCTCAACCGTGTCCACCCTGGCAGCCCAGTGGGGACGTCCCCGCCGTCCCATTTGGTGAGGACTTTCTGACCAGCTACTGTGTATCTGGCCCTCTCCATGGCACTGGGGGTGCCGGCATAAGCAGAACAGCCCTCCACGCCTATTCTCAGCAAGCTTATGTGAATGTAGGATAGGCAAGATAAGTGAATAAACTGTACAACAGGCTGGACAGAAGGAAGTGCTGAAGGGAAAACAATAAAGCAGGTATATGAAATGGTAGGGAAGGGGTTTAAAAATTTTAGATAGAATGGTCAGGAATTGCCTTCCCGTACAGGAAACTTTGAGGAAGAGCCAGGCATGTAAGTCTGGGGGAGAGCCTTGCAGCAGGGGAAAGGCCCTGAGGCAAGGGGTGTTTGGGGCCTGCTGTGGTAACACAGGGGAACAAAGTGGTGCTGTGACTCTGTGTGGCACTAGGGACAAAGGGAAGGGCTGAATGCTGGATTCTTAGGCGTGTGCAGATGGTGTCTGGAATGGCCCTCCCTACCACGGAGCCCTGGTTCCTGGCCATGACTTCTGCTCTGCTCAGGACTGCTGCACCCGTGGCCTGGTCCCAGCACTGCATGCCCATCCCAGCAGTCGGGGCCCCTTTTGAGGACAAGCTCACAATTGTGGCCCTTCACTCAGCTGATTGCCAGGTACTGCCTCGCATGTGCCCAGCGAGGAGCCTGCCATCTCTCCTGCCTTGAAAATCCCACTGCTGTCTGCTCCACCTGCCAGATGGTCCTGGGGGCCCAGCCTGCTCCTTGGGGGGCCTCACACACTGCCTACATCCCTCTTTTGCTTCAGGAAGATGGTCAGAGCTGTGATTAGACTCCCACATGTTCACTGGGCTCAGGAGGGACCATCACGCCTTGGGCTCCAGCCTGGAATATAGCAGAAATTAGTTGTGGGAGCAACCACAAGGCCTCCTCGCTGGCTCTGGTGGTCCCAGGTGCCACCTCTGCCTGGCTGTAGTCAGTGTCAGGCACTGTGGGGCCACAGCAGGGGGAAGTGAGGGACATGTGGCTGCTGTGCAGGGGAATTTGGTCCTGCTGCAACATGGCTGAAGGAAGTGGCCACACACCCATTGCTGCCTCAAGGGCCTGCCTGTGCCATCGGCCCCTCACTGTCCCTCCCTGGTCACTGGGCCATGTGGCCAGCCCCTCCGTGGGCAGTCCTGCACCCCTGAAGCAGTCTCCGTCTTCCTCTGATTGTGGTGGGGAGGGAGGTGCCTGGTCCCTTCCCTCCCTCCACCCTAGGAGTCTCATTTTGCCTGTCCCATCTCGACACAATCCACATGGCACTGCTGCTCTCTAGCTTGTGGCCTTGAGGGAGGCAAGCCTTCCTCCACTGTCAGTGGGAGTCTCACAGCACTGGAACATTCCCTGAGGTAATGAACGTGAGGCACAAGTACAGGGGGCCCCCAGACATCACCTTCCCAGTCTCTCCATCCTGTTCAGAGGGGAGAGGCGGGCCTGGGAAGGAAGGAAGTGGGTGGGGAAAGCTGCCTGAGTGAGGAGCCCACTCTCCGGAGACCAGCCCAGCACCCCTAGGCAGCCTTGGGAGGCTCTGGCCTCTGTGTCCCCCAAACTAGCATAGTCCCCATTCCCCGAGCCAGTCCACCAGACTCCCGGACTGAAGACACGCCCTCCTGCAAGTGGGGGCTCCTGGACTCTGCCATCCTGTTGGACCAGCAGGTGGGCTGGGCCTTACCTCCAGGCCACGGCTTGTTTTCTGGCTTCAAGTTGGCCAGTTATGCCATCAAGACCTTTGCTAAGGAAGCTGGACGATCGACTATCACAGGCAGCGCCCAGGGGCTCTCTACAAGGGAGAAATGGAAAAGGGAAGTATGAATCTCCAGGCACAAATATCCTATACACCCTCGCGTCTGCCACGAGGAGAGAGGGTATGGAATGACAATTAGAGGCATGTTGGAAGCAAAGAAGGACCCGGGAGCCTGGCCTCAGGAGTCACCGGAAACTTCCCCAGTGCGCAGACACAAAGTCAACAGGGGCAGTGCTGGGCCTCAGTGCCAGGTGTGCTTCCTGAGCTTTTTAAGTACTGATGCATGGTGGGATTGGGGGGATTTTTTGTTGAATTTTTTTATTGTTCAGATGCATGGTGTTTTTTTACTTGCGTTTCCTATAAGGTGGGCCCTGACTGTTACCACTTAGAGGGGAGGGAAGGCAAGGCTGGGCTGCCCTTCTTCTCCCCCAGTTATCACCCAGCAACTAAATCTGACAACCTTGGATTTAGTTGTTCTGCAGGAAGGGGCACTGGACACTGGCAGATGTTGAAAGCTCCCAGGTGCTGCTCATGTGCTGCCAGGTGGGAGCCACGCCTCCTGGCCCCCGTGCACACCCCATCAGCACTGTCAGCCCTGACCTCTCCCCTTGTAGTATCACTGGTCTGAAAAACATCTACTGAGAACCTACCACTTGCCAGGCACAGAGCCAGCACGGGGTGGTGGTGTGGGGACAGAGATGACCTGAGGCAGACATGGCCCCAAGGGTGGTCAGGTCCAGCAGGGAGGGGGAACAATTAAACAATCAAACAACTAGCTCCAGTTGGAGCAGATGAGTGTGGCATGTAGGAGGTACCAAGTGCCGGGAATGCCGTGGGGACAGGAGGGTGCTGGGTCAGGGGTTTTATAGGCTGAGACCCAGAGGAAACCTCACCAGCTGTGAGTTTCCAGGCGGTGGAGTGGGTGAGGAAGAAAGAACATTCTAGGCTAGGGAGTCTTCAGTCATTACCCCCTGGACCAGCTGCATCAGCATCACCTGGGAACCTCCATTCTTAGGACCCAGCCCTGGTGAGTTAGAAACTCGGGAGGTAGGGCCCAGCTTTCTGCAGTGCACAAGCCTTCTGGGCGACTCTAAAGTTTGAAAACCACTGCTCCTGGCCGAAAGAACGAGCAAAGCAGGAATGCCCAGAGGAAGACCGAAAACTAAGGAAATCCGGGAAACTAAGGTCGAAGGCAGACTGAAAAATTTCAAGAAATGAGTCTGGGGAGGAAAGAAAGGGCTCTATGACCTCTCCGTGCCTCAGTTTCTCCATCATAAAGTGGGGGATAACAGGACTGTTGTAAGGGTTATAACTTAATATTGCAACATTATAACAAGTTAATACTGCAACATGCCTACAATTGTGTCTCATGTGAGGGGCTGCTGTTCAAAGCATCTGTCAAATTAGTCCACAGGAAAGGCCACGTTGGTGCAGGTCCCCAGGCCTGGAGTTCAGGGGCAAGGTCTGGGCCAGAGAAAGGACACAGCTGTGGTCAGCACGGAGGGAACCCTGAGCCCATGAGCCTGCCATGGAAGGGAGGGCAGGGGAAGCGCAATGAGAAGGGCCTGCAGAAGCACCTGAGGAGGAGGGAGGGAAGGGTAGAGGGAGACCACGGGAAGTCTCAGGGGTCCCAGCCCGTCAAGTCCCCTAGGACCTCTCAGTGAGGTACACTAGCCTCTGAGGTCCCTCCCTGAGCCCGCCCTTTGCATGGCTCCTTTCTCAGTGCCAGCAGCACACCCAGCCCGATGCTCGGGCTGACATCCGGGAGCCCCCCATCCTGGTCTCACCCCATGACCCCTAACTCCACCTTTGCCTTAGCAGCCAGCTCTGTAATTGCCCATCTTAATTATTCTGTCTCTAGTTGTCTTGGTCCCGAGGGCCACTGAGTACTTCTGCCTTCTTGCCCCTGTCATCCGGTCAGGACGCTCTGCCTTGGCTCTTGCCCAGGGGCAGCAGGGGCTCCAGAGTCAGGCCCCTGGGGTCCAAGTCCTAACCAGCCAGTGGGGCTTTGTGTGACCTTAGGTACTCTGAGCCTCGGTTTTCCTGTGTTTACCATGGAGATACACTGAATCAGTGTAGTGTGCCATGAGGTTCAGCTGCCTGCTGCAGCACTCCCAAGTCTGTCCCCTAAAAACCACTTCCTCACTACTCAGCTCCTGACTGGAAGGCGGGCATCCAGGACCACTGTGAAGGGGCCTGCCAGGGACATCTGGCTTTGTCCCCTCCATGTGCCGTCTCCCTCCTACAGTTTGGCTCACAACTGAGGTTACCCCTCCACTTCTTCCTGCCTCCTTGGCTTAGCGTCCCATCCCCCTGGCCAGCCCTGGCCCTTTCCCTGCACCAGGCTACAGGGCCTGTGCGATACACCCATGACCATGACTGCCATGCACAACGGGAACCACCTGTGTGCCCCACAGTGCACCAGGGAGGGGCTGTAAGAGGGGCATGGGTTCTCACCCTGGGGTCCGTGAATCCCCCAGGTTGTGTGAACCTGAGAACTCGAGTTCCAGATCCTCAACTCGAGGGAAAAAGAGAACCTCTTTCTTTTCACAGACTTCTGGCTGATTTCTAGCCTCTCCTCTCATGATGATAGAAGGCGCAATGCACAGCAGAGTCAGCAGAACCTGCGCTTTAGTTCCATACAAGCCACAGGTGTTTCTGAATCCCTGACAGCTGTTGGGGACACCTGGGAACATGCTTTCCCCTCCTCATTACTTCCATACAATGGGAGTTGTTAGCCCTGCTGCTGTGCATTATTAAATGGAACTTAGACGCACATATACTACATTTCACGAATTTATATTTCTAGGTTAAAAAATTTTAAATAATATTTATTTATCTTTAGAAGGGAAGGGAAGGAGAGAAGGAGAGAAATATCAATGTATGGTTGCTTCTGGTGTACCCTCTGCTGGGAACTGGTCCCTGCTGGGAACTGGCCTGCAACCCAGGCATGTGCCCTGACAGGGAATCGAACCTCCGTCTTTTGGTTCACAGGCCCGTGCTCAATCCACTGAGCTACACCAGCCAGAGCTTAGGTTAATTTTTTAATAGCTTTCTTGAAACATAATTAGGCCCCTTTGTATTCCTATGTATCTCATTTTATGTATTAATAACTTTGACATGACTTGTAAGGCATGAAAGGTTTAAGAACTCCGACTCCACGTCCCAGTGCTGCCACCTAGTGTCCTCTCTGGGCTGTATTTTAAATAGAGATTGTCAGTTGAGGATGTTCTGAGATGCAGAAATAGCTTTTTGTAAGTGAAGCTCTTACAACCGTCTGGCATAAAGGACTCCAGCTATTATTACTGCTACGGTGGTGTGCACTTCTCCACCGGTGCGAAGAAGCGCCGTGCACGCAGTGGTGCCCTTTCGGAGTGGAGGAGAAATCCAGGATGAGGTCAAGCTGGGTCAGCTCTGCAAAGAAAACTGAAACTGGGGAAGAAGGGAAATTCCACGGGGACTTCCGGGAAACCCGAGAGAGCCTCGCTGAGGCTCAGGGAGAGCCTCAGCGAAGGGCCGGAGCCCGGCCGAGCTGGAGGGGACGGGACGTGTTGGCCACCCTCACGTCCCTTCTCCAAGAAGCTTGCCCAGGTTCTTCCTGGGGGACCTGCCCTGGAAGCCGGGTGCCAGCAAAAGCAGTATCCTCACCCCTGCGATCGCCACCTGCTGGCCCCTCACCGGGATCTGAGGGCTGTAGGGGGAGATGGCAAACAGAAGCCCTGCCTGGGCTCAGCGTCCCCCCGCCCCAGATTCTGCTCTCCAAATCACCATGCCCCCCCCCAAGCCCGGAGGCGGCCTCTGCAGTCTCAGCCACTCTCTCCAACGCCTTCCTCCACCCCCATCCGCACTGCGCCCCATGATTTCTGTCACCATCACCTGCTGTGCTCTCCAGCACCAGTTCCAACAGGAGCAGCAGCGACGGGCACGCCAGGCTCCGCGGGGCCCCAGCCACAAGACTGGCGCGCTGCCTCCGGGCGCTGGTCCCAGCGGAGACCGTCTTCATCTCTGTGGCCGGTGGCCTTGAGTCCAATCTCCCAAACCGGTCCCCTGCCGAGAGGCCTGCGTTTCCGGGGCTGTTCAGCTGATTCCTGGCTGGGCCCCTGCCCCGCCCCGCCCGCCCGGCCCCGCCCAGGGCCCTCCCCTGCACTCTCCAAGCCCGCAGTCCGGCTGGGCTCCGGGGGTTCCTCAATGACCCACTTCGCTGGTCCTCGGAAGGAGAAAAACAGGACAAATGTGAAAGAAAACCAGTCGTGTTGATAATTATGAAATATAGCTTATATGCTTCTTCACTGCCTCATTACCCGGTGGTGGAGCCAAATAATGTCACTGTCTTTTGGGAAGTAGGGCAGGTGGCCACGGCAGGGTCCACTCATCCAACTGTGCTTTGCTAACTCCGTTCATCACGGGAAGAACGGCTATACTACAGCTAGAGCTTAGTGAAAACCAAGGTTATTTCTCCCATCCAGGTTCACAGTCCTCCTGAATTCTGACCAGGGACCCCATGTTCAGGACAGCAGTTTTTAGCTGGTCAGTTTCTCCTGTTTTGAAAATTCACTGGAGGCCCCGTCCCTATTGCCTGAAGGTGTTCCAGGGACATCAGCCAAACTCTCCCCTGTCCCTGGCTCCACTCTTCCTGATTTCCTGCTCAGACTGCCACATGATTTTTCCACTGTGTTTCCCATGGGGAGGTGAAGACTAAATCTTGTAGGTGCATCTGGGACTCTCAGGTCCCCAGGTCTTTCCCAGTGGGACAGCTTACCTTTCAGGACTAAGGGCCCAGGTGCAGAATACGGGGCCTGCTCCTGCTCCTTTGCTCACCAGCAAAGTCAAGTTGTTAAAATGAAATATTTTATAGCTCTCAGATCTCTGCCCACAAAGACTAAAGACAAGTCAGGACTTCCACAGGCTTCTACAACGTATGTCAGTCTTTGTAGAAAGAGCCTGGGGAAACCTGGACTCTCAGGGGACCTGATTTGATTGTCAAAACCGCTTGCTGAAGAAAGAAAGGGCCACTCCAACGCTGAGATGGAAAGCTGCGTTTATTATGTGCTTAAGCACCAGAGAGCTTGCAAGACAGTCTCTCTGAGCCAAGCTGGTGACCTGACAGAGGGTTTTGGGAATTACAGTCCTCAGGGACTAGGGGATTTTCAATTGAGAGTGTTTGCATTCAGCTTGAGGGTGGTGGCTGATGTGCAGGGGATGGTGACAGGGTGACTTTCAGAACTGCGGTCACTGGATGAATTGTCACTGATTGATGATCACGCTGGTTGAAAATGTCTGTGGTTTCTCCATGTCAGGTCTACGTAGTGACAGGCCTTATGGGAGCTATTAATTCTCACCTTTTACAACTTCTGGCTAAGGTGTCACCTGCCAGTAACAGGCTCCTTAGCTAAGGTCTTCACTACTCTGGCCTGAGACCTTTGCAAGGAGAAGGAAGCATGGAAGATGGCAAACAGCACATGTTGGTTCTAAGTGGTTGATGTCAGCTGGCCCAGGGAGCACAGCACCCTCCTGGGCGGGAGAGCTGGCTGCTACTGCCCATGAGCAGCAGGGAATGACTGCTCTGGGCTGGAGCCTGTGCCCTCTCCCCCACCTACACCTCCCAGGGTCTGCATAGCGCACCTGAGAAGGATGAGGCAGGAAAAGAAACACTAAAGGTTGTCCAGGTCCACAGTCAGGAGGTACACTCAGGGTGGGTGGGATGGAGAGAGAGAGAGGAGTGTGAGTGGACAACAGCTCCTGGCCAGGGAGGATTTGAAGCTATAGTGACCATGGTCCTGGCAAGCTCATATTGAGAAACCTGCTTTATGGCAGCAAACCCATCCCCAGATAGCAAGGGACATGGCTGGGACCTGGCAATCCTGGTGATGGACAGCCTTTCAAAGCTCCAAGGCCTCTTAGAAAGGCCAGCTCCCTATTGAAAGGCAAGTCTGGGGTCAGTGCTCCTGGCTGGAGAAAGGTCATGTTCTCCCCACTTCCGCCCTCAGTGCTGCTGCTGCTGCACCTCACACTCACTTCTAGCTATATGAAGCTAGCCAGTAGTTACAGATATGTGAAGTAACTTTTTGCATATCAGATATGCAGCTGGCCAACTATTGATATGCAAAATAACTCAGTGGCCCTGCTCCATGTGTCCCATCCCCCAGTTCAGACTTGTGGGGGTGAGGACATCCTATATTTTATAATTCCTGGACACTCCAAGTTCTAGACCCCATTTCAAATCATTGTCTGAGGGAGCCTTGGATGCACCCCATTACACCTTGATCGTTGAAGGCTTTCCTTGCAGAGAAGGTGCCTCCTTCCACAGGTCAGCTCCTCCGAGCAGAGAAGCAAGGGGATGGGGAGCAACTGCACTCTGTGCTCATCCCGCACCCTGGACTCTCCGGTCCCCGCCCGCCCCTCACTGTGCTCTAGGTCAAGCAGGGTGCAGGGCCTTCTCTTCTCAGCCCAGGGAGGGACGCATGTCCACAGGTACAGGTGTGGCTCTACCAAAAGCACGGGGGCGGCAGAGAGGACACCAGCATGGGAAGCAGCCCAGGAGTCCAGTTCCCGGGGCTCCTCAGACTCTAGCTGCCGCTCACCTAGCAGCGTGGGACTCGCTGCCTGGGCCTGGACGCCTGCCCAGCCCGCCCAGTCTCCACACACACGGACCCCTACATTCAGCAGGGGCCTGGTAAGGACACCCTGGTCTCCTGGCTGAGGAACCTGTCCTCTCCCTGACACTAGAGCCGCCATCCAGGGCCACTCAGAGGGCCGGGGACATCTAGGCCATTTCCATATTTCCAGGCTCTCAGTAAAATGCAAATGGAAAAGTGGTGAACATAGTGTTTTAAGAGTTATGGCATATGCACCACCCCTACCCCCACCAAAATCCAATTTAAAAATGGACAGAGGTCCTGAATAAACACTTCTCCAAAGAGGACATACGCACAGCCGACAGACATCCAGAAAGATGATCAACATCACTAATCATCACAGAAATGATGTCAGTTAAAACCACAATGAGGTATCACCTCACAACTGTCAGAATGGCTGTCATCAATTAAGTCAGCAAACGTGTTGGCGAGGGTGTGGAGAAATGGGAACCCTGGTACACTGCTGGTGGGAATGCGGATTGGTGCAGCCACTGTGGACAGCAGTATGGAGGGTCCTCAAAAAATTAAAAATGGAACTGCCTTATTGTTACCGAACAAGAGGCCCAAGGGGGGGGCAATATTTGGGCCCACCTAGGGACGCCAAAAACTGCTACAGAACAACAGGGGCCCCTCCCAAGGACAGAATACTAATATCTACTGGGCTCTTCTGTCTGCCGCCAATTGGAAAGATATCTCTCAATGCCAGAGATTTGTGAAAAGGAAAGGTTTATTTAGAGCTTTACAGACTTAAAAGTAGTGACCCAATGTCTCCATTAAAATATCAAAGTCCTTTAAGATAACCACAGACACCCACAGCACTCCCTTCTCCCACTGTCCCACTCTGGGTACCGTAAATCAGGAAAAGAGCACACATCTGCTTTTCCAGGCCGCTGGTACCATCAGCTGTGTCGCAATCCAGGCAGGATCTCTAATTAATCCAAAGTTATGTGGCACCCTCTCACGGTCCACTGGTAACAGTTCTTTGTACCATGTTCCAGTCACAGTCTCTCCTTTCCAGGCCAAGCAGCCAAAGGGGGCATCCCAAAGCCACGTGGGCCTCTTCTACCAAAGCTGCAGGGGTTTGCACTCCACCAAAAGCATGGGGCTTTCTTCTTCACCTGGCTGCAGGGATCTCCATTCTGGGAAAGCTTCATGGTCTTCTCTTTCACCTGGGAAAGGGGGTCTGCGCTCTGCCAAAACCACGTGGCTCCCTTTCACCTCGCCAAAAGGGGATCCTTACTCTGCTGAAACTGTGTGGCTCTCCCTTTCACCTGGCTGCAGGGGTGTGCCCTATGGCCAAAACTGCATGGTTCTCCCTTTCACCTTGGTAAGAGGGGGTTTTAACTTTTCTGAAACTGTGTGGCTCTTTCTCACATGACTGCAGGGGTCCTCACTCTGACCCAAACTGCATGATTCTCCTCTCAATGGCTGCCGCATCTGGGTTTAAATCTCCACACCCATCCTCCTTTGCAGCTCCATTTCCGAATCCTCCTATAATCAGTTACACCTGCCAGGACTCCCATATTATTGCAAGTTTACTGGGCTGCCATCATTAGTCTGGGCAGGCATGGCCCCATGGCATGGAGCCAATCAACTTCAAGCCTCTCACGCAGGCGCTGTAACTCAGGGGACCTGCCCCCAGGTACATCCTGGGTAGAAGCCACTCCCTTCTCCCTGGCTCAAAACTTGGCCACAGCTATTTAACATATCTGCGAAATCAGTTAAAAGTTAGATTGTTGCATCCGCCGTCACGAGGAACAGAAGTTCAGAGACTTTCAGAATTTTCAAGATGTTACTTTATTGGCCAAGTTTTACCTGCGCAGGGGCAGGCTCTCTGAGTGTCCGAGGACACTATGCTCAGGAGAGCTGCAGATGAGAGCCGCGCCCCGGCGCTTACAGCTATGTCCTTATATAGGGGTATGCAAGCAAGCTTTGAACAGGAGCAGATGCGGCTGTTAGCTAGTGGCTAGTTCTAAACAGCTGATTGGCTTATTAGGGAAATTGGCGGTTAGCCCTTTTAGGAAGTAAAAATTTCCCTGCTCCTGGTCAGCCTAACTTTAGTTCCTGGTCAGCCTAACTTTATCCGGGGCTCATTCAGGATTGTCCCTTTTCAACATCTGTTTTGGACCTCAACATAGATATGTTAAATAATTATTCCAGAGGTTAGCTGCAAAACTGTTGCTGTGCAAAACAGCTCTCAATGGCCCTGGCTCCATTTGTCCCTTCCCCCCTGGGAGGGGGTGGGTGAGGACATCTTAATATTTCCTGGACACCCTGAGCTCTGAACCCCATCCCAGATCCTTTTCTGGGGCCCCCCTCTTGGCTGTGCCCTGTTATTCTGGAATCATTATGATCCAGTTATTCCACTTCTGGGAATATAGCCAAAGAAACCCAAAACACTAATTCAAAAGGATATGTACACCCCTATGTTCATTGCATCATTATTTACAACAGCCAAGATATGGAAGCAGCCCAAATGCTTATCTAAGTGAAATAAGTCAGAGAAAGACAAATACTGTAGGATTCCACTTATCCATGGAATCTAAAGAACAAAATAAGTAAGTGGATAAAATTGAAACAGACTCAGATACAGAGCAGACTGGCGGTTGCCAGGAGGGAGAGGGTTGAGGGACTGGGTGAAGAAGTGGAGGGATTAAGAAGTACAGGTCGGGAGTTACAAAATATTCGTGGAAATGTAAAGTGGAGCTTAAAGAACACAGTCAATAACATTGTAAGGACTATGGATGGAGCCAAGCAGGTACCAGAAACATTAGGGGAGCACATGGTGAAGTGAATGATCGTCTGACCACCGTGCTGTACACCTGAAACTAACACAATGTAATACTGAGTGTAAACTGTACTAAAGATATTTGTTCTAAATAAAAGAATCTGCATCTGCGCTATTGGAGTTTTCCTTTTTTATATATTATAACCAGGTGCAGCCTGGACAGGGCCCAAATAGGGATTTGTAATGGGGTCCAGAACTTAGGCTGTCCAGGAAATATTTTAAAAATATGGGATGTCCTCACCCTCACAAGTCTGAACTGGGGGGATGGAACACATGGAGCAGGGCCATTGAAAGTTGTTTTGCATAGCAACAGTTTTGCAAATAACTTCAGGAATGATCATTTAACATATCTATAACTTTTTTAAAAATTTTATTTCTTTATCTTTAGAGGGGAAGGGAAGGAGAGAGCGAGAGAAACATCAATGTACGGTTGCCTCTCATGTGTCCCCTGCCGGGAACCAGCCTGCAACCTAGGCAGGTGCCCTGACTGGGAATCGAACCACGGTTGTTTGGTTCGCAGGCCCACACTCAATCCACTGAGCCATACCAGCCAGGGCTAACATATCTATAACTTTTGACCAGCTTCATGGATATGTTAAATAGCTCTGGATTTGCTTTGAGCCAGGGAGATTGAAGTGACTTCAATCCAGGACGTACTGGGAGGCAACTCCCCCTGGTTACAGCACTTGTGTGAGAGTTTGGATGACTGGCTCCACACCATGGGGCCACGTCTGCCTGGACTTACTATGGCAGCCCAGAAAGGTTGGAAAAATAGGGGAATGCTGGCAGGTGTAGCTAATTGAGGGAGGAGTCGGAAATGGGGCTGCAAAGGAAAATTGGTGCTGGAATTTAAACCCAGGCACAGCAGCCATGAGAAAAGGACCCACACAGCTTTGGATGCTCCCTTTGCCATGCAGTTTAGGAAGCCAGAAAGCAAGACGTAGCAGCGATGCAGAGCTGTCTCCTAGTAGTTTAGAAGAACGCAGGAGAGACATTGTGGGAAGAAAAGTGGTGAAAGGACTCCTGCTGATGGGCCATGAGAAGGTGCCACGCAGTTTTGGATTGAGAGCGAGATTATGATGATGACACAGCTGGTGGTGCTGGGAACTGAGGGAGGCCTGCCAGCTGAGCACGGATTGCTGAGAAGAACCGGGGGCTACCAGAGCCACAGACTTCCATTTCTTTCCTGAGATACAGTACCCTGGACTGGGCAAAGGGTAGAAGGAAGGACTGTGTGTGTTTGTGGGTGTATTAAGGGACCATAGGATATTAATGAAGACATTAAGTCATTACTCTAAATCTGTATATATTTTTGAATAAATATTTCCTTTCCTTTTCACCAATCTCTGGCATTGAGAGCTATAATTCCCTGTTGGTGGGCAAGGCAAACCTAGTCCAGGGGGACCCCAGAAAAAGGGGGGTCCATTTGGTAATAGTATATCATTCCCTGCCACTGGTCCATTCTGTAACAATTTGAAACACTTTTGAAGTCACATAACTGGTTTCCACTCTGTAGGAGTGTTACCAAACAAGAGGTCCGAGGGGGGTGCAATATTTGGCCCACCCAGGGATGCCAAAAACTGCTACAGAACAGGGGTCCCTCCTAAGGACAGAATACTAATATCTACTGGGCTCTTCTGTCCGCCGCCAAATGGAAAGACATCTCTCAATGCCAGCGATTTGTGAAAAGGAGACAAAATGTTTATTTAATGCTATTCAGGCCTAACGCCTCCACTAAAATATCAAAGTCCTTTAGGGTATACACCTACACCCACATAGCACTCCCTTCTCCCACTGTCCCAACTCCAGGTACCGTAAATCAGGAAAAGAGCACACGTCTGTGTTTTAGGCCACTGGCACCGTCAGCTGTGTCACTGTGCAGGCTCTCGAGTTTATCCAAAGTTATTGGCACTCTCTCACGGTCCACTGGCAAGAGTTGTTTTGTACCCAGTTCCACTCAAAGTCTCTCTTGCTTCCAGGCCACGTGGCCAAAGGGGCACCCCAAAGCTGTGTGGGCCTCTTCTACCAAAGCTGCAGGGGTTCGCACTCCACCAAAAGCATGTGGCTTTCATCTTTACCTGGCTGCAGGAATCTCCATTCTGGCAAAGCTGCGTGGTTTTCCCTTTCACCTGGGAAAGAGGGGGTCTGCACTCTGCCAAAACCACATGGCTCCCTCTTTCACCTGGCCAAGAGGGGACCCTCATGCTGCTGAAACCCCATGGCTCTCTTACATGAGTGCAGGGATCTCCATTCTGGCAAAGCCTAGTGGTACTGTTACAGGAAAATGAAGCAAACAGACACCAAGGGATTCTGGAGTATGAGGTTTATTAACGTGTACGGGTCCAGGAGAGTCAGTCTCCAAATTCTGAGCCCCAAACAAAGGGTTCTTGGAGTTTATATAGTCTACTGGGTCTTCCTGTCTATGTAGCAAAGCAGGATGCAGAAGAAGAATGCGGAAGTTAGTTCTAGCTATAAGGCTCCCTATACCTACGTGGCAGAAGCAGAGTACAAAGGCTAAATGGGGAAATTAGTTCTAACTGCGGGGGTGCTAGTCCTAGCTCTTGTGAATATCCTGCTGTTTGCTTTTCCAGAAGGCCTTATCGCTCTCCCAGGGGGCTTGGGGTTTGGGTGAACAAAGGTTTTCCAAAGCTTCCCACATCATTCCCCCCTTTTATGCTAAACAACACTAGTGCTTATTTTAGCATAACTATCTATATCTGAATGTTCACCCTCGGAAAAATCTATCCTTTGGTGATGATGCCTCCTTAAGGAGAGGATCTTTGCGGTGGCTGTTCTGGTTACAGTAGCTTCTAGCTGCTGTACTATTGTCTGCACTAAGCTCGGCCCTAAGGTTAAGGCTAGCAACAGAATAAAGAGGGGTCCTAGAATCGGGGCTAGCATGGAAAATAAGGCAGATTGCCACCAGCTGCGGCCCTCAGTGAGATTATCGGTATTTCTTAATCTCTTATGGATTTCTTTTAATTTATTAATGTTTTACTTTTATTTATATAGTAACAACATTCTTCTTGCAGGAATAAACAAGTTCCCCCTTTTGATGCTTGACAGTGCTGTCGACTGCTGTAGCATCACTTTATGGTTATTCTTGTACGTCAGGGGGCTGTTGTTATATCTGATAAGGGTATCACCGGAGGAACAGGACCCTGCGGGTAACTGTTGCTTCTAAGTTCTGGACTATGATCCACAGGATATAGGGGCCAAAGCTTAAACCTAAGAAGATAATAATTAGGGAGCCTAGAAAGGGAACTAGCTGCTGGAGCCAGGCTTGAGGATTTATTCCTCAATTTCTCTAATTCTAACTTTCTGTTCCTTTGGTGTGGCGGTTTATATTCTCTCTGATTTCTTTAACTTTCTTAGCTATGATCCCTGACTGATTTACATAGTAGCAATAGTCCTCTCCTAGGAACATACAGGTCCCCCCTTCCCTGGATTCAGAGTATTAATGAGGTTTCCTTCCCTTCTGGAATTATATACAGGACAATGGACGAAGGTCTCATCTTCTTGTAACTGCTTCCAGCTAGGCATGGATGTCGTCCTACCTACCCTTGGGTCAGGGGTACCCTGAAAGAGGGGGGGTTGCAGCACGGAGGGAGTCCTTCCTGCAAGGGGAAGGACCTTACAGGGTCCTGGTCAGTTGGCTGGCACCAGGAAGTTGCAGGCTTGGCGTCTAAAGGCTGGCATTACTGGACCGTTGGCATCCTGGTCAGGTTGTATTCTGGAGGTGACAGATTAGGCAAGAAATGGGAAGCACAATTAAATCATAACTATTAAGTGACAAAGGCAGGGAGTTCAGTAAAGAATGGCTTATCTGGAGGAAGGTGTACAAGGCATGCTACACCTATCCCAGACTCTTGTGGCCCACTATACTTTACTCGGGCTGAGGGGAATACATTAGGATTTCCCTCCTTTCAGATTTCTGGGCCCTTTCTGTCCAAGCTATCAAGACAGAAAAGGGAAGATCAGTTCTAAAGTGAAGCCCACAGACCACCCCCACCCTTTATCAACCTAACTATTTAGTTGAATAAAACCGTTGAGTCTCAGGGGGGCGATGATGAAGATGGGCTTCTTAAGTGAGGCCTATATTGCAACTAATCACTCATAGGCATAGGCAGGTCATAGCCATACGCCCTATGAAAACAGAAGAACACACAGATTAATTCACACAACAATCCCCAAACCAGTCTCTGCGCCTGTGAGACTGTCTTTTGGGAAGACATTCCATTGCAAGGTCCTTCCTGCAATGACATTTACAGTGGCAATTTGACAGGTCCTTTGCACCTGTATATTGTATATCTTTGGTGACATCACAACCCTGGTTTCAACTCTTAAATGAAAACAAACTTTCAAGACAATTATCTGTGCCATTCTGATGTCCAATACTGAGCATTGTGATTTTCCTTGAACCACAGTTTTTCTCCTTAAGCTCACCCTCACTGTTATTATAGGGACTACTTTGGGTCCCACTTTTGATTTTGACTGTTCATTTGCATAAACACACCAAGAGCAGCCTGGATCAATTCTGATCCTTAAGTTTGCTTTGCTGGAACTCACACAGGGAACCTTCAGATTGACTTCTCAGTCCACCCCTCAGGGCACAGAAGCAGGACTACACATCTGCCATCTGGTTTCGCCTGTACCAGTTGTTTCACTCAAATCCTTGAGCCTCTATTGTGCTTATAGGTTCCTTTTTTAGCTGTCTTTCAGGAAAGCAACCTTCATTCCTTCCCTGGAAAGACTGGCACGAACCGCACAACCAACCAAAGTACCAGGCTTTTCTCATGGGCTTTTACTAGCTTCACAGGTCAATCCCAGTTCCTCAGGGCTTTCGGGTAACGACAAGAATCCATATATGCCTCCTTTAGGCGTGACATTCTAGTCAAAGTCCTGGTTAACAAAACCACTGCTAAAGACTGGTCTTATGGGTTTTATACCAAGAAACCTTACATTATTATTCATTCCTTCAGAATTCCAAATTCTGGAGGGATCAGGTAGGGAGAAAATAAAAAGCATGATGGAAAATCCTTTTCCTTCTGACACTCACTAAGATTGCATCTCCGTGCTTTATACTTTCTATTGCTAACTCTATATCTTCTATCTGCACAGCTTCCCACAGACCTTCTGCAACATTCACAAACCTTCTATAGCCTTTTTACCTATCCAGATTTATTCATAATTTACTTTGTATCCCTGTTCCTTTCCTACACTGGGAAGGACTATACTTAAACTCAGTATCTGGCAGCTAAAAGTCCCTAGCACTACAGGTACTTTCTACTAAAAGTCCCTAGATTTGCAGGGACATTTTGTACCTTTCTGAAGCTTAGACCGTGTAAACACTCTATAAATCAGATGGTCAGCCTTGGATCTCAGTTCATGACCTTCAAAATTAAAGCTATTCTTATCAGAACTAGTTACACAGAGAACCTGACTGCTGCAGTGTCCACACAGCAGCAGCATACAACTCATAATCTGAAAAGAAGCCTTAGCCAGTTCTAAGATGGTGACGCCCATGAATGCTCTGTCCTCCAGGTGGGGCACTCACGTGGCTCATCCATTTTACCTACAATGGCACTACCCTGACTCTGGTTCTGCCCACTTGCGAAGGTCCTAGGACTCTGTTTTCAGGAACTTCGAAAGCCCCCAAGGCCCCTTCCACCTGTGGGGGTGGAGGCACCACAAAGCTACCCTCCACCCATTGGGGTGGTTTACTGAGGCTGCAGTCACCAGTGGAGGCAGGGCGGAGGTCCCGCCAGCCTCTGAAGGTGGGGGCCCTGCAGCTCTGTTTTTGGGGGTCAAGGAAGCCTCTGCCAACCCCTGGTTTGGCGGGTGAGCAGATCCCACTTGCAGAGGCTGCGTATCCATGGTGGAGACTTCTCCTATCTGCAGGGCAGGAGAAGCTATAGTGGCCTTCACTTCCCCAGAGGGCAGCATCACCACTGAAGCCCCTGCTGTCTGAGGTTCCCCCCCCATCCACTCTGAGGATGGGGTGAGGTCCCCAAAGACTAACCCCCACGGGGCACAGCCCATGAAGGGCTAGGGGCACTCCCAACCCTAAGCAGCGCCAGCGGCAGCAAATCAGTCCGAGGCAGTCTAGCCTCCCAGTGGAACCTAGCCAGAGCTTCCCCAGAGTCCGGTCCACGCACTCCACCCTTCCTGAGCTCTGGAGTCAGCACCCAGTGTGCCCACCCTGCCCAGACCTGCGCCCCTATTTCAAGGACACCCAGCACCCTGTCCCAGCCAGAGCTCTAACAGCCTTCAATGGCCCTCCCAGCACCCGTCCTGGGCCAGTGTTGCTGAAAGGTGGCCACATACACACCGCAGCAACACTGGGTCAGTCTCCCTCCTAGTGAATGACTCCAGATCTATGGCCAGGCCCCACCCCAGGGGTGTGGGAGAGCCTCTGAAGCCCTGTGGCAGTCTGGTCTGGGTCCAAGCCAGCTAGGCTGAGAACTGTAGGCGGCTGTAACCCTGGTCTTTGTCGCCTGCCAGTGGGCTCCTTCTTTTTCCTTTTCAGAGCAGACACAGAGCAAAATCTGAAACACAGTTTCAAAACAACACACAGGTGGAGGCATTCTCTTGCACCAGTGCATCCACTGGTGCCTCGCAGAGACATGCTCCTTCAGGCCTGGTCTCATGGCAGAGACATGCTGCTTTGCCTCAGGCTGAAGCCCCTTTCTGGGTCCCAGGTGGCAAAGGCATTCTCCCCAACCGGCTACAGGTGACCTTTCTTAGGTCATACAATACTGGTTTTTGATCAGAAACAGAAACATATGTGAGAAATTTGCTCTTTTCCCGCGAACCAGAAAACAAGTAGTTGAGGTTTCCTTTACTCCAGGTTTAAATCTTTCACATTCTTTATATACATTTCTACTTATCTAGATTTACCTATCATTCTTTTTACTCTTCGTTCCTCTGCTTAGCCAATCTGGTGGCTCCCTGCTCCCGGGAGGTATCTGGTTTCCCAAAGGACCCACTGCTAGGGCCGCCAGCACGGGCCCAGGAGGTCTTCACAGCTGGATCCTGGCTCAATCACTGGGGCTCGGCTGGGGCAGCCCTGCTTGTCTCCCTGGCAACCCGTTTAGCAGGACCAGGTGCAGGGGGCCATGTGGGCCTCAGCCACCTCCTGTACCTCCAGCAGATGGCGGGGCATCACTGCTTGCTGCCACACTGCTATGTTATACTGGGGCATATTTTAGAGAGGCCGACCCCTTTGAACAGGGTCTCTACTCTGCTGCCAGAGACCGGCAGGAGCCGGAATCTAGGTCACAAATGAGGGTCTTTGCTTCCCCGGGTCTGGCCGAGAGTTTCCAGAGCATATAGGGGAGGCAGACTGATAGGCAGCTCTTCCTCTGGCTCTCCTTTGAAAATGGGGGGGGGGGCAGCGTGTTCCTCTTGACCAGGTGACTAAAACACTGGATTGCGTCACTTTTCGCCTACCGCCAGCCTTTCCTACTGTCTTAGGCTTCTGACCTGCACCCTCACAGCATGTCCTGCACTAATTCCTTCCAGCGGTCTATATAAACATACTGATCAGGGTGTCCTGGCTTCCCAGTAACAATTAAATATACTGCCTTAATAACACGCAAGTTTAAAGTTCCCTCAGGGGGCCAGCCTACCCCGAAGGTGGGCCATTCTGATGAGCAGAAAGTTTCTAATTGCCTTGGGTCCATTGAGGGGTCCTGCCCCGAACTGATCAAAATTCTGAAGCATACAGTCTAAGACGGTGGACGCCCCACCTCCCATGTTTTCCTCCCGCTCGGGGCAGACACACAAAGGGTGGGGTTCGCTTGCTCGCCCGCCTTGCCTGCCCTTGTGAGGGGTGAAGGCGGTCTTAGCTAAGGCTGCCCCAGCAGAATGGGTGGTTAACTGCCACCCATTATGTTGTATGACCTGACACAGGAACCGCAGGTTGGGGCCCACTCTTGCTCCATAGGTTTTTCACCCATGGAGCCACAAACACAGTCACTCACACAAACACAGACAAACATCCGAGAGTTTATACAGTCCCGCCCGAGTAGGACTGCCCAGGTGGGGATATGTTTCCCCTTCCAGATGGCCAGTTGACCTCCAGAGGACTCACGGCTAATTGCCTGCCTGAGAGGCGATCAGCCTCTCTCTGGTCTCGGGCTCTGGTCCCCAGGGCACTCACCGATCTGGCGCCTTCTGTTAGGTCGTAGTCTGAAACCCTCCCTTCCTGCCTGGAGTGCGGGCCGGTGGCTGTCGCCCTAACCGGATGGGGCCTAAGAAATCTCAGGGCACATGCACCCCCGCTTCCCTAGTTGGACCTCCGGCCACCACCCTTCCCCCGCCACTGACAACAAGTTAACCTGAATTTGTGTAAGGTCGCTTCCCAGTCAGGGAACCAAATGTTACAGGAAAATGAAGCAACCAGACACTGAGGGATTCTGGAGTACAAGGTTTATTAATGTGCATGGGCCCAGAGGAGCCAAACTCCAAATTATGAGCCCCAAACAAAGGATTCCTGGGGTTTATATAGTCTACGGGGTCTTCCTGTCTACTAGCAAAGCAGGATACTGAAGCGGAATATGGAAGTTAGTTCTAGCTATAAGGCTCCCTATACCTACGTGGCAGTGATATGGGAAGCTTTGAAGAACCTTTGTTTACCCAAACCCCAAGCACCCTAGGAAGAGGGATAGGGCTGTTTGGGAAAGCAAACAGCAGGATATTCCCAAGGGCTAGGACTAGCACCCTCGCAGTTAGAACTAATTGCAGCATTTAGCCTTTGAACTCTGCTTCTGCTACGTAGCTAGAACTAACTTCCACATTCCGCTTGTGTATCTCGCTTTGCTACGTAGACAGGAAGACTTGGAAGACTATATAAACCCCAAGAATCCTTTGTTCAGGGCTCAGAATTTGGAGCTTGACTTTTATGGGCCCGTGCACGTTAATAAACCTCGTACTCCAGAATCCCTCTGTGTCTGGTTGCTTCATTTTCCTGTAACATTTGGTGCATTGGCTGGGAAGCAACCTTACACAAATTCAGGCCGACTCGCCGCCAACTGAATAACCGGGGAGGCAACTGGAGGTCCACCTGGGGAAGCAGGGGGTGCACGTGCCCTGAGATGTCTCAGGCCCTGTCTGGTTGGGGCGACGGCCGCCTGCCCAAACTCTAGGCGGGAAGCGAGGGTTTCGGACTAGGACCTGACAGAAGGTGCCAAATCGGTAAGTGCCCCGGGGACTGGACCCGAGACCATCCGGAGAGAGACTGATCACCTCTCAAATCAGAAATTAAGTCGGTTAGAGTCCGACCGCCAGGCCCTCACCCGAGTGCTTGAGAGTGAAAGTGTGAGTGACTGTGTTTGTGGCTCCACGGGCTGGTCCTACGGAGCAAGAGTGGGTCCCAACCTGCGGTTCCTGTGTCAGATCATATGGCATAACAGTTGGCAGCTACCCCCGAATTCTGCTGGGGCAACCTTAGCCAAGACCGACTTCGTCCCTCGAGGGAGCAGGCCAGGCGGACAAGCGAGTGAAACCCCGCCCTTTGTGTGTCCGTGCGGAGTGGGAGGCGTCCACATGGGAGGCGGGCTGTCCACTGTCTTAGACTGTATGCTTCAGAATTTTGATTGGTTCTGGGGGCAGGACTCCTCGATGGACCCAAGGCAATTAGAAACTTTCTGCTTGTCAAAATGGCCCACTTTCGGGGTAGGCTGGCCCCCCGAGTGAACTTTGAACCTGAGTGTTATTAGGGCAGTACATTTAATTGTTACCGGGAAGCCAGGACACCCTGACCCATATATATATATATATATACACACACACATATATAGATAGGTGGCAAGAGTTAGCACAGATATGCCAAAATGGCTCCAACAGTACGCCAGAGTAGGCTCAAAGAAAATAGAGACTGCAGGCCAGAAGGAGAAGTCCAAAGTGGGCTGTGAGAAAGGAGCCTCCCGACCCCAGACCCGTGTCCTAGTGGCCTGATGACCCATATATCAGGGACACCCCCCCAGGATGACTTACCGCAGCTTCCTCCCCCATATCTCAGGCTTCTGCCTGTGGCGCCAGCGGCACTGATAGGCCCAGACACACGGCCCCCATCCGTTCCATCCGCGACCAACAGTCCACCCCAGGATTTGCCTCAGCCAGAGGCTGCGCAACTGCCCTAGCAGCCCCAACTGCAGAAGTCCAGAAAAAGGGGAAGAAAGGCCATTTAAGGTTGAGAGACCAGTGTGCCTACTACAGAGAGAAGGGGTACTAGAAAAGAGAATGCCCCAAAAGGAAAGAAGAAAAGCCCACTGGCGGGCAACAAAAACCAGCGTTACAAGCACCTACAGTCCTCAGGTTAGCTGGCTTAGACCCAGACCAGACTGCCACAGGACTTCAGAAACTCTCCCACTCCCCTAGGAGAGGCCCTGGCCAGAGATCTAAAATCATTTACCGAGAAGGAGACTGACCCAGTGTTATCGGTGTGTAGATAACCTCCTTTCAGCCGCACCAACCCAAGACCGGTGCTGGGAAGGTCCTTGAGCTGTTTGAACTGCTAACGAAGACAGGGTGCCAGGTGTCCATGAAGAAGGGGCGCAGGTCAGGGCAGGGTGGGCACACTGTGTGATGACCCCAGAGCTCGGGAAAAGTAGAGTGCATGAACTAGACTCTCAAGGAAACTAACAAAGTTCCACCAGGAGACTGGACTGCCTTGGACTGACTTGCTGCCACTGGCACTACTTAGAGTTAGGAATGCCCCTAACCCTTCTGGCTACACCCCGTAGCCAGAGAGTAGCCAAAGACTAACGACTACTAACTTTAGTCTTTGGGAGACCTCTTCCCATCCTCAGAATAGACAATGGGGGACCCCTGAGAGGGGGAACTCTGGTGGAGATGCTGCCTTCTAGGGAGATGAGACCCACTACGGCCTCTCCTGCCCTGCAAGTGGGAGAAGTCTCCACAATAGATTTGCAGCCTCTGCAAGTAGGCTCTGCTCACCCACCGAACGAGGGGTTGGCAGGGGCTTCCTTGACTCCCAAAAATGGAGCCGCAGGGCCCCCAACTTCAGAGGTGGGCGGGACCTCTGCCCTGCCTCCACTGGTGACTACAGCCTCAGTAAACCACCCCCAACAGGTGGAGGGTGGCTTTGTGGTGCCTCCACCCCCACAGGTAGAAGGGGCCTTGGGGGCTTCCGGGGTTCCTGAAAACAGAGTCCTGGGACCTTCGCAGGTGGGCAGAACCAGAGTTGGGGTACTGCTATTTTAGGTAAAATAGATGAGCCACATGAGTGCCCCACCTGGAGGACAGAGCATGCACGGGCATCGCCATCTTGGATCTGGATAAGGCTTCTCTTCAGATTATAGGCTGCATGCTACTGCTGTGTGTGGGCACTGCAGCAGTCAGGTTCTCTGTGTAACTGGTTCTGATAGTAATGGCTCTGGTTTTGAAGGTCATGAACTGAGGTCCAAGAGTGACCACCTGATTTATAGGGTATTTACAACATCTAAGGTTCAGAAAGGTGCAAAATGTCCCTGTGAATTTAGGGAGTTTTAGTGGAAGGTACCTATAGTGCTAGGGATTTTTAGCTGCCACATACTGAGTTTAAGTACTGAGTTTAAGTATAGTCCTTTCCAGTGTGGGAACGGAACCAAGATTAAAAGAGAATGATGATTAAATCTAGATGAGTAGAAATATGTGTAAAGGATATAAAGTAGAAATATGTATAAAGGATATAAAAGTTTTAAACCTAGAATCAAGGAAACCTCAACTACTTGTTTTCTGGTTTTGTGGGAAAAGAGCAAATTTCTCTGCCATTGGTTGTTTCTGATCAGAAACCCTGTGTACCTGAAGACCCAGGAAAGGTCACTGTAGCTGGTTGGAGAGGATGCCTTTGCCACCTGGGACCCAGGAAGGTTCATTTGGGGCTGATAAGTGTTTCAGCCTGAGACAAAGCAGCATGTCTCTACCATGAGACCGGGCCTGAAGGAGCATGTTTCTGTGAGGCACCAGTGGATGCACTGGTGCAAGAGAATGCCTCTACCTATATATTGTTTCAGAACTCTGTGTTTCAGGTTTTGCTCTGTATCTACTCTGAGAAAGGAAATTGAGGATTCCAGAAAAGTTTGAAACTTCATACTCTGTAGGAAAATGAACAATAGAAAGTATAAGATTTGTAAATAAAGAAGTATATGAAAGGATGTAAAAGTTTTTTTGGATGTTGCTGAAGGTCTGTGGAAAGCTGTGCAGATAGAAGAAGGTGTATAAAAGGTTATAGAAGTCTGTGAAAATTTTGGAGAGAAATTATGTGGGGTTATTATTGGAAGGTATAGAGCATGGAGATGCAATCTTAATAGGTATCAGAAACAAAAGGATTTTCCATCATGCCTTGTATTTTTCTCCCTACCTGATCCCTCCAGAATTTGGCACTCTGAAGCAATGAGTGATGCATAAGGTTTCTTTGCATAAAACCAATAAGACTAGTCTAGCAGTGGTTTTGTTAACCAGGACTTTGACTAGAATGTCATGCCTAAAGGAGGCATGTATAAGTTCTGGTCATTACCAGAAAGCCCTGAGAAACTGAGATTGACCTGTGAAGCTAATAAAAGCCCACGAGAAAAGCCTGGTACTTTGGTTGGTTGTGCGGTTCCAACCAGCCTTCCAGGGAAGGAACGAAGGTTGCTTTCCTGAAAGATCGCTAAAAAGGAACCTGTAGGTACAATAGAGGCTCAAGGAGTTGAGTGAAATGACTGGTACAGGTGAAGCCAGATGGCAGATGTGTGGCTCTGCTTCTGTTGCCCCGAGGGGCTGACTGAGAAGTCAATCTGTAGGCTCCCTGTGTGAGTTCCAGCAAAGCAGACTTAAGGATCAGAATTGATCCAGGCTGCTCTTGGTGTGTTTATGCAAATGAACAGTGAAAATCAAAAGCGGGACCCAAAGTAGTCCCTATAATAACAGTGAGGGTGAGCTTAAGGAGAAAAACTGTGGTTCAAGGAAAATCACTATGTTCAGTATTGGACATCAGAATGGCACAGATAATTGTCTTGAAAGTTTGTTTTCATTTAAGAGTTGAAACCAGGGTTGTGATGTCACCAAAGATATACAATATACAGGTGCAAAGGACCTGTCAAATTGCCACTGTAAATGTCATTGCAGGAAGGACCTTGCAATGGAATGTCTTCCCAAAAGACAGTCTCACAGGCGCAGAGACTGGTTTGGGGATTGTGTGAATTAACCTGTGTGTTCTTCTGTTTTCATAGGGCGTATGGCTATGACCTGCCTATGCCTATGAGTGATTAGTTGCAATATAGGCCTCACTTAAGAAGCCCATCTTCAACATCGCCCCCCCTGAGACTCAACGGTTTGATTAGACTAAATAGTTAGGCTGATAAAGGGTGGGGGCGGTCTGCGGGCTTCACTTTAGAACTGATCTTCCCTTTTCTGTCTTGATAGCTTGGACAGAAAGGGCCCAGAAATCTGAAAGGAGGGAAATCCTAATGTATTCCCCTCAGCCCGAGTAAAGTATAGTGGGCCACAAGAGTCTGGGATAGGTGTAGCATGCCTTGTACACCTTCCTCCAGATAAGCCATTCTTTACTGAACTCCCTGCCTTTGTCACTTAATAGTTATGATTTAATTGTGCTTCCCATTTCTTGCCTAATCTGTCACCTCCAGAATACAACCTGACCAGGATGCCAACGGTCCAGTAATGCCAGCCTTTAGACGCCAAGCCTGCAACTTCCTGGTGCCAGCCAACTGACCAGGACCCTGTAAGGTCCTTCCCCTTGCAGGAAGGACTCCCTCCATGCTGTAACCCTCCCCCCTTTCAGGGTACCCCTGACCCAAGGGTAGGTAGGACGACATCCATGCCTAGCTGGAAGCAGTTACAAGAAGATGAGACCTTCGTCCATTGTCCTGTATATAATTCCAGAAGGGAAGGAAACCTCATTAATACTCTGAATCCAGGGAAGGGGGGACCTGTATGTTCCTAGGAGAGGACTATTGCTACTATGTAAATCAGTCAGAGGTCATAGCTAAGAAAGTTAAAGAAATCAGAGAGAATATAAACCACCGCACCAAAGAAACACAAAGTTAGAATTAGAGAAATTGAGGAATAAATCCTCAAGCCTGGCTCCAGCGGCTAGTTCCCTTTCTAGGACTCCTAATTATTATCTTCTTAGGTTTAAGCTTTGGCCCCTATATCCTGTGGATCATAGTCCAGAACTTAGAAGTAACAGTTACCCGCAGGGTCCTGTTCCTCCGGTGATACCCTTATCAGATATAACAACAGCCCCCTGACGTACAAGAATAACCATAAAGTGATGCTAGAGCAGTCAACAGCACTGTCAAGCATCAAAATGGGGGACTTGTTTATTTCTACAAGAATATTGTTATGCTAAAACAAGCACTAGTGTTGTTTAGCATAAAAGGGGGGAATGATATGGGAAGGTTTGAAGAACCTTTGTTTACCCAAACCCCAAGCACCCTAGGAAGAGGGATAGGGCCGTTTGGGAAAGCAAACAGCAGGATATTCACAAGGTCTAGGACCAGCACCCTTGCAGTTAGAACTAATTGCCGCATTTAGCCTTTGTACTCTGCTTCTGCCACGTAGCTAGAACTAACTTCCACATTCCGCTTGTGTATCTCGCTTTGCTACGTAGACAGGAAGACCTGGAAGACTATATAAACCCCAAGAATCCGTTGTTCAGGGCTCAGAATTTGGGGACTGACTCCTATGGGCCCATGCACGTCAATAAACCTCGTACTCCAGAATCCCTCGATGTCTGGTTGCTTCATTGTCCTGTAACAGCAGAAGCAGAGTACAAATGCTAAATGCGGAAAGTCGTTCTAACTGTGGGGGTGGTAGTCCTAGCTCTTGTGAATACCCTGCTGTTTGCTTTTCCCAGACGGCCTTATTGCTCTCCCAGGGTGCTTGGGGTTTGGGTGAACAAAGGTTTTCCAAAGCTTCCCGTATCAGTACTCTTTCACTCTGCTGAAAACCGCGTGGCTGTCCCTTCAATGGCTGCCAAGTCTGGGCTACTCCCATCTCCCTGGCTCAAAACTTGGCCACAGCTATTTAACATATCTATGAAACCAGTTAAAGGTTATAGATATGTTAAGTAATCATTCCAGAGGTTAGCTGCAAAACTGTTGCTATGCAAAACAGCTCTCAATGGCCCTGGCTCTGCTTGTCCCTTCCCCCTGGGCGGGGGTGGGGGGTGAGGACACCTTATATGTCTCTCCAGTATTCCTATACACTTTGAATTCTGGACACCATTCCAAATCTTTTTTGTCCCCCCCCCCTCCGCTGCACCCTGTATCAAAACTGCGTGGCTCTCCCTTTCATCTGGCTGCAGGGGTTCCCATTCTGGCAAAGCCGAGTGGTACTCTTTTCACTCTCCCGAAAACTGGGTGGCTCTCTCCTCAATGGCTGTCACCTCTCAGTTACTCTCTTCTCCCTGGCTCAAAGCATGGCCGTAGCTATTTAACATATCTATGAAACCAGTTAAAGGTTATAGATATGTTAAATAATCATTCCAGAGGTTAGCTATGAAACTGTTGCTATGCAAAACAGCTCTCAATGGCCCTGGTTCTATTTGTCCCTTCCCCCTGGGGGGGGGGTGAGGACATCTTAATATTTCTCCAATATTCCTGTTATAGGAAAACGAAGCAACCAGACACCGAGGGATTCTGGAGTATGAGATTTATTATTTACATGCACGGGCCCAGAGGAGTCTGTCTCCAAATTCTGAGCCCCGAACAAAGGATTCTTGGGGGGTTATATAGCTTAGGGGTCTTCCTGTCTACGTGACAAAAGCGGGATACAGAAGCAGAATGTGATAATTGTTCTATCAGCGGGGGTGCTAGTTCCAGCCCTACTATCCCGCTATTTGCTTTCTCAGATGGCCTTATGGTTCTCCTATGGTGCCTGGGGTCTTAGGTGAGCAAAAGTCTCCTAGGGCTTCTCCCTTCATTCCTATACACTTTGAATTCTGGACACCATCCCAAATCTCTTTTTGGGCCCCCCTTTGGCTGCACCCTGTATCAGGAGAAAACCCTGAGGTGCTGGCTTCAGACATTAGATCTGGAGTTGAACCCCAGTCCCATCATGATGTGAGTCTGACAGGTGACCTAACACTCCTGCGCCCTGGTCCTCAGTGAGATGAGACAGACCATACTGACTTCTGGATTGGCAGAGTAAACCACAGCGCCGGATGCATCTGTGATGTTTAGAAATAGTAGCAGTTGAGCTAGTGGCTCACTCATTCAGTAATATTAAAGCGTCTTCTAAGAGCCGAGCACTGGGTGAGGCACAGAGAATACAGCGGCCTCACAGAGCCCCAGTCTTCGCGGAGACGAGTCTTTTCAGTGGTTGGTATTCGGGTCAGTGGAGCTGGGGGGATGGACCGCAGCTCGTTTCTAGGCCATGGGCTCCCCCCTTGGCGTCATTAGCTTTCCCGACAGAGCGCTCTAATGAGACCGTGTGCCCCCACGTCTCCCACCCTGTGAGTGAGAACTCGGTGCGGGTGCAGTCAGCCTCCTGCCTGGGGGGTCCTCAGGGTGGGGAAGGAAGGTGCAGCTGGGGTCAGGGGTGGGGGAGCAGCAGGTTGCAGTCTTGGTGTGGAGTCGGTGTGTCCGCTGCTGCTGCTGCTGCTGCAGTTGTTGTCGTCTCACTGTCTTGCCTCTTTGTCATTAAGGTAACGATGTTATACCAGGCTGACGTCCTGCTTTAGAGAAAGTAGAGACAATTTTGACACCTGTGCCATTTTTATAAATAATTGTATCCCTATGTTGCAGGAAAATGAAGCAACCAGACACCGAGGGTTTCTGGAGTACAAGGTTTATTAACGTGCATGGGTTCAGAGGAGTCAGTCTCCAAATTCTGAGCCCCAAACAAAGGGAAAGCAGCCGTTTTATAGAGTGGGGGGAGGCCTGTCCTTCAGACTAAAGCGGGAAATAATTTACAGAAGCAGAGAGCGCTTCACTATCTCTGGTATGCAGGTGATAAGCTAGAAGAAACAAGGTAAATCACTGGGCTGTTAAAGATCCGGGCTGTAAAAAACAGTCCCCTAATTGCTGTGCTAGATTTTAAAATAGCTATCAATTTCCCCCAACATTCCCCCCTTTTATGCTAAACAGCACTAGTGCTTGTTTAAGCATAACAATATTCTTTTTGTAGGAATAAACAAGTCCCCCCTTTTCCTGGATTCAGAGCATTGATGAGGTTTCTTTTCTTATTTTTCTCCTCCTGTGATCTACTATCAGGGAGGGGTTCTGAGGCCCCTTTCTTCTTCTGGATTATTATATACTTCTTTGTAGAACTACTTACAGAGTTCTAATAAAGCAAACAAAGATTCAGAACAAAAAGAATACAGATGGTGTAAAGACTAGGTATTTCCTCCTGCTATCGCCTACAATTTCGGTTTCATTATTGCAAAAGAGCAATCAGAAACTAAGTTTTTTTAACTTAAAATACTTTCATGTCTTTGCTCTTTATTCACACTGTCCTAACTCCGGGTACTGTAAATCAAGAAAGAGCACACATCTGTGTTTCAGGCTGCTGGCATTGTCAACTGTATCAGGCAGGATCTTTAGTTAATCTAAAGTCATGTGGCATTCTTTCATGGTCTACTGGCAAGAGTTCTTTTGTACCAAGTTTCAGTCAAAGTCTCTCCTGCTTTCTAGGCCACATGGCCAAAGGGAGCACCCCAAAGTCACGTGGGCCTCTTTTATCAAAGCTGTAGGGGTCTGTATTCTACTAAAAGCCTGTGGCTTTCTTCTTCACCTGGCTGTAGGGATCTCTATTCTAGCAAAGCTGTGTGGTTTTCCCTTTACCTGGGAAAGAGGGGGTCCTTACTCTGCTGAAGCCTCGTGGCTCTCTCCCACATGACTGTAGGGATCCTCACTCTGCCCCAAACCACCTGGCTCTCTTCACCTGGGCAGTTATCCCTTCCTGTCCTGGAGTCGATTGTTTCTAAGCTCTTATACAGGCCTCCCCCTTCAGGGCCTTTGCTCCTTGTTACATCCTAGGTAAGTGACTTCATTCTCCCAGCTCCAAGCCTGGCTATACTATTTAACATATCTACGAAACTAGTTAAAGGTTATAGATATGTCAAATAATTATTCTAGAGGTCAGCTGCAAAACCATTGCTATGTAAAACAGCTCTCTATGGCTCTGCTCTATTTGTCCTTTCCCCCTGGGGGGTGGTGAGGATATCTCAATATCTCTCGGACACCCCGAACTCCGGACTTTATCCCAAATCCTTTCCCAGGGTCCCTCCTTGGCTGCACCCTGTATCGATATTCTTCCTTTCAGATTTATATCTACTTTATAATTATATAAAGGAACATGGACGAAGGTCTCATCTTATTGTAACTGCTTCAGGCTGGAAACGGACGCTGTCCTCCCTACCCCTGGGTCAGGGGTGCCCTGAAAGAGGGGGGGTGCAGCACGGAGAGAGCCCTTCCCATAAGAGGAAAGACCTTACAGGGTCCTGGTAAGTTGGCTGTCACCAGGAAGTCATAGGCTTGGCGTCCAAAGGCTGGCATTACTGGACTGTTGGCATACTGGTCAGGTTGTATTCTGGAGGAGACAGATTAGGCAAGAAATTGGAAGTACAATTAAATCATAACTATTAATTGACAAAGGCAGGACTTCAGTAAAGAATGGCTTATCTGGAGGAAGGTGTACAAGGCATGGCTATACCTATCTCAGACTTTTGTGGCCTACTATACTTTACTCAGGCTGAGGGGAATACATTAGGATTTCCCTCCTTTTAGATTTCTGAGCCCTTTCTGTCCAAGCTATCAAGGCAGAAAAGGGGAAAATCAGTTCTAAAGTGAAGTCTACAGACTGCCCTAACTCTTTATCAACTTAGTTACTTAGTTCAATCAAACTGTTGAGTCTTAGGGGGCGATGACAAAAATGGGTTCCTTAAGTGAGGCCTATATTGTAACTAATTACTCATAGGCATAGGCATACGCCCTATAAAAACAGAATATACAGGTTAATTTATACAATAATCTCTAAACCAGTCTCTGTGCTTATGAGACTGTCTTTTGGGGTGACATTCTATTGCAAGGTCCTTCCTGTAATGACATTTAACAGTGGCAATAACAGGTCCTTTGCACCTGTATATTGTATATCTTTGGTGACATTACAACCCTGGTTTTAGCTCTTAAATGAAAATAAACTTTTAAGACAGCTGCACCATTCTGATTTCTAATACTGAATATACTGATTTTTTCCTTGAACTACAATTTTTCTCCTTAAGATCACCCTCACTGTTATTACAGGGACTACTTTGGGTCCTGCTTTTGATTTTCACTGTTCATTTGCATAAACACACTAAGAACAGCCTGGATCACTTCTGATCCTTAAGTCTGCTTTGCTGGACCTTACACAGGGAACCTTCAGATCGACTTCTCAGTCCGCCCCTTGGGGCACAGAAGCAGAGCCACACATCTGCCATCTGGCTTCACCTGTACCAGTCATTTCACTCAAATCCTTGAGCCTCTATTGTACCTACAGGTTCCTTTTTAGTGATCTTTCAGGAAAGCAACCTTTATTCCTTCCCTGGAAAGGCTGGTTGGAACCTCACAACCAACCAGAGTACCAGGATTTTCTCGTGGGCTTTTGTTTGCTTCACAGGTGAATCTCAGTTTCTCAGGGCTTTCTGGTAATAACCAGAAGCCATACATGCCTTCTTCAGGTGTGACATTCAAGTCAAAGTCCTGGTTAACAAAACCACTATTAATGACTGGTTTTATTGGTTTTATGCAAAGAAACCTTACATTATCATTTATTCCTTCAGAATGCCAAATTCTGGAGGAATCAGGTAGGGAGAAAAACGCAAAGCTTGAAGGAAAATCTTTCTCCTTCTAATATCCATCAAGATGCATCTCCATGCCTTACACCTTCTATTACTAACACCACATAATTTCTTTCTAAAACTTTCACATCTCTATTTATTTTTATAGCTTCCCACAGACTTTTTGCAACATTCGCAAACCTTCTATAGCCTTTTTACCTATCCAGATTTATCCATAACTCACTTTTAATCTCTGTTCCTTTCCCACACTGGGAAGGACTCTACTTAAACTCAGTATCTGGCAGCTAAAAGTCCCTAGTACTATAGGCATCTTCTACTAAAAGTCCCTAGATTTGCAGGAACATTTTTTACCTTTCTGAAGCTTAGACCTTGCAAACACCCTATAAATCAGATGGTCAGCTTTGGACCTCAGTTCATGACCTTCAAAACTAGAGCTATTCCTATCAGAACCAGTTACACAGAGAACCTGACTGCTGCAGGGTCCACAGAGCAGCAGCATACAACTCATAATGTGAAAAGAAGCCTTAGCCAGTTCTAAGATGGTGATGCCCATGAATGCTCTGTCCTCCAGGTGGGGCACTCATGTGGCTCATTTATTTTACCTAAAATAGCAGTACCCTGACTCTGTTTCTGCCTACCTGCAAAGGTCCTAGGACTCTGTTTTCAGGAACCCCTGAAGCCCCCAAGGCCCCTTCTTATTTGAAGGTGCGGAGGCACCACAAAGCTACCCTTCACCCATTGGGGTGGTTTACTGAGGCTGCAGTCACCAGTGGAGGCAGGGCAGAGGTCCCGCCAGCCTCTGAAGGTGGGGACCCTGCAGCTCCGTTTTTGGGAGTCAAGGAAGCCTCTCCCAACCCCTGGTTTGGCGGGTGAGCAGAGCCCACTTGCAGAGGCTGCGAATTCGTGATGGAGACTTCTCCCACCTGCAGGGCAAGAGAAGCTGCCGTGGGCCTCACTTCCCTAGAGGGCAGCGTCACTACTGGAGCCCCTGCTGTCTGAGGTCCCCCCATCCACTCTGGAGATGGGGCGAGGCCCCCCTTTCAGACCTAATTAACCCTTCTTGGACAGCAAATATCAAACAGTAGATAACATTTCAAAGAGGTCTGAGGGAGTGTCTGTCAGGAAGAGAGTTGCAGAAACCCTGGGAGACACACCCATCCCCCCTCGGACCCTTATATCAATGAAAGCACTTCTAGCAAAGCAGATTTCACAGGTTTATCAGCAAGTCTTTGTGACGCCAGATTTTCCCCAGGACACACTCCAGCAAGGCAAGGAGCTGCACCTCTTCCCAGCAGGCATTCAGGCCTAAGGGGATTGGAGCCAGGAAGTGCTTCTCCCAGAGTGCATGGGGACTCAGGGCTTCGTCAAAGCCAGGGGACGAGAGTCCATTGCTCTTTGTTGTAGCCCCTCCCCCCTTCGGAGTCCTTCCATGAGGGCCTCCCAGGTGATCGAGTCTGGCCTAGGTTGCCCCCCGCCCCGCCCCCGCTGCGAGAGGTCCCAACTGTTATTGACTTCTGACCAAGCTCTGGGGGCAGGGAGAGGAACCTGAGGCAGTGTTTGCTACTAGAGACAAGCTTTTGTCTCCTGCAGCTGGCATTCCCGAGGTTGTCTCTTGCCCTTAACCCCAAGGGGTAGAGGTACAATTCCTAAAATCAGGCAGAGCAGTCGGCAATATCTCCCTATTCTTGTTTATAAAATTAAATCGAAATAGGCCTGTGAAATCTGCTATTTGCTATTCTCGAATGCAATTATAAGAAAACAACTTCCATATACATCGTAGAGTGCAAACAGGAATTAAAACAAGGGAGACTTCAGCCAAGATGGAGGCATAGGCAGAGATGCCGTGCTTTCTCACATGACCAAGTTTAGAGACAACTAAATATTAGCAATAGAAAACATAGCCAGAATACAGAAAATTGAAGTTTTCAGAAGTGTGTTAACAACAAATTCTTCAGCCTGACTGGTAAGGGGCAAAACCAGCAGCTGGCGGAGCGGAGTAGCACAGGAAAACTCGGTCAGATGGACTCAGGCGTGCGGAATCCAGGCGCAGGGTTGGACCTAGTGAGAGACCCAGTGACCGCGGGGAAACAGCGAGGGAGCAGGGCTGTGGGTTGACTGTGGTCGCGCATTCATGCGCGGATAGACAAGCGAGGGAGTGGGCGATTGGACTGGTACCCAGTGGGTCCCCGAGGCAAGCGGCAGCGGAGGGCGCTGCCATTTCCCCACTCTGACCCCGCCTCCACATACAGCGTCACAACCCAGTGACTTGGGAGTCCAAGGCTCCGCTCCTTATACTTAATGGGAGGGAACAGACCAAAAATGGCTCAAGAAGATCTCAAAGCCCCAGAGCCTATAAATCTAAGCGATGAAGAAATAGCAAAACTCTCAGACGCACAGTTTAAAACACTGGTGATCAGAATCCTCACAGAACTGGTTGATTATAGCCACAAATTAGACAAACATATGAAGTCGAAACTAATTGAAATGAATGGAATTGCACAGGAACCCAATAGCGATGTAAAGGAAACTGGGACTCAAATCAATGGAGTGGACCAGAAGAAAGCAAATAATGGCCAGCATGAACCCAACTCAGATTTCTGATTTGAGGTGATCAGCCTCTGTCCTGTCTTGGGTCAGGTCCCCGGGGCTCTTACTGATTTGGCGCCCCTGGTCTCAGGTCAGGTCGTAGTCCAAAACCCTCGTTTCCTGTCTGGAGTGTGGGCCGGCGACCGTGGGCCGCAACCGGACAGGGTCTGAGAAATCTCAGGGCACGTGCACCCCCGTTTCTCCAGTTGGAACTCTGGCCGCCGCTCGCTTATCCAGCCAGTGGCAAGTTGACCCGAATTTCTGTAAGGTCGCTTCCCGGCCAACGCACCAAATGTTGCAGGAACATGAAGCAACCAGACACCGAGGGTTTCTGGAGTATGAGGTTTATTAACGTGTATGGGCCCAGAAGAGTCAGTCTCCAAATTCTGAACCGTGAACAAAGGTAAAGCAGCCGTTTTATAGGGGGGGGGGCTGGCCTGTCCTTCAGACTAAATTGGGAGGTAATTTACAGAAGCAGAAATCAGAGCGCTTCGCTATCTCTGGTATGCAGGTGATAAGCTAGAAGAAACAAGGTAAATCACTGGGCTGTTAAAGATCCGGGCTGTAAAAAACAGTCCTATAATTGCTGTGCTATATTTTAAAATAGCTATCAATATCCCCCAACACCTAAACCTGTTGGCTGGGTAAGGCAATGGGACCAAAGCCGTGTCCTCTCACTGAAAATTGGAACACACTCAGTCGGCCATGTTTTTATTCTTCCACAGTAGAAAGTGTGCAAGGAGCTGGCAAGTGTGAGTCTCTGGAAAGTGAGAAAAGCAGGGATTTAAATGCACAGTTTCCAAAAGGAAGCTTCACTCTTCGCATTGTAACTGACTGAAATTGTACGAAATTTTATTTAGTGAAGATATGTCTTAAATTACTGTACAAGTGTGGGAATAAATATTACATGTGTATCAATTTTGACTAAATTAAACTTTTAGTGCAGAAGGGAAGGATTGATACTTAGTCATCCTATTGTTAATTGTTTTCAGTAAACAAAACCATATCCCTTTTACTTTATGCAAAGTTAAGAGTTACATATGTATTAGCATTTTTTAAAGATGTTTATTTATTTATCCTTAGAGAAGAAGGGAAGGAGAGAGAGAGAGAAATATCAATATGTGGTTGCCTCTCATGTGTCCCCTGCTGGGAACTGGCCTGCAACCCAGGCATGTGCCCTGACTGGGAACTGAACTGCTATCCTTTGGTTCACAGGCCTGTGCTCAATCCACTGAGCTATGCCAGCCAGGGCTGTATTAGTATTTTGATATTCAAATTTATATTTCTAAAAATACATAATAAGGAAAAACTCATATTAAATGTGTTTCTCTAGTATTACTGTTTTTTATTTTTTAATATCTTTATGCCTTTATGTATTTTCCAGTCATATCTAACAATTAAGCATGAATAATCTTTATAATTTTATATGAATATCTTCCAAAATATGTGGACCCAGGTGGGCTCAGAAACAAGGCTGGGAATCATCTGATCTAGTTTCCCAAACTCCACTCATTTGTACAACTTCCTGATTTTTTGCCAAAATCTGTGTAGGACCTTCATCATATGTATTTTAAATGACCATTTTTTACTTCAAAAAATTAATTGAAAATGAAATTCTATATCCCAATTTTACCTGGATAATGATCACAATTTGCCATGAAAAAAAGGAAAGCATAAAATAAATATACTTAACATAATATTAAATTCCAGTTGAATACTAATGCTCATTCAAAGGTTTTGATCCTGAGGTTTCCTTATTTTAAAAGGAAGAATACCAGGAGTCTGAGGGGGTTAAGACAACCTAGCACCAAGCCGAGAGTTTCTCTCTGTAATAATCAAAAACACTGAAGTAGAATTGGAAGGGAATTACATGACAGTGTGAGTCTGTGTCAATCTCAATGCCCTCGCTGCTCATGAACACTTCCTGTGCTATTGCGTCTCCCAGGCTGTGGGGACCTTTAGTCTAAGCCAGCGTGGGCAGATGAGTGAGTATGAATGCTTGTAAAAGACTCCAAGGTGTAGTGCTCACCATTCCGTTCACGATGCTTCCCAGGGATTATAGAGGTGACTGTACATCCCAGTCCCTCCCATCCAACTTCACACTCTTGTCCCCACATGATCCTTATTATCACACCCCTTTTCCACTCCAACATGTCCTGAGGTGGAACAATCTACTGTAGAGTCAGCAGGTTGGTGGTTCACCTGTCCATCCTTTTCTGAGCCCCTGCTCTGGACCTGGTTCTGGGATAATGACTGGACTACAAAAGTGAGTAAAATAGTTCCCAGCCCCTAAGAACTCAGGAAGGGAAGATCAAGGCAAGGAGGGGAAGGGACCACTTCATGCCGACACCAAGTGATGTGCTGTTCAGATCACAGGGCAGGAGGACAGGTGAATGACAGGAACACGGCAGGTTCCTCAGGGCAAAGCATGAGCAGACCAGGTACTTGGTGATGTAAGAACCAGTGAATCAGCTCCACAGAGGCAGGTGGGTCTTTCCCCTTTTAAAATAATGTATTGACTTGCATGTCTACTTGTTCAGGGAACTGGGGTGAAAAGGATTGAAGTGAAAAAACACATACAGTTTCCAACTCACATTTCTTCAGTGGTTATAAGAAAACCTGCCCTGCCTGGTGAATCTTGTAACATGTAGAGATAGATAAAAATGGTTGCAGAGGAAGAATACTCTCCACAATTGAGTAGTTTTGAAACTTAAATCGGATTACATTACTTCCTTGCTTAAAACTAACCCTTCCTGGGTTGATCATTGTTCCCAGAGTCAAACCCACACCCTTTCCTGAGGCCCAGGAGTCTGCCCTTTGTCTGCAGCCCCATCTCCTGCTGCTCACACTCCAGCTTACTCAGCTCCAGCTGCCTGGGGCTTGGCTGTTCCCTCTGCCTGGAGTGCTCTTCCTCCAGAGCTTCACTACTCTGACTTGTATAGGGGGACAGGCCCCCTGAGACTGACAGCAGCCTGGAGGGAAGCAGCAAAGACAAGAGGTCAGGAGAGTGGGTTCCTGCTGATGTCACAGAGCAGCCAGGCCATGGCCTTCATGACAATAGAGACTCTGCCTGCGTCACCCCTGCTGTGCCCTGGTGTCAGGACAGACCCAGTGTGCTGGGTGCAGGCCTTTCCCCCACAAAACCTCATGTTACTGTTGGGAGTTCCCCTAATAAAGCCCAAGCACTGCACCACTGCACACTTCTCGGACTACAGGATGCCCCGCCCCAATTCTGTGCAGAGAGGATAAAAAGAGAGTGTTCAGTACATCTCTCTGGAGCATCATGTTTATTACAAAATTTGGAAAAACCAAGTACTTTAATAAGAACCACCACAAACACGGGAGCAAAAGAGATCAGGGGAGGGGAGAAGGTTCCAGGGAAGAACAGTCCAGTCTCTGAGGTTTCATTAGGTGGGGGCGCTAAGAGGTGGACCCCCAGTGAAGGCAGCCTCTCTTCCTGACCTCCAGGGGGCTCCAGGCCGTCCTCCAAGCTCAGCAGATATTCTGGATAAGATGCTTCTGAAGGCCACAGAGATGCTGTGAATCCCGTGCAGGAATGCTGCGGCGGTTTGCACATGTCCATTATTCTCCAGACCGAGTCCTCTCACCTGCATGTGTGTGTGTCTGGCAGTGCTCTCACCTGCAGCTGTCTGTGTGCTGCCTCTGGCTGGTCTCCCACACCAGTGACCGGCCTCCCTGGAGCTCGGCACCTTCAGGCTCCGCATTTAAAATGTAGAGAGTGTGGCCCTGCTGGTGTGGCTCAGTGGGTTGGGTATCATCTTGCAAGCCACAAGGTCCCTGGTTGGATTCCCAGTCAGAGCACATGCTGGACCAGGCCCCTGGTTAGGCCCCTGTGGCCCTGCCTCAGCCATTCACAATTTAAAAAATTACATTGGTGTCACTCTTGTTTTTCTGTGATGGTGCTTGTTAATGGCCTGCAGCCAGACACATTTTAAGAAAAACCTGAAGACCGTCCAAGCCACCCCCTGCTGGCCATGTCTGGGGCCAGAGAGAGAGCCTGAGGTCCCACCACCCAGCTCTGAAACATGTTGGCAAGAGCTGCTGCAGCTGCTGTGGGTGGGGGGGGGAGCTCCCAAGGCCACGCTGGAGGGTTGGGCTGGGGGTGCTGGTCCTGGACTCTGGGCTGGGTAAGGAGTGCTGGTCCTTGCTTCTAGGGTGGGTGAGGAAGTGGAGGAGCTGGATTGCAGGCTGGGGGCTGGGAAGATAGCCTCACTTCCACTCTGGGTTGGGAATCTTTTCTCCTGGCTTCCATGCTGCCTGGGGAAGTGGTAGAGCTGGATCTCAGGCTGGGTTCAGGGCCGGTTCAAGGAATGGCAGCCTCCACCTCTTGGCTGGAGGAAGCGCTGCCTTTGGGGTCAGGGGAGGGGCAGGACCTTACTTTTATGGTGCAGCCCTGCATCTTGGGTGTCTTTATCCTGAGGATCAGGTATGTTCCCATGACCCTGTCATATTTCTTCTGTGTTAACGACCCCTGTATTTCTTGTTTCTTAAAGCCCATGTCCTCCATTATTTTTGCCCATTGGGGGTAAATGTCACCCCAGGGTGGCTCACTGTAGGGCCTCATGTCCTCTTCTTCAACCCTGACATCTTCTAGGGTGGGTCTCTGGCTGGGGTCAACAGTCAACATTTTTTGTAACAGGTCTTGATCTTCCGCTGATGTAAAATCTGGTAGATGTAGCTTTTTACTGTGTATTTGTTTTGTCACTTCCCTAGCAGTGTCCTCCACAAACAGCTGGTCCCCTGTCAGCATGCGGTAGAGAATGACCCCCAGATTCCACACATCTACCTTCGGGATATCATGTACTTGACACTCCGAAATCTCCGAGCTCATATAGAAGGTGCCACTGATGGTCGTCAGTTTATAACTGGTAGAGTCTCTGCTGAAACCGAAGTCTGCCACCTTGACATTGAGCTCCTGGTCTACAAGGTACTTTTCTGGCTCAGGTCCCAGTGCACGATGCCCTTCCTGTGACAGCACTGAAGGGCTGAAGTCATTTGTTGGAAAATGGCTCAGGCTTCCTCCTCAGGTTTGCGGCCTCGCTCCTCCAGGTGGTCACATAAGTCCTCTTCTCTCACATGTTCCATAACAAGAACATGTTTGTCCTGGGAGGAGATCACCTCAAATAATATCCAATAATGCTGTGATATTTGGGTGATGTAAACTCTTAAGAGTTTCACTCCCTGAAACTCTCCAGCAAAGCCCCTCTGACTAATGGTTTTGACGCCACCTCAGGCCCAGTGAGCCAGGGCTGGACCAGTTTAACCTTGGCAAAGGATCCTCAGCCAGTTGTTTTCAAGGGTATACAGTCACCAATGTGGAACTTCTTACTGCCAAAGGTGGCTAAAAAGTCATTGGACATGATGACTTCAAAATAGAAACTAAATAAAATAATTAAAAAAACAAGAACATTGGGAGAAAATAAAATAAAAAATAACACAAAGACCAAAAGACAATACAAATAATAAAATAAAAAATAAAACAGAAGATAAAAATGAAAAAAATTAAAAATAAACATACTAAAAACATTGAATAAACAAATTATAAAACAAAACAGAAAATACAAATAAAAACTTAAAAAATAAAAATAATACAAAAATAAAAAAACAGCCCTGGCTGGTGTGGCTCAATGGGCTGAGTGCCGGCCTGTGAATTGAAAGGTTGTCAGTTCCATTCCCAATCAGGGCACATGCCTGGGGTGCAGGCCAGGTCCCAACTGGGGGCATGTGAGAGGCAACCAATCGATGTATCTCTCACACACTGATGTTTCTCTCCCCCTCTTTCCTCTCTCTCTAATAGTAACTAATTTTTTTTAATCAAGTTAAAAAATAAAATAAAATAAGAAAAGAAAACCCTAAATGGAAAAACAAAACAAAATGAAAAAGTGAAAAAAAACAAAAACCAAAAAGGGAGAAAGTTTGTCCAAGTACAACAGGTCACATCCAACAGCTTCCTGGGCTCTAACAGACAAAGACCTCCGCCAGCCAGAAGCTTGTATAGGAGCAGAGGGTTGGTGACCCATCACAGTGGGGCCTTCTGAGGTCAGAGCAGGAAGTGGACCATTCCTGGCAAGTGGTTTTCTCATGTTTTGCTCTCATGACAGGTTCACTCTGGAAAACAAAAATAAGAGTCCCTGAAAAGCTTTTTAAAAAAATTTGGGATATTAAAGATTAATATTTACTTTATTAGAAACAATCTGTAAGGTACAAAAAAAACCAAAAATGAAATTAAAATAAAATACTTACTCTCATGTTTCAGTTCTCTGTTCAAATACCACCTGCTTGGAGAGGGCTTTCCTGACCCACTGCTCCTACCGCCTCACCCAGCCCATCACATTTGTCATCTTCCCTGACCTCAGGACACCTGATTCTTGGTCACTGTCTGTCCTTCCCATGAAGGGAGAGGCATGACTGCCGTGGTCCCTGTGTCCAGCACAGTGAGTGGCAATGAAGTAAATGTTGAATAAACATTTGGATTAATAGAAGAGTTTGGGGCAAGAAAAGAAAACATGGCCAACTATTTATGTAATCAAAACAAGTCATAAAGTATCTTTAAAAAATTCATATCTGGCCCTGGCTGGTGTAGTTTAGTGGATTGAGCATGGGCCTGTGAACCAAAGGATCACAGTTTGATTCCCAGTCAGGGCACATGCCTGGGTTGCAGGCCAGTTCCTGGCAAGGGATGCATGAAAGGCAACCATACACTGATACTGATATTTCTCTCCCTCTCTCCTTTCCTTCTCCTCTAAAGATAAATAAATTTTTTTTTAAATCTTAAAAATAAATAAATAAAGTATTTAAAAATTCATATCTGCCCTCACTCAGCTTTTGGGGTAGACAAGATATGAAGGAGGAAGGCTGAAACTGGATTTCCAGGTCTGTGGGTGGTTGGTGAGCCTGAGGAAAAGCATCTGGTAGGGGCCTTGCTGCAAAGATTAAAGAAGATGATTCCTCCCTCCAGAGGTACTTGCCAAAGGAGGCAATGAGTTGGGATGTGCAGTGAGGCTGCAAGGTACCTTTACACTTGGGACATCCATTTGCACATCCCACAAGGACCTCTCAGGGGACCTTGAGTAGCCATGTAGGTAAATGTCTGTGCTACCCAAAGGAACCATCTCTGGGGAGAGGAGTGATGATGAGGTTGGTTAATTTACATGTGAGACAACACTTGGAAGCCTCTGGGTGAAAGGACTTCTGCAGAGATACAGAGGTGAGGTGACATGTTGGGTCCAAGTCTGTTCTTTTAAGGAGCCTTGAGCACATTTTATTTTTTTCCTTTTATTAAATGTATTGGGGTGACACTGGTGAACAAATTTATCTGGGTTTCAGGCGCACAATTTCACAACACATCATCCACCTACTGCGCCGCGTGTTCAGCACTCAGAGTAAAGTCTTGGCATCAGCATTTATCACCTATCTCCTCTCCTCTGCCCCCCCAACAATCATCACTCTGTTGTCCTTGTTCATGAGTTTTTCTCCTTTTTTCCTTTTTCCCCCTCAGTTCATCCACCTGACCCTGACAGCTGTCAGCCTGCTCTCCGTTAGTTTTTTGATTGTTAGTTCACTTCATTCATTAGATTTCACATATGAGTGAAATCATACAGTATTTGTCTTTCTCTGACCACCTGTTTCACTTAGCATAATGCTCTCCAGGTCCATCCATGCTGATGGAAAGTGTAAGCAAACTAATCTAAGATACTCCCTACTTTTAGTATATCAAATGTTTTAATTTCATGTGCAAGTTATTATTCTAGTAATTATTTCCCTTTAACATTTCTCTCCTAAAGCCTTAGCTTTGTGTGAAGGACTCTTTGTAGGGATTAGCCTGTGAGATTTTCCCTCTACAATGCTTCAGTTTGTTAATATTTACCTTACATCTGTGACACTCGGTCCCTAAGGAGGACAGTCTCTGTGGCTGAGCTGATTGGGACCAAATGGGGTCATTTTGTCAATTCTAGATAGTCATTCACAAGTTACAGTTGGAGATTGCAATAAGCTCAGGAAGGAGAAGAGGGAAAGAATTTCAACAAAAGCAGACAGTTTATGCAATAATTATGTCCACTTATAAAAATGGTATTAACAGTGACTTCAAAAATAATGCCAATAAAATGAAGCATTTTCTTAGTATAAAGATCTCTTCCAGCAAGTAAGTACAGACTCAAAGACAAGACTTTTAATATAAACCGTCTGAGCAAAAGCCAACCTTAAATAGAAAGAAACAGCCAATCATCTTTTCAATGTGCTGCATCCATTACTCTCCTGTGATGGGGCCCCCATGAGCTCACAGCTTTTCTATGTTATTCTTGACCTTGTAATTTGCTTCCTGGGGGAGGGAGGTGGGCAGTAAAGAATTTGATACTGTTTGGAGGAGGAGGAAGGGTTCACTTGCTTTGCTGTGCCTGGGTCTTCCTGAGAAAGGACTGAGTTCCTGGACCTCTCAGGGGGTCTGCCCGAGAGGCAAACTAAAAATGGAACTGCCTTTTGATCTGGGAACTCTCTACCATTGGGATTATAGCCTAAGAACCCTGAAACATGATTTTAAATAACCTTTGCACCCCAATGTTCATAGCAGCATTATTTATAGTAGCCGAGTGCTGAAAACAGCCCATCAGAAACAAGCATTGATTAAAAAAAAACAAACCTGTGGTACATTTACACAATGAAATACTATGCAGCAGAAAGAAAGACGAACTACCCTAAATGACAGCATGGATGGAAGTGAAGAGCATTATGCTAAGTGAAATAAGCCAGGCAGTGAAAGAAAAATACCATATAATCTCACCTATAAAGAACTGAATGAACAAAACAAACAAATAAGCAAAATAGAACCAGAGGCATGGAAACAAGGAACAGACTGACAGTGACCTGAGTGAAGGGGGGAGGGGGATAAGGAAGGAAGGAAGGGGAGGGATCTAGTCAAGGAACATGTATAAATAAACCATGGGCATGGACAACAGGGTGGAGATTGACTGTGGGAGTGGGGTGGTGGGTAGGGCAGGGCAGATCAAGGGGGAAAAGTGGGAGAACTGTAATAGAGCAACACTAAATAAAAAAACAACCCTAAAGACTTCCAACAAAGGCTACTAGAACTAATAAATGAAATGGGCCATGTAGCAGGATACAAAATTAGTATCCAGATATCAGTGGCATTTCTGTACACCAACAATGAATTATCAGGAAGAAAAACCAAGGAAACAATTCCATTTCCTGTTGCAACAACAATGACAACAACAACAAATAAAGTACCTTGAAATAAATTTAAGCAAGGAAGTAAAAGACCTGTACTCAGAAAACTATAGGACATTGAAGAAAGAGATTGAGGTAGAAACAAATAAGTGGAAACATATACCATATTCATGGATAGGAAAAATGAACATTGTTACAATGTCCCTACTATGCAAAGCAATGTATAGCTACAACATCACAATGGCATATTTCGCAGATCTAAAACAAAGACTCAAAAAATTTATATGGAACCAAAAAGACCCCAAATAGTCTCAGCAATCTTGTGAAAGAAGATCAACATTGGAGGTATCACAATATGTGATAGCAAACCATACTACATGGCCATCATAATCAAAACAGCCTGGCATAAAAATGGGCACATACATATTTGAAACAGAACAGAGAGCCCAGAAATAAACCCCTGCCTTTATGGTCAAGCCATACGTGACAAAGTAGGCAGGGACATACAATGAAGTAAAGACTGTCTCTTCCATATATGGGGCTGGGAAAATTGGACAGGTACATGCAAAAAAAAAATGGAACTAGGCTGCTAATTTACCATATACAACAATAAATTCAAAATGGACAAGAGAGTTAAGTGTACATTGCAAAATCTTAAAATCCTAGAAGAAAACATAAGTAGTAAAATCTTAGCCATCTCTTGGAGCAATATTTTTGCTGGTGTGTCTCTTAGGGCAATGTAAATAAGTAAAAATAAACAAATGGGACTCCTCAAACTATAAAGTTTCTGCACGGTAAAATAAATCATTGAAAATTGGAAAGGGAACCCACTGTATGAGAGAACATATTTGACCATGATACATCTACCTGATAAGTGGTTAATTTCCAAAATATATAAAGAACTTATACAACCTAATGCCAGGAAGACAAACAATCCAATTTCAAAAACAGGAAAAAACCTGACACTTCTCCAGAGAGAACATACAGATGGCTGAAACACATATAACAATACTCAACATCACTAATCATCAGAGAGATCCAAACTAAACCACAATGAGATATCACCTCACACCTGTCAGGATGGCTGTCATCAATTAAATCCACACCCAACGAGTGCTGGTGAGGATGTGGAAAAAAGGGAACCTTACTGCACTTCTGGTGGGAATGCGGACTGGTGCAGCCACTGTGTAAAACAGGGTAGTATTTTTTCTCAAAAAATTAAAAACCACTGCCTTTTTACCCATGATCCCACTTCTAGATATATATCCTAAGAATCCTGATACACAAACAGAAAGAGTGTATGTGCTCCTGTGTTCACAGCAATATTGACAATAGTGAAGATCTGGAAACAGCCCCAGTGCCCATCCATAGATGAGCAGATAAAAAAGCTGAGGTACATTTACACAGTGGAATATGATGAGGCCCTAAAAAGAAGGAACTCTTGCCTTTTGCAATAGTATGGATGGACCTGGAGATGATTATGCTAAGTAAAATAAGCCAGTAAATAGAAAGACAAATACCATATGATTTCACTTATACATGGAGTCTAATGAACAAAATAAACTGGCAATCAAAACAAAAACATAGGCATGAATACATTAAACAGACTGAAAACTTTCAGAGGGGAGGAGGGTGGACTGGATGAAAGAAGGAGAAGGGTCTGGCCAAAGAACATACGTGTGTGACCCACAGGCGACAGTGTGGGGATGGCCAGAGGGAATGAAAAGCTGGGGCTGGGAGGAGGGTGGCAAATTTGGGGAAAGTGTAGACATCTGCAATAGTATCAAAAATAAAAATAAAGAAAAAGGTAAAAAAAATAATTTTAAATGTAAATAGTCTAAACGCTCCAATCAAAACACATGGGGTTGCTGAACCAAGAAGAAAACAAGACCCATATGTATACTTTGTACGAGAGACCCACTTCAGGATGAGCTACACATAGACTAGAAGTAAATGGATGGAAAAAGATATTGCTTGCAAATGGAAAGGAAAAAAACCTGGGGTACCAGTATTTACATCTGACAAAATAGGCTTTAAAACATAGGCTCTAGTTAAGAGACAAAGAAGGATGCTACGTAATAACAAAGTGAGCAATCCAACAAGAGGATATAACCCTTGTAAACACTTAGGCATCTCAAATAGGACCACCTACATATGAAGAGCAAATCTTGATGGACATAAAGGGAGAGACTGATAGTGATACAATCATTGTCGGGGATTTTAAACCCCGTTGACATCAGTGGATAGATCTTCCAGACAGAAAATCAACAAGGAGACAGCAGCCTTATATAACAGCTTAGATCAAATGTATTTAATTAGTATCTTCAGAGCATCTTATCCCAAAGCAGCAGAATAGACATGGAACATTTTCTACAATAGACTACATATTAGGACACAAAACAAGACTCACTAAATTTCAGAAGACTGAAATCACATCCAGCATCTTCTCTGACCATAATTGTTTGAAAATAGAAATCAATCACAAGAACTGAAAAACACAGAGTCATAGAAGCTAAATAACATGTTACTAAACAATGAATGGGTGAACAATGAGATCAAGAAAGAAATCAAAAGAAACCTTGAAACAAATGAAAATGAGAACACAACCACCCCAAATATATGGGGCACTGGTAAACCAATACGAAAAGGGAAATTAACAGTATTACAGACCTACCTCAGGAAACAAGAAAAATATCAAATAAACAATTTAATTTTCCACTTAAAGGAACTCAAAAAGGAACAACAAACAGAACCCAAAGTGAGTTTAAAAAATGGAATAATAAGGATTACATCAGAAATAAATAAAATAGAGTCTAAAGCAACGTTACCAAACATCAGTGCAATGAAACCAAGAACTGGTTCTTTGAAATGGTAAGATTGACAAACCTTTGACCAGACTCATGGAGAAAGAGAGGGAGGAAGGGAAGAAGGGGAAGAAGGGAGAGAAGGGGAGAGGGGGAGGGGGGTGATGGAGAGACAGAGAAATGGAGGACCCAAATAAATAAAATAAAAAATAAAAGAGAAGTAACAACTGACATCAAAGAAGGAATACAAAGGATTCTAAGAAAATCTTATGCCTGGCTGGGGTAGCTCAGTGGATTGAGCATGGGCTGCAAACCAAAGGATCATTGCTTTGATTCCCAGTCAGGGCACATGCCTGGGTTGTGGGCCAGGTCCCCAGTGGGGGATGCGTGAGAGGCAAATTGATGTTTCTCTCCCTCTCTTTCTCCTTCCCTTCTCCTCTCTCTAAAAAAAAATAAATAATTTTTTTTAAAAAAAGAAAATATTACTAACAACTATATGCTGACGAAATGGACAAACGGAACAAAATGAATGAATTCCTAGAAACATACAATCTTCCAAAACTGAATCAGGCAACATAATAAGGGGAGTCCTAGTCACAACAGTCAGCCAGGAAGAAGAAAGAAAAGGCATCCAAATAGAAAGGAAGAAGTAAATTGTCATTATAGCTGGGCGGCTCAGTTCGTTGGAGCATCATTCCTTAACACCAAAAGGTTACAGGTTTGACTCCTGGTCAGGGTACACATTTAGGCTGCAGCTTCAATCCCCACTCAGGGCTCAGAGGGGAAGCAAATGATCTCTCTCTCTCTCTCTCTCTCTCTCTCTCTCATGACCCTCTCCCTCTCAAATCAATAAACATATTCTTGGATGAGGATTAAAAAACCTGTCATTGCTTGCAGATGACATGATACTGTATATAAAGAACTCTAAAGATTCCACCAAAAAAAACTACTAGAAACCATAAATGAATTCAGTAAAATAGCAGGAAATCAAAATGAATATCCAGAAATCAGATGCATTTTTATACACTAATAATAAACTGCCAGAGAAAGGGGAATTATGAAAACAACCCCATTCACAGTTGTATCAAAAAATAAAATAACTAGGAATAAATTTAATCAAAGATGCAAAAGATCTGTATTTGGGAAATTATAAGACACTGGAGAAAGAAACTGAGGAAGACACAAATAAGTGAAAGCATATACTGTGTTCATGTTTAGGAAGAATTACTGTCATTGAAATGTCTATACAACCCAAAGGAATCTGTAGATTCAGTGCAATTCCTGTCAAGATACCAATGGTGTATTTCACGAAAATAGAACAAATATTCCCAAAATTTATATGGACCACAGAAGACCCTGAATAGCCACAGCAATCTTGATAGAGCAGAACGAAGTTGAAGAAATCACACTACCTTATATCAGACTATACTACAAGGCCAGAGTAATCAAACAGCATGGAAGGGGCATAAAAAGAGACATGCAGATCCATGGAACAGAACAGAGAGCCCCCAAGTCAACCCACGCCTATATGGACAATCAACCTACTGACCCAAAAGGCAAACACATACAATGGATAAACACACGTGGTGTTGGGAAACTTGCACTGATATGTGCGAAAAATGAAACTACACCACCTTCACACACCATAGATAAGAATAAACTGAAATTGCCCTGGCTGGCGTAGCTCGGTGGATTGAGTGCGGGCCTGCGAACCAGAGTGTCGCGGTTCGATTCCCAGTCAGGGCACATGCCTGGGTTGCATGCCAGTTCCCAGCAGGGAACGCATGAGAGGCAACCATACATTGATGTTTCTCTCCCACTCTTTCTCCTTCCCTTCCCCTCTCTCGAAAAATAAATAAATAAAATATTAAAAAAAGAGAAAGTATGCCCAAATATATTTTAAAAGAAGAATTAACCGAAATTGGGTAAAAGACTTAAGTTAGATTCAAAACCATAAAAATCCTAGAAGAAAACATATGCAGTAAAATCTCAGACATTTCTTGTAGCAATATTTTATTCTGATACATCACCTCAGGCAAGGGAAACAAGAAAAAACAAACAAATAGAACTATTAATATATCAGACTAAAAAGCTTTTGCACAGCCAAAGAAACCATCAACAAAATGAAAAGACCATCTACTGAATGGGAGAAGGTATTCACCAATGGCACATCTGATAAAGGGTTAATAGCCAAAATTTATAAACAACTTATAAAAGTCAACATCCCCCAAAAAATCCAAGTAAAAAAAATGGGCAAAGGACCTGAATAGACACTTCTCCAAAGAGGAGGTAGAGATGGGCCACAGACAAAGGAAAAGGTGCTCAACATCGCTAATCATCAAAGAAATGCAAATTGAAACCACAAGGAGGCACCACCTCACACCCATGGGAATGGCCGTCATCGAGAAATGAACGAACAGGCTGGTGTCTCTCTCCACACCAGGCCCCTCCTCTCCTTTCTTGGAGAATGAACAAAAACTTTATTCTCTGCACTTTCTTCTTTGTGAATTCTTCTGCAGCCTGAGTCACCGGCTGCCCTAACACTTTGGTGGCCCATAGGGGGACATTCTCCTCTCCTCTGGCCTCCTGAGACACACCCTCCGGAGCAGTGGGCAGTGGAAGCTTCACCTGGGCTGACCCCCTCACCCTGACGCTGTGAAGTTGGGAGAGAGGATTGAATCCTTCTGTCTCTCTGGACGCTGGGGATGGTCTCCTCCGTACCCACCTTCCCGGCCAGCGATGAATATAAGGAAATTCTCCCTGCCCCCCAGAACAATTTGTAAATTATGGCCTCATAAGCAATATTGAAACATTTCTATTTCTCTCCCTACCTAATCCCTCCAGAATTTGGCAGCTCTTAATGAAGTCGTGCCTAGACTCTGGATGTCGCCAGGAAGCCTTAAGGAATGAAGATGGACTTTCAAAGCCAGTAAGATCCCTTAGAGGAATGGCCTGACACCTCGCTTGGTCACGTGGTTCAAGGCAGTCTTTGCAGGACTGGAAATGACTGGAAAACAAGAACAGCACTAACACTCCCTACAGCCACAGGCAGAAGATAACGTGGGAACAAACTTCAGCCCCAGTTACAGCAGCCCCAGCGGCCACACCCAGAAACCCTCCACCCTTTCGTAATCCAATTGTAATCCAGGAAAAGCTCAACCCCTTCCCTGCCCCCAAAGAAATTAAAAAACAAACAGTGCTGGTGATGATGCAGAGAAAGGGGAACCCTGGTGCACTAGGGGTGGGAATGCAGACTGGTGCAGCCACTGGGAAAAGCATTATGCAGATAGCTCAAAAAATTAAAAATGAACTGCCTTCTTACTCAGTGATTCCACTTCTGGGAATATATCTGAAGAAACACAAAACACTAATCTGAAAGAATATGTGCACCTCTGTGTTTATTGCAGTGCAAGAGCCCATCAGATGAGTGGATAAAAAAGCTGTGGTACATTTGTACAATGAGATACAACTCGGCTGTAAAAAGGAAATCTTACCCTTTGCAACATCATGGAAAAGTATTATGCTAAGTGAAATAAGCCAGTTAGAGGAAAACAAGTATCATATGATTTCACTTGTGGAAGCTAATGAACAAAATAAACTAACAAACTAAATAGAAACAGACTAGTAATAGATACGGAAAACAGACCGACAGCTGTAGAGGGGAGGGAGGTGGAGGGCTGGGTGAAAAAGGTGAGGGGATTAAGCAAGCAAACACACCAACTCAGACACAGACACTGGTACGGAGATCACCAGAGGGAAGGAGGGTGGGGAAAGTGTAAGAAGGTAAAGGGCGGACAAATGGTGATGGAGGGAGACTTGACTTGGGGTGGGGAACACACAATGCAATATACAGATGATGTATTATAGAATTGTACACCTGAAAGCTATGTAATTTTATTAATCAATGTAATTCCAATAAATCCATTAAAAAGAAAAGAAACCGGCATCCAGATTGGAAAGGGAGAATAAGACTATCTACTTATACATGATAGATACTTATATGTGGAAAACCATAAGGAATTCTAAAAGAAACAAAAATCTCAAACTACTGGAGTTAATAAATATTCAAATCAACAACCCACTAAATTCAATAAAAAATAATAAAATAAAAAGTAAAATGCAAATCATTTGGCATTTTATAAAAAAACAAAGTTTGCAATGTATAAGATTAACAAACAGAAATCAATTGTATTTCTACATATTAGCAATTAACAATTTGAAAATAAAATTAGGAAAACAATTCCATTTATAATAGCACCAAATAAAATAAAACATTTAGAAAAAGCGTAATGACAGTACTGTAATATCTGTTCCCTGAACACTATAAAACATCAGCAAACAGAATGGAATTAGACCAAAATCAATGAAAAGCCTGTGTTTTTTCTTTATAATCTTAAAAAAACTATTTATTTATTTATTTATTTATTTATTTATTTATTTATGGGGGAAGGGAGGGAGAAAGAGAGGGAGAGAAACATAAATGTCTGGTTGCCTCCCCCACGCCTTCTACTGGGGACCTGGCCAGCAACCCAGGCATGTGCCCTGACTGAGAACTGAACCAGCGACCCTTTGCTTCCCAGGCTGGCACTCAATCCACTGAGCCTCACCAGCCAGGGCAGAAAAACCCATGTTTATGGGTAGGAAGATTTAATATTGTTAAATTGGCAGTACTTTCCCAATTATTCTCCCTTTTCAAAGGAATCCCCATCAAAATTCCAGCTGCTTACTATGCAGAAAGTAACACATTGATCTTAAAATCCAATAAATCAGTGGTGTAAATCTTTTCGACCTTAGATTAGGCAACAGTTTCTTAGCTGTAACACCGAAGACAGAATCAACAAAGGGGAAAAAATAGATAAATTGAACTTCATCAGAAGTTTTAAAAATAGTGCTTCGAAGGGCACCATAAATAAAGTAAAGCAACCTACAGCACCGAAGACCAGGTCTGCAGAGCAGGTGTCGGATAAGGTGACAGCACCTTTTTTGCGGTCTCTTCCACTGGACCGAGCACACCCGAGGGCAGGACTGGGTCCCTCTCCCTCCCCGGAGCTCATATCAGTTAGGACACCTGTCATTCTATGCCGTTCACAGCCACTGATGTACTTACCTCTCTGGACCCCTGGATTAGCGTCTGAACACAAGGGCGGACTGGCTGCAGCGCCCCCAGGGAGGCGGACGGGGGCTGGGAGAGGCGGCTCCGCACCGGTGGGAAGGGAGCCCTGGGGCAGGCCCTGCGGACGCTGCTGCATCGGCCCAGGAGACGGAGGCCAAGCCCCAGGGGCCTGAGAGGGACCACGATGCCAACCTAGTCCGACAGGGGGGGCGCCCACCCACCTTGGGCCGAGGAGGACCCGGGAACCGGACGGTGGGCAGCCTGGGCGAGGGCGAAGCCCCCTCCTCACTAACTGCCGGGCTTCCACTGAACCCCCAGTATTGGCTCCATCCTGACGCCCCCCGATCCTGGGGTTCCTTGGGCCTGAGGGAGCGACTGCGGGCACGGACACTCCCGCTGAGACCCTCGGGGTCCGGCTCTCCGCGGCGGAGGCCCCTTTCCTGGGGCGGCGGCGCGCTGCTCGGGTCGGTACCTGCTGGGGGAGAAGCGGGTAACGTTGGTGGCCGAGGAGGCGACCCCCTGGGTCTGCTCTGCGTTCCCGGCAGTTGGGGCGCCACGCGGCGCTGGCCAAGCACCAGCGGTACCGCCAACGAGCGCCCCTCCGACTGGAAGCCCTTCGCGGGCAGGCGCACCTAACGGCCCCCGGCGCGCACCACTCGGCGAAGACCCCGCGCCTGCCCCGCGCTCCTCCGGGCCTCGCAGGTGCTCGGCGGGGACGAGTTCGCAGCGCGCCCGCCGGCCTGGACCTCGGCCCGCGCCCAGGCCCGTGTCCCCGCCACCCGGCCGCCCATCCCCAGCGCGGGGCGCTGCAGCGTCGCGGGCGGAGCAGCTCCAGCCCGAGCCCTGGGCGCCTCCTCAGCGAGTGCGGGCCGCGGCGTGCGGGCCCCTGGCTCCCGCGGGCGCCGGGGGCTCGGGGCCGCAGTCCCGGTGCGGGCCCTTCCTTCAGCCCGGGCCTCGGGCTTCCGCCCCGCGCGTGGCATCGCACGCGTGGAGCAGACCGCGCGGAGGCGGCGAGGGCCGCCCGGACAGACGACGACATCCCTGGGCGGCGCTGTGAGGCCGACGGGTGGCAGTGGCGCGGACCCTACTTGTTTTATTGGGGTTCGGACTTGGGCGGCCCGCGGGACGGGGCTCGTGCTTCTGTGACCTGGAGGCCCCGGCCGAGCGTGGGCTGCCCCGTGGTTCGCCGCCGACTCCCCCACCAGTGGGACACAGGGACCCTCTGCTCGTTTGAGAGCCCGCGGGGATTTGCAGGACGGCGCGCGAGCGGGCGTGGGGGAAGCCGGTGGTTCCCGAAGGACGATATTCCTCCCTAACCCGGGGGCCGGAAATGCAGCCGGGCCAGCTTTGGTTCGGACTGTGGACCTTTATTTCCTTCTCTAGAAGGAAAAAGCAGGTCGAGGAGACGGCCGGCTCCAATCACAGTGACCTTCTCACGTCTCAGAGCAGGCGGGGCTGTTAGGATGGAGCAGGGAAAGGCAGAACAAAGAAAACTAGAGCCGGTGGTGGGCGCTCTGTCGAGGGCGTTACACGCGAGTCCGCACAGTGGGCACCCAAAGTCCTTGCAGAGCTCAGAGCCAGGCAAGCGAGGGTCTGGTTTCTGTCACCCTGCTTTTACACCGTCCTGGTTTCACAGTGTAAATCTCCAGGCGTTGGAGTGCCTGAAGGTCCGAGTCTGCTTGTTTGGAAATTAGTTCCTAGATTCTGAAGCAAACAGGCTGCCTGCCTTGGTCACATGTTTGTAAACAGGGCATCATTCACAGAAAGGGTGTTGGAAAGACGGTGGGTGGGTTGCTGGATCAGCGCTTCAATCAGGGGATGGGGAGATGCCCAGCCCAGCCGCTCTCATTGGCCTGCCTGATCTCCTGTCCAGTCTGGAGCCCAGAGAGCACACCCGTGGCTCACACCTTGGAGCAGGATGCACCAGGGGGACTGGGGGGGCAGGGCTGAAGAAAAGACAAGACACTTGCCCAATTCTGAATCAGAAACAGAAGGTCCAGTGTTGGACACAGGGGTGCAGAAGGAACAGAACAGCCCTGGCTCCTTGCTCCGGGGGATGAGCTGTACCTGAAAGGCAGGGTCTCTCCTAGAACTCTCTTGTTGTACCCCCACCCCCAGTACTGAGCGTCCCCATCTGAGTGAGAAACAAGGTCGGGGACATTCATGCTGAAGGGAGGGGCTGGCCCCTGGGTCCTGTGGAGGTGCAGATGGGGCCAGAAAGTCTTGGAGCTGGAGGCCAGGTGAGATCAGGGCACATCCCCCAGGGGCTTGTTGTCTCCCAGGAGGAAAGTGCTAGTTCCTGGGGAAAACCCTTACTGGATGGAGTGTTGCTTTATCTTGGCCTCTCACTTTCATTTCCTTTCCCATGAAGTCTGTTCTGTACATTGAACTTTTCCCCTGGAGTCTCAGTGATGATTTGTACACACTCTGAGGCCCCTGCTGGCTCTCCCATCACCTGCCCCTCCTCCTCCGAAGGCTGGAACACACAGTGAGAAGGCGAGTTTCTCCACCCAGGGTCTCCTCCTTCTGACTGCAGTCTGTTTCCCAGTGTAGGGCAGGGATGCTAACACCTCCCTCCCTGGAAGGTGTGAGAGAACCACTTCTTTGCTGGTAATGAGGGGGATTCAGGCCTGGAGTGGCTGCTGAGGAAAGGGGGAGGCTCTGGGCAAGGGTCCATGGCATCTTTGCCCTGGGCTACACACCCCCACTTCCTAGAGGCAGAGGGGGAAGGCGGGGTCCCTCTGCAGCACAGGCTGGATGTAGCTTAGGGAGGTTGTTCTTGTCTCCTGGGTCTCACTTCCCCTCCACTCAGCCTGTGGCTCCCTTCATCTCTCCTTCACACCAGAGTTCAGGTGTGGACAGAACAGAAGAAAGCCTCCAATTGATATTCTCTCTCTCTCTCAGACACCAAGTACTTTCCAAACTAAGAAAAGCTGTTGTTAATTTGAAATAAAGTATTTCACCTGTCCCACATGATGAAAATCAACTAACACAGGAAGCAAGTAAACACCCAAACAGAACATTGCAGGGATCCTTTGTTAAGAATCGATATCATAACCAGAAACCACTCACCCCAATATTTCCTTCAAAAGACTGGTTTGATGGGAGGAATCCCCGCCCTTCAGCTTCCAACAGTGACAAATCTCTAAGGAGACCAATGCCTCATGTGGACTAACAGGCTGAGAGACCTTAAGGCCTGCTCCTCTCACTTCTCATCTTTCCAGGGCCAGTGTCAGAGGCAGCTGGAAGAAGAAAGGTGTCAAACCGGGTTCTCTGTCACCTTGTGGGCTGTGTTAGGCAGGACAGCATTGAATGTGCAGTGTTCTTGCTGGAAAAGTTTGTCCCCAACTTAACCTTGAGGAAATTGTGTGACAAGTGCAGAATTGAGGCCAATGAAAAAGGCAACTGGTCTCTCCTTTAAACATTCAAAGTCACCCCAATTAAGATCCCAAAGGATTACAAAGATTGTGTCACTGTCTTTAGTCTTTTGGGAACAAAAACTTCTTGTCTATGTTTTGTGACTGTCTTTCATGCTGGCAATGCTGACTCGTGGTGGGGGGTGGTCAGTGGTCGGGCTCAGTGGTCTGCACTCTGAAGTTGCCTGATCATTTCCTCAGGATGCGATTCAGGCGGCCCTTTGGCCAGGAACACTGCCTAGTGCGTGCTGTGCGCCCCCAGTGCAGCCCACGTGGAAGCCACAGGTGTCTGGCTCTGGGTTTGGACCTCTTGGTGGATGCGTACCCAGTGCCTCAGTTGCCAGGACATGTCCCTGCTGTTTCTCTGGACCCACAGCGAAGAAGCTTGGACAGAAGCTTCTAGGCTTCTGTTCCTCATTCATAGGGGCCAGCAAGAGATCCACCCCATTCGACTCTGCCCTGCTGGCCCCTGGGCTGTGTCTCATTCCTGCGTTGGTTGCTCCCAGCTTCTGGGGCCACCCCCTCAGCCCCACAGGCTCCTCCTTGTCATTGCCCATGTTTTTTGTCCCCTTTAGTCCTGGCACCTAGGGAGTTCCCAGACTTTTTCTTTCAGCACATCCATGTTTAAACTGTGTCATTTTAGCACTCTGATCATTTACTGCAAGAAAGGGAGGAGCTGTTTCTTCTCTGGAAAGAGGGCACTAAACTCCATTCTCACCATTTCCTCACCCCCCCCCAGTACTAATGAATTGTATCACTTTGTAGCTGTCAGACACACCCACCCCACAGAACCACTGATAGACCGACAGATACACCCTTCACATAGAAAAAGTAATAGACAGACAGATATACCCATTCAATAGAACCGATACACACACACACACACACACACACACACACACACACACACACACTGAGAACCACGTTGGGAAGCGCTTCTCAATGACCGATGATGTTTAACGTCTGTGGAGTGGATGCCGAAGGAAAGCCAGGCACTACAACAGCATGTGAGTCCTTGCAGGCTCGTGACTGGTCTCCCCGTGGTCCCTTGTGTGGAAGTTCCTCAGGCAGTGTGTTTATTCTGGGTGTGCCCCTGTTTGGGGCGGCCTTCCTTCTCCTCTCTCCATCGCCTTGAGCCAGACCATGTTGTGTAGAGAGACTTCTGCAGTCTGAGTGATCACAATTCCTGAAACTCGGTCCACACCTTGGGTCCTGATGTATAAATGCTGTCACATATCTTCCAACACTTCCCCTGATTCTGTTTGAGTCGTGCTTTGCCTTCACTACACTCCTAAGCTCTACGTGTAGCTTACAACAGGCTGTTCTTTGCTGACAGCAATGGAGTGTAATCTTTCAGAGGTTTTCAGCCAGAGCTCAGGTCGTGGAGAACGAGAAGGAGATGTGGCCATGGGGATGCCTGCCAGCGTCCTGCGGGGCCTTCTGTTCAGCTTCCCCTTTGGGGTGTGTTTCAGTTGAGGTTGCCAGACCTGTCCTAGTGGGCTCTGTGGAGGCCTGGCACCTTTGGTTGCCTCCGGTTTTGATCAGTAAAACCACCTGAGATTTTTGTTTCAGAAAAGTCTGTGCCTCCCAAATCTGCGACATTGAAGAGCCCTCCCAAAGGATTCGATATGCCCGCCATTAATGGGCGAATTATGATGTGGTGAGTGATTGCACACCTTGTTGTTTGAATGTCTCTGATACTGAGAAGTGTAGACTGTAGATAAACTACTGAAAGGATAAGGAAATGAAAATAAAAACCACACATGTAACCACCATTAATGATTTGGTACATTTCCTTCCAATCTCTCTATACATCATAATCTTACATTTTTAAATAATTGATATATACAATTCTACCTTGTTCTTGTCACATAACTTGGTATTGTGACCATATTCCCATACCAAGTCTTCAAAAATTAGATTTAAAAAATATATTCAATCTGTTTTGAAGATGTTATGTGTATCTAATTATAGGTCTGTATTTGGAATAGACTGTAAGTACTTTAGATCAATGTAGTTGATCTATCAAACTACGGATCAATATAGTTTCTTTATGTCTTAACATAGTCTTTCCTGAGATTGGGGGGTGTGTACATTTATATACATATGTGTGTATATAAAAATATCACATAGTGTGAAATTAGAGTAGATTGTGTAAGCATCACACACAGTAAAGTCACGTATTTCAGAATGCAGGAACTTACTGCATTTGGGAATTTACCACGAGCAGTTTGGGAGCTTAAAACACATCTGCGACATCCAATCTAGTGTCCAACCCAAGTCTCCTTCGTCCCAACACAGTTGTCTCTGCGACATTCAATCCAGTGTCCAACCCAAGTCTCCTTCATCCCCACACAGTCGCACATCTTACAGAAAGTACAGGATGATGTTCTTATTTGAATAAAGTTTTTATTGCTGTTATGTATCTACTCAGTGTATGTCAGTGAAGTACACTTTTTAAATATGCTTATGTTTGAATTGTGTGCAAATGTGCATTTATTAATTCCCCCTCCACCTCCTATTTTTCATTTCCTTGATTAGGGAATATAGAATCTGAGACCACGAGACCTCTGTGTTTCTGAAGGGAAAGAATAGCTGACTGGTGTTTTTTTCACAACAGACTTTCTCTGGACTTCACTTTCTGTACTTTTATTAAGAAATGCTGAAATATTGGCCTGACTGGCTTGGTTCAGTGGGTTGGACATCACTTTGTGGACAGAAAGGTCACTGGTTTGATTCCCAGTCAGGACACATACCTAGGTTGAAGGCCAGCTCCCGGGTTGGGGTGTTCAAGGGGAAAATGATCGATGTTTCTCTCCCTCTGTTTCTCTCTCCTTTCCCCCCGCCTAAATAAACAAACTATAAAAACATTTTAAAAAGAAATGATAAAAATTGTGACAGAATTGAATGAGGCAGGTCTGCCACGCTGACCTGTTGCCACAGTCTTCACCATGAGTCTGCACATTCAGCTTCCTTCTATGCAGGTACCTTCCATCTGCCCCAAACCTTACAGAACAAGTCGGCCTCAGGGAAAAGTCACTCAGTTCACTGGTGAGGGCTAGGTGCCCACTCTTTGCCAACCCTGCTGGAGGCCTTGGGCACAGAGCAAGGTGGAAAGGGGCCCAACGTCTCTCTTGTCAGCATATGTGCTAGTGCACGGACGCCATTCAATGTTTCCTCTCCCCTCTGGTGTCCATTTCACTACATCCTCTGGTCATAAATTCCCTTTACCACGTCTCGTTCACAATGTTCTGTGGGTGATACCCCTGTGTGTATACCATGAGCTGTCTTCATGTCCTTGAATCCATCAAGCCCAGATCTTTCTTTCCTGAGAAACCCTGTGGGGGAAATTTCCCTCTGCCTCCCTGTTTTGTCTGTCTTTTCCCCAATCTCTGCCTCTGCCGACTTCCAGGGCTTCTGTGTCCTCAATGGTCTTGCACCCCGACTCCCAGGGTTCGTCTTCCTGTCCTGGCTCTGCTCAGCTCCTCATGTCCTCTGCAGTCCTGCACCTGCTGGATGTCTGTTCCCAAGATGCGATTCTGCCATTTTCTGTGCTTTTCAGTAAGGAATGCATTATACATGTAGTTCTGTGCGTGTAGCCAGAAAAGACAGTGAAAGTCTCCTCATGGGTTTTCAAGGTTTCTTACTAAGAAAATGTAACTGGGAACGGGTGCAGCTTCCTTTTCCTCTTGCATTCTGCGAGATGAAGAAACCCTTTTCTTCTGGGGAGGGTTTCAGGAGGAGAATAAAGAGATCATGATGCATAGGGATGTTCCGAGGAGGGAGCTACTTATTTTCTGTTAGAGTTTAAAGTAGTCTCTTTGTGATTTTTGTGATTTCACCTTCTGCCGCAGCCAGGCAGGGCCAGGTCTGGTGGATGGGGCCTGGGTGGCCCATAACAGACACCTGTCATGGAGGGCCAGCAGGTGCCAAACAGCTGCTACCCTCAGCTGGAGGGCAGTGCTAGGAAGTCTTGAAAGGATTGGCCAGTTGTTCAGGCCCCTCCCCTTGCCCTTTGCCCTGTCTCTGCCCACGTGCTGGTGCTGGTGCTGGTGCTGGTACTGGCCCTGGTCAGTTGGTGTTTCCATGGAGACATCAGAACTCCTGGCTACAGGTAGCTCAGTGCCTGCTAGAGACCCAGAGGAGTCGGAAGCAAAGGGGACGCTCTGCCCTTTTCTACTCTCTTGTCGGCTCGTTTGGCGCACAACTGCCTCCAGATGGGAAATTTGATTTCCAAGTTTTATAGGCGATTTTGCCGCTGGCGCTGTCGCCAGCTCTTGCCCAGTGGCCATCGTCCAGTGGTTTTCCCGGTCCACTGTGATGATGCCCCGCCTGGCCGGGCCCACCCTGCTGCCCCTGCACCTGTGGTGCGCCCTGGTCACAGGCCGTCCCGCCGGGATCGGGCCCCCTTGTCTTCTGGGTTTTACATCGCGCCCAGAAGGCCCTGCCCTCTTCCGCAGACGACGCGCTTCCCTGTGGGGGTCCTCCCCTCGGTCAGCTGGAAGGACCCTCCAAAGAAGCCCCTGTTGTCTATGAAAAACTCGAGAATGTTTGGACCCTCGAGAACTGTGTACATCCCTCCTGCAAGGAGCAGGTTTTCTCTCCTGCTGCCACCACTGGAGCAGGGAGCCGTGGCTGAGAAGCCAGTCCCCTCCAGTGCCACCCCATGCCCTTGTCCAAAGGAGGCGGAGGTGGGAGTCGGAGCAGAGTCCCCAGCACGGATGGAGAAGAACAGAAAGAGTGTGGTCCGGCACAACCAACAGAATCACACAAACAGCCCCGATAAGAGCGGGGATCTGCCACTCACACCTCAGTCCCTGAGGACCGAGGGAGACCTCAGGTCTTGCAGGCCTCCCACAGAGGAAGTGCTGGGTGAAGACCCGGTGCCCAGCGTGCCCGCCTCTCCAACGCTGGGCAAGGAGATGGACGGCGAGGAGCCAGCGAGTCCCTCGGCCTGCAGGAAGCCCCGCAAACGGAAACGTCCCGAGACTCCTCCACTGCTCTGTGATCCAGGTGAGCTGCCCCCACCTCCCAAGGTGCCTCCCCTTGCTAGGGACAAAGACCTGGGCACCTTGAAAAGTAAGAAGACCTTGGAGGACAAAGAAGAGGGCGCAGCTGATGGCAGTGTCACTCGGCCTGCTCCTTCTATCTGCGCTCCTGGCTCAGGGATGGCAGACACCCTGCCCTTGACCCCTGAGACTGGGCAGAGCTCTGCCACCATCTCGGCCAGGGCAGCTGCAGATGTGAGTTCTCAGCCAGTGTTCCATGGGGACGAGGACATTGAAATGGACACGACTCCCCCTTGCTTTGCTGCCACAATCATACCTTCCAACGACGATGATGAGGACATAGAAATGGACACTACACCCCCCTGCTATGCCACCACAATCCTCTCTTCTCCAAACTGTGATGCGAGATTCATGCCGGTTTACCAGATCCAGTACAGCGGGGGCACAGGTGCCCTGCAGGTGCCCTGCCAGCCGGCCCCCATTGAAAGGCTGCTGCCCTGCCTCAGGCCATCCCCTTGGCCCCTGATCCACACTGCAGCCTACCCCAGGGACCCCCGAAGGTCAGCAGAAGGGAACGTCCCTCCCCAATGCCCCTCTTAGCACCAGATGACCACTCATGGTGTTGGAGTTGCCACCAAGACACCAGCACTGCGCACAGGGTCTCCCTGTTGTCCAAACATCTGCAGGCCCACTGGTGGTTCTGTGCCCCGAAGCTCCCATGGTGGGAGCAGTGCAGTCAGTTTGTCCAGCCCAGGCCCACTCATCCTCAGGCGTCCAGAGCGTCCACTCTAGAGATGGACTGAGGAAGGCCCAGTGCTGCCTCTAGATCTCCTTGTGGCCATGTGGCCGGGGTCCCTCTGGCCAGCATGGCTGCTCCAGGAGGGGGAGCACGCCCCACCAGGGCTAGGTACCTGCCTGCTCCTCCTGGAATCGGATCACCTGGAGCCCACCTGTCCACAACCCAGGTTGTGTGATGATGGAGAGTAGACACCATTCTCACAACTGAAGTCGCCAGTGCTCACGCTCGCTGTCGGTGAACATCTCCTGCATTTCCAGGGCCATTGCCACAGAGAACGAAGGTATGTTGTTCATGTTCTCACCATGCAAGGCTGTCTCCGGTGACATTTTTCTTTGCTTTTAAATAATTTATAGGATTCCATTCACTGGTGTGACACAAAATTACCTCGTGATTCTTATTCAGTATCTAGGGTTTAGTTTGTCATCTTCAAGGAAGTCACCTTCTCACACATCTGGTGTACATACCCAAAAAGTGTCCACTCAAGTGAGTCACTTTGCATTCGTCTGGAGTTCTAATTGTCTGCTCAGTTTCATTGAAAATAGCACAAATTTATTTAATTTTTTCCATTCGGATAGAGTGAAATTTGAATACAAGTGTTTCACTTCTAATAGCCTGATAGTATTTAAGTGATTTTATGTTTTTGGCTTTTGGTGTCTCTGTTAATGTATGTGAAGCAAATCCGCAGTTCTTTAAAGAGCTGTGATTGGAGGTGTGTGGAATCCCAGAGTGTATTCCAGTCAGTTAGAAATGGAGGCTGCACGCATACACAGCCTCACCTCAGTATTACCCTTGTGTTGGCCTCTTAATACTCTTACATGTTAATATTTAGAAATGCAACATTTTCTTACCTCAAAATCTGGACCAAAAAAGAATTAATTAAGACTAAAAGCAGTATGTGTTTTTCCTAATAATACATTAGTATTTGAAGAATTAGTTGGCAGTCAAGTGTTGTTAAAGTCTTATTGAATTATAGCAATTTATGGTAAGTTAAAAAGAAGTCATACTGGAATTTTAATTAAATTTTGCTTCAATTTTTAGTGGCTCTCTGCTGAATCCCTTATTCCATATTAAAATTATTTTATCCATTTTTCTAGTATTGGAATGGAAGACTCAAGGGGAATAATGCAGAAATAGATGAAATGATATTTTTAAACTTTCATTTTCATCAGTTTCTTTTTCCTTCAAATATAAAAACACACATTTCCTTCTTGTCTTTGCTTTTTTTATTTATTTTTTTATTGATTACGCTGTTACAGTTGTTCTATTCCCCCCCTTCATTCCCCTCCACCCTATCCCCCGTCCCCACCATTACCCCCCCTTTAGTTTATGACCATGTGTCTCAAGTTCTTTAGATTCTATATTTCCCATACTATTCTTGCCCCCCATCTATTTTTTATCTACTGTCTATGCTACTTATTTTCTGTACCTTCTCCCCCCTTCTCCTCCTCTCACTCCCCTGTTGCTAACCCTCCTTGAGATCTTTATTTCTATGTTTCCACTCCTGATCTAGCTGTCCTTTTACTTTGCTTTTGTTTTAGGTGTGTTTGTTAATAACTGTGAGTTTGTTGTCTTTTCACTGTTCATGTTTTTTTTAAACTTCTTTTTCTTAGATAAGTCCCTTTAACATTTCATATAATAATGGCTTGGTGATGATGAACTCCTTGAATTTGGTTTTATCTGAGAAGCACTTTCTCTGTCCTTCCATTTTAAATGAAAGTTTTGCTGGATAGAGCAATCTTGGATGTAGGTCTTTGGATTTCATGACTTGGAATACCTCTTTCCAGCCCCTTCTTGCCTGTGAGGTCTCTTTTGAGAAATCCGCTGACAGTCTGATGGGGACGCCTTTGTAGGTGACTGTCCCCTTAGCTCTTGCTGCTTCTAGGATTCTCTCCTTCATTTTAATCTTGGCTAATGTAATGATGATGTGCCTTGGTGTGTTCCTTCTTGGGTCCAACTTCTTCGGGACTCTCTGAGCTTCCTGGATTTCCTGGAAGTCTATTTCCTTTGCCAGATTGGGGAAATTCTCCTTTATTATTTGTTCAAATAAGTTTTCCACTGGTGGCTGTGCTTTTCCCCCTTCTGGTACCCCTATAATTCGGATGTTGGAGCGTTTAAAGATGTCCTGGAGGTTCCTAAGACTCTCCTCATTTTTTTGAATTCTTGCTTCTTGACTCTTTTCTGTTTGGCCATTATTTGCTTTCTTCTGGTCCACTCCATTGATTTGAGTCCCAGTTTCCTTTTCATCGCTATTGTTTTCCTGTACAATTCCATTCATTTCAATTAGTTTCACCTTCATATGTTTGTCTAATTTGTAGCTATAATCAACCAGTTCTGTGAGGATCCTGATCACCAGTGTTTTAAACTGTGCGTCTGAGAGTTTTTCTATTTCTTCATCGCTTAGATTTATGGGCTCTGGGGCTTTGAGATCTTCTTGAGCCATTTTTGGTCTGTTTTCGCCCATTAAGTATGAGGAGCAAAGCCTTGGACTCCCAGGTCGCTGGGTTGTGACGCTGTATGTGGAGGCGGGGTCAGAGTGGGGAAATGGCGGTGCCCTCATATCGCTGTCCGCTGGCCGCTGGGGCCTGCTGGCTCCCGTCCAATCGCCCACTCCCTTGCTTGTCTATCCACACATGAATGCGCGACCACAGTCAACCCCAGCCATGCTCCCTTGCTGTTTCCCCGTGGTCGCTCGCTGAGTTGCCCACCAGGTCCAACCCTGCGCCTGAGTTCCGAGCTCCTGAGTCCCTCTCACTGAGTTTTCCTGTGCTACCCCGCTCTGCCAGCTGCTGGTTTCGCCCCTTACCAGGCAGGCTGAAGAATTTGTTGTTATCAGACTTCCGAAAAGATCAATTTTCTGTGTTCTGGCTGTGTTTTCTGTTGCTATTATTCAGTTGTCTCTAAACTTGGTTGTGTGAGGAAGCACATTGTCTCCATCTATGCCTCCATCTTGGCGGAAGTGTCCTTGTCTTTGCTTTTTGCTTTTTATTCTTCTTCATTCCCTCTTTAAACTTTAGTTTTCCTCAGTCAATACTTCTATGTTAGAGACTGGTGCAGTAATATTTCACCATGGAGAAACGGGTTTCTGTTTAGCACGCTAATTGGTTGGGATGTGTAACGCAAAGACAGGGAAGGGTAGCTAACTGTAGATATCTGGCTGAATCATTTATTTACTCTGGAAATGTATATTTAATACTTAAGTGGCAGATTCTAAGAAATGCGGTGAAGTTGCAATGTGACTAAGACATAGACATACTGTGATTCAAATGAGCACAAGGCATCTCAGTGTGTTCACACGGCTTCACCAAAACCCCACATGCTGTGGCTCACACATGACAGAATGCACTAGCCACAGTTCTGGGGGCTGGGAAGTCCAAGGACAAGGTGCGGGCAGTCTGTGTCTAGGGCAGGTCCTTTCCTGGGCTTCTGCCTGTTCACTGTCACCTCACACCATGGAATAGGTGAGGGGACCTTCCAAAGTCTCTTTCCCAGGGCACTGAACCCACTCACCAGGCTCAGCCCTCATGACCTACCCACCTCCCCAGGAACCCTCTTCACATACGAACACATTGGGGAATAGGATTTCAACATAGGGATTTTGAGGAGAGAAACCCCCAGTCCCGTGCATGGGGATTCTGTAAACACTAAATGAAAACACGTAGATAATCGATTACTTAGGTAATGGCCAGGGCAGGGCAACCTGATTCAGTGCTTTGTGGCTCTGCCTGGCGGAAGGGATTAGAGAGAGGTCAGTGCCCCTGCCTGGCTTCTGGTGGTGTGCCCGGCACTTGCCGGGTTTCCAGTCACCTCACCCACTCTCTGTATGGGACTGGCAGCCTTTCAGCTGTGGCCCTGGTGCTGACTCCCAGAGTGGGTGGGTTTACGTCTGTTCTAAGACCATGTGGGCCTTTTTCAGGGAGTCTCCTGAAAATCCAGCAGTTTCTTCTGCCACCCCAACCCCCACTGGTTTTTATAGCAGAAGTTATGGGGATTTCTCTTCCCCATGTTGGGTCCTGGCCTGGCCTGGGGCTGGGACTGCCCATTCCACAACTGCTACTTCTGCTTCTCCCTGCCTCACCGAGTGTCCTCCCCTCCCCACTCCATCTCCATGTCTCTGCCCCTCCTACCTGTCAGGATGAATGTAGCTTCTTTAAACACTTCATTGTCAGACTTCCATACAGTTCGATTTTCTGACAGTTGGGGTGTCCTTTGTTTTGAGGTTTAGTTGTAATTCTTTCTGTGGTTGCATGAAGAGGGGAAGTGGGCCTACTCATGCCTCCATCTCAACCGGAAGTTAGAAAACAACCTCATTTCTAGCATCCTTTGCAAAAGGAACCTCAGTAGACTTTTGTTTTGTAGCCTTTTTTTTTTTAAAAAAAAAGAACCTCTTTTTAAGGACTGTTTGTATTTTACAGACTTTTCTAATTTATAACCTATTCATAAAAATATGTCCTATTCTGCCTCTTTATTTTGTTCTTTGGTCACAAAAATTAAGGAGGCTTCCTGTACTGTGCCTGACACCTTGCTCTAGCAGGTATTTCATAGGGACTACTCAGCCAAAGTGTGGTATAACAAACAGTAACATTGTCAGTTGAGCTTAGGCATGTTTTTCATTGATTTTTTCTGTTTCTATTTTATGTTAGGTTCCTGTGAGCTCAAACTCATAAGACAAGGTCATCATCATCTTTTATTTGTCTTCTTTAGTCATTCAACCAACGCGTACTGAGTACCTGCGATGTGCCAGGGTTCTTCCCCAGGTTCTAGGTGTGGAGATGCAAGCATAACCAGTATCTGAGAATGAAGGTAACTGAAAGAGGGGGACTGAGAGTGGCCATGGGAGGAAAGTGTGTTTTGTACGGGGCATCCAGAGAGAGACTCTCCAGGGACGTGCACCAGAGCAGGGTCTTCACTGCAGGGAGAGCAGACGGAGCCCTGCAGATGACAGAGGTGCAGCCTTTCAGGGAGCGTCCCAGGACTCGGTGGCACCCAAGGCTCAGCCCTGAGGCTCCTTCCCCTGCTCAGGGAACAGAAAAGGAGCCAGTGTGGCTGCAGCAGAGCGATCAGTACAGAGCAGTAGGAAAGGAGATCAGACAGGGTATGAGCAGCGATACCGGGCAGTATCAGTTGGTCATAGTGAGGGGTTCATTTTCATTTTACTCTGAGTGAACTTGAAAGTTACAGGAGTGGCCTAAGTCAAGGAGTGACACATGATCTGATGGGCATCTTCGAAGCTTATTGTACCCACTGACTGTACTAGTTTTGTTAACACTGTGTATCAAATGACTACACATTTAGTGGCTTAGAACAGCATGTGTTGAGGTTGTCAGAGTTTCAGTGGATCCAGGGTTGGAGAGGAGGGTCCATTTACTTGGGTTCTCTGTTCAGCATGACATTAGTCTAAAATCAAGTGCCATTGGAATTGCAGGGTCCTATGGGCAGAATTCATGTCCTTGTGGTTGGAAGATTGAGGTCAAGGTCCCCAATTTTGGCTTGTGAATTTTTTATTCTAGTTATTTTCTCCTACTGTGGTAAAATAATTCATAACATAAAATTGATCATTTAACCATTTGTTAAGTGTGCAGTCCAGGGGTGTTAAGTACTCTTGTGTTTTTGTGAATCATCTTCAGACGTTTTTAACCTGCAGGTCTGAAACTCTGTACCCACTGAACAACTTCCCTTTCCTCCCTCCTCCATCTCCTGGGAACCACCATCCTGCTTTCTGTCTCCATGAGCTTGGCAACTGTGTATGCTGTGTGTAAGTGGAATCGAGTGGTGTTTGCCTTTTTGGCGACTGGCTTATTGTTTGTTTTGCTGCCTGTCAGCCTGCTGCCAACCTGGGGTGATGCATAGAGGGGTACGAGGGTGGAACAGAAGCAGCGGCCTGGTGATGAGGAGAAATGAGCTGGATATGAGAGGTGGGGAGCAGCTTGGAGAGAAGACTTTTCTTCCCTCCCCTCCTCCGACCCTTCACCCCTCACCCTGTCCCCTCACTGTCATTATGTGTCTCAGGGAAGCAGAGCCTTGGGCAGTGGCCTCTCAGGGCACCAGCTGCTCAGGGCAGGTGGACTGGCTGGCTTCTGCTCTGAGGGTCCCACAGTTTAGGGTCTTTGGGTAAGTTTGCATCTGGGGTGGAAAGACACACTAAGTGTTGTACATGGTGCAGGCACAATTTCAGCTTCCAAAAAGGCAGCTTATTTTTCAAAAGTTCATCAATAAATTTCTCAATGTACTTTAATAAAAGAAAATTGAGTTGAAATTTGTAATTTTGACTTTTAGAAACTTGGTTTCCCTTTAGATGGCTGTGGACTTAGTGGCCCTGGAACACAAGGCCAGCCCTGCGTTGGCCCCGACTGCAGACAGGTCCCTGCTGAGCCTGCCTCCCGCTGACACAGCTCTACCTTCTGCCTGTCCTGCTTCCCTGCCGCCCATGTTGCCAACTCTAGCAAATGCAAATACCATTACCCAGTATAATGTAGATTCTAGACCATGAACAAGTAGCTTGTTAGCCTGAGTACATCCCATGAACTATTTAGCCACGCTTGCAGGAAAGTTGCCTGTTGGTCCTCTGAAGCTGAAATTGAACTGGGTGTCCTGTACTGTATCTGGCAACCCCACCTGTCCTAAGAGTGTGACCACAATAAATCATTTGAACATGAACACACACACACAAAATCATTTGTGGTATTTTTTAGTGGAACTTAATGTCATGAATGACTGCCAACTCAGTGGAGGATTTTCAGAAACGGTGTTCAAGACACGCAAGACAGCTTCCCAGGGAGAAACAAACATGTCATCTGATGGGTCAGGACATAGAAGGACAGAGTATCCAATTGAGATAAGTCACTGTGTTTACTGGTTACTGCTTCATTTTATTAATCATTGAGATTTTATTTATGTACTTAATTATTTATTTTTCTTGATTGCTTTTAGAGGCAGGAGAAGGAAGAAAGAGAGAAACATCAGTTTGTTGTTCCACTTATTCATGCATTCACTGGTTGACCCTCGTATGGGCCCTGATGGGAGACTGAACCTGCAACCTTAGTGTATGGGGACATCACTGTGAAGAAGTGAGGTACCTGGACAGGGCCACTGAGATTTTCTGTAGCATGTAATTCTATTATTTTGTTATCAAATATTATACTTTCTACAACTATATTTTATTTACTTTGCTATTATCTGTTTGTTTTCTCTAGACTAAGGTAATTATCACCCAAATTTGTTTTTCTGCTTTCTGGTAACCCGGAGTACCACAATATGGGTGATTAATAATTGTTGATGACTAAGTGAATGAATGAAATTTCTTCCATATCTCATTAGAAAATGCGAGGGGGGAATTTTTACCAATATAGTGGAGAAGCAAATAAATACACAATAAGACCAGCAAATTTTTCATTTTTGAAATTGCAACATAAATACCATCATAAACATTGATTTTTGGGGGTGAAGTAGACATTTCATACATGTCTGGAGAGGGTGTAAATTGGTAGACTTTCTGGGAGGCAGTGTGCTTATTTTTACAAAGAAGTTTAAGAATTTCTTTCTCAGTACCCACCATTTTAATTTGTAGCAGTTCAACCTAAGAAGTAAAGACATGCTCAAAAAGGTGAAAAAATTTATTTACACAAATAAAGGGTGTAACCAAAAGAAGTGACTAAGTACATTATGATGGAATGAATGTCATGTACAAATCATGTTTTTGAATAATTTGCACAAAAAATTCTCATAAGATGTTAATGTTTCTTAGTTTTTTAAATATATTAATGTTTTTAAAAGATGATATAAAATAGTATACATTGTATTGTTATTTTGACTTTTAAAACATGAAAACTAATTAGAGACTGAGAGTACAAAATTCAAGTCAGATAGACTCAGAGTGAACACTGACTTTGTCATTTAGTTATTAAAGTTGTGGCATTGCAAAAACTGCTTCATTTACCTGAGTTTCCATTTGTATTCTGTGAAGTTCATGTGATAGTAGCACCTCCATTATAAGGTCACGAGGATTAAATAAGAAATTAAATTATTACTAGTGTAGAAATAGCTGAAAGGAAACAAGAAAACATTCATGTAATTTTTCTTTTTGTGATGGCACATAGGTGCCTTTCTCCTTTAAATTCCATATGATATTTTCTAAATTCCCTATAATGAAACTATTAGTTCATAATCCAAAATAGATATTGGTAATAAAAATAAGACTAGAAAAATTATCTTTTTAAAAAAATTTTCTTTAGTTATTTTTCAAGTACCGTTTTTTGTCTATTTCTCCCATCCCAGCCCCCCCTGCCCCATCTCCCCACCTCTCTCCCATTTCCTCCCCGCCCCCAGTCCTCATTCCTGTGTCTTTCATACTTGTTCCTCAAAATCCCTCCCCATTTTTACCCTTAAATTCCCTTCCCTCTCCCCTCTGGTCGCTGCCCACTTGTTCTCTATTTCAGTGTCTTTGTTTTTATTCTGTTTGCTTGTTTGTTTTGTTGTTTAGCTTCCTGTTAAAGGTGAGATCGTATGGTATTTGTCTTTCAATACCTGGCCTATTTCACTCAGCATAATGCTTTCCAGTTCCATCCATGTTGTTGCAAAGGGTAGTAGCTCCTTCTTTCTCTCTGCTGCACAGAATTCCATTGTGTATATGTACCACAATTTTTTGATCCATTCATTTACTGATGGGTAGTAGAGTTGCTTCCAACTCTTGGCTATTGTAAATTGTGCTGCTATGAACATTGTGGTGCATAGGTTCTTTGAAATTGATGTTTTAGGATTCTTGGGATATAATCCTAGCAGTGAAATTGCTGGGTCAAAAGGCAGGTCGATTTTTATTTTTCTGAGAAAATTCCATACTGTTTTCCATAATGGTTGTACCAGTCTGCAATCCCACCAACAGTGAACTAAGGACCGCTTTTCCCCACAACCTCTCCAACATTTGTTGTTTGTTGCTTTGTTTATGATAGCCATCCTGACTGGTGTAAAGTGGTATCTCATTGTGGTTTTAATTTGCATCTCTCTGATAGCTAACGATATAGAAAAAATTATCTCTTAAATTACTAAAAACATTTTTAATGTGGATAAGCACATTCAGAATTACAGCATGTAATTTGTTTTTAATATATTAAATACCTGTAGAGAAAACACACTCATCAATTGTGGTTTGTCAAAGGAATAAAAGTCAATTCATTAAACAGGTAACATTCTCACTTCTGAGAGTTTAGCTCTCTCATGATGTCACTTCTTTAGAACAAAGATGAAAATCAGGAAAAACCCTCACAACAACATAAGCCCTGAACCAGCAGAGCAAATGGTGCAGAATCTGCGCAAAACCGCATGGATCTTTGTCAGTTAAAAAGGCCCTGGAGCCTTCTCTCAGTGGCCTTGCTGGTTTGTGGGAACTCTCTCCACCTCACTGTGCAGGCAGGGACCAGAGGCACATCACGGACTTGCTCTTTTTCTGGTCTTCCACATCCTACAACCAAATCTCCATTCTGTCCTTAAATGATGTGGGAGCTCAGAGAAAAATTCAAACCGCCTCTGTCTCTCACTGGGCGTATTGGATGTTTCTGAACTGGTCTCCTGTCTAGTCTTCTTCTCTTCCAGGAGGCCCCCTTACCCCTGTCCTGCACCCTCCTCACCTGTTAGCTGAAATGCATCTGACTCACCATTGTTCTGGAGACCAAACTGCAGGCAGGGACCCCCTCACAGCCCTGGCTGGTACAGCCCTTGCCTGCCCCTCCAGCTTCATCTGTCCTCTCTGTCACGTAAGCAAGCTCAGGGGACACCACAGCACATACGACTTCCCAGTTCCTGCATTTCTATCATTTGCCAGCCTGTGGACTCTTTCCAAGCCGGACCTCTGACTTGAACCCACACTCTTCTGTCCTGACTTCTCACCTGTGAGTGTTAAGCTGCCCATCCTTTGGGGCCCAGCTTCAGGATCCTGTGTGAAAGGCTCTGGTGATCACCTGGCAGGAGCCCCACCACCCCTGCTTCACATGGGCTGTTTCTCTGATCACAGCCCAGCTGCATCTTAAGCTCCTCAGAGGCTGCTGCCTTTCCCTTCCCTTCACTGTATTTCTAAGGCAGCTGTGCTGCCTCATTTGTAAGCCCACAATGTGAGGAGCACAAACTATAACTGAGACTAGAGGCCGATATTGACAGTCATAGAGACTAAGGGAGAAACTAGCAAGGTGTAGCCTCACAGCCGGAGAGGGGATTTGAAGTAAGGGACTTAAACCTCTTGGTAATTATTTTATTTATTGATTTTAAGAGAGAGCGCCTAAGAGAGAAACATTGCTTTATTCCACTTATCTATGCATTCATTGGTTGCTTCTTGTACGTTCCCGGACTGATGATGGAACCCACAACCTTGCCATATCGGGACAGTGCTCTAACCAACTCAGCCAGCTGGCCAGGGCTAAAATTGAGTTTTTTTCAATATTATTTTGTTGTTTATGGCTTTACAGTTGTCCCAACTTTTCTCCCTTTTGTCCCCCACCTCTCAGTCCCTCCTGCTCCCTCAGACAATCCCCACATGGCTATCCATGCCCACGGTTCATGCATATATGTTCTTTGGCTACTCTTTCTATGCTGTACTTTATTTCCCCATGGCTATTCTGTAAGTGCCTGTTTATGCTTCCTAATCCCCTCACCTCTTCCCTTATACCCCCAACCCCCTCCCATTTGGCAACCATCAAAATGCTCTCTGTGTCTATGGTACTTATTCATTTTGTTTTTTAGATTTAATTGTTGATAGGGATGTATTTATCATCATTTTATTCTTCATGTTTTTATGTTATTTTTCTTAAATAAGACCCTTTAAAACTTCAATTAATACTGGTTTGGTTGTGTCTTGGTATTTTTTTAGATAGAAGCAAAGTCAGTAAGGGCTTCACTCTTAACAGATTATGAGACAATGTTCAAAAACAAGAACTCAGACCATTAAAGGCATGTCTGGTCCAGACCAAATGAAACTATTATTTGAAAGAATGCCAGGAAAGTAGTTGAAATAGCATAACATCTGATCATTTATTTTATTTGACAATTGCTGTAGTGAATTATTTCTTCAGTGCCACCCAGTAACGTCAAAATGGTCATTGCGGTTCTAGGTGTGTCTACCTTGTGTTTCCTTCCTCGTTGCAGGTGGAAGTGATGGTAAATGCAGTTGCTTATTCATATACTTGATAAAATATTTTTAAAATATGGAGACTATAAATTTATACAGTTTGCAAATTTTTTTCAGCTGAGAAATTTTAATGGGCTTTTTGGCTCAATGCTGTCTTTTAATTTTTTAGTAATAAAAGTCTGTATCTCAGTGTTTGGGGGTGTATAAACAGATATTAAACAATAGAAAGCATACCATTTTAAAACTCCGTGTACTCTCTTTCATTTCTTCTTACAAACTGTCCAGTTCTTTCTCTAATCTCGGCTCTGTCTAGTCTTGCAGCAATGCTCTGATTCTTGTGATGTTCTTAAATGCCCACAAATGCACCGATAGTCTGTAAGCAGTTCTCCCAGAGCTGCAGGGGATGAGAGTCCAGTGGCCACACACGACACTGGCACCAAACGGTCCTCACTGAAGGATGTGACAAAGCCTTGCTGCAGCTGCTGAGGCCACTCTGTCCCTTTTTCCTGCTTGTCTGCTAAGTCAATGCCGCACAGTCATGGATTTTCAAGACGCCACGTTCGTGTTAGGGAGGGTAGCCTAAGCTACACTGTGGGGATAAGTAGCCCACAGACTATCAGTTACAATAGAGAGAAAAAAATCTTGCTCATGAAAAGTTCGAGGAAGGGCAGATGTGTTTGGGGGCAGCTGCTTTCCCAGCAACAACCCAGGGCTTCAAGTTCTCTGTCCTTGTAGCTCTGCCATCCCAGGTCCCAGCTTACAGTGACACCGAGAAAGGGAAGTTAGGAAAGGTGAGCCAACAATCATGTGGGGCAGTTCAAGGGTCGGTTTGGGAAGTGGTCTCTGTGAGTTTGGCCCCAGTTTGAACTCAAGACAGCCTGGGAAAGGCGGCTGTTCTGTGTGCTCAGGAGGAGGAAGCACAATTTTGTTTTGGTGTGCGTTTAACCAGCGACCACAACACCCAGCTCCCATTGGCTTGTAAGGGTCTGCTTTTTACATTTATTCACTCTCATTCTTTGTAAGTCTTTAGATTTTACGAATTTCTCTTGTAAATATTACATAATTGAATTTACCGTTTAAACTGAGCTAACAATCTGTGTCATTTCAATGGAGTGTTTAGGCTATTTACACTTAATATGATTGTTTCTATTTTTTTATATTTTCCTGAGGTTCTGGCTTCTTATATCCTTTGTTTTATTCTTCTTGTCTTGTTTTCAACTTTCTCTTTTCATATATTGTTCTACTGAATTAAGTAATATGTGTTTTAGTAAGATCTCTCTGAAATGCTCTCTTAGTGTCCTCATCAGGCAATAGCTGTTAAACTTGTTACTGTTCAGTGTTTTAGTTGTCTCTTACTTTAAAAAATCACATATCAGGGATTATGTTATTTCTCTTTTACCATAAAATCAGTGCTTGCTTAGTTTTATATGTATATTCATCAGTTTTCTGTTTTTCCCTTTTTGTTTTTTTGATCAGCATTCTTTTTTGTAACTTAAATTTTTCTTCTAGTATTAATTTTTTTCTGCCTAAAGTACCTTTTTTTGGAGATTTATTTTGTTGGCCTATTAATGATATACTTTCAGTTTTTGTTAATCTAGATACATCTTCTATTTTTACTCTATTTAATGGTATAAATAATAAAATACATAAATAATAAATATAAATAATGGTCGTTGCCAGAAAGTCTAGGTAAGCTTTGAAGTATTCCTTTTCTTACATATACCTTCTAAAATATAAGTTACTTTGGAGTCTATGTTACTAAAATAGCGGGATTATTATTGAGTTTTCCTTTGATAAATCTATCTAAAATGTGGGTGAAGAGTTATAATAATTACTTGTTTTTCTTAAGCTATTTGAAAAGTTCTAGTTCCTATGCAAATAAATCTCAATCATAAGTGGCATTTTTAATTCAGTCATCAATTTCTTAATAAAACTATTCTATTAATTGTGTATTGACATGTCTTTCAGGCATGAAATCGTCCTGCAGCACAAAAATAAATGGCGCTACATTAAAAGAGAAACCTTAGACTTTCCAGAATATGATTTAGCATTAAGGGCTTGAGTGTTCTTTTTAGAATATAGCTCTGATTATTGCACTGTCTTTTGTACATGAATTTTTCAAGGTCCTTTTATATTGTAATAGAGTGTATTACTTCTTCTTTACCCCTGAAACTGTATTTCCCTCATTTATAGAAGTTCTTTGTTTAAGAAGTTAAAGGATGACTGTAGCAGGCAAGAAAACTGAGAAAGCCAACTTAGCAATGTCAGAAGAATTCTTTCCTTCAAAGATGTTCCAAGGTGCCTAGCCTTGAAGAAAAGAACTCGAGTTTGAATTATGCTAATCTGAAATGATCTGAATTTCATACCCAATTGTGTTTCCTGAATTCAGAAATATTTTCATGAGCTTATCCATCTTACAGACACATGTTATATCAAGATGATGTATTATTTCAGCCTGGCTGGGGTAGCTCGGTGAGTTGATTGTGGGCCTGTGAATCAAAGAGTTGCCGGTTCCATTGCCAGTCAGGGCACATGCCTGGGTTGCAGACCAGGTCCCCTGTAGGGGGCACATAAGAGGCAACCACACATTGAAGTTTCTCTCTCTCTCTTTCTCCCTCCCTTCCCATCTCTCTAAAAATAAATAAATAAAATCCTTTAGAAAAAGATTTATGATTTCAGTGCAGACTTCAGAGTTATAGAATGTAAATTGGTTGTGAGGAGACCAACAACCTAGTAAGTCAGAGAAGATCTCCAAGTCAGTCTCTATGCATGAAGTGTATGGATTAAGAAAATGAGGAAAACCTAAGGCCACAGAGAATGGAAAGGTTTTAAACAGACTATTTCTTTGTACTGACAGCCATATCAAGAAGGAAACTATGTAATATCAGTTTACAACTTAGCTTATATAACTACATATTTAACATGGCTGACATACCCAAATACATGCTGAGAGCATCAGTCTACCGATGATCATAAATAAGACTGACTCACAGGGGTGTCCAACCCACAGCCCAGAGGTTGCAGTGTGGCCCAGGATGGCTATGAATATGCCCCAACACAAAACCATAAATTTACTTAAAACATTTTTTGTGTTTGTGATTATGTGTTACAGTGTATTTCATGTGTGGCCCAAGACAAGTCTTCCCATGTGGCCCAGAAAGGCCAAAAGTTTGGACACCCCTGCTAGAGGAATATTTATTGATTTTAAACCTTTTCTGTTTTGGAAGATGGAAATATGTGAAACACATTTATTTCTTTAAAAATGCTATAAATTAATGATATTTGCTGCCAGTTTTGAAGGGCTAAATCTAAGCTTTCTGGAAATTAACATATGAAATTCCTCTTCCTTGATACCCCATGATAAATGAGGAATTACATGATCAGATTTTTTTTCTTTCTTCTCAATTCTATTTGACCAATGAACAAATTTTAACTTAAAAATGTTCTACCTTCATAATAGTTTTGTAGTTATAAGGAAAAACAGCAAAGTAAGAAATCTGAGGTCATACTGGACACTGACGAGAAAGAGAGAGAGACCTGGCTCACAGTAGTAAATGCGGGGTACTGGTTGTCTTGGGGCAGGGAGAGGAGAGTGACAGGAAGGAGCATGAGGCATGCTGGCAACCATCTGTATTTGGTAAAATGTTTTTAAGATTTTATTTATTTAGTTTTGGAGATAGGGGAAGGGAGGGAGAAAGAGAGTAGGGGGCCTCTTGTATGCCCCTTATTGGACACCTGGCCAGCAGCCCAGGCATGTGCCCTGACTGGGAATCGAACTGGTGACCCTTTGGTTTCCAGGCCAGCACTCAATCCACTAGTCCATACCAGCCAGGGCTGTTCCTTGGTAGAATCTTACTTAGGTTAATTTGGTTTGTGATAACTTTATCTATCAATATATTTATCATGTGTGTACTTGACCTTATTCATATTATGCTTCATAAATAGATATTAAAAATCCAAAAGTCTATGTTAGATGTATCTCATAGCCAGCTGGTCCTTAGACACACAGACAAGTGCAGTTCTGAGTCAGGCCATTTCTCGGAGATGTCTGACCTGGGAGTCCCACCAGAACTGTCACAAAGGCCAAGGCGTGTCCATAAAATTCCTTTCTGTCCCGGCTTCACTTTCCTGGGTTAGTAGAGCAACGTTAAATATTGTTCTTATCAGTCATGGAATGCAGAGGTAGAAATAAAATGGCATTGAAGCTCAATGCCAGTGAGCTAAAAAAATGGCTTTGTTTAGAATTATACCAGTATTTGAATTAAAGAACAGTGTTCTTTGTCCATAGTTATAAAATAGCATTTTAATGAATGATACCAAAACCAGACAAGGTCACAGGCGAAGAAAGAGCTCACAGAATTCTAGATAGAACTAGATCCTGGAATGCTTTCTTCATTTAGTCTCCTGATCCATTGTGTTTCTGGGCAGAATCAGCACATTTTGAGGTGCAGTTCTTCACACTACATTCTCTGCCATCCATGGCCAGATGGTCAGTGAAGCCTTTTCTCTGTGCCTCCCAACAGAGAGAAAAGAACAACATTACTTCTCAGCCACTGAGGGGATTCAGCAGGAAGGGAGCCACCTCCACAGAGATCCCCCACCTTCCCTCTCATCAGTCCTGAAGAATAACCCACTATATGGAAACATGAGTTTGGAGGAAGCCATGGAAGGCAGGCAAAAGTGTTTTTCATGGACCATTGAGGAGTATGACAAGCATTCCCTGCACACCAACCTGTCTGGGCATCTGAAGGTACTAAGACTTGCTTCTTCAGGGCTGAGGGGGGGCAGTGAAGCCCTCCTGAAAGATGTGGGTATCGGGGTAACAGGCATTCCTCACCAGGGACTAAATCTCCAGGTTTCAGGTCATGTCAGCCTCTGGCTTCCCTTGTTCTCTCCTTGTCATTATGTTACAGAATGGACCAAGGGGTTACGGGGTTCCTCTGTCACTGTGGATTTGTTTTTTACCTCCAGGGAATTGGAATTATGACTCTCAATGCCAGAGTTTGGTGAAAAGGAGAGGAACTATTAATTCAAAAGTTACACAGATTTAGAGTAATGGCAGAACAACAGCATTAAATACCTAAGTCCTTTAAAAGTCCTTTAAAGTCCTTTAAAACATCCACAAGCATATAGTCCTTCAACCTGCCTTACGCCAGTCAGGGGTACAGTATGTCAGGAAGAAAAACAGGTCTGTGGCTTGGCTAGCTCCCGATCCTTCCCGGTGATCTGTGCTCAGCTGGCAGGGTTGAGGTTCCCAGACTCACTCTCCAGGTCTTAATCCAAATCCACGTGGCACCTTCTCAAGGCCCACCAGATAGAGTTCTTTCACCCCTTTCCTTCCTGTCCCTAGTCCTGAATTGTCTCTCTTGCTTCCTAAGTCACGTGGTAAAGGGAGCCTCAAAACTGCTTGATTCCCCTGTAATGGCTCCCGTGCCTCGGTTTTAAACCCTGGCAGGAATCTTCCTCAGCAACCCATTTCTTTTCTGCCATTTCTGACTCCTCCCACAGTTGACTACACCTGCCAGCACTCCGGTATTTTTCAGCCTTTCTGGGCTGCCATAGTAAGTTCGGGCAGGCATGGCCCTGTGGTGGGGAGAGAACCATCTCCAAGCTCTTATGTGGGAGCCAAAACCAGGAGGAGGTGCCTCCCATTTGTGTCATGAGTCCCAGTCATTCCCATCTCCCTGACTCAGAGCACAGCCACAGGAACTTAACATCTCTAGGAAGCTAGGCAGTAGTTATAGATATGCAAAAGAACCACTTATGCATATCAGGTATGAAACTGGCCAACTGTTGATGTGCAAAATAAGTCTCAATGGCCCTGTTCCTAGTGTCCCATCCCCCACTCCAGATTTATGGGGGTGGGGATATCCTATATTTTTGTATTTCCTAGACAGCCTTAATGCTGAACCGCATTTCAAATCTCCCTTCAGGGGGGCCCTGGCTGCACCATTACAATTATTTGTGTTTTATTTATTTGTTTCTAGTTTTACAGTAATTCTGATGTGGCACAGAAACAAGGTTTACCTAGAAGGTAAAGCTTTCTTGAAAATTAATTTGCCAGGTCACGTACGTTTACACCTAGTTGTGTGACTGTTTTTGTTCACTAATACGAGTTCCTTGTTGGACATCTATTCATGAATATTTGTTAAATATCTGTCTTTGGCCCTGTGCAAGGCACTTCTTATCAAAGATCATTTCATTTCAAGCCCACTCAGTGGTTTAGGACGCAGACTTACATGCTGGACTCTTTCCTGTGTCTCAGTAACAAAACAAAACAAAACAAAACAAAACAAAACAAAAGCATTTCAACATAGGAAAGGTATGCAATGAACTCCTTTGACCAGCTTAAACCCAACTGAAGTCTGTCCCAGAGTCTTCTCATACTTTCCTCATTTTCTTTTCTGAATTCTTGTTTCTTCATTCTGCACTGGTTGCCTGTTCATTTCTTCCTTATGTGCCAAGTCACTGACTTGAACCCCAGCTTCCTTCTCTTCGCTGTTGGTTCCCTGTGGATTTTTCTTCGTTTTACTTAGTGTAACCATCATTTCTTTCCTTACACATTTGCCGTAATAAGATCTCTAAGCATCCTTATCACTGATGTTTTGAACTCTCCATCTGATGGACTGTCTATCTCTGTTTTACTTAGTTTTATTTTCTGGAGTTTTGTCCTGTTCTTTCACGTGAGCCATATTTCTTTGTCTCCTCAACTTGGCAGCCTCCCTGTGTTTGCTTCTGTGTATTGGGTAGAGATGCTTTGACTCCATCTTGGTGCACCTGTTATGTTTTGAGGGGCAGAGCCTTAGGTATTCACTAGGGTGGGACAACCTGCTTTGCTTTGTTGTGACACTGTATGTGGGGCAGGGGTCTGAGAGGCACCAATGCCACTTGCTCAGCTCTTGCCCTGTTTTCAGTCACTTCCCCCACTCCCTGTATGTGAGTGGCAACTTTCTAGCTGCTGCCCTGGTGCTGAATCACAGAGTGGGTGGGTTGGGTACATTCTAGGGCAGTGGGGGTTCTTTACATGGACTCTTCTGAGAGACTAGCAGTTTCTTGCACTGCCCCAACCCCTACTTCTTATTACAAGCAGAAGTCATGAGGCTTTACTCATCTGGTGGAAGAACCCTAGGCTGCACGGAGGGGCCTGGGGCTGGGATGCCTAGCTCAGCAGGTGCCCTCCTGGTTTTTACCTGCTCCAGGGAAATGAGTTTTAATCATTTTTATCATGAAAACGTGTGGCTGTTGGAATTTGGGGTGGAAGAGATGTTCGTTCTGTTGCAGCGCACTGTTTCTCACTCAGCTACACTGTGTTACATTACAGTGAACCCCTTCACCTGTCCACACGAATTTTTTTGTTCATAGTTTTAACCCTCTTTTACTTTGGATAATGCAGTGGATGTCACCCTGCAGTTCACGTGAGTTGAAGATAGTGGTTCTGGTGTCCAGAGCCTCCTGGTTTGGTATCTGGTGTGGGCTCGCACTAGTTCAACCTTGGAGACCCTGCTGACTGTTTCCTTATCTCAGTGGCCATACTTAATAATAAGTGGCTCAGCCCAATCATTTCTTTTCATTAAACTCTATTCTGAGATAATTGCAGATTTAAAGCTGCTTTTTAAGAAAGATATTTTTATTTCGAAATAATTGTAGGCTTACAGTGAGTTGCAAATATAGCACAGAGTCCTGAGCACCCCTCACCCAGCGTGTCCCCTGGGGCATCTTCAACAACGGTGACACATGGGGAAAACCAGAAGCCGGTGCAGGCACAGTGCCATGTGCTGGACCACAGGCCCAGCTGCCCTCCCCCCAGTGTGTGTGCTGCAGCTGGGGGTGCGGTGCCGTCACTGTGAACGAGCTCCCTCCTGAGGCCCCATCACAGCCACTGCTCCTTCCCTTCCCTGACTCTGGCTGTGGCTGCTGGGTTCTCCATCTCTTTAATTTTGTCATTCTGAGAATATCACATAGCATGCCATTGGAAGTCTGAAACCTTTGGGGATTGACTTTTTTCACTTAATAGAATGCCCTTCAAATCCATCCAAACTGTTGTATCATCTAAGTTGCTGATGTGGTGAGTTACACTGGTTGACATTTGACTACTAAGCCTGCAGTCCAGGGGTAAACCACACATGGCAGGTATGTATGATCCTTGAATACATGGTTAGATTCAACCCGCTAAAACTTCATTTATAAATCTTGATCTATGTTCATGAGAGATGATGGGTCTATAGATTTTCCCCCCATAACTTGCAATGATCTTGTCTGGTTTTGATATCAGGGCACTGCTGCATATGTGGAATGAATTGTACAGTACTTCTTCCTCTTTAATGCTTTGGGCAGACACAGCAGGTGCTCAATGATTACTCCATGGGTGATTGGGAGGATGGGAAATGGACCAACATGGGATGCAAACAGAGTTCGGTCTGGAAAAAAGCATAATTTAAAGGACACGTCGTGAGCTGAGGCCACATCATAGACGAAAGCAGCCTGACTCACATTTGCTTCCCCTCAGCTTCACTTGCTGCTGAGGTGGAAATCCCTGTCCCTGTTTGACTGGCGAGGAGCCCACGCAGTTGTTACTTGTCAAAGGTCTTTGGTGGACAGAGTTGGTGCAAACTAGATGCACTGTCAGCCTTCTTCCCTCCAGTCTCAGAGCAGCCATGACCCTGACTCCACATGCATGCACCAAGCCCGCTGGCCCAGTAGCCATCGCTGCTGGCTGTGCAGGGCTCTGGAGCCTGCGCACCTCTGGGTCATGAAGAAGCGTGTGAGGTGTGATTTCCTCTGCCATCACCCTGGAGAGGCAGGAGTGGTCACCTGTGGGGAGAGCTCCAGGTTGTCCAAGTCTGGGGGTGTGGGAGTCCTTTCAGAAGGTGCTGCTTTCTCTGATCCCTGGGACACTGGGCAGATCACTATGGGAGTCATAATGGAAAGTCATGATGAATGTAGAGCCTCAGTAATCCTCCAAAATGACGTGTCAGGGTGTAAATGAAGGGCTGATCATTTACATTGAAGCAGGAGGTGCCCCCCGCCCCCGCCGTGAGTCTAGGAAGACCATACGACTTGTGTTGTATTTGTTTATCACTTTTGCTTCACTGTCCCCCACAAACAGCTCATCCCCCATCACCATGTGGTAGAGGATGACCCCCAGACCCCAGACATCTGCCTTGGGGCCATTGTACATCTGATGCTCTAAAATCTCTGGCACCATGTATGAGAAGGTTCCACAGACAGTTGTCAGTGTATAATTATCAAAGTCTCTGCTCAAACCCAAGTTGGCCACTTTTATGTTGAGGTCCTCATCTAGAAGGATGTTCTCTGGCTTCAGATGATGATGAATGATGTCCTTCTGATGACAGTAGTGAAGGGCCAAAATCATTTGTCTGAACATGGGCCGCGCTTCCTGCTCCTTTTTGCAGCCTCACTCCTCCAGGTGATCAAAGAGGTCACCTCCACTGGCCTGTTCCATGAAAAGTGTATCTTTGTTCCCAGTGGTGATCACCTCAAATAGTGCAGTGATATTCGGATGATGTAAGGTCTTAAGAGATTTCATTTCCTCAAACTCTCTGGTCAAGCCCCACTGGCTAAGGCTTTTGAAGGCCACCTTAGTCCCAGTGAGGCAGTGCCAAGCCATTTTAACCTCTGCAAATGATCCTCAGCCAATTGATTTAAGAGGTATATGGTCACCCGTATGCTACTTCTTATTGCCAAAGGGGGCTACAAAGTCATGAGACATGGAGACTGCAAAATAAAAATCAAATAACATACTAAATAAAATAAGGTAAAAAACAACAAAAATTTGAGAAAAACAAAATATAAGGAAAACAAAAATAACAAGAAAATCAAAATAATAAAGATAACAAAATAAAAATCAAAATAGAAAGTACAAATTAAAAACCTTCAAACTAAAACTAAAAAATGATATGAACAGATTATAAAATAAATATATACAAATATACAAATAAAATGTAAATAATATATACTATATAAATAATATATAAAATATACAAATAATATATAATATATAAATAACATAAATGTACAAATGATATATAGATATAAATAATATATAAAATATACAAATATGTAAAATATACAAATAATATATAAATAATGTAAATATATAAATAATATATGGTACATACATAATATAAAATATATCAATAATATATAAAATATAAGATATATTAACAAAATATAAAAATAAAGATGTAATAAATAAAATAAAATGAGAAAACTCAAATGAAAAAACATGAGAAAAAAGCCCAATAAAATAAAAGGAACAGAGAAAAGAAAAAAAAAGGAAAACTGAAAATGGAAAAAAAAACAAAATAAAAGGAATGAAAAAAACAAAAAACAAGAAAGGGAAAAAGTTTGTAGGAGTCCAACAGGTCACCTCAATCAGTTTCCTGGGCTCTAACAGACAAAGACCTCCACCAGCCAGGAGCTTGTATAGGAGCAGAGGGTCGGTGACCCATCACAGTGGGGCCTTCTGAGGTCAGAGCAGGAAGTGGACCAGTGGTGGCTGGGGATTAACTACAATGGTTTTCTCCCTTATTGTTCTTGTGACAATTTTACTCTGGAAAAGAGAAAGGTCCCCAAAGAGCTTTTTTTTACAATGTGGAATATTAAAGATTGATATTTACTTTATTACACAAGGCAACTTGTAAAATGCAAAAAAAAAAAAACCCATAAAAAATGAAAATCTGGCTTATTCTCAGGTTCCAGGTCCCAGTTCAAATACCACCTGCTTAGAGAGGGCTTCCTTGACCCACCGCTCCAACCCCTCACCCAGCTCATCACATTTGTCATCTTCACAGGCCTGACTTCAGGACACCTGATTCTTGGTCACTGTCCTTCCTGTAAAGGGAGAGGCATGACCCCAGTGGTCCCTGTGTCCAGCACAGTGAGTGGCAATCAAGTAAATGTTTAATACATATTTGGTCACTGGATTAATAGGAGAGTTTGGGGAGATGAAAGAAAATATGGTCAACTCTGTACTTAATCAAAGTGATTCATAAAGTATCTTTAAAAATTCATGCTGTGTCCTCACTCAGCTTTGGGGCAGATAAGACGGGAAAGAGGGAGGCTGAAGTCTGGGTCTCCAGGTATGTGGGCTCTCGGGGAGCCTGGGGAAAGGCCAATGGGAAGGAGCCTCGCTGTAAAGATTGATGAGGATGATTCCTGACCTCTCAGGGGACCTTGAGTAGCCCTGTAGGTAAATGTCTGTGCTACTGAAAGAAACCATCTCTGGGGAGGGGAGTGATGATTAGGCGGTTTAATTCCCATGTGTGACAACACTTGGAAGCCTCTGGGTGAAAGGACTTCTGCAGAGGTACAGAGGATGAGGTGACATGTTGGGTCCAAGTCTGCCCTTTTATGGCAGCACAGAGGGAGCAGGCAGGACACTCACAGGGGAGCCTCTGGCACATTATACTGAGACTCATCCTCAAGGAAAGCTCCCTACTTCAGCACACTGTTTTCCTCACATGCCTAAGTTATTATTCTAGTCATTATTTTCCCTTACTGTTTCTCCCCTAAAGTCTCAACTTTGCATAAAGGTGTGTTTAGAGGGATTTGCCTGTGAGTTTTTCCCTCTATGACACTTCAGTTTCCTAATGTTTATATCTGTGACACTTGGTCCCTAAAGATGACAGTCTCTGTTGCTGAGCTGATTGGGACCCAACAGGGTCCTGAGAAAGAATGAAATTTTACAATTGATGACAGAATGGATGGACCTAGAGGGTATTATGCTAACCCATGAGTCAGTCAGAGAAAGACCAGTGCCAAGTGATTCCACTTATATGTGGAATCCACAAAATGACATAAACCAACACACAGACACAGTCTCAGACACGGAGAACAGACTGACAGTTGCCAAAAGAAAGCAGAATTGGGAGACTGGGAGAGAAAGGGGAAGGGACTGAGCAAAGCAAATTGATAGTCACGAAACAGCCACTGGGAGGACAGCACAGCTCAGGGAACACAGTCATTAAAGTTGCAATGACTACCTGTGGTGCCGGGTGGGCACTGGAAACATCAGGGGGAACTTTCTGGAAAGCATATGGAGGTCTGACCATTGTACTCTACACCTGCAATTGTACAAAGTGAAACAGAATGGAAAAGACACATGTACTTTTGTTTAAATGACAAAAATAAAGACAAAGCTGGATTTTAAGAGAATGAAAACTTTATGGAGTTTGGAAATGAAAGCTGACTGCAAAATTATTCAAAATTTTATGTAATGTTACCTGGTCTGTGAAATCAGTACAGTAGGTATTCATCCACTTACTGTTTTCATCAGTCTAGTGAGCATTTATTGAGTGTCTAATACAATGGAGCACTTTATTCATATCGAGCTGGTTATGTAATGGTGTACAAGGCAGATGGAGGTTCTGTCCTCATGAAGCATTTACCTTGCAAATAATTGGAAACAGCAATACACATATTTTTGGCAAGAGTAATGAAGCAGGATATTAGGAGTTAGTTCCAGGCACTGAAAATCTATTTCTCTTCGCAGTGAGCGAGGTACTGCTGCTATTCAGTCTTCGCCATGCTATTCCTCAAGAAGATTTCTCAGTCTTTAATATGTTGATGAACATCATGGATTTCCAAGAGGGGAACTCTGGTATGCAGAAGTTTCCAGATTTTGCAACTTTCCTTGACTCCACAAAGCAGGTCCCACCTGTTAGCCATTATCACCAAACCATAATGATTCCTTCCCCAGACCCTATCACAGTTCATAATTTATTTCTTTGTTTCCTGATCTGTGGGTCTTTTTTACTGGATTCTGTGCCCTCTTGGGGCTCCTGGGTGAGGCCCCAGGCCAGTTTCACTGTCACAGCATCCCTGGCTTCTGGCGCTGCGTCTGACACAGAGATGATGCTGCGTGAATATTAGTTTCACTTCTGTTGAATTTTTAAGTTGAACATTTATTGGGCATTATATATGTTCTAGGTGTTCTGCCAATTGCTTTACCTCATTTAATCTTCACATTGACCCACCAGTGCAGGTAACATTTCTATCCCCTTATTATAGATGAGGAGACCAAGGCTCAGAAAATGCCAGTAAGTTGCTCAAGATCACACAGGCAGCCGGTGGTGGAGACAGCATCTGAACACAGGCATTCTGGTACCAGGAAATCGTTATTATACTAAATAAATGCCTCAGGACTCTGTTCAATGCCAGGGGGAGGCCAAAATGAGTGATTTTGGTGGTCTTGGCTCAGCATCCATCCAGGACCCTTCCATTTAAAAGGGGGTCATCTGGTGCGTTCTCATTGAGCATTCACTGTGTGGCAGATCCTGTTCTGGGCATCTTCTCTCATTTAATCCTCTCTGATGCACTTGAAGCAGCAGGTAACACCACTTCTTTCCACTGAGGAGCACACTGAGGCTCAGAGAAGTGAAGGAACCTACTCAGTGTCACTGGGCCAGGAAGAAGCAAAGCAGAGGTTTGCCTGATTCCAGAGCTCCTGGCTGGGTGGCCACTCTGCAGTGTGGAGAACACAGGCCTGCAGGGAGGTGACTGCAAATGTGTCCTCTCAGGTTGCTCCCTCTACTGTTGCTTGTGCCATGTCTATATTCCTGACAGTCATGTGGCATCAACACACTTGAGCCCTGAAGTCACTCAGGTTCCTCCCTGGGGAAGGAGAGGCCTCACTGTCCATGCTCAGTTGGATAGCCAAGCCAGGCTCCTTGGTGGAGCCAAGCCATCACTTGGCTTTTCCTGGCCTGGGTCCTGGTGTGAATGTGGAGCTGGAGCTCAGACCTGGCTCCACCACCTTCCACCTCTGTGGACTTAGGACATGTTGCGTCTGTGAGCCCCATGTATGATAGTAGGCCCAACGTCACTAGGTTGTCGGGACGATGGACTGAAAGGACATGTGACACACTTTAGCTCACTGCCTGGCACATTTCAGGCACATAGCAAGGAGTTGTTATTCACAGAGATGGGAGGGGTGGATGAGGCCGTGGCAGGCCCAGCACAGTGTGGGCAGCCACACAACGGGACAGTGGCCTGTCTTCCTTCCTTCCTGGGCCGAATCTCAAGGACTTGCTTGGAATTGCCACAGCCTCCAATTCACAAATGCTTCTCAACCTATTTGCCTTCTCTCAGCCTCAGCCGCCTCTCAGTAAATTAACAGTGATGACAGTAACAACCATTTGCGGAGCCATTACCAGGCGCACTGCAAAATGAACACTTCACATGTGTCACCTCATTTCATCTGCACGACCATGCTCAGGGGCAGATCAGTAGTTGGCTTGTCATGTGGCAGGACAGTAGGGCCCATGGAGTGGAAGTGAACACACAGTTTCAGGTCCTACAGGAGGCTGGGCCAGGAACCAACGTGGGGTGTGTCTCACTGTGGATCCTTGGTTCTCAGGGACTGCCATCCAGCCTCCCTTCCCCAGCACAGGAGGGTGGCACTGTTCCCACTGGAGCACCTTCCAAGTCAATCTCTGGGGTTCTAAAAAGGGTACCAAGACAGTGCCCAGGTGGCCAAGACCCAGGCCTGCTGAACAATCCAGTTCCCTCAGGGCCCATCTGTCTCGATGAGTCCTACTGAGGCCAAGCCCTGGTGCCCTTGCTCACCCCTGCCTCACCCTGAGCTACTTCTTCTTGTTACCTGAGCTCCCTTCCTACTTGCTACCAGTCAAGCCTCACTTCCCCGGCCACGTCAGATTCTTTTCCTTGTCTGACACACACTGATGTGACTTGCAACTTGACTCTGGGCCCCTGGCCTCGGCTATGGCAGGTGCACAGGGAGTCACGAGTGATGACTTGCATGAGCAGTCCACACACGTGCCTGCAGCCTGCACGCACCTACACATCCTCAGCACACGGGCAGGGTGGTAGGACATGCCTTCACACCACATTTTCGAACCAATCTGGATTCAATGTGTCCACACTCAGTTTCTTTTCCTAAATTTGGTCACCTTCCACTCCTCTTCTACTGACTTGGCGGGAACTGAGGTCCATGTGTGCCATCACAGAAGGGTGCTCAGTGTCACTGGCAAAGGGGAAAAACAAAGCAATCCTAGAAAGTGTTCTATGTGCACTTGAAAAGTATGTATATTCTGGTTTGGGGTAAAATGCTCTGAAGATATCAATCGAATCCATTAGATCCAGTGTGTCGTTTCTGGCTGCTCTCTCTGTACTTCCTGTCTGGAAGATCTATCAGTTCAGGTCAGTGGTGTGTTGAAATCCCTGACTATCACGGAACATCAGTCTCTCCCTTTCTGTCCATCAGCGTTTGCTTTCCATATTTACATGCTCCTGTGTGGGGTGCATCAGTGTTTCCTAGGGTTATGTCCTCTGGTCAGATTGCTCCCTTTATCATCCTGTAGTGTCCTTCATTGTCTCTTACTATAGCCTTGTTTTCAAGTCTATTTTCTCAGATAAAAGTATTGTTACCCCAGCTTATTTTTCCTTTCCATTTGCATGAAATATCTTTCTCCATCCCCTTACTGGTAGCTGTGTGTATCTTTCTGTCTGAGGCAGGTCTCTTGGAGATAGCATTTATATATATATAGGTTTTGTTTTCTTATCCATTTAGCTACCTTATCTATGTCTTCTGGCTGGAGCATTTTAGCCATTCACATATAAGGTGACTGTTGATAGATATGTATTTAGTGCCATTTTATTGTTAGACTATTATCCTCTGGTATTTTTCCTTTCTTTCTCTTTTTCTTCTCCTTAAAGCAGCCCTTTAACATTTGCTGCAATACTGCTTTGGTGTTAACGAACTTGAGCTTTTTCTTGTCTGGGAAGCTCCTTATTTCTCCTTCAATTTCAAATGATAGCCTTGCTGGGGAAAGTAGCCTAGGTCCTAGCTTTTCATTACCTTGAATATTTCACACCACTCCCTCCTGTCCTGAAACATTCCCATTAGGAAATAATAAAGTGACAGTCTAATTGGGGCTCCCTTGTATGTAACTACTTGCTTTCCTCTTGTGGCTTTTAGGATTCTCTCCTTGTCTTCAAGCTTTGCCATTTGTATTGTGATATGTGTCAGTGTAGGCCCTTTGGGTCCAGCTTGTTTGGAACTCTCTGAGCTCCCTGGATTTGTGTGCTTTTTTCCTTCCCCAGATTAGGGAGTTTGGGGTCATTATTTCTTCAAATTGCTTCTCCATCCCATGATGTACACTGTGTTACAATTCATGTTGTCCTACGTGTTCCTTAAGATCTGCTCATATCTGTATTCCTTTTTATTTTGCTGCTCTGCTTGGGTGGGTTTTTTTTCCTACCTTTTCTTCCCAGTTGCTGACTCAATCATCTGCTTCATCTAATCTACTGTTTATTTTTCCCAGTGTATTATTTACTTTAAATATTGCACTCCCTATTTCTGACTGGCCCTTTTTTGTGGTTTCTATATCTTTTTCCATGCTGTTGAGTTTCCTTACAATCATTACTCTAAACAATCTCTCTGATAAATTGCTTGCCTCCATTTCATGTAGCTCTTCTGGAGAATTCTCTTTTTCTTTTATTTTGGGTCTGTTTATTTATCTTCCCATTTTGTCTGCCTCTTTGTGTTTGTTCCTTTGTATGAGGTAGATCTGCAAGAGCCTGGAAGAGCCTGGAGCAGACCTTTGCCACATGGTGCTTGGGACTGGTCCTGGGCAACGTGTTTGGAGCTATCAGTGATCCACAGCTTGTGGCTCCCTCTGCTGGGCCTCTTTGTGTACAGAGAGAACCAGACTGAGCACCAATGCCAGCTTCCACCAGCACTGGGCCAGGGGGAGGTCTGCTACAGTCTCAGAGCTCCCAGAGATCTGCCTGGGTTGTTCATCAGTGATATAGCCTGAAACTACACTCAGCAGCCTGTCTGAACCTCCACAGGGCGGGGAAGAGTAATTCCCAATGGGTGTGCTATTGCTTCCCCTCAGGCTGATGCCACTTGGGAGAAAGTGCTCTGCCTGAGAAAGATGGCTCACACAGCACTTGAGAAAAGTGACCCAGCACAGGTATCCTGGTGGCTGTTCCTTCAGCTCTCTCCCCAGAGCCACCAGCCCCAGACTCTCCTCATGCATCTTTGGTCCACTCTGCCATCCCCCTAGCAGAGCCCAGGGTGGGTGGAGGCAAACAGAATTTTGTGCATTGGCCCTTTCAGAGGCTCTCTGTCCATAGCAGTCTCTCCCAGGCAGACAGAAACCTGGCTGTTATTTGGGTTCCTTTCCCAACTCTGTTGCTTTGGCTGGCGAGCCCCGCTTGGTGTTTAGAGTCCATCTGTCTCAGTGAGAAGCCCCTGGCCTCTCCAATATTCCTCCAGAACTTCAGGGGCCACCCTGTGATCCCAGCCAGCCCTCTCCTGCTGCCCGTGTACTCCCTGCAGTCAGGTGCAGGTAAAGCGCTTCCGTCTGTCTGTCCATGGCCTCAAGGCTCCTCTCAGCTAGTGCCCACTTAGTCACTCAGGATCCTCTCTACAATGTAGTGACCCCTCCACCTGGCTCCTGGGAGGAGGTCAGTGTGGCTTCCGCTTACTCTCTGCCATCTTGGGTGTCCCATTAATAGCTTTTAATTTAAAAAACCATATCACATGTATACAAATTCTGAGTAAATGGAACTTTTAAATATACCAGAAAAGGTTGGACACTTGAAGTCATGCTACTGTTTTTCATAAACAAAACCATATGCATTATATTTATGTAAATTCAGAATTACATTGGTACTAACATTTTTGAGATTCAGAATTATATTTCTCAAAATACACATTTAGAAAATAACAAGTCACATATTAAATATGTTTTTCCCTGAATGGTGTTATTCTGTTTATTTACTTTTCAATGATCTTTATGCCTTTATGTATTTTCCAGGGCCACAATCCAACAGTCATAAGCATGCATACTTTTTTCATTATGATAAAAAGATTGTAGAAATAAATATACATACACAGCATATTTATCTTTGTAAATTACTCTAATTTTATATTAATATCTTCAAAAAATGTGGACCCTCAAGTACGCTCACAAACAATCTGATCTAGTTTTCCCAGCTTCACTCATTTGTACAACTTCATGCTTTTTTCCTAAAATCTGTGTATGAACCTCATCATGTCTATGTTAAATCTTATCTTTTTAGTTCAAAAGATTGAGAATGAAAATTTATATCCCAATTGCACCTCGAGAATGATCAAATCTTCAAGGAGAAAAGTATAATATAGAATTAACATAATAATATTAAACTCCAGCCAAAAGCCATTGCTCATTCAAAGGTTCAGATCCTGAAGTTTGTTGACTTTTCTTTTAAAAGGAAGAATAGCAGGAGTCTGAGAGGGTTAAAAATAACCTAGCACCAAGCTCAGAGTTTTTGTCTGTAATAATTAAGAATGCTGAAGTAGAATTGAAAGGGAATTACATGATGACAGTATGAGTCTGTATCAGTGTTGATGCTCTTGCTGCTCACGATCACTTCCTAGGCTATGGCGTCTCCCAGGCTGTGGGGACCTTTGGTCTAAGGCAGTGCCGGCAGATGCGCTCAAGTAGGAGAGCTTCTAAAAGACTCCAAGCTGCAGCACTCACCATTCTGTTCAGGATGTTTCACAGGAATCCCCAAGGTGACCCTACATCCCAGTCCCTCCCATGCAACTTCACACTCTCGTCCCCACGTGACCCTTATCATCACATTCTCTTTTGTACTCCAACCTGTCCTGGTTTGGGACAATCTATGTGTAGTCACCAGGTTGATGGTTCACCTGTCCATCACTCTCTGAGCCCCTTCTCTGGACCTGCCTCCGGGGTAATGACTGGAATGCAAAGCTGAGTAACACAGTTGCCAGCCCCCAAGAACTCAGGAAGGGAAGATCAGGGCAAGGAGGGGAAGGCACCACTTAATAACAACACCAAGTGATGGGAGTCACACACAGGTCTGTCATACACTGTTAGGAACACAGGGATGGAGGACAGATGAATCAAAGGAACAGGGCAGGTTCCTCATGAAAAGGGCAGGAAGATCAGCAACTCAGTGATGGAAGGACAATGATGGGCTCCTCAGAGCCTGGTAGGTCTTTCCCATTGAAAACAAGGTATTGATTTGCATTTCTACCTGTTCAGGGACCTCAGGCAATAGGAATTCAAGTGAAAAAACACATACTGTTTCTAACTCACATTTCTTCAGTGGTTAGAAGACAACCTGCCCTTCCTGGTGAATCTGGTAATATGCAGAGATAGACAAAAAAGTTTGCAGAGGAAGAATATGCTCCACAATTTCTTAGTTTTAAACCTAAAATTGGATCATATTACTTCCTTGCTTAAAACCCTTCCTGGGATGATGATTGTTCTTAGAGTCAAAGCCACACCCCGTCCCCAGGCCCAGGAGTCTGCCCTTTGTCTGCAGCCCCATCTGCTGCTGCTCTCACTCCAGCTCACTAAGCTCTGGCTGCCTGGGGCTTGGCTGTTCCCTCTGCCTGGAGTGCTTGTCCTCCAGAGCTTTACTACTCTGACTTGTATAGGGGGACAGGTCCCCTGAGACTGACAGCAGCCCAGAGGGAAGCAGGCAAAGCCAAGAGGTCAGAAGAGGGGGGTTCCTGCTGATGTCACAGAGCAGTCAGGCTATGGGCTGTGTGACAACAGAGACTCTGCCTGCTTCACCTCTGCTGCGCCCTGGAGTCTGAAACAGGCCCAGTGTGCTGGGTGCTGGCCTTTTCTCCTAAAAACCACATCTGTTCTTGTTGGGAGTGCCCTCAATAAAGCCCAAGTACTGATCCACTACACACTTCTCAGACTACAGGATGCCTGCCCCCCCCCCCCTTCTGTTCAGACAGAATAAAAACAGAGCATCCGATACATCTTTCTGGAGCATCAAGTTTATTGCAAACTTTGGAAAAACCTAGTACTTTAATAAGAACCCCCACAAACATGGGAGCAAAGAAAAGCAGGAGAGAGAAGAGGGGCCAGGGGGAAAATAGTCCAGTCTCTGAAGTTTCATTAGGTGGGGGCTGAGGGGTGGGCCTGCTGCCCAGGTGGCCTGTCTTCTTGACCTCCAGTAGGCTCCAGGCCATCCTTCCAGCTTAGCAGATATTCTGGATAAGATGCTTGTGAAGGCCACAGAGAAGCCTGATGCCCTCTTGACTTGAATCCCATGCAGGAACACTGCAGTGCTTTGAATAAGTCCCTTGTGCACCAAACCGAGTCCTCTCACCTGCACACGCAGTGTGTGTCTGGAGTGCTGACACCCGTAGCTGTCTTTGTGCAGCCTCTGGCTCATCTCCCGCACCAGTGACCGGCCTCCCTGGAGCTCAGTGCCTCAGGGTTGGCATTGCAAATGCATGGAGTGCAGCCCTGCTGCTGTGGCTCAGTGGGTTGGGGGTTGTCCCCAAGCCACAGGGTCCCTGGTTTGATTACTGCTCAGAGCACATACCTGGCCAGGCCCCTGGTTGGGCCCCAGGGTCCTCAGGTCTTCCTTAAAATGTATCTGCTGTAGGCCGTCCACAATTTAAAAACTTAAATTGGCTTGACTCTTTTCTTTTTGTGGTGTTGCTTCTTAGTGGACGGCCAACAGCAAAAGCACTTTAAAACAAACCTGAGGACCCTCCTGGCCACCCCCTGCCGGCCATGGCTGGAGCCAGAGGGAGAGGCTGCGGTCCCACCCTGTGTGCAGGAGCTGCTGCTGTGGGCAACTGCGGAGGCCATCCTGGACCCTGGGCTGGGCAGGGAAGAGGGGACTCTTGAGGCCAGACTTGTTGGAGGAATGCTCTTTGTGCTATCCAGGCTGTCTTGGGGACTGGCCATCTTTGACCGTGGGCGGCTTGGGGAAACGGTCGTCCTTGATTCTCTGCTGTCTGTGGAAATGGTCCTGCTTGTCCCCAGCCTGAGTGGAAGGAAACTGGTCCGAGTTTCCATGAGTGATGGGGGACTGGGCACACTTGCTTCTATCATCTCTGGGTCAGCGGTCCCCCTCATTTCTAGTCTGGATAAGGGGGTGAACCCCCTAACTTGCCGGCTGGGCGAGGGGATAAACATCCCTTCCGGGTTGGGTTCAAGAGACCTGGTCTTCCTTTCCATGTGGGGTGGGGGACTGGGCACCCTTGCATCCATGTGGCCTGGGAGACTGGAGCATTTCTCCAATTTCTCCCCTGATGCCAGAGTCCCCTGTCTTGTGCAGAGACTGATCTTGGGGTCAGAGGCGGGGCAGGGCCTTACCCGGATTGTGCGTCCGACCATTTTATTTTGTCTGTTCTGTAAGATCCTGTATGTGCCCATGACTGTATCAAATTTTTTTTGGGACACTGAGTCTTCTATTTCTTTCTTCTTATATCCCAGCTTTTCCATTATTTCTACCACCCGGGGGTCAGTGTCACCCCCGGGTGGCTCAGTATAAGGCCTCAGGGCCTCTTCATATCCAATGTTAATCCACTGGTTGTCCATGATCTCTTTTACACTTATCCTCTGGCTTGGATCAACACTCAATAATTTTTTTAGCAGCTCTTGACACTCCACAGACAGAGAGTCCGGGATGTGGAAATGCCCACTCGATACATTTTTCTTCATTTCTTTGAGGTTGCCCTTCTTAAAGGGCAGTTTGCCCGTCACCATTACATAGAGGGTGACACCCAAACTCCAGGCATCAACCTTCTGTCCATCATAGGGTTCACACTTCAACATTTCTGGGGCCATGTAGGGCAGGGTTCCACAGAAGGTTTTGAGTTTCTCACCTGAAAATTTTGTGCTGAAACCAAAATCAGCCAGCTTGATGTTGTTTTCTTCGTCCAGGAGGATGTTTTCAGGCTTCAGGTCCCGATGGATCACTCCTTTCCGATGGCAGTATTCCAGGGCCGATGCCAGCTGTCGAAATTTGGCCCGGACATCGTCTTCCGCCAAGGGGTAGTTCTTCAGCAGATAGTTGAGTAGGTGGCCACTGCTCACATTTTCCATAAAAAGGAAAGTTTGGTCTTGGGTGTCAATCACCTCAAACAATTTCGTAATATTTGGGTGATTTAACATCTTAAGACTAGGAACTTCTTGAAACCTTTCACTGAAGTCCCACCTACGCATAATTTTTACTGCCACCTCTGTGCCTGTCAGAAGGTGCCGGGCCAACATGACTTCGGCAAAGGCCCCGTGGCCGATGGGGCTCAGCAGGAGGTAACCACCCACACGGCACTCTTCACTGGCAGAGAGGGTTGCAGAGTCACTAGACATGGTGACGTTAAAACAAAAACAAAACAAAATAAAATGAAATGAAATAAAATAAAATAAAAAACTAAATCAAATAAATTAAAATAAAAAACAAAGTGAAATGAAATAAATTAAAATAAAAAACAAAATGAAATAAAATAAAAATGAAGAAAATGAAAATAACAAAAGAAAAACAAAAATGTGAAAAAAAACTGAAAAAAAAAACCAAAATTAAAAAAAATTTGTTTCAATTTCAGGAGAAACAAGGAAATGAGCGAATGAGTCCTAGTCCAACCAGTCACCTGCAACAGCTTCTGGAGTCTAACGGACAAAGATCTCCGCCAGCCAGGAGCTTATATAGGAGCAGAGGTTTGGTGACACATCACAGTGGGGCCTTATGAGGTAGGAGCTGGAGCTAGGGGACCAATCCTGGCTGTGGATAAACTATAGTGGCTTTCTTACTCTTTGCTCTCATGACAGTTTTACTCTGGAAGAAATTATCAGGATCCCCCAGAAGCTTTTTTTTTTTTTGGTGAGATATTGAAGACTGAGATTTATTTGACTAGAAATGAAAAATCTGTAAGATGCAAAAACAGAAAAGAAAAATGAAAAACCTGGCTTATTCTCACCCTCCCGATCCCAGTTCAGATACCACCTGCATGGAGAGGGCTTCCCTGAACCACCTGTCCTACCACCTCACCCAGCCCATCACGTTTGTCATCTTCACAGCCCTGACACCAGGGCACCTGATTCCTGTCACTGTCTGTCCTTCCCGTGAAGCGAGAGGCATGACTGCAGTGGTCCCTGTGTCCACCACAGTGAGTGGCAATCAAGTAAGTGTTTAATACATATTTGGTCACTGGATTGACAACAGAAGAGTTTGGGGGAACAAATAAAAAATATGGCCAACTCTGTACTTAAAGTGATTCATAAAGTATCTTTAAAAATTCATGCTGTGTCCTCACTCAGCTTTGGGGCAGATAAGATGGGAAAGGGGGAGGCTGAAGTCTGGGTCTCCAGGTATGTGGGCTCTCGGGGAGCCTGGGGAAAGGCCAACAGGAAGGAGCCTGGCTGTAAAGATTCATGAGGATGATTCCTGACCTCTCAGGGGACCTTCAGTAGTCCCGTAGGTAAAGGTCTGTGCTACTGAAAGGACCCATCTTTGGGGAGGGGAGTCATGATGAGGCAGGCTAATTTCCATGAGCGAAAATGCTTGGAAGCCTCTGGGTGAAAGGACTTCTGCAGAGGTACAGAGGTGAGGTGACATGTTGGGTCCAAGTCTGCCCTTTTATGGCAGCACAGAGGGAGCAGGCAGGACACTCACAGGGGAGCCTCTGGCACATTATACTGAGACTCATCCTCAAGGAAAGCTCCCTACTTCAGCACACTGTTTTCATCACATGCCTAAGTTATTATTCTAGTCTTTATTCTCCTTTACTGTTTCTCTCCTAAAGTCTCAACTTTGCATAAATGTGTGTTTAGAGGGATTTGCCTGTGAGGTTTTCCCTGTATGACACTTCAGTTTCCTAATGTTTATATCTGTGACACTCGGTCCCTAAGGATGACAGTCTCTGTTGCTGAGCTGATTGGGACCCACCAGAGTCCTGAAATAGAATGAATTTTAAAATTGACGACAGAATGGATGGACCTAGAGGGTATTATGCTAACCCATGAGTCAGTCAGAGAAAGACCGATGCCAAGTGATTCCACAAAACTTGGAATCAACAAAAGGACATAAAGGAACACACAGACTCCGACACAGAGAACAGACTGACGGAAGCCAAAAGAAAGCAGAATTGGGAGACTGGGAGAGAAAGGGGAAGGGGCTGAGCAATGCAAATTGGTAAAGGCTGCCTTTACCAGGTTTCAGTAAGCTGCAGGAGGCCTGGCCAATGGCTCCAGCTTTGCTGTCCCAATAGCCCCAGCTCTGGGAGGAAACTTTCATGTTAAGGTGGTTCTGTAATGAGTGGATATGAGAGAGACCTTCTTATAAGGAATCCCTGGCTGGCGGAGGCCCCTTGACACTTTGGTTTTGCTTGTATTTCCTTTTTCATCGTCTCAGGGGAGAGGCCCCACCATTCTCATGTCCAAATGTTTGACCTTGTTGATAAAACAGTCCTGAACACATCAGTATTTCCCTTCCTCACAGTGGGACCCAAGCTTCTGCACGCCTCCCACACAGTGGCCGGTCTGTGGCTGTGCAGGTCTCATGCTGGCCCACACAGTGCTCACCAGACTCAGGAGGAGGGCAGTGGGCGCCCTCTTACTCATGGTTCACAGCCTGAATCCAGTGCCCTGCATGGATGCTTCTCTCTGAAAGGTCAAGCCAGGAAGGACCTTACGGAGAAACTGTGAGCCACTTGTAGGTAAGACCGCTATGTATCCACACCTCTGCTTTCCTCTTTAGGATTTAGTGCTTTCCTCTCAAAAAACAAAACAAAACAAAACCAAAAAAGAGAGAGAAAGAAGGCATAGGCCTAGGGGTAATCACCAGCTATACTTATTACGAGCTTTATGTCCCTCTAACCCAACCTCTTAAGCCTCTTTATTCATGTGTAGAGTGAAGATGATGATAATGTGTATTCTGTGTGGAATTTGATCGTGTATAGAAAATGCTGGAAGCTCCACCTGCTGATGCCCTACACATGGCAGCCGGTAGATGTGAAGACTGATGACTCACAGTATTGCTGTCACCAGTCCCTAACTCTCTATAGAAAACTGTGTCGCTGAAAACTCAAAATCATCCTGGGCCTCCTACTGAGGACCAGGGCAGTGCCTGTGCTGGGACAAAGCTCCACGGAGGGGCAAGCACGTGGGTAACGGTAACAAGATCATCTGGGAGGCCCTGCATATAGGCAGGTCTTTGAACATACCTGAACATATCTCAAAACCTACTGCTAAGCAGAGCTGACCTGCTCTGCATTCCTGTAACCTGGCGGGCAGTGCAGCCAGGGGCTGGGAGTAGTGATTCCTAGAGCAGGAAAACCTGGAGGTCTGGCTCACCTGCCAGTGATACTCCCCCAGCATCTCCACGATGCCCTTGGGAAGTGTGCTGGCTCTGCCTCTGGCCCAGCGGGCACATGGGCTGGGGGACTTTACCCTGCATTCTTAATTCAAAGAGTGCTTTGTATTCTTTTTTGAAAAACATCTTCAAGCAGATTTTAGGGGCTCTCAGATGACCAGGATCCCTTCTTTCTACTTTTGACTGCTGTATACTGCCTTCCCCAATGTTTAATTTTATTAGGTTTTGTATTTTGGCTGTGGTCTCCTTAGTCTCTTGTCTTGCTGACTGAAATACTAGAAGAGGAAATATTTGGAGAGAGATTCTCTACTCAAAAAAATGGCAGAAAGGAATTACATAACTTTTTATACGCATATAAGCTAAAAACAGTTTTATTTGCACACATACATATACATACGGATGTATGTATACTGGGTATTGTGTGAACTTTATGAGCAGAGTGTACCTGTCTGCTGTGTTCATCAAAGAGAAGTTAAGAAATAGTGATGAACGAGGTCAGCAGGAAAGCAGCAGGTGAAAATCAAATTTGCTGAATGCCTACTATATCCTAGATAGGCCAATGTTCTTCATATGTTATTGTCCTCCCAAAAATCTCATGAAGTGGACACCATTTCCACCCACACTTCACTAATGTGGAGACTGAACTATCCCAGATTAGGCAGTTTGCAAGTGAGAGAATCTGGATTTCTCTCACTCAAAGCCTCTGTCTTGACCAGCATTCTGTCTCTAGACCCCAAGAGAACTGAGGAAAAGAAATGTTGCATTTCTCCAGTAAAAAAAAAAAATCAAATACCAGCACTCAAGTATACAAGGTTTACTGTATTAATTTCAACTATTTCCAACTTGATGTTTTAGAATTTAGGAAGGAAACTAGGATAATTAAAAGTTCAGGAAGACATGCATTTGAAAACTGTATTCATCATTTACTATTAATAATAGCTACTCAGTTTTTATCTACCCAGTTGTGTGGATGTTGGGCAGGCGAAGAAATGTGTAGTGGACAAGACTTGAATGAATCTGAGTTCACATCTCTGCTAGTTTACTAATCAGCTGTGTCATCTCAGGGCAAATTACTTCTTTTTTGCTCTTAAATTTGCTTATCTATTGAGAAAAATGGCATCTCCCTCAATGGGTTCTAACGAGGAATGAATCATTTCGATTATGTGAAGCACTTAGAACCAGGTATGTATGACACATGGTGGGCTCGAAGAGGAAGAGTGTGGGCGACACTTCGATCATTTATTCACATTTACTGCCTCCTGTGTGCTGGGCCTTAGCCAGGGGCTAGTGTTATTTGTAAAGAGTTCAGCTGTTTAAAGGCAGCTGCACTAAATATTAAGTGAGAATATCTCCACTACAGGAAAATTTTCTCAGAAATATTCTACTGGGAGAGATTCACAATTACCACTTTCATTTGCAAAGTGAGCGCCTTTTCTCCGTGGACAGCTATGTTTAGTTTTTGTCCCACATACATAGGAGGCCTTTGCCCATTTCATAATGGGCAATTTAGGAGCACACCTGCCCACACCCCCACACCGTGCTGAGTTTTTGACCAAAAATGCCATGAGCTTCCCTACTCACCTGATCTTGCCCTGAGACAGTTTTCTTATTTCCAAAGATGGGAAAAGTCCTCAAAGGGAAACATTTTGCTGACATGGAAGAGGTGACACAAAAAATGGCAGAAGCACTAAAAGGCATCAAAATCAATGAACGCAAACACAATTTCAGCAGTGGAAAAAAATGTCTCCATTGATGGATTGCATCCAATGGAGAGTACTTTGAAGGTGACTTAAGTTTAAACATGTAAGAACAAATACACAATATTTTATAAATAAATCCCAGGGTTTGTTGGGGGTCCCCCTTACATACTATATATTTTAAATGTCATAGCCCCTCATATTCATTGAGTCTACAGGAGAAAAGAATCAATATGAGATGTTTCCAAAAGGATACTTTGGAAAGAGATTCGCAGTTGTTTGGAGAAGTTCCTCCTTCCTCCCCTTTTGATCTGAAAGTCATGATGCCCTTTGTGCCTCTTAGTAAATGCTGCCAAACCACTTTCCAGTGTCTTGGCCTTGTTCCTAGTCCTCCTGGCCTGAGAGCTACTGGCAGTTGCTTAATTAACTTGGGCCTGAGTTACTGTTTTGTTTTATTTAGTTGCCTGTTCAAACTCAGGGAGTGTTCAAAGTGAAGTTTAAGAAGGCACACTGGGAAGCTGCTATTTTCCCATGTTCAGAATTTTTATCTGCTTTTTTCCTCTCCTGGGGCAGACCCAAAACTGCTTCCTGAACCCCATCAGTTATCTCCTACTATACAAGAACTTTTCATTCTGCCTGCTGATTAATAATGCCATTTTTGAGGGAGAGAAAAGCCTGAAAGCCTAAGCCCAAAGCCCTTTGATCGCTTGCTCTGAATGAAATAAAACAAGCCCAAAACTATAAGGCATACATACTTGAGTCTAAGACCTTAATTGAGACCACTTCGTGAGTGAACAGACATTTAATGAGTTTTCATGTTTTCCTTTCCTGTGCTTATAATATGTTCACACACTTATTGTTTGTTGGGGGGGGGGATATTTGGGAGGTTAGGGAGCGGGAATTAGCCAAAAGGAAATTTGGCTGCCTAGTTTAATGATTTCTCTTTGCATAGAATAACACACCCTTTGCAGTAGGAACTGCAATGTATTACCCTGGGTGAATTACTTTAGGTCGGTTTCCCTACTTAGTGGGAAAGGAGGAGGAGGGAGCATTAGCCTAACCAACCTGGCCCAGGGTGAGGCCATCAGGGGAGTTTGGTTAATGAGATTTATTAAATGCACTTCCAGTTTCTGGGCACAGAAATGGGCCTTTGAATGAAGGATGGTATTATGTTTACATTCCTAATGTGAACCTAATCCCACCTCTATGCATATCTTTATAATCTGGTACCTCAGGACAGAGAAATCCCATTGTTTTGTGGACCCTAACTCTTGTTTACACTCATGCTTTAAAAACCTTAAAACCTGAGTAGGGCTCTGAATCTAATGAATTCATTGGTCACTCATTGTCACTGTTCTCCGCTGTGGCTGGGAAAAGAACCTGAGACCATACAAAGACATACATGCTCAGTTTCCCAACCTCACTCCGCATTTCCTTGCTGAACTTGTGACTCAGGGGGTCTGCTGGGGCCCAGGGGATTCTGATGTCCATCCATGTGTGGGGACTAAGGGTCTAGAGCAGTGGTTCTCTGCCTTCCGTGTGCATCAGGATCTCCGTTTGAGCCCCAGGCCCAGAGCTTCTGGCTGAGTAAGTCTCAGGGGACAATTTGCTTCTTTACCAAGTTCCCAGGGGACCCTCCTGCTGCTGATCCCGAAACTACACTGAGGACCAGTGAGCTAAGACAGAGGTCAGCCTGTAGGCCAAGTCCAGGTGTCTTCTGCTTATGGAAATAAATTGTTTTAAAGATTTTATTTTGAGAGAGAAGGGACAGAGAAAGGGAGAGAAATATCAATGTGTGGTTGCCTCTCGAGCGCCCTCTGCTGGGGACCTGGCCCACAACCCAGGCATGTGCCCTGACTGGGAATCCAACCAGCAACCCTTTGGTTTGCAGGCTGGGGCTCAATACACTGAACCACACCAGCCAGGGCTGGAAATAAATTTTAGTAGAACACAACCATGCTCATCCACTTACCTATTACATATTTACATGGCTGCCATTGCAATATATGGCATAGTTGAGTGGCTGCAACCCTATAACCCATAAAACCTGAAATAATTACTGTCTAGGCCTGTATAAAAAATAAGTTTGCTAGTCCCTCATCTGGGAGAGAATTGCTTAATCGTGGGTTTTTATTCGGGGATAAGGTTCTCAGATAAAATGCAGGGCACCCAGTTAAATTTAACTCTTCAAATAAACAAAGGATATTTTTTTAAACTCTTAGTATGACCCAAATATTACATGCACAAAACCACTGGTCTGGCTGTTTCTTACAAAGTTAAAGACGCATGTACCAGATGGTGTAGTCATTGTATTCCTAAGTATTTACCAAGAAAAATGAAAGATCTGTCCATACGAAGACATGTATGAATGACTATAGCAGCTTTATTTTTATTTTTTAATTTTTATTTTGATTGTTGTTCAAGTACAGTTTTGTGCCTTTTACTCCCATTCTAGCCCACTGCACCCCCTACGACCCCACCCCGCAAGCCAGCAGCTTTATGTTTAATTGGGAAAAACTGAAAACAGCTCAAGTGTCCATCATCAGGTGATGGGTAAACCAACTGTGGTGTGCAACAGGACACTGCTCAGCATGAAGAGGAACGGACTGCTGATTCACACAGCAATGTGAGTCTCAAAACAATTATGCCGGTAGAAGAAGTCTGACGAAAGAGCACATACTGAACAATTTGGTTTACATAAAATCTGAGGAAATGCCAACTGTTCTCTAGCAACAGGAGGCTGGTCAGTGGTGGTCTAGGTGTTGCAGGGAATGGGGAGGGATGGGAGGGAGAATTTACAGAGGGGCACAAGGAAAGTTTTAGGAGTGATGACCATGTTCATTATCTTGTTTGTGGTGTTGATTTCACAGGTGTATGCAGATGATGAAACTGTACATTCTAAAGAGGGGCAGTTTAGTATATACCGATTATCCCTCCATAAGGCTACGTAGAACCAAGTTTACCACTTTGTCTTCTGGTTCCAATCACTGCACTACCTTCAAGCTCTGAGCTGGGAATTAGGGCTGGAGCCCATGCAGATTCACTCTGGCAACACCTGCACTTATCTGAACTCTCTGTACCTGGGAGTCTAATCTCTCCTTTTAGATGACTGTCCTGAAGGCAAATTCTCATATTGAGATGCTCCCGGAGCTACACCTGCCGGCTCACGGATCCATCACCTGCCACCTTACTGGCAATTCCAATCCGTGGTGTCCTGAGTCTACGCTGTGAAATCAGAAGCCTGCTAGGCTCCACCGAGGCAACTGGCTGCCAGCCCCGCCAGAAACGTCTGCCCGCTGCCCAGAGTCCCAGCTCTCGCTCTTGGCCTGCGCCAGCCTCAGGCTGTGCCACTGAGGGACTGGCCTGCATCTCCCCAGGGGCTTCTGTTGGCTTTCTGGGTAGAGCCTCCTGCCTTGTCCCAGAGAAAAGAGTGAGGACCACCCTTGATCTAATCTCTGTGAGAACAAGGTCTGAAGGTTAAGAATGGAAAATGGTGCCACTGAGTCACTGCCGCTCCCCTTGGTTATGTGCTCTGACTGTTCCGCAGGATCTGACGGGAGCAGAGTGCCTGTGACCAGAGCTGTCCGTCCTTGTCCCAGCCCCAGCCAGAGGTGGCTGCAGGCCAGGATGACTTGGGGGCTCTCTCCCTCCAGCTGCAAATGAGTCAGGGAATTCCAAGAGGGAAAGACGTCACTAAATGGGAGCAACCATTTCCTCACTCTCTTTCTGAAACACTAATAATTTTCCCCAAAGTACATTTCTACATAGTCTCATCATGATGCTCAAATACTAAATAAATCAATGTAAAATGAAGTGGTAAATGCAAAAAAGCTCTCAGAAACATGTGATGTGGTGCATTCCTTGTGGAATTATGATGAAATAATCAATCAGGACTGAAGTCTAATTAATTAAAAAATGCCCAGTCCAAAGAGGCATACTTTCTCACCCGCAGCTTGCTCCCCTGTGAGCTGCCTGCAGGTCTCTTAGGGGGTCTCTGAGACCCTCAAGAAGCTTCCCCTAGTGCAGACAAGGGACTTCCCTGGGGGCCGGCTCAGCGGAGCAGGATGCTGGAGGCCAGTCACACTTGTTCTTTGCAGGGACCAGGCCCCTTAAAAAGCAGAGCAGAGACCATGGGCCCTACTCAGAGCCGGGACAGGGTGGGACTCCTCTTCCCTCTCGCTCCTCCCTCCTGAAGAGCTGCCGAGACTGCTCTACTGCAGTGCCCAGTGCTCCCCGGGGCAGGCCCGGGCCCTCAAGGTGGGCCACACACACTCCCACTCCCCGCCCAGGGCAACATTCGCTGAGCAGAAGCAGCACAAACGTCTTCCGTGGGCTCTGTCCTCCAGCAGACACCGTGAGTACATGTTTCACTCAAGGTCACAACCAGCCTGTGAGTTGGCAGTTACTACTGCCACTTCGCTGCTGAAAGAAGTCAAGGACCAGGGAGGCTGCCAGTGTTTCTCAGATTTCAGTGTGCACGTAAGTCACCTGGGGATCTTGCTAAACCCAGATTCCAGTCTGTCTTGGGGCCCAGGATTCTGCATTCCTCACCTGTGTAACTGGCAGCCAAAGACTGGGAGGTTTCCCATGCTCAGTCAGAGCTGGGAGGGGACCCAGGTCTGTCCAACACCGGGCCTGGCCCTCCTGCCTGACAGTAAGTCACGTGAGGTATGGGGACTGTGTGCTGAATGGGGACCTAAGCTGCCCTCCAGGACAGGCAGGAACACACTTCCCCCTGATGGCACAAGATGTGAAGGGCAGCTGCCTTAGTACTGGGAACAAATTGTTGCTGGAGGGAGCCATGAATGAGGGGGGACCAGTGGGTCAGGAAAGAACTCACAGAGCTCAGCCTTCAAAAAGAAGAACTCAGCCCCAGGGGAGGAGAGAGTTGGTAACAAATGACCTTTCAGTCTGAGAGGGCAGCACAGGCAAAGGCCCAAAGCAGCGATGACAGTGTTTGTCCCTGAACTGCCAGGATTCTGGTGTGGCTGGGGCGTGTCCTTTGCTCCCCATCTGCACAGGTTTTGGCCTTTGTTAACAATTTCTGGTGTCCTCCAGTCGTAAGGAGGTCAGGAGGGGTGGGCTGGGACTGAAGCCAGGCGCTGGGAAGGCTCCGGATGTACCCTGCTTCTGCCTGGTTCTGGCCACCACCTTAGGATCATTCCCCTCCTGCTCCCTGGCCACCCCAGACCTCGGGAGACAGAAAGGAAGGCAGGGGCTGGAAACGTGCTTAGCCTCTGTCTGCCCTGGAAACGGGTCTGGGGGCTGTGGGAAGCAGGGGGAAGGAGCCCACTGTGTAAGGGTTGTCAACCCTGGCTGCATAGTAGGTCACCTGGGGGACTTGAAACTTTTATTTATTTATCTATGTACATGTGTGCTTATTTCATTCTGCTATAGTGGGTCTGGACCGAGGCCCTGGCATCAGTATTTGAAATGACCCCTAGAAGATTCAAATGTAAGCTAGGGTGTAGAAGTCCTAATATGTACGAACTCAGAAACTCTTGGGGCAAAGGAAGCCGGCAGGATTCCTGAGAGAGGAGTAAGTATTTCAGACGTTGGCATGGCTGGGAAAACAAAACAAACTGCTTCTTTTCCAACATGAAGAACTGAAACCAAACAGGGTAAGAGAAGAGCGTCTAAAGCATGTACAGTTTGTCCAGATTTTCTAAGATGAAAATCTCTTTTTAATAGTATTTATGAGTTACATCTGATTATATCAGAAACATAGAGCTATTACAGAATATTTGAAAACTATTATTTAAAGTGAAAAAAAACAAAAACCCGATGGCCAGAGCCAACCACTGTCCCCCCAGCCTCAGGCATGCCGTGGCCAGCCCGCTCCACTGTCTCTGATGGTGCCTCTCCTGTTGGTCCAGTGGTCGATTGCCCACCCCACCCCCCACAGCCCGAAGAAAATCCCCGAAGGCAGGAGCGCTGTAGGTCCACGCTCCTGAAGACAGCTCTGCTGGCCCACAGCATGGCCGCTCCTCCTGCAGGCTGCCCTGTCTGTAGTTACGTCATGATCTGAGACCCTCAACAGAAGCTTCAACACGGGCAAGTCCCCAGCATCGAGGACAGAGCCTTCCACAAAGTAGACTATGTATTTGTTGAGGAAAAGACTAAAACCATGCATACTGACTTTATGCAGGTTTTATTTTTGCTAAATGCTACCTGTTTCATTTTATTAATACAAATAATCGGCCTTATATGAGTGCAGTTAAGCTCTATTTCACCCTGAATGTGGCTCTCATATGTATCTCTTCTTTCCTCAGAGGCGCTCAACACCTCTACCCCTGAAAGCAGAGAAAGACTGCACGTTTTTCCCTGGGTTACTCTGGAGTGGTCCTTCCCTCTCGTGCGCCCGGGAGCACCCTGCGATGGAACTTGCACGTTTGGCTCAGGCCCTGCTACAGTCATGATCAGTCAGATGAATTGTCCCTGGCAATTCTGGACGCCGTGGCCTCAAAAAGCTACAGAAGCCACAACAGACCACATAGCCTGGCACAGGCTGGTGGCAGTGGCCACGTGAGCTGGACAGCCAGGGCTTACCAAGTGACATTCAGCCTGTTTTGGAGAAGCCATCACAGTGGTCAAGACTGTGAACTTCTGAACCAGACAGATGCGGGTATGAGCCCTGGCACTGCCAGTGCCTTTCCTGTGACTTTGACAAGTCACCGAACACCTCCAAGCCTATAAAGCAATGGCACGAGTGTCACTGTAAGGGTCATAAAGGGTCACTGGAAGGACTAAATGGGCTAAATGTACAGCAAGGATTTAGAACAGGGTCTGGAATATTGAAAACCTGCAACAAGGATAGTAATCATTCAGGCAAATCATAAGTTAAGGTAACTATAGCTAAAATCCACTCTTGACATAAAGATGGTATGAAGTTTTTCAAATGGCCTCCAAAGACCTACTACTTCTTATTTCATCCCTTTTGCCAGCTGATCAATAGGGAATATTGATCAGAATAAAGCAGAGACAAGAGCTTGTCTCAGAGTGAGAAACACTGCCCGCCTCAGATGCCCCTGCAGTGAGGGCTCATTCCCTACCTCCCACCTCTGCTCGAAGCTTCATTTCCACTGCACCCCAAGGCTCCCACGAGGGGGAAAATAAAGCCCTGGATGAAATTTCGTCTAAGGTGAAAACGGGTTTCCTGGGATGAAACCGAGGGATGGGCTGTTTCTATGGCAAGTTAAACTCTTTGTAGGCTCAATGTAGAACATGTTTAGGTCATAATATTCAATTGCCAAACAGCTACGTAGCTATTCAATTGAATAAAAGCCTAGCGTCAGGGCACTGCCAGTGAATGCTGTCTTTGTGCAGCCGCTTTTTATCATTTGCTTGCTCATTTCTTTCAGTACTGAACTGCCTTTGGGCTGAGTCTTGCATCATTTCTCCTACCACGTGTGCGTGCTTCAAAAGTGAAGCTCAGGCTCAGAAAGTGATGCAGATGAAGAGCATTTGCTTGAGGGAGGCTGCTGGTGAAAAGAGAGAGAACCTTGCCAAGCCTGGCTTTTTCCAGCATGGACTCGTGTTTAGTAAGTCCCCAGAGACTAATGTATTCCCCGCAAAGCCAATTTCTCACTTTGCAGTGAGAAGAGAAATTAATAAGGGAATTGTGCATGTTCTTTTTTTGTCTTGCACCCCTCTCCCTGTGTACCCCCCACTGTGTGAAGGCCAATAATAATCAGAAAGTGGCCCCCCAAAGAGGAGAGAGAACACTTTATTCACTCGATAGCCATTTCTTGAACAGTTGTGTGAGCCTGGCCCTCTGCAAGGCACTGTGAATGATGAATACGTCATCCCTCACTCTTGCTACCAGACAATCATCAATCTACTGAAGGATATAAACAGTAAATAAGCTAAGTGTGAAGCGATGTAGAACTAGTACAAGGTGATGTGGAAAGTGTGAGATGCTTTGGGAGCCCAGGGCCGAGGCATCTACCCCAGTACGGGGGCCGCAGTGGAGGGCAGGGGGGCAAAGTTTGGAGACAGTGACCCTGGAGCTATGACCTGAAGGGCAGCTGCGAGGCAGCAGACAAGGAGAGAAGAGGGCTGGCGAGGACCAGTAAGGAGAGGGAGGCAGTCCAGTAATTCCTAGTTCTTTCGGCTCACAAACCACAGGCCTTCTGCTCTGCAGGGCTGGATGTTATTTCCATAGTGGAGATACACCACAGTTGCCTCCAAGTCCAGAACAGCTGCCTTTGGGCACCTTTTCCACTGTGCACTGAGTTCACATCACTAGGAAGGCTAATGTCAATGTCTCCTGATATCACATCTATTAATAGCATCCCTTTGTTGAAAAATTAAGATGGTACTTCCTTCAACTCAAAGTCCATGTTTATGAAATAAGTAGTTTGGGGGTGACCAGCTGGTGTCCATGTTGCTGGCGTATTTCCCAGAATGTGGTAAAATGGCCCACTCTCGCCAGGATGGTGAGGTGCTAGCTGGCCGTGACTTGGAGACCCTCAGAATCACCGCACTCCCAGAACAAGCTTTCGGACGAGGGGCTTCGCTCGGCAGGCCCGTTCCTGTTCTTGCGCATTTCAACCCTGCCATCACTAAAAGGTTCGATGGCCACTGACAGAGGCTGGTAGGCCTTTTGTGACCGAACCTGCCACCCTCTGCTTTGATAAGGGACCAGCAGCTGTCATACTCGGCCTGATATTCCCACCTTTTGTCTCATCACAGACTCTGTTTCTCGCCCTCTCCTGTAAGGAAAGATGAACTTTCCAATTAGTTGAGACCCCTCTTTAGAGGAAGATGACAGGGAACTAATGCATGTCTTACACTCATTATGAGCCACATGGTAAGAATGCTACTTTGAGCCTGTGGCTTTATTCAATTCTCAAAAACATCCTTCTGAGGGGGAGACTCTCATCCTATTTCACAGATGCAAAAACTAAGGGTCAGAAATGTTAAGAAACCAGTCAAAGGTCAAGGAATTGTAAGCTGCAAGGCCAAGATTCAAAACCCGGCAGGTTTAATTCCAAACTCCACTTTTGTCCAAAGAGAATGAGGACCTTGATTAAGGGAGTTAGGTGCTGGCATAGGGGACACGAAGAGCAAGCCCGAGACAGCCAGACAGGAAGGGGTTTTCAATCAGGTCAGAAAGAAAACCCCTCCGGGCTGGCCCAGGGCTGAACCTGGGCCCTGTGATGTGGGCTGAGGTGAACAGGGCTGAGCTCACACAGTGGAGGCCTGCTGGTCTGACCATGCTGGACGCTGATGCTGCATGATGCTTCCTGCTTTGTGAAGCACTGTTACGTGTGTTCTCTCATTTGCTTCTCACTGCAGCTCTGCAAAACAGGAGGAAATGGTGTTGCTAATGTGAGGCTACATTTGAGCAGATTTTTGTATAATTTGATATGGTTTGATAATTTTTCTGAAGGAAGGAAATACCAGGGCTGTGGTGCAGTCTCCCCATGCTCAAGATTTTAAGACAGTGGGGCTTGTAAGAATGAATTTCATGGCTGTGACAGGAGAAGGCAGGGCTGACGGATGCCAGGACCTCTAACTGTCAGCCTCAGAGAAGAAAGACTCCGGGGGCGATGCCCACAGCACTGCCTATTTCCCTAGTGTTTGGGGGACATGTGCAGCGAACACACTGAAGAGAGGCTGTGAGTTGCACACAAGCCACTCCCAGTTATGTATCCACACATTCATCCACCTTCAAATGGGCTCAGAGCACCTACTAATTGTCTGGCATCTTGCTGATCTGATAAAGAAAATGGTGACCAAAAATGGGTTCTGTCCCATCCTCATGGAACAGGGACTTTACAGTTTGTGCCAACCTGACAGGTATGTTCTGATCTCTAACTGTGGTTTCAGTTGTCCTTCCCAGGCTACTAATGACTGAGGTCCCTCTCCTGTGGGTGGCCATTAAGAAGGAATGCAATGAATAGACCTGCATGTCTGCTAGGTCTCTCTGGCTCCAGGGCAGAGAACGAACTGCAGGGAACCTGTCAGGAAGGAGGGTCAGTGGTCCAGTCCACAGTGGATGGCAGCCCATCCTGCTGTTTGGAGCAGCGGTGAGAGCTGCAGACTCTAAGAGAAATTCAGGAAATAGTGTCGAAAGCAGCGTTTCCAAATTCCCTGGAATTCTCTGAAGTTTCTGAAATCCTAAGTTCTATTTATAATACTCCCAACAGTCTTTATACTCTTTAATCATTACTAAGGTTATCTGAAAATTCGATGTGTAAGGATAAAGAAGGAAAGAAAGGTAAGGTTTATGCGTCATCTTTACAAAGAACTGTAGCTCACAGAATATCCGAACCCTGGGGAAACGCCCGCAAGCGCGCCAGGACCGTACCCCACCCTGCAGCATCCCACCGGGAGTCACGGCGGGACAGAGAATCAGATGCCGAAGCTAAATTCTACTTAAGGAACTAGCTTCTTTGAAGAACTTGTGATCTCCTGAAACATCACTTGAAGGACTCATGTCAAGTATGTGGTGTGTGTGAGCTGGAAAACAGACATTTTTATGCACATACTGTTAGCGGCGGACAGGGTAGTGACACCGCTGCAAACATGGCCACAGCTACGAGGGGGACAGGTCAGACTGGGACCGGCTGGGTTCCGACTAAAGCCCTCCTGAACTTTTTACTCTCCTTTTCAGCTTCTCCTGCTCTTGCTTCAAACCCAAAATCAGTGGATCTGTTCCCACCAGTCATGACTCTGTATTACTTAAATTTTCATTCTTAGAAAAGATTTGTAACACTCATTTCCCACTTTTCTAACTTCTTGATGGATTCTTCTCAGATCTGTGGATTAATAAAACTGCAAATTTCCTGAAAAACGCCATTAAGAAGCCCAGAGTGGACAGGGCTCACAGCAGACTGGCACACTGGAACATCTGGTGGGAGTGTGGCTGATGAGTGAGGGCGTGGCCAACGAGTCCAGAGGCAGATGAGTAGAGGCGTGGCTGATGCGTGGGGGCGTGGCTGATGGGTGGGGGCGTGGCCAATGAGTCCAGAGTCTGTTTCATCAGTGCTCTCTTCAAAGTTCCAAACTGACCAGTCTTCCTCAGGCTGGTGGCCATCACGAGGTAGGTCGACAACAAACACAACCAGGTAAATAAATAACTGTTGTCCAGAATGAGAAGTAGATATTCAAACATTGCTCTGACACCTTTGGGGAAAGTAACACATCTTTTGAAAGTGCAGAGAACAGGCTGCAGTGCAAGACTTCCCCAAACCCAGGGCTCTATCTTGGGGGCCAGAAACTCTGGACTTGGAATGGAGACAGGAGGGGTCAGCTAGAGACCTGACATGACTCCTGGAGGCTGAGTTTCCTTAGATGTATTACAAGTTATTCTTTGATTTATATCCTGAGACAAAATATTCTACTCAGTCGTAAGCTACTTACTCCTCAAGACTGGGAGGCTGACGACTCGTGAAGTGTGGCAAAATGTGTGCACTGAAGCACCTGTGACTTGAAGGATCAGATCCAGACAAAAATAAGGCAGGAATAAAATGGACTGAGATAAAAAGTAAAAATGATCTGATTACCTCAAGTGCCAATAAACAGAGTCCCTAACTCACCAAGTAATCACAATCCATTTGCTTTGGTTCTGACTCCAAAAAAGGTTTCCCCAAGATGCACTGAAGATTCACAACAGAGATGAAAGCAGAAATTGCTTTTCTCTCTACTGACTTACACTAGTGTCCACGGGCAAAGTCTCTAACAGCCGACATTTCTCCAGGTGCTTGTCCAGAGCTGTGACGTGTAGACTCGCCAGGAACCTGTGGTGGTGAGCAGTGCTGAGAGCTCCCCCTGAGCCGGAGAGACTCTTGGCTGTTTTTCCATTCATTCATTAAGTAATTTTTAAGTATCCACTGGGCACTGGGCAAGGTCCCTTTTGTTTCGGTGCCCTTTTCACAGGTGTGCCCATAGGGAAACCTAGAGGCAACACAGTAGTCCGGGCTGTGCATGAATAAGAAAACCTAGAGGAAAACAAACCCTGCGGGGAGCAGAAGAACTCAATGTGCTGGAAGAATCTAGGGGACCCACAGCTATTTACAGATCTCAAAATAAAGGGCCTTCCTTGGATTGGAAGAGGCACTTCCAAAAGAACGTTTAAAGAAATAGGACAAGAGGACGATGATGAAGTGGGAAAATTTATCTAAGAACTGTCTGTCCGGTATAGGTTTTTCTTAGGAAAAATATCAGAATTATGATGTTATCAAATGTACCAAAAAATAGTTATTTGAAGAAGTGGCAGAGGGGAAGGGACGCTAGAGGTAAAATTACAGAGCTGATTGAAATGGGAGGAGAAACTTTGGCCTTTCCTAGGTTTGTTTAGGGTTGAAGTTATTTTGCAGAGACACTGGTGACAAAGGAACCTGGACAGATGCCATTGTGTTCTCGGAAGGCCCTATCTGCCCTGGGGAATGAAAAAGAGATGCACAATTTTATGCATTTTAAGTGTAAACTAATTGTTGGCCTCCAGTTCATGCCCAGTTTGAGGGAACCAGTGCAGTTAAGTAAGGACACAGAGCATTAGAGACAGGCCATGAGGAGGTGTTGGAGCCCGGTGCAAACTGACTGACTACGTGGATGAGGGTATAAAGCTGATTATGGAAATCGGCCAAAATCTACAAAAGTCAAAGTCAACAGGAGTATTTTAGAGCAGGGGTTGATTCTTAGCCTTGGCTGCCCAGTAAATCACTCAAAGAGGTTTTTATTTGTTTGTTTGTTTTTTAATCTTTGAAGTGTGGTTCTCATCAGTCCTCATTTGACTGTTCTGGGATGTGGCCCGTCACTAAGATTTCAAAAGCCCCACAGGTCATTCTGATGACCAGCAGAGTGGGAACCACAGACCGGAGAGGCTGACCAGGGCAGTGAGTTGGTGGCATCTCCTTGTCCCATTACAGTCTCTTGCTAACCCAGGAAATCAAGACTCTACAGGTAATTGAGACTCTATGCCTGGCCCCTGGGCCCGAGTCAAGCCAGACAGGGAACAGGAGCTGTGGCCCGTGAGGTCTCGCACCCAGCCGACTCCTCTCCAGGTTTAAACCTGTGCCTTTGTCCTCGTTCACAAGGGTTCCCCTTCATCTGGGCGTTCAGGCTCTCAGTGTGATCTGAGCAGGTGGGGGTGCAGCACCACAGCTCTGCACACAGTTTTTCTTCTTTTCCTTCTCTTTTCACACTTTGTTTGCTTTGTATTTTACCTTGATTCAAAAACACTGCGACTCTTACATGAACATAAAACAAATGGAACTCTGACTTTTGCTTCCCAACCTACATGGCTGATTCGTTTAAGGTCACATTTCAAGTACTAAAAGCTTTTTTGGAAAACTGTTTAGATCACGCTGTTGGACACTGCCCCATGACCCACCCACGACCCCACTGCTGCGCTCACGTCTGACACTCAGGCAGCCCTGGGCCTGCACCACGGGGCAGCTGCGGAGCCACGAGCTTTCCACAGGGCTCTCGGGCAGCGCTCCTAGCACACCGCCTGCCTCCTGGACCTCGCCCTGCTTGGCTCCTGAAGCAGCAGCGTCTGGAGTCACTAGGAAGCATGTCTGCCACCAGGGCCACTCCTCGCACAGTCGGCCTGTCTGCACTTGGACTGTGTCTGCACTGCGAGCCGAGAGTCAATCCGAACTGAAGTGGAGCACAGACAAGCAGCCCCTCGGAAAAGAATGGTTATGGGTCTTTCCCTGTGAATTTAAACCTCTTGCCACCACCTACAACTCGAATTTGGCCAGGCTTCTGCAGAGCACAGGACAGCACTAAGGACAAGAAGAGGTGGGGCTTCTGAGTTCCCACATCAGGCACCCCTTGGCACCTGCCTTTTTATTTCCCCCTTCCCTCCCCCTGCCACTTGTCCCTGTCTCCCGCTGGGCTGTGCGGGACAGGGGTGGGGAGGCTACATGCTCTCAGTGGGCAGGCCAAAAGAGCGTGTCTGCTTTCTGACCCTGACACAGTGACACCAAGCCTCCAGGGCTGCACCGGTCGTGCTCAAGGTTGGCAGTGTCTGCTTGGCTGGGCCTGCAGCACTCACCAGCTGATAAAGCTCTTAGTAAGGCAAACCACCCCAGTACAGAGCTGGCTGGGCCTGTGAGCCCACCGGTGCTCTCTGTTTGGGGTCTTTCAAGGCTCAGTAGTGCAGAGTCCACCTCTCTGTTCTCACCACAGGAGAGAGAGGATCAGGTTCAATGTCAGCTACTGCTATAGCTCAAGAAGCCCAAAGGCATTGCCAGCCCAGGGCACCCCCCAAATGCAAGAAGACACATACTAAAGGAATTAAATCCCTTTGCACATGACCATGGGTTGGTTTTGAGAAAATTATTAACTAGCCATCTCTAGAGCAATGGTTCTCAAAGTTCCCAGGTCACTTGGGGGCTTGATAAAAATGCAAATTCCTAGGTCCCACTCCAGACCCATCAAGTGAGAATTTCTGCAGATGGAGCCTTGCAGGTGGCAGTGGGCATCACCGCCTTTTGGGTGCTGTGCCAGAGTGGTTACAAACAGAGATGAGGAAGTCAAACTAACGGGCTTCTGAGCCCTTGGGCAAATCACCACAGTGGACTGGGACTCTGTATGCCTGGGTCATGGATGGCCATCTGCGACCGTCCTGGTGAGCCGCGGCAACACCAGCACGCTCTTCCACTGGGCAGCGTTCAAAACCGAAGGCACACATTGACTGTTTTCTTGAGGATCAGGGGTTTTAGAGGGACTTTCTGTTGCACCTGCATAATTTTCCCCTATCTAGGTGGCTTTGATAGGCCACACAGACCCAAGCCTGAACTTGGATTAGCATCGAGGCCCAACCAAGTTCTCTATTTTAATTTTACTCTGGCCATTACAGATAACAAGTACCAAAGGACTGTATTTACAATACTTATGATTTTTCCTTTCCTTAGATACTCAGGGATTCAGCTCCCCAGGAGTTGGATCCATCTTTAATGTCCATTTGTAACTTCTGCTTTTAGTAACTGAGTTCAGCAGAGCTGCCATTTCCCCCCTCAGGTGACTAGTGGACCCCCAGGAATCCAAGGTTCTTCATCCCTCACCCTCTTGTCCTTTCTCTTCCCAAACCACGTTTCTGTGAGCCATGGCTGGTCTAGAAGATCCCACTTCTGACACCAACTAAAAGGGTTCTGGGACTCAGTGCCAATGGGGAGGGGGAATCCCTCCACACCACAAACAATTCTGCACCACCAGCTGGGTGTCCTATAAGGGATGCCCTTCAGTTCGGACCCTTTCCACCTGAAGAAAGCAACAGAGCACACAGGCTAAGGACCCAGTCCTGCCAGACTCACCGCCCCACCCCCCACCAGCAAGACACCAGCTGCAAGCCCAGGTTGTTGTCACCTGTGCTTCTGACTGAGCAGCTACAGATGGAAGGTTCCCATCACCCCCTCCTGGGGATCAATCAATTTGCTGGAGTGGCTCACGGAACTCAAAGAAACATTTTGCTTACCAAACCACTGACTGTTACAGAAGGTACGGCTCAGCCAGATGTAAGAGATGCCCAGCGGAAGGTGTGGGGAAAGGACTCGAAGCTCCCATGGTCCCCGAGTAAGCCACACTCCCTGAACCTCCACACCTTCACCACCCTAAAGCTCTCTAAACTTGGTTCTTTTGGGTTTTCATGGAGATTTCATTACGTAAGCATGATGGATTATACATAACTGGCTGTTGGTGGTTGATTCGACTGCCAGCTCTTTCCCTGTCCCTGGAGGTGCATGGTGGTGGAGACAGAAAGTCCAGCCCTCTGGTCGCAAGGCTGTCCTGGGGACCAGTCCCAAAGCTCAAAAGGTGCGTTCCAAAGTCACCTCATTAACCTGGAAAAACCCTGTTACTGCTCTCACTGCTGTGGAACTCCCAGGGGTTTAAGAGCTCTGTAGCAAGAATACTGCAGGAGCACCAAACACATATTTCTTTCACAGATTACAATGTGGTATCTCACCTGAGAGCACATGCTGCCTTATTTAGTTTCACTGCACCTTTGTGGAGATGCCTCTACCTGCTGGGAGCTCATCCTTTTTTTAAGGAGGATCCTGTCTTCCTTACAGCCCTAGGGAGTGGGTGGGTAGGAATTGGGTAGAATACAGTGTCCAAGCATTGAGGGAAAGTAAGTCAATAGCAGGCTCAGCTGTGCAGTGAGCCTGGACAACCACTGGAGGGCGGTGGAGGACCAGGTTGTGAGCATGGCTGGAGCCTCTGCAAGGAAACCCAGGTCAGGATTCAGGTACCAGTGGTGTCCTCAGAACACAGCCAGGGAGGACGACCTGGGACAGACTCTCCAAAGGGGAGTGGAGGAGGGCTAAACACCCAGGGGAGGGCAGGACCCAGAGACAGGCCCTTCTAATCTCCCCACACTTGCAGGTAGGTCCCTTATCCCTCCTGAAGAAGCTGGGACTTCCTCAGGGGTGCCCAGAAATCTGGGGGGTGCCTCTACCAAATGGGCCTGACCCTTTGTGCCACACCCAGCACGGATGTGGTGGGGTCCTATCCTCCAGGGCAGCCAGCTGCACCCTGGCACAGACCCCAGCCAGACCCATGGGGAGGGACCACACTGAGGCCTCAGGACACCCAGAGAAATACCCAGAACAGAGGACTCTGTGTCTCCACCAAGCTTTGCTCTGAAAGCTGCTGCTGGAAACAGCCAGCACCCACAGGTCCCAGGAAACGCACCAGACTGTCCTTGTCCCTGCTGGCATCCCCAGCATAGCTGTCCTGTCCCACGGCCGGCCCCTGCTCCCTGCGCTGAGCTGACAAATTGCCTCCTCCCATCGGTGACCTGAAAGGCTCACCCTGTGGGGCCCACCCACACACAGCTTCAGAGAACTTTCTGGGCTGGGGGAGGAGGAAAACAGGGTTCATGGGCGGGTGGAGGCTGAATCACAGAAAGTGTTTCAGTGTCTTTCGTAGCTATATTTCCTTTAGGCCTTGACCTTGGCAGGAGGGCTACTTTCTGAGTATCCATGTGAGGGCTCTCAAGGTCAGGACTTGTCAGAGGAGGAGCTCTGGCTGCAGCCGCAGGGCCACACAGGGGTGGCTGGGGTTGCCACACACACAGGACCAACTGGCCTGGGCAGCCGGACCCAGAGGGGCTTCCCTCCTATGCTGCCTGTGAGGACGTGCAGGGCAGCTACCCTCTGCATGACAGGAGCCTTTAACTGTGACTTAGGGCTACGTGCCTTCTGCCACCAGGAGAAGGAGCTTTCCGAAGGGCTCTGTGGCAGAAGGTGCTGGTGGTCCCATTCCAGGTGCCCCTGTCCCAGTCCTGAGAGAGCACCTCTGGCCACACGGAGGACACAAGGCCCCAGACGGGCCCAGCCCCACCTGCCTCTGCTGCCCTCCCTGTGGGCCTGGCCATTGCCCCTGGGTCCGGGGTCTGACCCTCCCATCTGCAGCACAGACCCACTCAGGACACAGTGTCTGCACGCCCCAGCCCCCAGCCTGGTGGAGGAGGAGCCCCCTGTGCCACTGGGTGTCCCTCTGGCCCTGACTGCACTTGCTCCTTCTCACCTGTGACTGATGCTTAGTGACATCTCCTCTTCTCCGGGCTCTGAGCTCCGGGAGGAAAGGGCAGTGGTTCCTGTTCTTCGTCAATTAACCCAAGTCTGTGGGTGACCACCACGTGCGGGGCACTGCACTGCGTGCTCGGGACCAGGGAGCCACGGCCTGACTCTCAGGGAGCTGACAGGCTGGCCTGGAAACAAACGAACAAACAGCAAAAACGTATGGGTCACAAGAAACACTACACACCCCCGAGAAGGCAACCAGCCTGTGTGGTTGGGAGGGGGCAGGAGCTCGTTTCCACAGCGAGAGGAAGTGACAGGCCTGAAGGAGGACAGTGCCAAGAGTCCGAGCCACTCCCGCTGCAGACACCAAACTGGGGAGCAGCTGGCCAGTGGCTCTGCCAGCACAAAGGCCCTGAGGTGCAATGACCTTGCCTTTTCCAGAAACCCATCCATGACCAGTGTGAGGCCACAGTGAGCTCAGGGGGCCAGTGGTAAGAGGTGAAATGTTGAACTTGACATGGTCCGGCAGGACCCCTGATCTCCCTAGGAAACCTGCCCCTCCCAGCACCTTCCCACGTCCACAGAACACAGAGTTCTCCTGACACCGCCAGGCCCCACACCTCGAGGTTGCCCTCCGCCCTCCCTCACGCTGCAACCCCCCACCAGCAAGTCCAGATGGCTTGGTGCCCTGAGGCCCTGACCCCTCTTCCCACCTCTGCTGCCCCCACCCCACCGGGAGAGTGAGGGTGGACCCCTGCTCCCCTCCATCTCCCCAGCCCCAGCAGCGAGACCCTTTAAAGTGAACAGGGACAGGGCTTTGCTCTGTTCAAACACTCCCGCAGCTCCTGTCCCGTTCAGAGCATCATTTCCAGTTTGGCGCCACACCAGGCTCAGCAGCCGCCCTGCTCTCCTCACACCTGCCCAGAACACGCTCCTCAGGGCCTGGGCACTGGATCCTAGGGTGCTTCCTGCCCCTGCCCCAGAATGCCCCATGGCCCCCTCCCTTATAACAGTTTGTGTCTCTGCTGAAATGACCATTGATTAGGGACACTGTCTCCTCCCCTTCCTTGCCCTCCCCACCCCCCACCCCACTGGTCACTTTCTTTTCTGCTCCGGGACACTTCTCACTGTCCCACACTGTCATTCATCTGCTGGCTGCCCTCTGTCTCTCCCCACTATGACAGCCCATGGGAGGAGGGAACTTGGTTTTGTTCACTGTTGCATTCCCAGCCCCTAGCACAGTGCTTGGCCTGTGGCTACGCCTCCGAAAACATTCTCTGAGGTCAGAAACAGCAGGCCAGACAGTGGGGAAATGCTAGACCACGTTGGGGTGCAGATGTTTTTAAGGCAATAACCACCACTGGAAAGCTTCAGGCCCAGGGGGAAGTGAGGGGCCTGGTCTTCTGAGCTGACTGTGAACGTGGAGAAAGGCAGGAAGCAGGGAGCCACGGATGGAGCAGGTGGGACAGGCCAGGAGAGATGCTGGTGACTGGGACCAGCCTGGTGTCAGTGGAGATGAAGTAAAGGTTGCGAGCTGGGAAGAAGCTGGTGTCCCAGGCCAGAAGGGCGCCCCCTGTGGCCCCACTGCGGGAGGAGCACCCTCGGAGCTCCCCTGGTGCAGACAGGGGTCAGAGCTGAGCCACCCATACCTCTCTGCTCCTGCCGGATGGGGGCATTGGAACAGCAAGGGCTGTGCTGTCCCTCTGGGTCACTGTCCCACCCCCCCTGCACACGTGCACGCCCAAGCGTGCTCCGCACCGGCAGGCTGGCGTCTCTGGGTGCAGGGTGGGGACAGGCTGTGAGCACCAGATGTTTCTCAGGGGCGAGCACCTGGGAAAGGAGAGAAGCAGCAGTGGGCAGAGGGAGAAGCTGGGTGAGGATTTAGGTCCCATAGGCTTTGGCCAACCTGCTGGGGGGCATGGAAGCCAGCAATGCCCACCCTATGCTGGGCTGACATGACCCCGCAAGGGTGGACCCAGGTGAGTTGGGCTCGGCAGGTGAGGCAGATGCTGAAGGAGCTGACAGCAGGTGGCATCTGCCAGCTGGGCAGCAAGTCCATCCCTGAGGGGACCTGGGTGGCATTGCTCTGTCTGCCACTGTGTTTTCCATTGTCATGGCCATTCAGGCCCACAGTGCCTGCCTGCACAACATGAACCAGCTCCGGGGGTGTTCCTGCAACAGCTTGGCCCTCTCTAGGCCTCCGAACCAGCCGGTCCCCTGGGGCCATGTGTCAGATTCCAGGGAGGGTCACAGACGGAGCCAGGTCATCTGAAACGCATGCGGAGGGTTTCGGAGTCCCCCCAGTATCTGGTGGGGTGTGGAAAGGTACAGACTTTGTGGTCAGAGAGCGCTCCTGTCCTGTATCCACCACACACCAGCTCTGTGACCCCAGATGAGCTGACGCGCCTTCTGCAACTATTTTTTCCTCTTGTGTAAAATAAGTAGAATGATAGTCAAGAGCCAGGCAACCGAGGTGAAGGCCTGTGTCTCCCCAGCCCTGGCTTCCTGCTGGCCTGCAGGTGTTCCCTAAGTGAATGGGACCCATGTGTCATCAGGTGTCTGAGGCCACGTCTTACACCACAGCCACCGAGAGCTCACCAGGGCAGGGCTGTTACACACACTTGCACACGTGTGCACAGCGGCTGCCCCCACTGCAGTACTTCTCACACTGCGTGAGGTTTACTCGTCCGACTGCCATGTCGGCTGCCCATGGCACCGCTGGTTTCATGGCGGAAGACTCAGCCCCACCCCGAGACCAGCCCAGTCAGTGCCCCCACGAGGCATCTGCCACGATTGGGACACCCGGGGTGGCAGCGGCACCCTGACAGACAGCTGGTGCATCCTCTGGGAGTAGGGCCCAGTCTCCCCTGACCTCGGCCCTTCCTTCTGCAACCTCGCTCGTGTGGCAGACGGCATGAGGCCCCCCGCCGGATTATGAGGGTGTTCCCAAGAGAAGCCTCTGCCTTTGCTTGCTGGTTCACTGGCGTCAGGACACAGGCCTGGTGAGCCCTCCTCAGCCCCTCCCACCAGTCTCCTCTCCCTGGTGGACACTGACTTTTCCCTTAGGCCATGACGGCCAAGATGTCAGGGCCACAGAGGAGTGAGTGCCACACCTGATGGCGAGACTGCAGAGAACCTAGCTCTGCTTACTGCAGCTGCCCACCCTCGTCCGTCCAAGCAGAGCCCTTCCTTTTGCTCTGTGACATCTGCTGCTCTGGGATGAGCATCTGCTCTGGGTCCGGCAAGACCCGAGTGCAGACCCTGCGCGGGGCTGACCAGGTCTGCCCAGCCTCTGAGCGCTTCTGCTTCTCCCGTGGGCTGGCTGAGGGCTTAGGAAAGTTGACACTCGGCACCTGCTCAACAGCATGCAGCTACCATTTCCTTTTTGAGGCGGGGAACGGAGCGTGAGCAGTTACAGAATGCGATGAGGTTTGCCCTGGATGTGGAGACAGACAGTTCTGACCTTTGCTGCACTAGATCGTGACTGAGGAGGGAAGAGGGGCAGCAGGGGCTGGAAGGGTCCTCCCAGGGCCCGTCACAGGCATTAGGAGCTCTGCATAGTGAACCAAAGGACAGAAGGTTGCGCTTCTCTCCCCCACTGCAATTCACACTTACACTGTCCTCTCCCTGCAGGCTGGACTGGGTCAGACACACACCGTGTCCTCTGTTTGCAGGAGAGGATGGCTGCGTGTCCCAAACAGAGCAAAAGAGCCTCCCAGATTTGTTCTGCTGAGGAGGGGGAAAGAGTCGGGCCTCATAAACTTGGAAACCCAGCTTAAAGCTCCTTCAATGTGAGAACCATGACTGTCTGGTGACCGTTCAGTTCTAGCACCCAGCTGCATGCCTGGAACCAGACAGGTGTGCAGCAGCTGTTGGACCCAGACACTGTGTACAGATTCCCATCCATCCATCCAGACTCCTGGCAACCTTAGGCTGAGTGCATCCTCAGTTTCAGAGACAAATAAAGCCCATCTCTTGCAGCTCATGGCCTAATCATGGGGACAGGCACTTTAACAGACAATCCCAGGGGGTGGGGGGTGGGGCAGGGCAGAAGGAAGGCTTTCCCAGAGGAGGGGACATCTAGGCCACACCCCAAAAGAAGAGCAGGCAAAGAGGAAAGGACTTGCAGTCTGCTGACTCCCCAGTCCAAGTTGTGATCCCTGTCGTGTCCTTATAAAGTTTTTTGGATGTTAACACCACAGAACCTGTAACATGGTTGGCACGTGGCGTCTGCTCTCCGAAGCCCCCCTGTCATCAGCATCGCCATCGCCATCTCCTTTCGCAGGGAGGTGGGGACGCGTGCCTGCGCCTTCCTAGTCTTTGTGCTGTTTCAGTCCTGTTTCAGCTGCACCCAGCACCAGGCTCTCAGTCACCCCGAGAGCTGGACGGGCCAGCAGAGACGAGCATCCTGGGCAGGGGGATGAGGGTACTTCCAGGGCCCACCCCAGGCATCCTTGGGGTCAGGAGGAGCTGTGCAGTGATGAAGCAATGCTCTGGGGGCCCAGGACTTGATCTTCACACTTGACCCTCCCTCTCACCTCATCTGCTCCTCAGTGACAGCCGGGCCTTATGCCTGTAAGTTCATAGCCAGCATGAGACAAGTGGAGGGGGAGGGGCCCTGCTGCGAACCCGTGGTTTCAGGAGCGGAGAGTGTGGGTCTCTGTAACCGGCTTTGGGCGGCACAGTTCGTCCAGGGTGCTGGGCACACATTGGGCAACCTAGGTGCTGAGTGATGTCCCCACGGAGGTGGGAGACAGCGCAGGCAGTGACGTGAGGGAAGAAGGAGGGGACCCCAAGCTTCCAGACTCCTGTCAGGCCACATCCCCTCAGCCCGACACTATGGGCACCTGGCCACGGCCAATGTGCTGCTGCTTCATTCTTTTGTCAACGGGGCACTTGATCGTGGGGATTCTACCGGATCCCGATGCCAAGTTACAGCACTCGACCTCTGGCCAGTGGGCAGTTCAGCAGTGAGTGAGGTCTCCTAGGACTGGCTAGCTCCAGTTTCATGCAGAACTGAATCCAAGAGATTAAGTCAAACTATTCAAATAAACTTATTTCTGCTCGACTCAGAACAGAAGGGCGATGTCATTCAACATCTCTAGCCTATCAGCATTCAGCTTTTAAAATCACTGTTGTGGTTTTTGTGAATTATAAACATGAAGTTAATTATTTTTTACAAACTTGATCTGTGTGTTTTACAAATTATTTTTGTATTTAAAATAACCTTTGATTTAAATAAATATACACTTGTGGTCTAAAGAGCTTAGGAAATATCCAGGACTCAGCTCACGCAGTGAATCAGCGAATGACCAGGTGAAAAGAGAGTTCCGGGTGGTGGGAGATGGGACCGTCCCGTGTTCCTGACAAAACCCACTGAGCTTCTCTCTCATGGTCACATGACTTATGCTCTGTCTTCTGCTCTCTCATGTATGTGGTAAAAGGTAAGAAGATCAGGGTTTTCTGGAAGGTTCTGACAGCTTAAGGAGCTTGTTTCACTTACTCAGTTGTCAGGGATGGAAATAAGGCAACAGCCTGCGTGTTTCCGGCGTGGCTCTGACAGAAGGGCACTGACTACATTGTTGGGGGATCCCGCCCGGACCTGCAGGCCCCGGTCCTCCAGTCTCAGCAGCCACTTAGATCAGCCGTGCACTTATTCCCAAGAGGTTCTGGCTGCTTTGAACAGACCTTTCAGTAACCCTTCTACCCTTCTTTGAAGATAGTCTTCAGGGCCATGTTACAAATCACACAAGAAATTTAGCTTCATTATCTCACAATCATTTTTGCAGGGGAATGGGAGGTGTGGCATCATGTAACTTTACCATAAGCTGTCACTCTTCATAACCTTTGCCTGTTTTCCAAAATTTAAACCTATCTTAGAAAGACAAAGATTAGGCATCGTGAAGGAGATATCAAAAGAATATACCATAAGGTTGGGAAGTAATTTTGAACCTGGAGTTGGCCGAACATTTTGAGCAAAGCATTTTTAGAATAAGTATCACATCTGCCAAGGAGACCACTTTGAAGCACAGCTCTCACCCTGTCATGCCATTTCCAATTCTGTGTGTTAAGTTTCCGGGTTTTTGGTCTACACCTGCCAGTCTACAGGCAGGTCTACACCTGCTACTCTGGGGTGGCTTCTAAAAGGCTCCCTGGCATCTCCCCTACCTTCCTGGGAAAAGCAGCCACTGCTGGTGAGCCGGGATTTAACCCACTGCTGTGGAGACATGTCGTCTCCTCCTGGCCCACCCACAGGACTCAGTCACGCAACGTGGGGGGGCGGTGATCACACAGATGCCCGAGAAGGTTACTGTGGATCTGCCTACTTGGGGCTGGTTCAGGAACCTCCAGACAACCCCCGAGTGGTTACCATGATGCTTTCAGATTGAGATGCTGTCTCAATGGACAACCTAGAGTGGACAAATTCCTAGGAACATACTACCTTCCCAGACTGAATCATGAAGAAACAGAAAATCCGAACAGACCAATTACCAGTAAGGAATTAAATCAGTGATCAAAAACCTCCCTAGAAACAAAAGTCCAGTACCACACAGATTTACTGGTGATTTTTACCAAATAGTCAAAAAATAATGAACACCGATTCTTCTCAAACTCTTCCAAAAAAACAGCAGAGGAGGAAACACCTCCAAACACATCTCATGAGGCCAACAGTGACCTGACATCACAACCACACCAGGACTCCGGAAGCAAAGGAAACTGCAGGTCAGTAACCCTGATGAACATATATGTAAAACTCCTCAAGAAAGTATTAGCAAACCAAGTTCAACAATACCTTAAAAGAGTCATATACCATAATCAAGTAGGATTTACTTCAGGGATGCAAAGATGGTCCAGCATCCATAAATCAATCAATGTGATAACACCACATTAACAAACTGAAGGATAAAAATCATCCACAAAATAAAAAGGTAACTTACTGAAGAAGAGAAAATATCTGCAAGTCATATAGGTGATAAGGGGTTACTACCCAAAACACGTGAAGAACTCACTATAACCCAATAGTAGAAAAACAATCCAATTAAAATTGGGCAGAGAGTCTAAACAGATGTTTTTTCAAAGCAGACATAGAAATGCCTAATGAAAAGATGGTGAACATCACTAATTATCAGGGAAATGCAAATCAAAACCACAATGAGAAATCACTTCACAAGTGTCAGAATGGCTATGATCAAAAAGACAAAATAACAGCTGTGGCTGAGGACAAGGAGAGAAGGGAACCCTCGTGGGCTATTGGTGGGAATGAAAATTGGTACAGCCACAGTGGAAAAGAGTGTGGAGGTCCCCCCAAAAATTCAAACCAGAACTACCATATGATCCAGCAACCCCACTTCTGGGCGTCAGTCCAATGAAAACAAGAAGCTAACTCAGACTGGCATACGCTCCCCTGTGCCCTGTGCTCACTGCAGCGCTATGTGCAATAGCCAAGACACGGAAACAACTTCAGTTTCCACTGATGGATGATGGGTAAGGAAAATAGGACATATGTGTGCACTGGGATATGATCCAACCATGAAAAGGAGGAAATCCTGCCATTTGTGACAACATGGGTGGACCTTGAGGACATAATGCTAAGGAAAATTAGAAAGACTATTACTGTGTGATCTCACTAATATGTACGTTCTAAAAAGATTAAAAAAAACAAAGAAAATTGCAAGTTCACAGATACAGAGAAAGGTAGCTGCCAGAGGTGGGGGTGGGGGGGACAAGGTGAGTGCAGAATCCAGAGGCACAGACCTCCATTACAACACGGTAAGGCCTAAGGATACAGCACACAGATGGGAACCACACTTAATGACGTGGCGCTGCAGACCTGAAAGTTGCCAAAAGAATAAATATCAAAAGTCCTCATCACAAGAGAGACAATTCTGTGACTACACAGGGTGACAAATGCTAACTAGATTTGCTTTGGTGACTTTCAAGATGGGTAGGGTAGAATGAAAGAGCGGCCGGATGCCAATCCAAATGGCAGATGAACTACAACCCAAATGGCAGATGGACTACAATCAAAATGGTGTACGGACTATAAACCGGAAAAAACGGCTGGCGTCAAACCAGAGAGCCAAAAGGGAGGGCTTTGCCAAAAAGAATATCCAAGTAGCAACCCGAGTCCAGGAAAAAACCACCAATGATATATTGCTGCTTTGTTCAGAGGGGACCAATCCCCAGCTCCCAGGAAGAGAGCCAACGAAAATACAACCCCTCCATTTTCCCTATTCACACACCCACTGCCCCAACCCCACTCTGAGGACTGGGAACCTTGCCCAGTTGCCCAAACCCCAATAAAGCTCTATATTGCCTACCTTTGTGGCTGATTGGCATTTCTTCCTCAGCGGAGCCTAGAAAACTTTTCATTTGGTGCCAAAACCCAGGAGGAGTTGTTGTCTGCTGAAGGCTGCTCCTCTCCCCACTCCCCGAGGAGGCCTCGAGGCCACCCCACCAGTCCAGACTAAGAACCAGGGTAAGTGCTGCTGCCCTTAAACTTCTGGTTCCCAAACTCGGATTCCAGGCCCCCGTCTGCTGAGACTGCTCTCACTGCTCAGCGCTGAGACTGGACCAAATCCTCAGCACTGCGTCAGGGTGACCACTCCAGGAGGGACTGCCCTCCCCCGCTGAGGTTCTGGGCACCGGAGGAGATGTCCCTGGACCCAGACCCCCATTTTTACCAGACCGGATCAGCAGATTGGGTTGAGGGACGCCGATTCCCATTTGCTGATCCTCGTGGGACCAGGAATGGGAGGGAAGGAGACCAAGCCAGATCCTAAGTCACCTCTAGGGTGCCTTCTGAAAAATTTGAAAGTAATTAACCCCGGCCTCAAGCAAAAATGGCTGATTTTTCGATCCACTATGGCCTGGCTGTTATATCAGCTCGATAATTGTAAAACCTGGCCCCCTGAAGGCACTTTTGATTTTGTTACCCTTACTGACCTAGATAATTTTTGCAGACGGACTGGAAAATGGTCTGAGGCCCCCTACATTCAGGGCTTTTGGGCCTTGTGCTCCCTCCCGGATCTGTGTGCCCAGTGCTCCACGGCCCAAGTTCCCCTGGCCCGAGGGAACCCTGTACCCGTCCCGCCTCCTAAGCCTGCTGCCCCTGAACCTCCCTCCTTCTTCTCTGATTCCCCTGCAGACCTTTCTTCCCTGGTCAGCCTACATACTCGCTCCCGCCTGTATCTAGAGCCCCTAGACTCCCGAATTTGCCCGCTCCAGGATGTGGCAGGAGCAGAAGGTGTCATTCGGGTCCGTGTCCCTTTTTCACTAACTGACCTCTCTTCCATCAAAAAATGCCTAGGCTCATTCTCCACTAACCCTATGAATTTTATCAGGGAATTCCAGTACCTAGTCCAGGCTTGTACCTCACATGGCATGACCTGCACATTATTTTAACTTCCACCATGACCCTGGATGAGCGCAACCGTGTCCAGACTGCAGCTAGGGCTCATGCAGACCAAACCCATGCCACCAATCCCCTCAGCCAATAGGGACGGAAGCCGTGCCAGAGGCACAACCAGGCTGGGACCACAAGGTAGGACAGGCGGGTTGGAGGTGCCACCACCAAATGGTTGAGGGCCTGATAGCAGGTATGCACCAATGTGCCCAGGAAGCAGTCAGTTACGAGAAGCTCAGAGAGGTCACCCAGCGCCCCAGAGAAAATCCGGTGCTGTTTCTCAACAGACTAACTGAGGCAATGATGCTCCATACCTGCCTTGACCCAGTTTCTATCGCTGGGGCCACTATCTTAGCTACTTACTTTATCTCCCAGTTGGCCCCAGAATTAGAAAGAAACTGAAAAAGGCAAAGGATAGCCCCCAAGCCCCCATCCGAGATCTTGTTGTACCCCCACCCCTGATACTGAGCATCCCCATCAGGGTGAGAAACAAGGTCGGGGACAACCATGCTGAAGGGAGTGGCTGGCCCTGGGGTCCTGTGGAGGTGCAGATGGGGCCAGAAGGTCTCAGAGCTGAAGGCCAAGTGAGGTCAGGGCACATCCCCCAGGGGCGTGTTCTCTCCCAGGAGGAAAGTGCTAGTTTGTGAGGGAAACCCTTACTGGATGGAGGGTTACTCTATCTTGGCCTCTCACTTTCATTTCCTTTGCTATGAAGTCTGTTCAGTACATTGAACTTTTCCCCCTGGAGTCTCAGTGATGATTTGTACACACTCTGAGGCCCCTGCTGGCTCTCCCATCACCTGCCCCTCCTCCTCCGAAGACTGGAACCCACAGTAAGAAGGCGAGTTTCTCCACCGAGGGTCTCCTCCTTCTGACTGCAGTCTGCTTCCCAGTGTAGGGCAGGGATGCTAATACCTCCCTCCCTGGAAGGTGTGAGAAAACCACCCCTTTGCTGGTGATGAGGGGGATTCAGGCCTGGAGTGGCTGCTGAGGAAAGGGGGAGGCTCTGGCCAAGGGTCCATGGCAGCCTTGCCCTGGGATACACCCCCCCCCCTTCCTACAGACAGAAGGGGGAAGGCGGGGTCCCTCTGCAGCACAGGCTGGATGTAGCTTAGGGAGGTTGTTCTTGTCTCCTGGGTCTCACTCCCCTCCACTCAGCCTGTGGTTCCCTTCATCTCCTCCTTCACATAAGAGTTCAGTGTGGGCAGAGCAGAAGAAAGCCTCCAATTTGATATTCTCTCTCTTCTCTATCTCTCTCTCAGACACCAAGTACTTTCGAAACTAAGAAAAGGTGTTGTTAAGTTGAAATAAACTCTTTCACCTGTCCCACATGATGAAAATCAACTAACACAGGAAATCAAGTAAACACCCAAACAGAACATCGCAGGGATCCTTTGTTAAGAATTGATATCATAACCGCAAACCACTCACCCCAATATTTCCTTCAAAAGATGGGTTTGATGGGAGGAATCCAAGCCCTTCAGCTTCCAACAGTGACAAATCTCTAAGGAGACTGATGCCTCGTGTGAACTAACAGTCTGAGAGACCTTAACGCCTGGTCCTCTCAATTCTCATCTTTCCAGGGCCAGGGTCAGGGGTAGCTGGAAGGAGAAATGTGTCAAACCGGGTTCTCTGTCACCCTGTGGGCTGTGTTAGACAGGACAGCATCGACCATGCAGTGTTCTTGCTGGAAAAGTCTGTCCTGAACTTAACCTTGAGGAAATTGTGTGACAACTGCAGAATGAGGCCATTGAAAAGGACAACTGGTCTCTCCTTCAAACATTCAGTGTCACCACAAATAAGGTCCCAAGGCCTATGAAGATTGTGTCACCGTATTTCTTTAGTCCTCTGGGAACAAAAACTTCTCTGCCGTTTTGTGACTGTCTTTCGTGTTGGCGGTGCTGACTCGTGGTGGGGGGTGGTCAGTGGTCGGGCTCAGTGGTCTGCACTCTGAAGTTGCCTGATCATTTCCTCATGATGCGATTCAGGCAGCCCTTTGTCCAGGAACACTGCCTAGTGCGTGCTGTGCGCCCCTAGTGCAGCCCGCGTGGAGGCCACGGGTGTCTGGCTCTGGGTTTGGACCTCTTGGTGGATGCGTACCCAATGCCTCAGTCGCCAGCACATGTCCCACAGAGAAGAAGCTTGGACAGAAGCTTCTGTTCCTCATTCATAGAGGCCAGCAAGAGATCCACCCCATTTGACTGCCCCAATGGCCCCAGGGCTGTGTCTCATTCCTGCGTTGGTTTTCCCCAGCTCCTGGGGCCACCCCCTCACCCCCACGGGCTCCTCCCTGTCATTGCCCATGATTTTCATCCCCTTTACTTCTGGCACCTAGAGAGTTCCCAGCCTTTTTCTTTTAGCACATCTATGTTTAAACTGTTTGTTTACTGCAAAAAAAGGGAGGAGCTGTTTCTTCCCTGGAAAGGGAGCACTAAACTCAGTTCTCACCATTTCCTTGCCCCCGCAGTAGTATTGAATTTTATCACTTTTTAGCTGTCAGACACACCAACTGCACAGAACAACTGACAGACAGATATACTCATCCAATACAAACAATAGACGGAATCACCCACCCCACAGAACCACTGACAGACTGACAGATACACTCATCCCATAGAAACAACAGCCATGTACACCCGTCCCATAGAACCGATGATACAAACCCACACATAGAACTAATGGGAGACAGATACTCTTGTCCCAATAGAGCCAATGATACACACGCACATACACACTGAGAACCCCATTGGGAAGCCCTTCTCAATGACCGATGATGCTTAACGTCTCTGGAGTGGATGCCGAAGGAAAGCGAGGCACTACAACAGCATGTGAGTCCTTGCAGGCTCATGACTGGTCTCCCCGTGGTCCCTTGTGTGGAAGTTCCTCAGGCAGTGTGTTTATTCTGGGTGTGCCCCTGTTTGGGGCGGCCTTCCTTCTCCTCTCTCCATCACTTTGAGCCAAACCATGTTGTGTAGAGAGCCTTCTGCAGTCTGAGCAATCACAATTCCTGAAATACAGTCCACGCCTTGGGTCCTGATGTGTAAATGCTGTCACATATCTTCCAACACTTCCCCTGATTCTGTTTGAGTCGAGCTTTGCCTTCACTACACTCCTGAGCTCTACGTGTAGCTTACAATGGGCTGTTCTTTGCTGACAGCAATGGAGCGTAATCTTTCAGAGGTTTTCAGCCAGAGCTCAGGTCGTGGAGAATGAGAAGGAGATGCGGGCGTGGGGATGCCTGCCAGCAGCATGTGGGGCCTTCTGTGCAGCTTCCCCTTTGGGGTGTGTTTCAGTTGAGGTTGCCGGACCTGTCCTAGTGGGCTCTGTGGAGGCCTGGTGCCTTTGGTTGCCTCTAGTTTTGATCAGTAAAACCACCTGACATTTTTGTTTCAGAAAATTCTGTGCCTTCCAAATCTGGAACATCAAAGAGCCCTCCCCAAGGATTCGATATGCCCGCCATTAATGGGCAAATTATGATGTGGTGAGTGATAAATATTCCAAGGAATCAGAACCAGAGACCTTCAACCAAGGTTACTTTACTGAGCAAGGCTCTCAATCAATACAGAAGGCCAAATAAAGAGCTTTCAAGACAAAAGAAGTCTAAAAGAATATACCTCCTCCAAACCAGTTTTACAAGAAATACTAAAAGGACTGCTTTAAGGAAATGAAGGAAAAGAGAGAGACAGAGAGGAACACAGCTACAAAAATGGCAATGAATAAGTACCTATCAATAATAACCTTAAATGTAAATGGATTAAATGCTTCAATCAAAAGACATAGAGTAGCTGAATGGATAAGAAAGTATGACGCACACATATGCTACCTACAAGAGACCAACTTCAGGACAAAAGACCATCATAGACTAAAAGTGAAGGGCTGGAAACTAATTTTCCAAGCAAATGGACAAGAAAAAAAAAAGCCAGGGTAGCAATTCTCATATCAGACAAAATAGACTTCAAAAAAAGGGTCATAAAGAGAGAACCAGAAGGTCACTTCATAATACTCAAGGGAAGAATGCACCAAGAAGACATTAACATTGTAAATATATATGCACCCAACATAGGAGCACCCAAAATATGAAGAAAATCTTAGAGGACTTCAAGAAAGATATTGACAGCAACACAATTATAGTAGGGAATTTTAACACCCCACTGTCAAAAATGGACAGATCCTTCAATCAAAATATCAACAAGGATATTGTGGCATTAAACAACACCCTAAATGAAATGGACTTAACTGATATATATATATCAGTTAAATGATATATATAGAGCCCTTCATCCCAAAGAAGCTTAAATACACATTCTTTTCAAATGCACATGGAACATATTCCAAGATAGACCACATGATAGGACACAAAACGAGACTCAACAAATTCAGGAAAATTGGAATCATACCAAGCATTTTCTCTGATCACAAGAGACTGAAATTGAAAACTAACCCCAAAGGAAAAAACCCAAAACACCCAAAATCATGGAGACTGAATGGCATGCTATTAAACAACGAATGGATCAAGAATGAAATTAGGGAAGATATCAAAAAGTTTCTGGAAACAAATAAAAACTAACTCACAATAACCCAAAACTTATGGGACACAGCAAAGGCAGTCCTCAGAGGGAAGTTCATAGCAATACAGGCCTATCTAAAGAAGATAGAAACATTTCAAACAAACAACCTAACCCTATGCCTACAAGAACTTGAGGAACAACAACAAAGATAGCCCAAAGCAAGTAGAAGGAAGGAAGGAAATAACCAAGATTAGAGCAGAATTAAATAACATAGAGACTAAAAGCACAATTCTAAAAATCAATGAATCCCGGAGCTGGTTCTTTGAAAAGATAAACAAAATCGACAAGCCATTAAGTGGGCTCATCAAGAAAAGAAGAGAGAAGACCCAAATAAACACCATCAGAAATGAAAGAGGAAAGATTACAACTGACACCACAGAAATAGAAGGAATTGTAAGAAATTACTATGAAGAACTGTATGCCAAGAAATTTAAAAACCTAGGTGAAATGGACAAGTTTCTAGAAAAATATAATCTTCCCAAACTCAGTGAAGAAGAAACAGAAAGCCTGAACAGACCAATAACAGCAGATGAAATTCAAGCAGTAATCAAAACACCTGCATCACACAAAAGCTGTGGACCAGATGGTTTCACAGGAGAATTCTACAAAGCATTTAAGGAAGAGCTAACTCCTATCCTTCACAGACTATTCCAAAAAATCCAAAATGATGGAAGACTCCCAAACTTTTTTTATGAAGCCAGCATCATCTTAATTCCAAAACCAGATACAGACACAACAAAGAATGAAAACTTCAGGCCAATATTGCTGATGAACATAGATGCTACAATCCTCAACAAGATATTAGTGAACTGCGTCCAACAATACATTAAAAAGATCATACACCATGGCCAAGTGGGATGCATCCCAGGGATGGAAGGATGGTTCAATATTTGCAAATCAGTAAATGTAATACATCAAATAAACAAAAGCAAAAATCACATGATCATATCAATAGATGTGGAAAAAGGTTTTGATAAGGTACAACACCCATTCATGATAAAAACACTCAGCGAAGTGGGAATAGAGGGAGCATTCCTCAATATAATAAAAGCTATATATGAGAGACCTACAGCCAACATCATACTCAATGGGCAAAAACTAAAATCCTTTCCACTAAGATCGGGAACAGGACAAGGTTGTCCACTTTCACCACTTCTATTTAATATAGTTTTGGAAGTTTTAGCCACAGCGATCACAAGAAAAGAAAATAAAAGGCATCCAAATCAGAAAGGAGGAAACAAAACTGTCACTGTTTGCAGATGACATGATAGTGTACATGGAAAATCCTATAGACTCTACCCAAAAACTGCTCAACCTAATAAATAAGTCTGGCAAAGCAGCAGATACAAAGTCAATATCCAGAAATTAAAGGCATTTTTGTATAGTGACAATGAAAAACCAGAAGCAGAAATCAAGAACAAAATCCCATTCAATATAGCAAAAAGAAAAATAACATAGCTGGGAATAAACCTAACCAAGGAGGTAAAAAGACCTGTATACAGAAAACTACACAACATTGAAGAAAGAAATTAAGGAAGACATAAACAAATGGAAACATATACCGTGTTCATGGATTGGAAGAATTAACATCATCAAAATGTCCATACTACCCAAAGCAATTTACAGATTCAATGCAATACCTATTAAAGTACCAATGGCATATTTCACAGACATAGAACAAACACTTCAAAAATTTATATGGAACCATAAAGGACCCCAAATAGCAGCTGCAATTTTGAGAAAGAAGAACAAGGTAGGAGGGATCACAATACCTGGTACCAAACTATATTACAAGACCACTGTATTCACAACAGCCTGGTACTGGCCTAAAAACAGGCACATAGACCAATGGAACAGAACAGAGAGCCCAGAAATAAACCCAAGTCTCTATGGGCAACTAATATTTGACAAATGGTGCAGTGACATAAAGTGGAGTAAAAATAGCCTTGTCAACAAATGGTGTTGGGAAAGCTGGACAGCTACATGCAAAAAGATGAAACTTGAGCACCACTTTACACCATACACCAAAATAAATTCAAGGTGGATAAAAGACTTAAATATAAGCCATGACACCATTAAAATCCTAGAGGAGAACATTGGCAGGAAAATATTAGATATTTCATGCAGCAACATTTTTACTGATACCTTTTCTAGAGCAAGGGACATAAAGGAAAGAAAAAACAAATGGGATCTCATTAAAAGCTTCTGCGTGGCTAAAGAAAACAGTACTAAGATTTAAAAAGAAGCAACAGTTTGGGAAAACATATTTGCCAATGATACCTCAGAAAAGGTTTAATTTCCAAAATATACAAAGAACTTACATGACTCCACTCTAAGAAAACAAATAACCCAATTAAAAAATGGGCAAAGGACTTGAACAGACACTTCTCCAAGAAGGACATACAGAGGATCGAGAGACACATGAAAAGATGCTCAATATCGCTAGCTATCAGAGAGATACAAATTAAAACCACAATGAGATACCACTTTACACCAGTCAGAATGGCCATCATAAACAAAGCAACAAACAACAGATGTTGGAGAGGTTGTGGGGAAAAGGAGACCCTAGTTCACTGTTGGTGGGATTGCAGACTGGTACAACCACTATGGAAAACAGTATGGAATTTTCTAAGAAAAACTAAAAATAACCATGCCTTTGGACTCAGCAATTCCACTGTTAGGCGTATATCCTAAGAACCCAGAAACACCAATCCAAAAGAACCTATGCACCCCAATGTTCAGAGCAGCACAATTTACTAGAGCCAAGAGTTGGAAGCAACCTAGATGCCCATCAGTAAATGAATGGATCAAGAAACTATGGTACATTTACACAATGGATTTCTATGCAGCAGAAAGAAAGAAGGAGATCCTAGCATTTACAACAGCATGGATGGAACTGGAAAGCATTATGCTGAGTGAAATAAGCCAGGCGATGAAAGACAAATACCATATGATCTCATCTTTAACAGGAACCTAAACAACAAAACAAACAAGCAAGCAAAATATGACCAAAGACACTGAAATACAGAACAAGCTGACAGGGACCAGAGGGGAGAGGGGAGAGAATCACAGGGGAAAAGGGAAAGGATTCACAAGAACAAGTATAAAGGACACATGGACAAAAACTAAGGTGGGGGGTGGGGAAATGGGAGGGAGATGGGGAGCACTAGGGGGGTGGGCAGAGTTGGGAGTATAAGACAGAAAACTGTACTTGAACAATAATTAAATAAACCTAAAAAAAAAGATGCATTTAGTGTGTAAAAATAAAGAAATGCTGGAATATTGGCCTGACTGGTGTGGCTCAGTGGGTTGGGCATCACTCTGTGGACAGAAAGGTCACCAGTTTGATTCCCAGTCAAGGCACATGCCTAGGTTGAAGGCCAGCTCCCCGGTTGGGGATGTTCAAGGAGAAAATGATCGATGTTTCTCTCCCTCTTTTTCTCTCTCCTGTCCCTCCCTAAATAAACAAACTATAAAAACATTAAAAAAAGAAATGGTAAAAAGCTGTGACAGAGTTGAATGAGGCGGGTCTGCCACGCTGACCTGTTGCCACAGTCTTCGCCGTGAGTCTGCACATTCAGCTTCCTTCTACACAGGTACCTTCCATCTGCCCCAAACCTTACAGAACAAGTCGGCCTCAGGGAAGTCACTCAGTTCACTGGTGAGTGTTAGGTGCCCACTCTGTGCCAGCCCTGCTGGAGGCCTTGGGCACAGAGCAGGGTGGAAAGGGGCCCAACGTCTCTCTTGTCAGCATATGCGCTAGTGCACGGGCGCCATTCAATGTTTCCTCTCCCCTCTGGTGTCCATTTCACTGCCTCCTCTGGTCATAAACTCCCTTCACCACGTCTCGTTCACAGTGTTCTGCGGGTGATACCCCTGAGTGCACACCATGAGCTGTCCTTGATCCCATCAAGCCCAGATCTTTCTTTCCTGAGAAACCCTGCAGTGGAAATTTCCCTCTGCCTCCCTGTTTTGTCTCTATTTTCCCCAATCTCTGCCTCAGCCGACTTCCAGGGCTTCTGGGTCCTTACTGGTCCTGCACCCCGACTCCCAGGGTTCGTCTTCCTGTCCTGGCTCTGCTCAAGTCCTTCATGTCCTCTGCAGTCCTGTGCCTGCTGGATGTCTGTTCCCCAGATGTGATTCCGCCAACTTCTTCACTTTTCAGTGAGGAACGCATTATACGTGTAGTTCTGTGCGTGTAGCCAGAAAAGACAGTGAAAGTCTCTTCATGGGTTTTCAAGGTTTCTTACTAAGAAAACGTAACTGGGAATGGGTGCAGCTTCCTTTTCCTCTTGCATTCTGCGAGATGAAGAAACCCTTTTCTTCTGGGAAGGGTTTCAGGAGGAGAATAAAGAGATTATGATGCATAGGGATGTTCCAAAGAGGGAGGGAGCTATTTATCTTCTGTTGGAGTTTAAAGTAGTCTCTTTGTGATTTTTGTGATTACACTTTGTGCCGCAGCCAGGCAGGACCAGGTCTGGTGGATGGGGCCTGGGTGGCCCATAACAGACACCTGTCATGGAGGGCCAGCGGGTGCCATACACCTGCTACCCTCAGCTGGAGGGCCCGTGCTAGGAAGTCGTGAAAGGATTGGCCAGTTGTTCTGGCCCCGCCCCTTGCCCTTTGCCCTCTCTCTGCCCACATGCCGGTGATGGTGCTGGTGCTGGTGCTGGTGCTGGTCAGTTGGTGTTTCCATGGAGACATCAGAACTCCTGGCTACAGGTAGCTCAGTGCCTGCTAGAGACCCAGAGGAGTAGGAAGGAAAGGGGACGCTCTCCCCTTTTCTACTCTCTTGTCGGCTCGTTTGGCGCACAACTGCCTCCAGATGGGAAATTTGATTTCCAAATTTCGTAGGCGATTTTGCCGCTGGCGCAGTCACCAGCCCTTGCCCAGTGGCCATCGTCCAGTGGTTTTCCCGGTCCACTGTGATGATGCCCCGCCTGGCCGGGCCCACCCTGCTGCCCCTGCACCTGTGGTGCGCCCTGGTCACAGGCCGTCCCGCCGGAATCGGGCGCCCTTGTCTTCTGGGTTTTACATCGCTCCCAGAAGGCCCTGCCCTCTTCCACAGACAACGCGCTTCCCTGTGGGGGTCCTCCCCTCGGTCAGCTGGAAGGACCCTCCAAAGAAGCCCGTGTTGTCTATGAGAAACTCGAGAATGTTTGGACCCGCGAGAATGGTCTACATCCCTCCTGCAAGGCGCAGGTTTTCTCTCCTGCTGCCACCACTGGAGCAGGGAGCCGCGGCTGAGAAGCTCCCTGCTGAGACTGGGCAGCGGCTCCCTGCTGAGACTGGGCAGCCACTGGAGGGGACCTCCAGTGCCACCCGATGCCCTTGTCCAAAGGAGGCGGAGGTGGGAGTCGGAGCAGAGTCCCCAGCACGGATGGAGAAGAACAGAAATAGTGTGGTCCGGCACAACCAACAGAACCACCCGAACAGCCCCGATAAGAGCGGGGATCTGCCACTCACATCTCAGTCCCTGAGGACCGAGGGAGGCCTCAGGCCTTGCAGGCCACCCACAGAGGAAGTGCTGGGCGAAGACCCGCCGCCCAGTGTGCCCGCCTCTCCGACGCTGGGCAAGGAGATGGTCGGCGAGGAGCCAGCAAGTCCCTCGGCCTGCAGGAAGCCGCGCAAACGGAAACGTCCCGAGACTCCTCCACTGCTCTGTGATCCAGGTGAGCTGCCCCTACCTCACAAGGTGCCTTCCCTTGCTAGGGACAAAGACCTGGGCACCTTGAAAAGTAAGAAGACCTTGGAGGACAAAGCAGAGGGCGCAGCTGACAGCAGTGCCACTCGGCCTGCCCCTTCTGTCTGTGCTCCTGCCTCAGGAATGGCAGACACCCTGTCCCCAGCCCCTGAGACTGGGCAGAGCTCTGCCACCATCTCGGCCAGGGCAGCTGCAGATGTGAGCTCTCAGCCAGTGCTCCATGGGGACGAGGACATTGAAATGGACACGACTCCCCCTTGCTTTGCTGCCACAATCATACCTTCCAACGACGATGACGACATAGAAATGGACACTACTCCCCCCTGCTATGCCACCACAATCCTCTCTTCTCCAAACTGCGATGCCAGATCCATGCCGGTTTACCAGATCCAATACAGCATGGGGCACAGGTGCCCTGCTGGTACCCTGCCAGCCGGCCCCCATTGAAGGGCTGCTGCCCTGCCTCAGGCCTTCCCCTTGGCCCCTGATCCACACTGCAGCCTACCCCAGGGACCCCCAAAGGTCAGCAGATGGGAAAATTCCTCCCTAATACCCCTCTTAGCACCAGATGACCACTCATGGTGTTGGCGTTGCCACCAAGACACCAGCACTGTGCACAGGGGCTCCTGGTTGCCGGGACTTCTGCAGGCCCCGCAGCTCCCATGGTGGGAGCGGTGCAGTCAGTTTGTCCAGCCCAGGCCCACTCATCCTCAGGTGTCTGGAGCGTCCACTCTAGAGACAGACTGAGGAAGGCCCAGTGCTGCTTCTACATCTCCTTGTGGCCATGTGGCCGGGGTCCCTCTGGCCAGCATGGCTGCTGCAGGAGGGGGAGCACGCCCCACCAGGGCTGGGTACCTGCCCGCTCTTCCTGGAATTCCGATCACCTGGAGCCCACCTGTCCACAACCCAGGTTGTGTGATGATGGAGTAGACACCATTCCCACGACTGGAGATGCCAGTGCTCACGCTCGCTGTCGGTGAACGTCTCCTGCACTTCCAGGGCCACTGCCACAGAGAACGAAGGTACGTTGTTCCTGTTCTCACCATGCGGGGCTGTCTCTGGTGATTTTTTTCTTTGCTTTTAAATAGTTTATAGGATGCCATTCACTGGCATGACAGAAAATTACCTCATGATTCTTATTCATGAGACCACATCCGAAAAGTGTCCACTCAAATGAGTCATCTTTCTGTTTGTCTGTAGTTCTAATTCTCTGTTCAGTTTCATTGAAAATAGCACAAATTCATTTCATTTCTTCCATTCGAATAGAATGAAATTTGAATCCAAGTATTTCACTTCTAATAGCCTGATGCTATTTAATTGATTTTTAGTGTTTGGCTTTTGGTGTCTTTGTTAACGTAAGTCAAGCAAATCCGCAGTTCTTTAAAGAGCTGTGATTGGTGGTGTGTGGAATCCCGGAGTGTATTCCAGTCAGTTAGAAATGGAGGCTGCACGCATTACACAGCCTCACCTCAATATTACACTTGTGTTGGCCTCTTAATACTCTTACATGTAAATATATAGAAATGCAACATTTTCTTACCTCAAAGTCTGCACAAAATAAGAATTAAGACTAAAAGCAGTATGTGTGTTTCCTAATAATACATTAGTATTTGAAGAATAAGTTTTAAGTCAACTGTTATTAAAATCTTATTAAATTATAGCAACTTATGGTAAGTTAAGAGGAAATTATATTGGAATTTTAATTAAATTTTGCTTCAATTTTAGTGGCTCTCTGCTGAATACTTTATACTATATTAAAATTATTTTATCCATTCTGATAGTATTGGAAGGGAAGACTCAACAGGAATAATGCAGAAATAGATGGAATGATATTTTTAAACTTTCATTTTTATCATTTTCTTTTAAATATAAAGGCACACATTTTTTTCTTGTCTTTGTTTTTTCTTTTGGTCATTCCCTCTTTAAAGTTTAGTTTTCCTCAGTTAATACTTTTATGTTAGAGACAGGTGCACTAATATTTCACCACGGAGAAATGGGTTTCTGTTTAGCACACTAATTGGTCAGGATGCATAATGCAAAGACAGGGAAGGGTACCTAACGGTAGATATCAGGTTGAATCATTTATTTACTCTGGAAATGTGTGTTTAATACTTAAGTGGCAGATTCTAAGAAATGTGGTGAAGTTGCAACATGACTAAGACACAGACACACTGTGATTCAAATGAGCACAAGGCATCTCACTGTGTTCACAGAGCTTCGCCAAAACCCCCCACACTGTGGCTCACACAGGACAGAATGCAGTAGCCACAGTTCTGGGGGCTGGGAAGTCCAAGGACAAGGTGTGGGCAGTCTGTGTCTAGCACAGGTTCTTTCCTGGGCTGTTGCCTGTTCACTGTCACTACATACCATGGAATAGGCAAGGGGACCCTCCGAGGTCTCTTTCCCAGGGCACCAAACCCACTCACCAGGCTCAGCCCTCATGACCTACCCACCTCCCCAGGAACCCTCTTCACATACCATCACAGTGGGGAATAGAATTTCAACATAGGGATTTTGAGGAGAGAAACCCCCAGTCCCATGGGGATTCTATAAACACTAAATGAAAACACATAGATAATCGAGTACTTAGGTAATGGCCAAGGTAGGGCAACCTGATTCAGTGTTTTGTGGCTCTGCCTGGGGGAAGGGATTAGAGAGAGGTCAGTGCCCCTGCCTGGCGTCTGGTGGTGTGCCCGGCACTTGCCAGGTTTCCAGTCACCTCATCCACTCTCTGTATGTAACTGGCAGCCTTTCAGCTGTGGCCCTGGTGCTGACTCCCAGAGCGGGTGGGTTTACGTCTGTTCTAAGACCATGTGGGTCTTTTTCAGGGAGTCTCCTGAAAATCCAGCAGTTTCTTCTGCCACCCCAACCCCCGCTGGTTTCTATAGCAGAATTTATGGGGATTTCTCTTCCCCATGGTGGGTCCTGGCCTGGCCTGGGGCTGGGACTGCCCATTCCACCACTGCTACTTCTGCTTCTCCCTGCCTCACCGAGTGTCCTCCCCTCCCCACTCAATCTCCATGTCTCCGCCCCTCCAACCTGTCAGGATGAATGTAGCTTCTTTAAACCCTTCATTGTCAGACTTCCATACAGTTCGATTTTCTGACAGTTAGGGTGTCCTTTGTTTTGAGGTTTAGTTGTAATTTGTTCTGTGGTTGCATGAGGAGGTGAAGTGGGCCTACTTATGCCTCCACCTCAACTGGAAGTCACAAAACAACCTCATTTCTAGAGTCCTTTGCAAAAGGAACCTCAGTAGACTTTTGTTTTGTAGTCTTCTTTAACAAAATAAAACCATTTTTTAAGCACTGTTTCTATTTTAGAGACTTTTCTATTTTATAACCTATCCATAAAAATGCTATTTTCTATTCTGCCTCTTTATTTTGTTCTTTGGTCACAAAAATTAAGGAGGCTTCCTGTACTGTGCCTGACACCTTGCTCTAGTAGGTGTTTCGTAGGGACTGCTCAGCCAAACTGTCATATAACAAACAGTAACATTGTCATGTAATAAACCTACAGTTGAGCTTAGGCATGTTTTTCATTGTTTTTTTTTTTTCTGTTTCCTTTGCATGTTCGGTTCCTGTGAGCTCAAACTCATAAGACAAGGTCATCATCATCTTTTGTCTTCTTTAGTCATTCAACCAACGTGTACTGAGCACCTGGGATGTGCCAGGGCTCTTCCCCAGGTTCTAGGTGTGGAGATACAAGCATAACCAGTATCTGAGATCGAAGATAACTGAAAGAGGGGGGCTGAGAGTGGCCATGGGAGGAAAGTGTGTTTTGTACGGGGCGTCCAGAGAGAGACTCTCCAGGGACGTGCACCGGAGCAGGGTCTTCACTGCAGGGAGAGCAGAGGGAGCCCTGCAGATGGCAGAGGTGCAGCCTTTCAGGGAGCGTCCCAGGATGTGGTGGCAGATGGGGCACAGCCCTGAGGCTCCTTCCCCTGCTCAGGGAACAGAAAAGGAGCCAGTGTGGCTGGAGCAGAGCAGTCAGCACAGAGTGGTGGGGAAGGAGATCAGAGAGGGTGTGAGTGGTGATACCAGGCAGTATCAGTTGGCCACAGTGAGGGGTTCATTTTCATTTTACTCTGAATGAACCCGAAAGTTGCTGGAGTTGCCTGAGCCAAAGAGTGACACACGATCTGATGGGCATCTTCAAAGCTTATTGTACCCATGGACTGTACTAGTTTTGTTAACACTGTGTAACAAATGACTACACATTTAGTGGCTTAGAACAGCATGTGTTGAGGTTGTCAGAGTTTCAGTGGATCCAGGGTTGGAGAGGAGGGTCCATTTAGCTGGGTTCTCTGTTCAGCATGACATTAGTCTAAAATCAAGTGCCACTGGAATTGGACGGTCCTATGGACAGAATTCATGTCCTTGTGGTTGCAAGATTGAGATCAAGGTCCCCAATTTTTGCTTGTGGATTTTTTCATCTTAGATATTTTCTCCTACTGTGGTAAAATAATTCATAACATAGAATTTATCATTTAACCATTTGTTAAGTGTGCAGTCCAGGGGTGTTAAGTAGTCTTGTGTTTTTGTAAATCATCTTCAGATGTTTTTAACCTGCAGGTCTGAAACTCTGTACCCACTGAACAACTTCCCTTTCCTCCCTCCTCCATCTCCCGGGAACCACCATCCTGCTTTCTGTCTCCATGAGCTTGGCAACTGCGTATGCTGTGTGTAAGTGGAATCGAGTGGTGTTTGCCTTTTTGGCTACTGGCTTATTGTTTGTTTTTGCTGCCTGTCAGCCTGGTGCCAACCTGGGGTGATGCATAGAGGGGTACGAGGGTGGAACAGAAGCAGCAGCCTGGTGAGGAGGAGAAATGAGCTGGACGTGAGAGGTGGGGAGCAGCTCGGAGAGAAGACTTTTCTTCCCTCCCCTCCTCCGACCCTTCGCCCCTCACCCTGTCCCCTCACTGTCATCATGTGTCTAAGGGAAGCAGAGCCTTGGGCAGTGGCCTCTCAGGGCACCAGCTGCACAGGGCAGGTGGACTGTCTGGCTTCTGCTCTGAGGGTCCCACAGTTTAGGGTCTTTGGGTAAGTTTGCATCTGCGGTGGTAAGACGCACTAAGTGTCGTACATGGTGCAGGCACAATTTCAGCTGCCACAAAGGCAGCTCATTTTTTGAAAGTTCATCAATAAATTTCTCAGTGTACTTTAATAAAAGAAAATTGAGTTGAAATTTGTAATTCTGATCTTTAGAAACTTGGTTTCCCTTTAGATGGCTGTGGACTTAGTGGCCCCAGAACACAAGGCCAGCCCTGCGTTGGCCCCGACTGCAGACAGGCCCCTGCTGAGCCTGCCTCCCGCTGACACAGCTCTGCCTGCTGCCTGTCCTGCTTCCCTGCTGCCAGTGTTGCCAACTCTAGCAAATGCAAATACCATTACCCAGTGCAATGTAGATTCTAGACCATGAACAAGTAGCTTGTTAGCCTGAGTACATCCCATGAACTATTTAGCCATGCTTGCATGAAAGTTACCTCTGAAAGCTGACATTGAACTGGGTGTCCTGTACTGTATCTGGCAACCCCACCTGTCCTAAGAGTGTGACCACAATAAATCATTTGAACATGAACACACACATACAAAATCATTTGTGGTATTTTTTAGTGGAACTTAATGTAATGAATGACTGCCAACTCAGTGGAGAAGTTTCAGAAACAGTGTTCAAGACACGCAAGACAGCTTCCCATGGAGAAACAAACTTGTCATCTGATGGGTCAGAACATAGAAGGACAGAGTATCCAATTGAGATAAGTCACTGTGTTCACTGGTTACTGCTTCATTTTACGAATCATTGAGATTTTATTTATGTACTTAATTATTTATTTTTCTTGATTGCTTCTAGAGGCAGGAGAAGGAAGAAAGAGAGAAACATCAGTTTGTTGTTCCACTTATTCCTGCATTCACTGGTTGACTCTCGTATGCGCCCTGCAGCCTTAGTGTATGGGGACATCACTGTGAAGAACTGAGGTACCTGGCCATGGCCACTGAGATTTTCTGTAGTGTGTAATTTTATTAGTTTGTTATCAAATATTAGAAAATCTACAGCTATATTTTATTTACTTTGCTATTATCTTAGTTTGGTTTTTTTTTTTCCGCTAGACTAAGGTCAATAACAACCAAGTTGATTTTAGTGCTTTCTGGTAACCCAGAGTACCATAGTATAGGTGATTAATAATTGTTGATGAGTAAGTGAATGAATGAAATTTCTTTCATATCTCATTAGAAAATACAAGGGGGGAATTTTTATCAATATACTGGAGAAGCAAAGAAATACAAAATAAAACCACCAAATTTTTCATCTTCAAAATTTGCAAGATAAATACTATCATAAACACTGAGCACCTACCTTATAAGGTTATGAGGATTAAATGAGAAAATAAATTATTACTAGTGTAGAAATAATGGAGGGGAAGCACGAAAACATTCACCTAATTTTTCTCTTTGTGATGGCACATAGGTGCCTTTCTCCTTTAAATTCCATGCAATATTTTCTAATTTACCCATAATGAAACTATTAGTTCATAATCCAAAATACATATTGGTAGTAAAAATAAGACTAGAGTAAATTATCTCTTAAATGGCTAAAAACATTTTTAATGTGGATAAGCACATTCAGAATTACAGCATGTAATTTGTTTTTAATATATTAAATACCTGTACAGAAAACACACTCATCAAATGTGGTTTGTCAAAGGAATAAAAGTCAATTCATTAAACAGGTAACATTCTCACTTCTGAGAGTTTAGCTGTCTCATGATGTCACTTCTTTAGAACAAAGATGAAAATCAGGAAAAGCCCTCTCAACAACATAAGCCCTGAACCAGCAGAGCAAATGGTGCGGAATCTGTGGGCTAAACCACATGGATCTTTATCAGTTAAAAAGGCCCTGGAGCCTTCTCTCGGTGGCCTTGCTGGTTTGTGGGAACTCTCTCCACATCACTGTGCAGGCAGGGACCTGAGGAGCATCCTGTACTTGCTCTTCTTCTGGTCTTCCACATCCTACAACCAAGTCTCCATTCTGTCCTTAAATGATGCGGGAGCTCAGAGAAAAATTCAAACCGCCTTTGTCTCTCACTTGGTGTATTGGATGTTTCTGAACTGGTCTCCTGTCTAGTTTTCATATCTTCCTCGAGACCCCCTTCCCCCCGTCCTGCCCCCTCTTTCCACCCATGTGCTGAAATGCATCTGGACTCGCCATTGCTCTGGAGACCAAACTGCAGGCAGGGACCCCCTCACAGCCCTGCCTGGTGCGGCCCCTGCCTGCCCCTCCAGCCTCATCTGTCCTCTCTGTCACGTAAGCAAGCTCAGGGGACACCACAGCACACATGACTTCCTAGTTCCTGCATTTCTCTCACTTGCCAGCCCGTGGACCCTTCCAAAGCCAGACCTCTGACTTGAACCCACACTCTTCTGTCCTGACTTCTCACCTGTGAGTGTTAACCTGCCCATCCTTTGGGGCCAAGCTTCAGGATCCTGTGTGACAGACTCTGGTGATCACCTGGCAGGAGCCCTGCCACCCCTGCTTCACATGGGCTGTTTCTCTGATCACAGAATGGGGGGGAAAGTATAGGGAGGAAGAAGCTTAGATAGTAGGTACCAAATACACAGGAAGAGGTTAAGAATAGCATGGGAAATGGAGAAGCCAAAAAGCTTATATGGACTTAAAACGACCTGTGGACATGAACTAAGGTGAGGAGTGCAGGTGGGAGGGGGGCTGCAGGCAGAGGGGAATAGTGGAGAGAAAGAGTGGGACAACTGTCATAGCATAATCAGTAAAATATCTTTTTAAAAAGGAAGGAGTTAAAGGAAAGGGGAAGATAAGAGCTTTATCCATATTATTTGAGGTAATCATTCTATTCAATATCATCATTACACAGTGACTTAATTCCTTTTTTAATCACGTGAGTATTGATGTGAAATATAAAACATGCTCTGGAACCAGTAGAAGAGCTCCCAAATAGAATGGTAACTGGCTGTCATTTTCTGAGAGAACAACTCCTGGGCCAGGAAGGTGACAGAGCTCCTGGTATGCGCTTCTTGGGCGAGTCACCCGCAGGCGGAGGGGACTGTTCCGAGTGCGTGGATGCGCCTGCGTGTACGTGCAGAGCGTGATCGTGATGCAGGAGGGACTGCAAATCGTGGCATTTTGAAACGTACTTCTCTCGGTGGAAAATTTAAAAGATTTTTGCTTTAGTTGTTTTTACCTTGCTGTGGAAGGTAAAAATGTGAGCATTTAGAAGATACTACTTTTCAGTACTTACAATAGAAATCTCTAATGTTTACATTTTATTGAACAGTTAATGAAATATTTTATCCCATTTTTAAAAAGTCTTTAACAGGTGGAATAGTAGGAATTTTGGATTACACAGCAATTATTTATGGAGTGGAGAATGTTAGTCTGTTTGATAAGTAAGCTATTTGGAGAAATCTCCTTCCAGATTTGGATGCCTAAGAATTTGTATATTATTAGAAAAACTAATCGTTCCAAAAGAAATGAGGAACAATCTTTCAATATTCACACTTGATGATTTCACACTAAAGAACAAGTTATTTTTGTCATATAAAAATTATTGAACGTGAATGTGAGTAGTAAGTCAAAGTTTTCTAATTTTAATCTTGAAGATAATCTAATTGCATTATACAATTCAATGTTTTAATCTACTTTGTCTCCACATTGCACATCTGTTAAAGACTCTCATTCATAATTTGAAACCAGTTAATTTTATAAAAATCATGCTTTCAGGTGAAAGGGGAATTCCACTCCAGTTAAAGTTTACTTCCTGGTGGTTTCCTTGATATCCTTTGCTTTACCATTATGAGAAGGTAAGATCTTTGGAAGACGGTAATTGCTCACACACACCAGGATGCAATACACTCTGGCAGTGTTCTTGCTGCTGTCTCATGGCTCTGGTAATTTGTTCCAAGTGCTTTTGCCAACATTGGAAGAGACAGCAAACCTGTTGTTATAATTTAATTTCTATTAAGCTCCCACACACAGTATTAATGGTGTCCCGAATTATCCATAAAAGGTTATGCCTTTCTGGGAGGGCACTCAGAGGAGCTTAGCAATGGGTTTGCTCATGGTCTTTGATCAAAGTGAATTTTTTAACATCTACTATTTGCAAGCTATTAGGGGAGGGGCTTCATCAGAGCCACTGGTGCCATATATGACCCTTCCCGAGAACATGGATTCCCTCAGCTCCTTATTCCGTCTGCATCCTGGCTCTTACCTCAGAAGCAGAGCCGACAGGCTCTCTGGCTGGCTGGGAACACGAGCTGTTCTGCCCCCCTGTCTCTCCCCGCTGCCCCCAGTGCACCAGCTCCCTCCCTCCTCTTTTACGGAAACATAAAATCCTCCCACCTGGCAACTCACCCACTAGATACCCAGTGTTTCGGGATGCTCCGCGGGGACACCTAAGGCTGTGCAGCTGGTACGTGGTAGGACCGGAATTCAGATCCTAGTCCGTCCACGGTTTGCTCCACCGCACCGTGGAGATTTGTGTTTGTTTTGTATTTTAGAACCGTATGAAACAGGTGTCTGTTTTATTTGAGTGGTTGTTAAGTATGGTCTGCTTGAGCTAAATAAGTGAAGTCCTCCTAAAATTAAGCAGTTCCATTTTGAGAGTTCTTGGACTAAATCTATTTGAGTCTAGAAAATCACCCAATGCCCAGTAAACTGAAGGCCCCCGTGTCGATGCCTGGCCATATTTTTTAACATTAATTTTTTAAATTAAGGAAATAGACATATTTATTTATTTATTTTTAAATAAATAGAGACAGGGGAAGGGAGGGGGAAAGGCAGGGGAGAAACGTCGATGTGAGAGAGAAACATTGATTGGTTGCCTCTCACACACACGCCCCAACCAGGAACCGGCCTGCATGTAACCCAGGCACATGCCCTGACCAGGAATTGAACCAACAACCTTTTACCTTCGGGATGATTCTCTACCAACTGAGGCACACTGGTCATGGCAAGAAGACAGATATTTTATGGTACTTTTTTCTTTTTGTAAAAATGGTATCAACACACAGTGCAAATGGGAACACATGGATGTGGAGTTTTCTGCACCGTGACATCGTCACAAACACCGTGCAGACACAACTTGCCCAGACGGAAAAATCGGATGCCAGCGTGACTAAAGCATAAGTTTATTTTGCATCAATTATACATCCTTCATTATTTTACATTCCTTTAAGAAACTCAAAAAACAAGGTTGTTCTTTCCTCTAAAAAAGTGATCAACCTGCATAAAGTAACCCCATAACAATACACTTCAAACAGTGCACTGTATACTTAAGAAAAAATACATAAACCAATATTCAGCTAAAATCTGTAATTTCCTGTTTTTGTCCTGTTTTATTTTACTTCTTCCAATGTGCGGGGCCTACACTTTGCAACGGACCTGACATGGAAAACACAGGTCAAGACACACGCCCCCGGGCCAGGTTGGCATGTGAGCGGTGGGGTCACATCAGGAACACCACCACCCCTGGGCCCCTCCCAAAACAGGATGAAGGGAGGTCCCCAAATGACGTGGCAATCCTGTGAGCGATGGTAGGTTTTGTTTTTTTATTTTCCTAAAAAGAGCCACTGAAAAAACCTGTCAGGCACATGCTAAATGATTCTCACCCTTTGACATGGTCACCCCGTGGTCAGAATGGGGGCTAAGGGCTTGGAATGGAGCTGCACAGTGTAAAACTCATTGAAAAAGGGATGCTCATTGTGGCTTTTTTGTCTCGGTTAAGCACCCTGGGGCAGGAGAGGGGAAAACACAATGCTGTCTGTTGTGGATAAACTGGCCGGTTCCCCAGGGATCGGATCTGTTTCTGAAACAAGCTGGCAGCGGCAACAGCCTGTGTCCCAGCTACGTGGTGGGGAACTGCAGGCTTTGGCAGAAGAGAAAAGCCCGAGTGTTAAGTACTGACCTAGGAGTCCTGCTTCTGCAGAGAAGGGGCAGTTCTACTTGGACTCCAGTCCAGTTTCCTCACCTGTGATATGGGGTAGTTAATTGTATCTACTTTGTAAGATTTTTGCAAGGAGAAAATGAGCAGCATCTTTATGGTGCTCAACATACTATGTTACATCAACGGTAACTATTAATGTTACATTTGTTTAAAAAATTGTGGGAATTATGAATTGAGAATTTCTTCAAAAGGTAAAAGTGAAAGCAGTTTCCCCAGTAAAGTCCAGAGGTTCACATCCTGCTTTCCTTTCCTAGTCCCCACGGAGAGCCTGCCTTTGCAACCATATACATGTGCATTGCATGTGTGTGCATTACACGTGTGCATGTTTCTCTCCTCCCACACCATGCCTCCCACCCCAGAGGAGGTGGGGGAGTGGGGTGGTCACTGAGGAAGTGGAGGCTGTGATTATAAATGAAATTGGCGATTATAAATGAAGCTGGCGAGCAGAGAGGCTGCATTATTTGAACGTGTTCCCTCAAGTTAATACCAAGAATCGCCACAAAGAACGGGGGGTGCGGTGTCCCTCCGTCTCCTGCAGCCCACGCAGTCCAGCTCCCGCAGGGAGATGTGCCCGTCTCTGGGCTCATCTGTGTGCGCAGTAGAATTGCATGTCTTTGGAACTGGGTTTATTTGAGAACGTGGGGATTCAAGTTGTGTGGGATGCCGCATTTTTTTCTTTGGCTTTGGAGAGAATACATACTAAGGGCTTTGGCTTGGATATGGGCCTATTGTTGTCTCACTTAAAAACAAAAACCATGTGAATAACCAAAACTTAGATAGAGCGTTTTAAAGTCTTTTACTGAAATGCTGATGGACTTTGGCCCTAACCATCAGTGTGCGCTGAAGGTGAACTGGCCCTTTCCCCTTCCTGACCCGTCTGTCTTTCCTAAAACCTTCTCAGCTGGACTCCCTGCTGTTGGCTTTGTTCTTTTTGTCGGTTGTGTGGTGAGTTTCCCTGTGAGTTTTCCATCTCTGCTGGCAAGTACTTGTGTCCCCCCAGGTTGGGACAAACTTTCTGCATCTGCATGGTGGGTCTGAGTTAGGGGTTGCAGTCTGACGTAAGAGAAATGTCCCCCACGCAAGTGTTGCCGACACCAGCAGCGATTGGTAGAGCATTTCTGGAAGGTGCGAGGTCATTTAGTCCCTGTACTTTGATGCTCACCTTCAACATAAAAAACTAAGGTTTAGCATCCAAACCGTCCAGCGGCTTATCATCTGAAATGACATTTGACTGCCAAATGTATGTAGCCATATGAGAGGGTTAGGTAAATTTATATAAAAGTTAGAGTGAGCCTTTGTAGACATTTTGTGATTGAATAAATGAGTGGAATTTTGTGATCTGGGACAGCAGTTAAAAAGCTGGTTGAGACAGGTCCAAGTTTAATATAATAGAGGACAGCGATTTTCAACCTTTTTCATCTTCACAGCACACAAAAACTAATTACTAAAATTCTGTGGCACACCAAAAAACATGTTTTTTGCTGATCTGACAAAAATTAGGTATAATTTTGATTCATTCATACCGGATGGCTGTTATGTTCTCCTTAGACAGTCTAAGGGAAGAGCGGTCAGTGCCCCTGACTAAATGGCAGGGCATTGCACAGCAATTAAAAATCGCCGTTGTGGGGGCTCCTCCACCATTGTGTCTCGGAGGAGAAGCCCTGGCCAAGGGAATGGCATGTTTAGAGCAACAGAAGAGTCAGCAAGGGTGAGGCAGGTGTGCACTCAGCGCTTTGCTTTACAAAACCCTTAACACCTGTGGTGAAGAAACGTGTGTGTTTTGTTTTCTTAAATTTTCAAATGCTGGGACCAACACTTTTTATAAAATCCAATAACAGTGAATTACTAGAAAAATGATCATGTGACATTGAAACTGGAAAAGACGCCAGTGTTCAGGTGGCCTGTCATGTACCAGGATCACTAAGCAGAGACAGGGATTGAATCTTTATGGGTGTCTTATTTGGACGGATGGCGATCCGAGAAGACGGTGTTTGCGCTCTAACTGACATTGCATGTTTTCTCTCCAAGCCAACGTTTTTATAGCAGGGAATAAGCAAGGTGTGATGAGGGGGTTTGAAATTCGGGGAAAATTATGTGGAAGAAGAGTGCAGCATTCTTGCCCTGGGCAGTCAGCTGTTCCCCTGGGGCGGGTGGTCCTCTGTCCCTCCCTGGAACACAGTGGCCCGGATGCCTCCACTTGTCCCCAGGCTGTGGTCTTTAGCCGAGTCCCAGGAGGTTGGCTGTCTCTCCTGGGAGCCAGGGTGGGCCTCACCTGTAGTTTCTGAAACAGTAGCTTTAACATATGCATTACTCTTAGGCTTATAACTATTTACCTTAAACTAAAATTTTCCAGCTTTCGAGTCCCCTATTGATATAAACGCCTCTAACTGCTAAATTTCTGTTTCCTCACATAGCTCATCACGGACCAGTGGAAGGCAGTTGGCTGACTGCCCAGCGTGCCTAGGAGTGCTCGTCGGAGAGAACGTCCGAGAGGAACCTCGGAAGGGGGTGGGGCTAGGTCGTCGCAAAGCTTGCACATGATTATTAAAGAATTCCAAACTTCATGCTCTCAGAATTAGTGTAAATTATCTTCCTGAATTTATTTGCATTGCAGGTTAACTTGCTTAAAACTTTTGTGCTGAATAGTTGTTTGATAAAACATATTTAAAAATCGATTCCAGTTTTGTAGATATGGGTTAGTGTCCCGTAAGTTGCTTAGTACCTTTTTTAAAAAAAATAACCTCCTTTGTGGAAATTGGGGTTCATTTGGATCAAGGGGCACTTTACATCACCCAGATTTTCCCTCCCCTCTTCTCTCTCTTGTGCCTGTTACCATCTCGGTTGGCTGGATTGTCCAGCAGCGGTCTCAGGAGACCAGGACTCATCTGTGAGCCCACCTGCCTTCTATTGTCCTGCGTTGTTATAATGTCTTTATAGTTCCTGGTTTCAAGATGCTTCGCCTGTACAGGACCACACTGGGCTGGCTGGGCTCAGCCTCCCCGGAGGGCTTCATCGCAGCCTGTGAGGACCCTGACTGCCCGGGAGAGGAGGCAGCTGTGGCTCCCAGCACATCTGAGGGGTCGCCAGCCTGGTACCAGCGGGCCAGAAACAATAAGGTGAATATTTTATTTTAAAAACATCTGAGTAAAATGACTCTGTAAATGAAAATTAAGGAGCCTCTAAGTGAAAATAAAATGTTTGCTAGTATCACTTAAATACCACATGACAGTATCCCTTTACTTTGGTTATAATGAGATTTCTAGTTAGAATGCTTTTTTGAGTCTAGGATGCAAAGGTGCACAGTGACTGTGACCTTGGTTCCAACCCAAGTTTTCTCTGGCTGAGGGAGAGGGGGGCTGCTCTTACAGGGGGTCGGTATCTTTCAGTCACTCTGTCCTTTCCTGCACTATTCCTGGACCCTTGTTCTGGGACTGGAGTACAAGGCCAGCTAGACGCTGCTGCCTTTGGCTCCTAAGGCCCGCCTCCAGGGGGTGCTCACTGAGTGGCATTTGTTCCGGAGGGTTTGCCTGGCCAGCCAGGGTGGGAAGCCCTTCACGTCCATCATTCCCTTTACTCTGCACTTGTATTAGGCAAAGTGCCCCAAATATCAGAAGGAAGCTCCAGCATTTGGACAGGGTGTTGGGAATGAATCTCCTAGGTGGTGGACATAGCCTTTAAAGTTTACCATGCCCAGGATACAAGGACACTGAAGCAGGACACTGTTTTCTAAGAAACAGTGCAGGTAAACCAAAAGGAGAGGTGGGACCTGATGGGAAGGAGGAAAGACCCACCAGGCACCAACCAATGTGCCTATGCAGAGAGGAGGGCCTTGGAGAGAGGACTGCCCGAGACTCAAAAGGAAAAATAGCAAGATGGAAATCCTCGCTGAAAAATAGGACCAGGGAGGGTACTGGCTGATGGCAGGGAGCACGGGAAAATGTCAAGCTATTTCATTGGACAACCTAAATGTTACCTTACAAATGGCCACTACCTTAAACCCGGCCGCACTACTCCTGGAGGGAGGCCCAGACCTCTAGCACGATTGCTTGGAAATCATTGGCCAAGTTTATTCCAGCGGACTGTGTCTATTGGATTAGCCGCTGACAGAACCTGACTGGGTGTTACGTACAGATGGAAGCAGCTTCATGGAGGATGGTCAGTGATGAGCTGGGTATGTGGCAGTCACCAGAGACAAGGTCACAGAAACACAACCCTCTGCCATAGGAACCTCAGCACAAAAGGCTGAACTGACAGCCCTCACCAGAGCCTTGGAATTGTCCCAGGGGGAGAATGTCAACATCTACACTGACTAAGTACGCCCTCATGGCCATCCATGCCCACAGGACAATATGGAAGGAAAGAGGGCCCTTAACTTTGGGGAATAAGGACATCAAACGTGAAAAAGAGTGCTGCGGTCCAGCCACAGCGGGTCTAAGGGTCCCCTCGAGGTGAAGGTAGGAGTCGGCACGGAAATCAGGCAACTACGCAGCTCAAGGCAGGTGATGCTCTGAAGACCTTTACTGAAAGTAAGGCGGAAGCTTTTATACTATTCTAGCTGGCAAGTGATTTCCCCTGGCAAGCGATTTTGGATTCGTTGGCTTTTGCAGTTACTGTTACTATGCTTCTTGGTCTGAACAGGAACTTGGCTGTCTGCCTTGGTTAGGCTGTCGCAGGGGGCCTATTCTTATTCTGCGTTTTAGATATGTCTAAAATTGACTCGGGGGGGTAAACATGCCCTCCATGCCACGTCCACCAGGTTGGAAAATGCTTCTTTGAAGTCTTGGACCTCCCCTCCTGACTTTGTCAAGGAAGGGATCCAACTGTGGACGTGGCAAAAGAGATTTTGCAATCGCTAGAGGCAGTGAATCTACCAAGCCAGATTGCCATAATGCACTGCCCAGGACGCAAGAACAGTTTCCAAATGAGCCATGGAGACCAAACTGCTGATAAAGCAGCAAGACAAGCTTCCCAAAGGCCACCACTTCTTGGGGCTTTGCTTCCCCACCTGGAGCTGTCAGAATTTAAACCCCACTATGCATAATGAGGTGAGGAATGGCCTGTGAATGGGGTTCTTCTAACACTGACCCTAATTCTGTGTGGAAGATCAACACCCATGGTGTGATCTTACTCCCTGAGGCTCTAGTGTTTGATCCCACCCTCAAACACCTACATGGGGGCGGGGGGGTGTTATGGACGGGATGCTTCAGCAGACCTCATTTGGCCACATTAGAAGGGCCCTCATTTACAAAGGACCATTCAGATGATCCAAGCCTGTCAGATGCGCACCCAAAACAATCCTAAAACAGAATGTGCAGCAACAAGAAAGGGGGTGCAATACAAAGGGATATACCCATTTGAGGACTAGCAAGCTGACTATACACAGATGCCTAAAACCATAGGGAACATTAAATTTCTATTAGTTTTTGTAGACACATTTTTGGATACGTAGAGGCATATCTCACCAGAATTGAGAAGGCAACTGAGGTAGCAAAACTTCTACTCAAAGAAATAACCCCTAGGTTTGGACTTCCTTACAGCCTTCAAAGCAAAAATGGGCTATCACTTATTTCAGAAATCTCCCAGAAGATAGGGGGGCACTACAGAATCAGTGGAAACTATATGCATCTTGGAGACCTCAATCTACCAGAAAGACTTAGGAAATTAACCACACAATAAAGGAAGACCCTGTTGAAAATATGCCAAGAGCATACCTGAAATGGGACCCAGAACTCCCTATCGCCTAGCTCTGGATTAGGATAGCACCCTGAAGGGAACTTCAATGAAGCCCATTTGAAATAGTTTGTAGAAGACCCTTTCAAATTTCTGTTTTAGGGACACCCTCTTTATATTTAGAGCATGAATCAAAAAGCAAAAACATGTACAACATCTAGGGCCAATACTGACAATTTTGCACAAGTTTGTTCATCTACCCATCTGATGAGCCCTTACATCTGTTCTAGACAGGAGACCAAGTCTTAATCAAAATCTGGAAGACTCAAGGTCCTGAACAGCGGTGAGCCGAGGAATGGACCAGTCCCTGGGACATCCTGCTGACAGTGCACGCTTCCTGAAGCTCACGGGAATCAAGCTTTGGGTCCGGCACATGTGGACAAAGCACATAGCACCTGAGGCAGACTTGGATCACGCTGCTGCTGTGATGCTGCAAGGGAAATCTGCGCCCGCTCTCCCGGAGAAGGTTTGAAATTCCTTTTTCAGAAAGGGACAGCCCCTCCCAAAGCTAAGTGACAGTGTTACTTTTTAATTTATTCTGCATTTCCCAGGCAGTGGTTCCTCGGCAAATTTATTCTGCTGTCATGTGGGCCACTCACAGCCTCACTCAGGATTAGATCATGGGGATCCTTTAGTCTCTTCTGCACCACTAGGCATACTCCCCACTAAACATTCATTTGTCTGCACAGTAGGTCTCACCTTAGAAGCCCATCTGCAATACCACTGCCAGCTTCACTCATTCAGTGGGGCCATCCTCTAAACACCACGTACACTGCCCTCTGGAGACAGTGATCCTTTTCCCTCATGTGAGGGCTTCCCTCTGTATCTGAACCCCCTTCCTTTCTTCCTTCGTTATATAGTAAGAATCTCCAAGGGAGATAGTAGGACTGTGTCCCTTGATAGCAGGAAGTAACTACAGAAGATGAAACCTTCGTACATCCCCCCTTTTAAGATTACAGGGGTCCAGTGTTTGAGTGGGGGAGTTATGTAGATAGTCCATAGGAGCACCGGGGAGTCTCCCCCATGGTCAAGGTGGCAGCAGGGCAAGGCTCTTACACTGCATGGGTGGAAAGCTAGAAATATGAATGGGCAAGGCCTGAGCACACCAAAAACTAGACATAGGAATGGATAGGGCTCCAGTGCATCAAAAGTTAGAAAGATAATTGGATAGGAAAAATATCCTATCCTATCCTATCCTATCCTATCCTATCCTATCCTATCCTATCCTACCCCTACAGCCAACTCAGGCTTGAGCAGAAGATGAGATGGTCTTTGAAATGGGAGTCCAGTATTCTCCCAGGTTGCATGGCGCCTGAATAAAACCTCTTCCCTTTTGCACCAGCACCTACCTCATGCACTTGGCTTTTGTTGCAGCAGGTGGCCGAACCTACATTTTGTTCAGTTACACCAATATCATTTTGTGCAACTGGCGGATGAATAATTTCAGGGGAGAATTTTCAGACATGGAGATAGTAGTCACAGTGAGACAGAAAGTTAGCTTCAAAATATTAAATGAAAGTCAATTTAATGATGCCGATGTCTCTCAATTGCTTCTGCAGATGCTGCTCTCAGAACTCTCACTTCCACGTAACTCCACGCAGCAAGCATGGGCGGGCTCTTCCCTGGAGAAGCTGCATCGGCAAGCTCCGCACCCAGTGTGTCCGCAGTGACATGGCCAGCACACCGCTGACCCACCTGGGGGAGGTGGCATGAGGCTGAGAGGAGTGAGTGGGGATAAGTCCTAGGGATGGTAAGTCCATGCCCCAGCACTGACAGGCTCTGCTCGCTAAAGGTCCTTACCGCATCCTGGGTCTGTGCACTGCTCCCCACCCCATCAGCACCCCTCCAGGGCAAGGCTGCATAAGGGGACCAGAGTGAGAACCCCCTGCCTGGTCTTCCTAGTTCTGTTCTCACTTCCAGTGCACCCCATACTTCATACCACCACAAACAGAGCAAAGAAGTTGAGTGAACAGCATAGTTAATCAATAAAACATACAGAAAGGTATAGAGATTCAACAAGTTTATTTCATAACCAAGTTTTGTCACGGTCCAAGTGTTTTTACTTATTAAGGCTTATAAATAAAAATGACATAATTCAAGTACTCAACTCTGTTCCTGTGCATGCATCTATCCATTTATCTATCAATCATCTATCTCTCCTTGAGTAGCACTCCAAACACCTTTATAAGTTTATAAAGATAATACCTTTATTATTTCAGGGTAAGAAAACCACAATCATAAAAACAGGGGAAAAGCACTAAATTAAAATTTTCTAAACAATAAAGTTCATTATGATAAATTATATTTTCAGTGCAACGCTTAAAACACCAATTAAGGATTTTTACCCAGAGCCTATCAAAAAACACATTTAAATCAATAACAAAACAAAAATCAATCAGAAATAAGTACATAGGCTATTAAGAGGTGATGAATGGAACAGGAAACCTTAACTCCTAATGACTACAGCAGAAGTCGCTTGGCCGCAGACAGAATCTGGGAAATGCCAACTAAAACAACGAGGAGATGCCAGGCCGCAGACGTCGGACTGCCGACCATTTGAAAGAAGAGTAGCAGAAGCTCCACACACTGGCGATTTAGAGTCAGTTGTTCTCATGTGGCAACAGTTTGGCTGTAACCACTAACAGCAGAGAAACATCTTCCTACAATGCAGCGATTCCACAGCCAGGGGTGTGCCTTGTGAGAGTACACACAGACGCACACTAGCAGAGAGGGACCCAACTGCAGCTCTGCACGAGTAAACCCAGATTTCTCCACCCCAAGCCATATACTACACCCTAGTTAAAATCCATGCACCGTGGACACTCTGCATCCCCCGCCCTCTCTCTCAGCCTTCCCTTTCTCTCTGCTGAGCTCAGATCTGCCTCCTGCTGGTCTCCTCAGTGCTGGGACCCACTATTTAATCCAGTCAATGACTTTCTAACAGCCAAGCCTATTTCACTGACAAAAGTTCTGTTGGCACTTCCCGGTGAGTACCATATATTTTCTCACATTCCCCTTCTTTACTCAGTGTTCCTCATCATTTCAAAATACCATTTTCCACAGCCTCTGACTGCTAGCTCTGTATCTGAGGTTCTGGGAGCCCTGGCCGTGTTCGATGCCTGTGGAATCTCCCCAGTGAGGGATGCTTTGCTCCTCCTGCAGGTCCTCTTCTCACAGAGGGCGCTCCCTGGAGGGAGGGCTGGAGCGGGAGGTGCCCCTTTTTAATGTACCCCGAGGGACAGGGCCACCAAGAGTATCCCCTCCTCAGACCACACTGTGAGTTCCCTTCCTAATGTGAAGTTCTAGGATGTTTTAGATGTGATAAAACCACAGGAATTCACAACCCATGGGCACAAGCTCATAGTGAAATTGTTTTCTCCTCACTCGGAGGCCAGGAGAAGATGACAGCGCAGGGAGCAAAGGAAAGAAGGAAGGCAAGGGGACCGTGACCCGCAGACCTGGGACGCTGGTGCCGGGGGCCTCCGGGGGCCTGGGAGTAAACATTTTTTTATTGCTGTAATTTTGTCCTGGATTAAAAATCTCGATTGGCCCTTGACTTATTTTATGGAAAAGACAGATAAGTACATATTTTTTTAAACACTGAAAACACCACAAATATCACACACTTGCATGTGTCCCCTCACCCATGAATACATTTTACACTAAAGATGATTTTAGGAAAATTTTGCCTTAAAATGTCTGCACTGGTACATACAAAAGACGCACACAGTAGGCTTCTACTATGTATAATAGTTTATAATCTGTGTTTTCATTCCGTAACATACTACCAAAACTCTCCTCTTGCGGTGTGTATTTGAGCGTGTGTTTTATTAATACTTGAATAGTGTTCAATTATAAAACATGGTGTACACCACAATTTTTCACACAAATACCCTATTGTTGGACATTACTGTTGTTTGCATTTTTATAATGACACAGCGCTTCATGAAGTCTCTCATACAGATGATTTTGAAAAATGGCTTGAAACTTTTCAAAAATATCTGTACTGTCTCTTGCAGAAACGTTACTCCCACAAACAGTGGGAGCCCCATTCCCTACGCCACAGAAAACGCTGTGCATGGGATGCCTGTCAATGTCTCCTTCACCTCCATTCCCAGAAATTCAAGGCCACCACACGCGTGACCCCCTCATTCCTCTGCAGGCTCCCCTTGGGGACCCCGCGGGGACTGAGTTAATTCCAGTCGGGACCCAACACTCTGTTCCTGAACTTCCAGCTCTGAGCACACTGCACCCCTGCCTGACACCTCCCACTCGCTACCAAGTGAATCCTCCCCGAATCTGGCTCATCCCACTAGGTGCCCACCCACGATCCACCCCCCATTTTACTCCTTAATTTGTGGATCCCCAATTTGGGAGGCAAGTAATATGACTGGATGAAACCATTTCCAATGTCACTCAAAACTTAGAGGTGGTCCAGTTCTGGCCAACAGAATGTGCAGCGTCTCCGAGAAAGTGCACCTTCTTAGTTAAAAAGACGAAATATTGAGAGAAGACATCTTTTGCTCCTTGCCTCAGGTTCTTCTTTCTGCTCGTAACTCAAGCATGGGGCCTGAAGGTGCGAGTGTGTTTATACAGTCGTAGGGCAAAAAGGTCGAGAATGAGCGCTCATACTGAAGACAGTGGAGCAGAAAAGGCAGGCAGCCACCGGCCGACCTCCCACCCTGATCATATTGTTCCTTCCTTGTTCTTCCAGATCAAAGCGGAACATGATTTCCCCGACCCCCTGCAGCTAACCTCTGCGTGTCTCCCCACTCCTTCTGGATGTCCACAGCCCCGCTCAAAATAGTGTGTGCACCTTCACTGCAGCCCCTTTGTCTAATCCTCCAGGTTTCTCTCACCTCTCAGGACCCTCCCTCAAATGAGTCCTGATGGGACCCCCGAGCCGCCACACTGCCAAACTGCTTGTGGTCTGAGAAACAGCCCACCTCCATGAACCCATGGCTGCAAAGCTTTCCTCTTCCTTGCACCAAATATCCTCTCATCATCGTTTTGTGGGGTGAAATTTCCTCTGGGAATAAGTCCCTTCTCAACACAGCCAGTTCTCACGTCACCTGTATCTACCCCAATGTACGGGGCCTCTCTGTGTGTCTGTCCGTCTATTTCTCTCACTCTTTTTTTTTACAGTTTTATAATTGTCACCAGAAAGGGACTATAATCTTCTGTGGTATTATCACTTGATTATTAGGATTATATTTCTAGAAAAGTGCCAGTTCAGAAGAATTATGAACACAACCACATTGACTTAAAACCATAAATGAAACATCCATTAACTATAAGCAAACATTTTGGAACCCTATTATCTAGTAAGTCTTAGTGCAGCTTTGCAAAGCTGAGTCAATCGTAGTGAGCATAACGATGCGTCAGAATAATGGCCTAAAAGAAACATTTTACATACATGTCAAAGTAAATGCACAAAGTTGGTAGAATTTAATGTGGCCACACCCCTTCCCCCCGACAGTGCTGACAGGGGCTCTCAGTGGGCCAGGCCCCTGTGATGAGACCAGGAAAACGTGGCTGATGCACAATTCAAAGTCATGAAATAACTCATAGGATGTTCAATCGCCTTAACGTACTATTGCCATTGTATAAGGAGGCTGTTGAACGTAGCATTGTGATATCAGTATGTATCTTTAAGACAGCCTTTCTACCTGACCAGTTTACTGAACTCTGGTAAGTATTCATTTGATACACTCGGTTGTTCAGTGACTGTTTTACAGCCCATTGTCAGCATGCAACACCCTTTTAAGTTAGACTGGAAATGATGGTGAGCTGATTGGAGAAGTGTTCGGAAGCAACAGCCGTGGAGTTTACCCCCTGGAGTTTAACGACTGATCTGACGGGGAAGGTGAGAGAGGAGAGCTTCCCAGGATCCCTCACATGCTCTGGTTGAAACAACCAAGCCGATGGAGAAAACGCCAACCATTATATGCTGTTGTGTTTTCTCGTTTCCTTGTCTATTTTATAAGGACACAACAGAAGGATTTCCATGCTAAGGAGGTAATACTGGCTGGTGAAGTAATGACCGGGGCCCACGGGTGGCCCTGGAAGCCGTGCGCATGCGGAGGACGCCGCTCCCGAGAGCAGGGGTGCAGCTCGCTCCCTCTGGGGTGGGAGCTGCTGGCCATTCCCTTCTCTGCACCAACAGGACGCCTGCGGGAACTGACTGGAAAGTAGCTGCCCATGTGAAAATCAGGTTGGCTTTTGGCAAAAGACATTTAAAAGACAAATTCTTCCCACCACATAGATCAACTTGATCAGCAAAGTTCATTTGTTGAAGCAGATTTAAATTTTTTAATCGAAATGAAAGTAAACACCAGGATTGTAAGGAGGGCTGGTATATCACGTTCCCTAAGAAACAGTTTAAAGCACTCACGTTAGTTCAGGTTAGTTGTGCGTAGCAGTCAAGTCCCTATTTCCACAGCATTTAGGTAAAGGGAAGGTTATACTGTCAGAAGCTACTTCGTGTGGCTCTGAAGGCCAAAGCCCAGCAAGGTCGATTTAGTAGAGGGGCTAACTGCCAGTGCACTTTGGGGAAAAAGAAATCCCCTTTTTGTGGGAATGTTTAAATTCGAATGACTATCATTTAACAATGTTTTCCTGTGATTTGTGCAGTAGGTGAACTAGGGCAGATGGCCCCTGAGGTGCCTGCCAATATGCAGACCGTGTCATTCTAAATAAGCAGCCCAAAAAGAAAAAGAACCCCCACAGCTGGACGTGGGGTTGCTAATGTTCTACACTTGCAGCCTACAAAACACGCTTCATCTGACTCCATCGTCACGAGAGCTTCTCAGCACTGCAGGAGGGCTATTTTCACTGCCCCGTTCATGGGAATGGTAACAAGAAGAATTGCCTGAGTTGGTCATTTTGCAGTTTGGTCATTGCCAGCGTGAAGATGGGTGATTATTAGCACCTCTCAGCCATTTATCCCTCACAGATGAGCTATAACATGTATTAATGTCAGAAAGTAGACGTGTTCTGCCGCACTTAGAGTTTGGCTACTCAGAAACGAAAAAAAGATGGCCACACTTGCAGAACCACGAGCACCTCGCAGCTGTTTCCATTTAGCCATTCCCCGTTCTTCAGTTGCCACCGTCTCTTCAAACTTCTCATCTTTACTGTTTCCCCATCATCTTCCTCAGTGCCCCTCGCATGTCTTTATTACGCAGGGTGTAGATGAAAGGATTTAGGGTTGGAGTGACAATGCCATAGAGCAAGGCCATGACCTTGTCCCGGTCCCGAGAGCTGGCAGAAGAGGGCTGCAGATAGGAGGCCGCGGCGGTGCCGTAGAAGAGGAACACCACGGTCAGGTGCGAGGAGCAGGTGCTCAGGGCCTTCTGCCGGCCCTGGACGGACCTGGTCTTCCACACAGCCTGGGCGATGCAGCTGTAGGAGCCAAGAATGAGCACAAGGGGCGTCAGGAGGAAGAGGGCACTGACCAGCAGGAGCTCCATCCGATTGAACGTGGTGTCCACGCAGGCGAGTTTGAGGAGAACCGGCACTTCACAGAAGATGTGATCTATGACATTTTTTCCACAAAGCGGGACCCGTGTGGTGAGCACAGTCTGCACCAGTGAGCTGACCAGGCCAGTGAGCCAGGTGGTGGCCACCAGCTTCCAACAGGTGCGTGGGCCCAAGAGGATGGTGTAGTGCAAGGGCCGGCACACTGCCACATAGCGGTCTACGGCCATGACTGCGAGGAGCAGGCACTCGGTGGAGCCCATGGCCAAGGCCACGTAGAGCTGAACAACACAGCCACCATAAGTTATCGTCTTCTCTGGGCCATACAGGTGAGCCAGGAGCTGGGGGGCTGTGCTGGTGGTATAGCAGAGGTCCATTATGGACAAGTGGGCGAGGAAAAGGTACATCGGGGTGTGCAGCCGGGGATCCAGGCGAGCCAAAACAATGATGGCTGTATTGCCCAGCAGGGTGAGCAGGTAGAAAACCACGACGATGATGAAGAGGGCCGCCTCTAGCAGCGGCTGCTTGGAGAAGCCCAGCAGAAAAAATCCGCTGAAGGAGCTGATGTTGGGAATGACCATACTTCTCATCGCATGGCTGCTAAAATAGAAAAATGTACCGAGGTAAGAAAATGTGTGAGATGGGTGAGAAATCTGTGCTGTCCCCACCTCGACACGGAGAGCACATTTTCTCTTTGACTTGTAAACAGTCCCTTCAAGTTTGAACCTCACTTATGCCTACACTCGTCCTTTCCCTGCCTTCCCTAGGAGTTTTGTCCTTTACTTATTTTATATATTTACACTGTCAATCTGACCTGTTCACTTCTTTACCTTTACCTCCAAACGTGCACAGGTCTTCCCTATTTTGCAAGCTGCCGCTGCTGTTGAAACTTCTTTTCCCGAACTGCACTCAGTACCTCCTGCCATCGTGGCCCAGTGGACACTGTAACAATATGGTTCCAATGTATCCGCATAATCTGAAGGGTCCCACCCTGACTTCCCTGCTGAGGGCTCGCTGGTCCCACACTGCTCCAGCCTTCCCTGGACAAGTTTTATGCACACCATCTATTATTAACCACTTTTTAAATGTTACTCGATATCCTAAATTTGTCTTCTGTGCTTTTGTCTCATCGAACAGGACTCACAAAACTTAGAAATAATCTCTTAACAGTAAGTCCTGTGAGCTGATGCCCTTCTGCTCCCATCTCATTATTCTGAGCAATAAACTATGTTGTCATGTTTTATTTTTAAAACTCTACCTATTATGAGATTCTAAGTGTGTTTGTTCTTTCTCCATAATGGAAACTTTTGCCTATTCTATATTGAGTTTGTTCTTCCTCTTCTTTGCCACTTGGATGATTTCCCAATTTTTCATACTTGTTTTCTTCTTTCTTCTGTCAAACTGCTCATGCCTCTCACCGAATCACACCACGCCCCTCGGCTGTGTGCCTCGCTGTGTCTTTAGCTGATTTTGTCAGCTCTGACTGTGGAACTCTATTCTCATGTGCCTGTGTGTACCTGTGTGTGCAAAAACCCCACTGTGAATTCACGTGTCTAAGAGTGGGTCCAGGCACCGGCCACCACATAGCACTTTGTGATACTGTCTGAACGATAGTGTGTCTCCCCTTTCGCACACCTTGACTGAAATGCAGCATCAGATCTGAAATCGCCCTTCACCTCTCCTGTCCCCAGCAGCCCTGCCTCGGCACACCACTGAGACTCAGATCCTAGTAATACACCGAATTTGTTGAATGTGCCTCTTCATCGAGATTCTTTCCAGACTGAAATCTTCGGAAGTTCCTCAGTTCATGGCAGATTGAGAAAAATTTCAGAAGTTGTAACATGTGCCTCTCTCCACGAGCCTCTGATGCTTTTTGTCTTCACTATCCATTCTGATGGATCGTGCGCAGACTTGCATGTAGAGTGTTTACACATATTCAGTTGGCTTTACTCCACACATATATTATAAGCACTGGAAGAAAAGAGGAAAAAATGTGCTCCGGAGGCCTCACAGCCGAAGCTTGCAAACAAAACAGAAATTCTATTAAAATGCAAGCTGATCGCCTGATTAACTCAGTGCTGAGGTCTAGTTCTTTCTTTCCCTAAACAGGACATTTTCTCCTTCTCAGCCCTCTCCTCAGGATCCTGCCCACTGATCACGCCCACGCCCCAGCATCGCCCGTCATTTCCCATCAGATAACCCACAGGTTCCTGCACGAACAGCACACACCCACCCACACCTCACCCCTGCCCTCCAACCTCACGTCTTACCTACTCTTCATCCACTCTAGGAATAAAATAATGATTAAAAGACACGTGTCTCCTCATTGTTTTGACTCAGTATCATGTTTTGTTGACCCTGAGGCAGGTCTCAGCGAAGGCACCGTGTCAGCTGCACGCAATGAAGGGCATTTGCCCACAGAGACTTCCATCCTGAACCTGGGTAAGAACCTCGGGTGGGCGGCACCACGCTGGGGGCTCTGTCGGATCATTCCACCCGCCAGTTTTTGACTGTCGAGCGAGTTCTTTAAACGTGATTCTAACACAGCACAGGGAGAAGAATAGAAGGACGGTCAGCCGCTTTAAACATCGGTCATGTTGGTGCAATCACAAGGAAAACCACCCATTTTTTGCTTTCTTAACAGCATTTTAAACGAGTTACTTTATACTTTCTAGAAATTTAAATATAAATGTGCCATATGGTATTTTTTGACACGATAACACATTTGCATACTGGAAGAGCACAGAATTATTTGAAATGTTTGCATCAACGCCAAATTATTTTTCAAGTTATCACTTCTTCTGTGACATCAAATGAATAGATTGGTAGTTTTTGATCTGTCTGCAAAGAACTCATTTAGTCAATCCACATAAGAGAAACATGTGTCTGCCTGGTAAAAATACTGGAAAACAATCCTGTCCACTGCCCTTAAATCCGATTAACAACAGAACACTTTATTTCATTACATTTTTACTCAGTAGAAAGGAGCACAGTGATTGCCTTCCTCCCTGTAGAGTCTTTGCCACAAAATCGATGCACAGGGCACCTGGGGTTCCTGTGGGCGCTGCTGCTGCCATCGTTTACCCGAGGGCAGAGAGCAGAGACCGCGGCGAGCCGGGAAGGAGAGAACTCTCTGCTTTCTCTGAAATGACAAGGGCCGTGAAACTCACAAAGAGGACTGCGCGGCGTGTTTTCTTGGCCGTACCGCTGGGGCAAAGGGTCCCAAGGCAGCAATTAATATTTGTGTTCACTGGTGTGCAGTTAGGCAGAACCCACTTAGGGAAAGAAGGCCCAGGGGGCAGGGTATTTTGTCAGTCTGCTCTTATTATCTCGTGAGAGATTATTTGGAGTGTTCGGTTTTCGAATAAGATGGCCAGTGGATGAGGCACCAACTACATTCGGAAGCACTAACATTTTTTCAAACCTCTACTGAAAATTCATCTTTTCCTGAAGTTCTCCTAACCGCTCCCTCCCTAATCACTCTGAATAAAAGATGAAATGTAAACAGTCTCCCTGGAAGGCTCATGTAGGTACATGTCATTTATTATTAAACTATGGAACTAGGTTTGCCAAAATCATTCAAATCCAAGTGAATTATTATGCAAACTAAGCTTAACTACAACACCAAAGTTGATAAACAAACATAACCTCAAATGACACCAACTTTTGGACAAAAATCACGTTGGAAGACCATGGGGGTGAACATATGGTCTCCCTCTCTTAGAGGGGTACAAATTGAGAAGAGACCAACAGGAATTCTAGGAACACGTGTGTGCATGCGTGTGCACACACATCTGCAAGGCTGGGCTCCAATGTCACTTTCCTACCAGGAGACCTCCCTGGGCCTCCTTATCACAGACACACTCCACTCGCTCAGGGATACACCACCCCAAGTGCTCCTGTCTTCTGGAACCTTCTGTGCTCTCACTCCTGGTTGTAATCACTCGACTGCAGACCAGCTCATCTGTAGAATCACAAACACCTGCAGAGCTGTGGCCCGGCACGTGTCTCATTGTTCAGATTTGCAGCTCATTCGTATTATTTTGCCCTTAGTTTCATTAAAATATTGTTGCACGGACAATAGATAAGTGGCACAAAGCAACCCCTCATGTTTTTAAGAGTTAGAATATTTTTAGTGTTATTACTTATTTTGATCAACATTATTATGTACAATATTAGGTCAATATGTTTAAACCTAAAAAGGATAATTGCCTAGAAAATAAAATAAAGTTTCCAAAGTGGATTTAGTAATAGGGAGCCTAAAAAATGGCAATAAAACTTAAATCTTTAGTGGAACATCTGCCCCACCCACTAAAAGCAAATGCGGTCGTCCGGAAACTCAGTTTAAAAAAACACATTCAGGAAGGGCAGATAAACTGCTTCCCAGATAAGGGAAGTTAAAGGAATTCGTCATCACCAAGCCCTTATTATATGAAATGTTAAAGGGGACTTATCTAAGGAAAAGAAGATAAATATGAACAGTAAAATGACAGCAAACTCACAACTATGAACAATTGAACCTAAAAAAAATGAACTAAGCAAACAATTAGAACAGGAACAGAATCACAGAAATGGAGATCACACAGAGGAAGGGCAGCAGGGAATGGGGAAAAAGGTACAGAGAGTAAGTAGCATAGATGGTAGGTAGAAAATAGGGGGAGGATAAGAATAGTATGGGAAATATAGAAGCTAAAGAACTTATAAGTATGACCCATGGACATGAACTGAAAGGGGGGAATGTGGGTGGGAGGGGGCGTTCAGGGTGGAGGGGAGTGAAGGGGGGCAAATGTAACAGCATAATCAATAAAATACATTTAAAAAACTTGGATCATTTGTATTTTTCTTATTGAATTTTAGAAGTTCTTTCTAAAATCTGAATCCTGTTTTGTTTTTTTTCAGATGTGTGTACTGCAAATTTTTTTTTCCTAGTCTGTAGCTTGCCTTTTCACCACTTTATTTAACCTGGAATTCTATACTTGGTCAAACTCTCCAGCAAGAAAGAATGAGATCAAAAGTAAAGACCTTTTCAGGTGTACATTTATGTCTCAGGATCTCCTAAGATCCTTCCCAGAGAAGTTATTCGGGGATGACCTCTAAGAAGACAACGGTGAAAAGTCAAGAAAGTGGTCCATGTAAGAGCCAAGAAATAGCCAACTTCAGGAAGACAGTGAAAAGAGGAGGACCGAAGCCCTGCCAGGGGCCAGGCTCCTTGACTGGACCAGAGAACGCGGAGCTCGAGGGCACCATCTCTGGAGGAAGTTCACCTTGAACTTCAGGCACCAGTCGCCTGATTGAGAATATACACAGGCCTGGGGATGAGGTCAAGGCGCCTCATTCTTCTATCGGCAAGAAAAAGGAAAGTAATTATGCCAGGAAGAAAAAAAAAATCTTGTGTGAGAAAGTATCATTCAGATGTTATCAAATAAAATAAATGTCACTTAAAGAAAGAGATGTATTTCCAGTATGGTCATGTGAAATGTGGGTGAAGAGGATGTAAGAGCCAACGGTAAAGAATTTGAGGAAGGAAGCCAAGATAACTTAAGATTTTTGCTTCAAAAGGGAAGAAAAATCTAGGGTGAGAGGTCTTTTTTTTTTTCCCCCAGTTTAAACAATTTTAATTTCAATAGTACATGAATCCTTTGAACCTGTATAGCTTTGCTTCCTCCTCACATTGAATCTGTTATGGTCACAAATTATATATATATATATATATATATATATATATATATATATATATATATATATATGGCATTCCTCTCAATATAGATTCATATTTATTTCTTTATGCATGTGTATTTTATTTTTTATATAAATTTTATTTAGTTACTTTTCAAGTACATTTTTTTTAATCTATTTCTCCCATTCCACCCCTGAAGTCTTGTAGATTAGAATAAAATAGCACTTCTTCTTGCTTTGCTTAAATACTGTAAAGAGGGGGAAAATGATGTAGGAGAGAGAACAAAATTCTGGAACAGTTTCATTCGAGGTGGCAGGAGAGACAGGAGCGAGGCCAAAAGTGGGAGAACTGGCTGTAGAGAAGGGTACACAGTTCATCGGAACGCGGGGAACTGGAGCCGGTAGGCGCGCAGGCCAGCGGCCGACAGAGCAGCGGGAAGCGCGCGCTGAAGTGCCCTTCCGACCGCTGTCACTGCCCTGAAAATACGCCACCTAAAAAAGTAATTAGTAACAACGGCATAGTCCAAAGCCGTCAGACTACACGCCATCAAACGCAGGCTACGATGGGGCCCCGGGAAGAAAGTTAAGGGGTATTCATTGCTTCATCCTCAAAAGATCAGCATTTCCATTTCAGCCCTCCGGCCTGGGCGGTCGCCCTGCCTGCCCGCTGCTGCGGCCGTGGGGCGGGGCTGCACCGCCTGCGGCGCCCTCCCTGCGCGCCCTCCCGGCCCGCCCGCGCTGCCCGCCTCTCCTGCTCCAAACCCGGGCTGGGCCGCGACCCTTCCCCGCCGGGGGCGCTGTCCTCCCTCCGGACCGTTGCTGATCCGGGGGAACTGGAAGCCCGCCCCGCCGCGCCTGCCAGCAGAAGGAGCTGTACGGGTTTTAGCACCTGGTCAGCCAGTCACACCTTGAACCCGTTGCCCTCTCTGTTTCTTGGAAAGAAAGGCCCAGGAATAAAATCACCTCTACGGTCTCAGGCACAGAGAAAGGAAAGGAGGAGAAAGAGAAGCAGCAGCCGGGAGTTTCTCGCCCATCCGACTCGAGCACGTGCTCGTTGGCTTTGAGGCGGCCCCTGGAGACCTCGCGGGCCGGCCGGAGCCGCGGGCTCGGTCCTTGCAGACGCCCAGCATCACCGAGCTGAAGCGGAACAAGAATCCTCAGGCTGTGCGGGCGCCTTCACGTTCCGAGGGTCCCATACAGTGAAGCCTGAGCATCTGAACTTTCCTCCTCGGGAGAAAGCCGGCTTCCCTTCTGGAACCCCAGCCTGAACTCTCAGGGAGCCGGAAACATCAGCCTTGGAGGAAGATGACGATGATGAAGAGGCTACTGCTCCGGTTCCTGCCCCGCGAGTGGATCACACAAAATCAATTTACACGTGGTCTGTAACTGCCCCATTCCTGTACCAGTCGGTGATTCTAATGGTGGTAGGGGTGTCAAGTCTTTTCACAGAGACCAAGTGACAGATGAAAAGATTATGCAGAAATTGAGAACTATGTGACTACAGGCGACCCTAAGAAAAAATATGCACGACATGAAAACATTGGGCAAGGGGCTGCTGGTATGGTTTTCACTGCTACTGATGTGGCATTGGGACAGGATGGTGATATCCAACAGGTTAGTTTACAGAAATAGCCCCAAAAAGAAATCGATCGTTACGGAGATTCTGGTGACGAAAAAATTAAAAGAATCCCAACATAGTGACTCTGTGGGCAAAAAAAATGTCGCTGCCATTGGTGAACAATGTCAGAATATGACACTCCAAATACACCTTTTTTGGCATAAGGATTATTCTGAACTGATTTAAAAAAAAAACTGCAAGCATAAGAGAAGCTCTGAAAATCAGGGTATAAATAAATTTCTATTTGTAAGGGTGTCTTGGTTTCTTTACCAGGAAGAGAAAGATAACTGAATCACAAGAGAATGAGCAGCTTTTGTGGATCTAAAGAGCATTATGCTGAGTGAAATAAGACACTCGGAGAAAGATGAGTACCGTGTGATTTCACTCATGTGTGGAATCTAATGATCAAACTGAACTCACAAGGAAAACAGAGACAGACTCATGGACAGAGCAGGCTGACAGCTCTGGGTGGGGTGTTGAGGGGCTGGATGGAGAGGAGAGGAATTGAGCAAAAAGGAAAAAATAGAGGAAAAGCTAGCTAGGGAGAGCCAGCACGGGGAGCTGGAGGAAGGTCGGGCGGGGATAAATGGTGATGGACGGAGGCCTGATTTGGGATGGCGACCACACACTAGGGTGTACAGATGACGTGTTGTGGGATTGTGCCCCTGAAACCTGTATAGTCTTGCCAGTGTCATGTCATGACAGTCAATAAAAAGGAGAAGAAAACTATCAGCTTCCACTCACTTGGTAAGTGTCTCACAGCTGCACACCCAACCAAAGAGGGCGCTGTCTCCGAGGTTACTAGACTCGATGTGGGGATTACATGGTAAGGAATAGAAATGTCGAATCACTATGTGCACACCTGAAACTATTATATAATACTGTGTACCAACTGTAATAAAAAAATTAATATATTGTCTCCAAAATCCATGGAGGTCCACGGGCGCTGTGCCTTTGCTTTTGGTCGTAGGAGCAGCCAGGTACACTAAATGATTTTTCACCTGAGAAGGACTATCCAGGGCGCCCCATACAATTAGACCCCTAGAAATTTCAGTTCAGTAGAAACTGGGAGAGAAGCATGAAACGGTTTCTCACTTAGAGGCCTGAGAGAAATCAAATCTACTGGTACTTTGATCTTGGGCTTCCCAGACTCCATATTGTGAGAACATGAATTTTTTGTTGTTTAAGCCACCGAGCCTGCAAACATGTACATCTGGGAATGCAAGTATATTTGTACTAGCTTTGTTCATGATGTCAAAAACTAAATACGGCATGTACCCATCAGCAAGTGATTAGATTTATAATTATAGTATATCTATATTGAAGTATACCCTGAAAAAAGATGTCAACTACTGATACAAGGTAAAACAGAAGAATCTTAAATATGTGATGAATAAAAAATGACTGAATGTAAAAAAAAAACCCACAAATGCTGGAAGGATCAATTCCTATACATCTTCAGAAGAGACTAATTGATCTAGTTATACAAAGCAGGGCATTAGTTGCCAGGACAGGTAAAATTGACCAGAAACGAACATGATAGGACTTTCTGTAATGACATACATGGGGAAGTGGTTACATGGGTGAATACATTTGACAAAATTTATATAACTCCTTAGGGTGGTTACATTTTATTGTATGCAAATTGATTAAAGATATACGCAAGTTTAAAATTCCAAGTATTTATATGCACGAAAATAAGTTAACCTTTAGAAAACAATTTACAGGTTCAAAAGCACTTCTAAAACAATAGTTTTGTTTTTCAAAACCACATAAGGTATTTAATTTTGAAAATTCCCTTTTGCTGAAAAACTGAACCTCAGAAAGATTAAGTGATCTGTCCATAACTAGGTCACATGTATGCCTTTGAACTTCAATGATTCTTCTATTAGACAATGCTATTCAGTTCATTTACTAGATTTTACAGGGAATAGGCTTGAGGAGTAGATGACAGCTGGGGGGATGGGCGGGGGAGGAGGGATTCAGCCAAAAGGATAAAGGACTATGGCCATGGAGAGCAGTGTGGTGATTGCTGGCAGCAGGGGGGTATATGGGGACTAAATGGTAACAGAAGAAATGCAATAAAGATTAAATGAAAAAAAAAAACATACTATTCACCAGTCTATCACCTACCCCTTCTCCTATAATTCCAGATTATTACACAATTAAAACTTACTCAATCTTATTTTAAATGACACTTCTTATATATTAAAAATAACTACAAAGGCATACAGAGTAACTAATTTTGTCATTTCCTAAATTTAGCTGATTTCTACAAGGCTGGCATAGTTCGGACAGGGTGACTGTTCCCAGTTGTAAGATTTCTGTGATGTTCTCCATTCAGACCTTGAAATCAACACAAAAGAGCACAAGAACTAGTCAAGGGCAGAGAGTCAAAACTTGTGTAACATGAATGGTGGCCGTGTCCATCTACTGACCGGTGCTTGTCCACAGCCCAAGGGCCACGATACAGAAAAATGACCCGTGGACACTTTGTCCACTAGAGCCCATGTCCTCACTGGGAAGTTGGCATGTCAGTGAAAAATTCCTTGGGAATGAAAATAAAAATGAATGGGTTATTTATCCACTTGTGTCAAATTTAAAATCAGAGATGACTTCTTCTTTAGCAGAGGTAACTACCACAGGCAGTTCCTGGGTAATTAGTCCCCCAGGACGCTGTGAGCAGAGCTACAGGTATGAGGCCACCTTTGATTTTTACTGATCGTTGAACAAAGTCATTCTATTTACTATTGAAAGGAAGACAGTGGACAGCTGAGCCCGCCGCACTTCGTTTTAGGCAACGGCGTGCTCGGCATCTCTTCTCGCAAAATCCAATTACCAACCACTACTGATTCTTGAAACATCACCACCAATAAAATTTCACACACATGGAAAAGGCAAAACGGAAGTATTAGCTTAGCAAAGGATCTCGTCACTGGTCTTATATTTTTAAAGTTTATTGAGCAGTTTACACATCAGACATGAAGTACATATTTAGGAATGAAAATGCTGGCATTTGAAATTTGGAGACAGTGATTGGGATGGAATATTTTGGGTGCCATGACGGTCGGTGGGTGATTATTGTCCTAGGGAGGTGTCCCCACCACCTCCATGTCCTCAAACCTCACAGACAGAAAGGTGGAGAACACTTCACAGTGCCACAGCACCCGGCTCCACACAGACCTCAGCGGGGCCGCGTTGAAGAGTCTCCCAAGGCCACGTGGTGGAGGGATACCGTTTCTAAACCCCCGCCAGAAACACCCACGTGGTGGGTGTGCTGTGAGCTGCGCGGTGAGACACCTCCCCAGAGAGCACAACGGGGTGCGAGGGGCCTACTGGGGCAGCACAAGTTCGTAATCGTGCTCCAGGGCGCAGGAGGGCCGCCTGGGGACGCGCGGCGCCCTCAGGAGGGTGTATTCGGTCTCTGGTTCTGCGTCCCGGGCCTTCACTCTCTTGGTGACAGCGTCGATGTTCTCGTAGCCGCCTTCGCTGGAGCTCAAGGAGGGCCTGTGGCAGATGGTGGTGTAGCACACTTCGTCGGAGCCGCCGCCGTGCTGAGCTCCCTGCGGGGCACAAGGACCGGACGGGAGTCAGGCTGGCGTTCGGGCCCCGCCCCCTCCTCTCCGATCTGGCACCTGGGGCCCTGATGTCTGAGGGACCTCGGCTTAGCACTGTGCGGTGGGAGTGGGTGGCAAGAGCAGGTTTACAGTTGTGAGTCCTCGAAACACAGTTTATTGTTGTATTATTGTTATGTATTATTATGTAATTATTATTATTATTGTCGTTTCCATACGAAAAACTGTAAACCTGCTTTCGCCGCACCCTGCATGTGCTGTTACTACTACTCTCTCTGCTTTTATTTCACTTCGTGTAACAGAGAAGGAAAGAAGAACATGGTGGTCCCTCTGATTCTAGAGCAAGGGTGTCACACTCATTTTCACCGGGGCGGGGCCCGCACCAGCCTGGCGGTTTACTTCAAAGGGCTGAATGTAACTTTAGGACTGTATACATGCAACTACTCCTTAACAGTTCATCGAGAGCTCAGTGCTGCCGCCGGGTAAAAACCAGGTGCGGGGCGGGAGAAAACCAGGTCGGCCCATGGGCCTTGTGTTTGCCACCTGTGCTCTAGAGAAAAGCGCTTGCATTCGAGGATACTGCAGGTCATAGATGCTGAGACAGAACTCAGTAAGGAGTTAATCAGGTTACATAACTATACATATTTATTAGATAAAATACAATGCATAACTTTAGAGTGTTTAAGTACTTTTTTCCCCCATATTCCATTTGGTCCTTTTTATTGGCAGCGAAGACCACAGCAAGCAGGGCAGTCCCACGGTGCCTGGAACTGCCTCCCCCCCACCAGCTGCCTTTTGAGACCCCAGCCTTCTATGACCCCCCAAACGTGCTTTGTGGCTTCGGCAACTTACAATGGGGAAGGGAAAATGTATTGGAAAAGGCCGCTATTTACTGGTGATAGAATGACGCTGTAGAGGCCCTGATCAGCCTACAGACAAAAAAAAAAGGAAAATGAACGATCTGCACAGGGCAAACAAGCATCTGACCTCGGCGGGAGAGGCCCCCGGGCGCCTTTCCGGAGAGCAGTCGCCCGGACAGTGAGACCAGGAGTGAGACCGAGCTGGGACGCTGCTGCAGCAAGCTGTTCACAGACGCATGCGCACACGAATGGGTGCTCACACACCCCAGAGAGAGATTTCTACTGGATTATACGTCGCCGATGTTAAACTTGACTTTTCCTACGGGATTGCGCTAGGTTGAAGCAGATTCAGCTCCCACTCTGGGGTGCGGGGTGACGGGCCCCAGGGGCTGCTTGTCTCCTAGTCTTGCTTGGAGCCTGCATTTCACACCCCACATCCCAGCTCACGACCGAAGAGCCAGTCTGGGTTCTGACACGCGTGCCGTTGTGACCTCCCTTCCCCTAGGGGAGGAAGCCTGCTCTTTATTCTGCTGGGTCCAACTAGCACCCAGGCAGTGACCTTGGCCAGAATGAAAATACTCTTAAGTTTCTCCCAAGTTCTACCACAGATTCTTTCTTGCTGGTTCCCAGGTTTTGCTGGAGATTGGAAGCGGGGAGAAAGGAGAAAAAGAACCGAGAAAACCCTATATGGAATAAATTCCATATTCCCAAACACCCAGTTCAGGGTGCCCCACACTTGGTGCCTCAGTGCTTAGTTCTAATTCCCACAATCCCCAGGATGTAACGGTCACCTAAAGTCTTGGATGACAGTAAGTACCCTGACACTCAAGTGCTATTTGGGTGGTTCGGGACCAGAATACTCAAACCAGCACCTTCCCCTGCCACTCTCCCTGACAGGCGACAGAGCCCAGGCGACAGGCACGAGCAATCTCTTTCACTTCTAGAAGCTCTGCAAAGATACAGCTTGACAGTTCCTACCAGACTCCCTGGCAACAACGTACAATTCCCTTTTAAAGCTCCCCACCACGCCATCCCTTAAAAATGGGGTTCAGGGACTGGTCATAACTCCATGCTGGGTATCCGGTCCTGCTTTACAAAGAGTTCTGTTGGCCTCTGTGTTCAGGAGAGGCAACTGGTCTGTCATAATGAGACTGGCCACGCAGTGCTCCAGGGGTGGGCCCATCTTCCTAATCCGGACGAAGCAGAGGAGGAGGGCTCCAGAGCCCCTGGACAAGGCGGACTCCTTCGAGGCTGGCTCCATGCCAGGAACATGATAGGGGGCATGGGGAGGCCAGCGATTACTCCCAGGAGGAAGAAGCAGGGTGGGGGCAGAGACTGTAATAGAGGGACATTTCCAAGGCATTGCAAAGCCCCATAACGAGGACATGGAAAACTGTCACCTCCCCGCAGTCCAGTAAAAATCACCACAAAACTGAACTGGAAGCCAGGAGGTGATCTGTCAGCCCCTGTGTGCACCTCTCCACTGCCTGCCTGCCTGCAGAATGGACTGTCCTGAGCAGGTGGCTGTTCTCCTCAGAGAGGGTCCTCGGCACAGAAAACAAGTGGGTCCTCTCCAAGGACACCTGAACTAGAGCCTCTACCTGACACTGCTTGCCGCTCCCGCGCCGCTGCACAGCCCGCCCTCCACCTCCCAAGTGGTCCTGAGACCTCTGGGCTGGAGCTGCGCTCTCCGCCCACCTGGGTCCCAGGTGCATGGGCCTTCAGAAGGCACCTTGGGGCACCGTGGCTCTGTGCATTGTGCGGCTGCCGTCACTCCGTGAAGAACTGATACAGTTTGTGGTACTTGCATGCTTCATTCTGAACAAAAATTCTCCCTCCCTCCCCTACTCTTGAGTTTTAAACATTTATATAAATTCTCATTTAAATAGTAAGTTAGAAATCTTACTTACATTAATTTATTTGTTTTCTTTAAAGACAGCATCTAAAAATCACACTCCCACCCCTTGAGTAGACCATATTTTGCCATGTATAGTGTGCACGTTTTTGCCCAAATTTTTTAGGGAAAAATATGGTTGCGTGTTGTACATGGGTGTAATGATCACATGCCATGCGTATGATCATGGGTATAATAATCCTGTGTATAATGCACACAAAAATGCGGGTGCGCATTGTGCACGGCAGGATACACGAAATGTCCCCTTAAACCGATGTACATTGTTGTTACATGGAGAGAGAAAGGGAGATGAATGAGCTCCAGTTAGACTGCTTCCCCATTTTCGACAAATAAATATGATGTGAATCAGAAGCCAGTTTGCAGGGTCCCGCAGCGCCTTCAGTCACTACATCCCAAGAACACATCGGGGTTTGGGTCGTTTCTCCAAACGGATGCACTCCACCTCGTGTGGTATGGTTTATTTTTGTTCTTTCTCTTCTCCATTACATGCCACATGGCACCCCTGGGGCACCACCAAGCCCACGAGGCTGTTGAAGTTTTGGGGCTTCTCTGACACTGGCGCCAATGGCCAGGAAGGGTGGCCCGCAGGTACGGAGGGTCTGGCTCAGGGTCCCGGTCCTTGGCTACGGCCAGGTGTCACAGTGCACCCTCTTCACTGCAGCCTCTGCTGATCATGGAAATCCCAGCGGAGTGAGACCCTGTGGGAGTGAACGAAAACTCCGGCAACCACAGAGACATGGAACAGCTGATGAGAGTGAAACCAGCTGTCACACTTGCCAGGAGAGAGGCATTCACGGATGCAGGTAGCACACGGGCAGTCCCTGTGGTACAGAGGCTGGCTGTTTACAGGTGGCAGCTTTCGGGGGCCCCTCTAAGATGACACAGTGCAAGGCAGGAATGGCTCACTCAGGCCTGAGCCCCGAGTCACGCCGGCCCTGACTCCTTGGTGCTGATGGGTGGCAGACGCGCCCCATTGGGAGATGATAACAGGTGCGATGCCCAGCACACACAACACGATGAAGTAGATGAAGCGAGGTGGTGGATTATAGTAGAAAGAATAGTGACGCCAAGGAACAGAACTGCATAAGCCAAGGAGCAATACCAGAGTAATCCAGTTTAGAGGAGAGTTGGGAGACCCCTTCTCGGTGACAGTAGCCTGCGTGGGAGACCTGTGAAAAGGACAGGCAGGGACGGCTCCCAGGAAGAATCCACACACCACTGTCTCTTGCAGAGGTGCCACGGTGGAGCCGTTTGGGCAAAACATGTGTAAAAGATCCCAGAAACAGAAGATGTTGCCTGTCTCATGCATATTCTGAAAATGCTCTTAAAACAGGTCAGGAAGGAAGGCCTGGGGGGCCCTAGGCAAATTGCTTGGTCGGCGAGAGTGTTATCCTGTTACATCAAGGTTGGGGGTTTGGTCCTTGGTTAGGACACATATGAGATTCAATCACTGAATGCATAAATAAGTGGAACAACAAATCAACATTTCTCTCCTTTCCTTTCTCTAGAATCAATAGGCCAATAAAGAAGGCACAGGGCCAGTGTCCGTGTAAAAGGAAATCATCCTCGAGCCAGTCTGGGAGCGCATCATGAGACATTACCCCCATGAATCTTTTCATATCTTACAAACAAACTCTTCCATTCTTCCCCCAGCATGACGGGCTTGTCAGGGCAGGGACACACCCAGGAGCCCTCCCCCTCCTGAGAAGTCTCATCACTGCACTCCTGTTCCCCAGGGCTGTTTTCATGGAGAAGAAAGAACAAATGCTTCCAAAGCAGGCGCTAACCCTGTCCAGGTGGCTCAGTTGGAGCGTCGCCATTCACCAAAAGGTTGCAGGTTCGATTCTTCATGGAGGCACATGCTTAGGTTGCTGGTCCATCTCTAGTCAGGGTGCTTAGGGACGGCAGCGAATCAGTGTTTCTGTCTCCCAGCAGTGTTTCTCTCTTCCTCTCTCTCAAAAATCAATGGAAATAAGGCTCCACATCTCCTTGGTGATTGTCATTATCACCTCTTCTCGTGATACCGAGCTGGTGGCCTTTCCTGAGCCGGATTTCCAGCTTGGCAGTCCTGCTGTACTCCCATTGGTCTTTCAAGGTTTCATTCACATAATAAAAAAGGACTTTTTTACAAAGTGGTCTTTCGTGCTGTCCCTTCTTGGGAGGATGGACCTTTAGGATAGTGAGTTTACCCCAGGGCTTGTAGTGCCTCCCGGCAAGGCTAGTCCCCCAGGGACGGCAACAGAGGTGGGGAGGGAGGAGGAGAGGGGGGCCCGGGGAGGGCAGGGACCAGACCCTGGGCAGCTGCCTCAGTGCTGTCCGAAGATGTGAGTGGGCCACCTCCAGGCTACGGCCCTGTCTGTCTGCTTAGGCACATTTTCAATCACATACACCAGTGATTTAAAACTTTTTTAAAAATTTAGTCTTTATTGTATTTTCTTCCATTACCACGTAGTCCCCTTGTAGTCCCCTCCCTGGAGCAATCACTACACTGTTGTCCATGCCCATGAATCCTTTTTCCTTTTTGCTCAATCACTCTACCCCCCTCACCTACCCTCTCCCACTAGCTATCATCCTGCTCTCCATCTATTTTCCTTTAGTTCAGTTTTTTATCTAGTTCGATTTCATCTAGTCCTTCTGGAAAGTTCTCTCGTTCTTTCATTCGGGGTCTGTTTCTTTGTTTTCCCATTTTGGCTGGTACTTCCTATTTTCCACCTTAGGTGTTGAACTAATCCACGGTTAAACACACCAGTTGTTAATTTAATCAATTTGTAATCAGCAGCCTGGCTGAAACTGCACAGGGTGGGGCCAAGTGATTCCTGCAGGTGGGGCTATTGTTTCCCCTCAGGCTGATGCCATTTGGAGAGCAGAGCTCTGCCTGAGAAAGATGGACTCTGCTGTGTGGGGCGTGACTCAGCACAGGGATCCTGGTGGCTGTCCCTTCAGTTCTCTCCCCAGAGCCGCCAATCCCGGACCCTCCTCAAACATCTCTAGTCCACTCGGCTCTCCCTCTGCCAGAACCCAGGGTAAGTGGCTGCAAACAAAATTTTGTGTTTTGGCCCTTTAAGACATTCTGAGTCTTGAGCCATCTCTCTCAGGCCAACAGAACCCCTGCTGCTTTTCACAGCTGGATGTCACCTGGGTTCTTTTCTGGTTCTGGTGCTGAAGGCTGAAGAGCCTAGCTTGGCATTTAGAGCTCACACTTCTCAGGAGGAAAGCCCATGGCCGCTGAAATGTCCCACTGGCATTTCAGTTGCCACCTGTGGAAGCCTGGCCAGCCTTCTCACACTTTCTACAAGTCTTGATGTGGTGAAGTCATTTCTTCTGTCTCTCTGTGGTTATAAGGCTTCTCTCCAGCTAGCATCCAGTTGGTTATTCAGGGTGATTTCTCTGCAAGTTAGCTGCAATTCCCAGTTTGTCCTGGGAGAAGATTAGTGTAGCTTCTACTTACTCCTCTGTCATCTTGGGTCTTCAGTTTCAACCTTTTAAAATCTCATGACACAATCTAATTGTTATAATTCTGCAGCACACCCAAATATATATTTTGCCAATCTGAGAAAAGAAATAGGTATAATTTTTATTCATGCACACTGGATGGCTACTGTTGTGTTGGCTGTTATGGTTTTTCAAATTTGACAATCTAAAGGAAAGAAGTCAGTGCCCCTCCCCAAATTCTTGTGGCACACTGCTTATAATTCACTGGCATACACCATAAAGAAAAACTTAGAAACTAAGATGCTACATAATAATCAAATTAACAAAATGTTTGTGATATAGTATTAAAAGGAATAAACTGTTTTCATAAACTTGTTGATGTTCACCATGTTTTTAAATATAAATGTTAATTCATGGACAAAAGGATGGAAATAAATGTGTGGAACTAAAAAGAACTGATGTTTTCTTGGAGGTTAAATTATGTGTCTATTTATTTGATTTAATTAATTTTTGTTATAGTTTTGAAAATTAAAACAGTAAACTTCAGTAGAATTGGAATAGCAGGAAGAACTTTCCAATCATTTAAATGAGTTAACGTATTTTTCAATGTTTTATTTCTTTTCATTTCTGGATTAAAATTACCAAAATTAAAAAGTAAAAAAAATACCAAGAATATTATTTAAATATGAAAAACATTGATCAGTGCATTCAGAATTTGCAAGTAAAGAAGACTTACAGCTATACTTAAGCAAAGTCATCTGGATTTTGACATTTATCGGACAAATGTAGTGTTTTTATTACCTGATTAGAAGTGGATGAAACTTCTTTACCTGGAGGATAAAAATAAAAGGAAATCAACGTAAGAGTTTTGGACCATCCCAGTGTGGGCTGGGGGGAGGTAAAAAGGATAGAAGGCAGTGACGAAACCATGAAGAGGCTGACGACACCTAAATGCCTGGCATCGGGCCTCATCACTGTGGAGCTTCTCCAGGCTTTCCGACAAGGTCCAGGAAGGACACACCTTCCGAGGCAGCTCCGTGTTTCTGGGAAGTGACACACCCGCGCTGAAGAGCGGTGGATTTGGGGGGTTGGGTAACGCAAATTTGCCCACGCACATGCTATGAAAAGAGAGTATAGCAGGTATGGAAGAAGAATGATTAAAGGTACAAATTTAAGACATAATTCCCATGACAGTATCACAGGAAACTTATACCTTTTAAAAGATGAACACTGATTATAGAGATAGGTATTGAATCAACAAGAAAGAGTAAGTACTTCGGATTAAACACAAATGTAAAGATTGAGGTTGATTATATCTATGAACACTGAAGCAATGTACATGTGTGTTAATCTGATATGCATTACTAATATTTGTAAGAAACAAGCTGGAATTCTGGAACTCACTAGAATGCTACTACATAGAGCAAAATTCTCAGTTTCTGAGAGAAATATTGACTAATTCTGAGTTCCACAACCTAATAAGCTTGATAGTAATTCTTAGCCAAATCTTATATTATATTAAACGATTTAAAGAGATTATGTAAAATGACTATGTAAAAAGATTACATAAAATGATTATGTAAAGTATGCTAGTAATTTCAAATAACATCATTCTTCACAAATAAGTCATGTTTGATGCAGGGATTTCAACTATAAATACTACATATATCCATAAAATCACATATCTTCTTATAAGTAGTCATATACAATAAATCTGTTTCAACTGTACTATTGTTTTATAATAGTAAACTGGGAAATTAGCCTAGGAAATATAATTCATCTGTAGCATTAGAGACAGAAGTTTGGAGAACCAGGTGTCAGTGTGATGGGTACAAGAAAATCAAAGACCAGTGGTCTCACTATTGGTGTTAAAGATGTTAAAATATTTAGAAACAAGTGTAGTTAGTCTCAGATTAAAAACATGGAACATGCCTTAGGAAGCTAAAGGTTGGTTGAATTTCCTCTCCTGAGTAGAATTCTTACTTTAAGTTAGGGCGCTGATTGGAGGAGAAAGAAAATATGACCATTAGAATCAGAAGGAAAACACGTGAGAGAAGTTCTGCTGATCGCAATGAAGCTGAATGCCAACCTCCAACAAGCATCTCGTGTCAGGTGAGGTGCCCTCTCTCGTCTGAGGTAATGAGGTTCTTCCTTGAGTGAAAAACAGAGACTCTGTTTCTTTGTCTTTTCCAGTTTCCAGAGTTTGCCTTCATTCCTTGGGTCATAGCCCCTCCACCTTCAATGCCAGTGACATAAGACCAGGCAATTTGAATTCTCCCACTGCACCCCTCCGGCGAGTCTCTTCAGCTCTGTACTACTTTGTCCGGGCCTTTGTGTTTCCCCCTATGCTCACCTGGATAATCCAGGATATCGCCCCACCTCACAGCACTTAATCACCTCTGCAATGTCTCTTTTGTCACATTTTTTAACAAAGCAGATGCAAACTAGCATATCTTTGAGGGCCTTTATTCTGCCCACCACACATGTATTCCTTGCTATTAAAAACATTAAAATGTCTAAAGATTTAAGAGTGTAAGAATATCAGAGTGAATATATTAATGTAACTGTATTATCCTGCTGACAGTATCCTGTAAAATGGCCAAGAAAACCTTCCCTTCCCCAAGACCAAGAGATAACACATCAGTGAGCACCAAGTTGTTTTCTGAAATGTTCATTTAAATTGCCATTTGTTTTTATAAGTCTGGTAGCCCTGTTAGCATTCGTAAGACCTTAGCAGGCCACAGTGTTTTCTCTGCAAGTCAACCCCATAACTGTGACTGCACTGCAACAGCTGGTGGCAGGAATCGTTAAAAGCAACAAGCTCTCTGAAGAATGAGAACCTGGTCTTAAGCATATCACCTGGTTTAGTTTAGGGGCAGAAAGAATGCTACCAGTGTTAAAATGTGGGACACAAATGGTCCACGGGACACAAATGGTCCACAGCACACATGACAGAAGGTGCATTAATGTGTACTTGTACTCACCTGAGTGGAAGAGGCCAGCCTAAAGGACCACCCCAGTAGACCCTCACAGAAAGAACAAGGAGTGCAGACATTGGTCTCTGGTCTGATTGCTTCTGGAGCACATGATACCACCATTACTTTAAAATTTTTAATTCATTAAATAAGGCATAGGTTTAATAACTAGACAGTTTTAATGTTATTTTCACAACCACCATCTAAAGTTGTAGTGTTTTTTTAATTTTAAGGCTATTTTCCACATGAAAAAAACAAAATGTAAAGAATATAAGTAACTTGGGTCAAAGTCGATATGTAATATATTACAAAGAACTTTGGTAAAACCCATAAAGCAGAAATAACACAGAAACTGATTGTAATGTAATACATTTATAAATTAATACTAAAAGTGTACATTAATACTAAAAGTGTAAATTAATACTAAAAGTAAAATTAAAATTACTCAGATCCAAGAAGAAATAAAAAGTAAAAAAAATATTGGGTGATATTAATATTTATTTTAAGAACACATGAGTCACAGAAAAAAATATTGTTTAGAGGAACAATTAAATTCTTGAAACAGTGCCTGCCTGGAATGAGCACTCCACAAATATGAACTATCACTTATATTTATTATGCCCCACAGGTTTTGAAAATTACAACGTAATTTTTGTTGAAATTTTTCTACTAGAAAAATTTCTACTAACTTGATTAATTATGCATTTCAGCTGATCAAAGGACCAAAGACATTGCTTTGAAAGAAACCACTAACCAGAGTGGAGGGAAAACACTTCCCTGTGTCTGTTTCTGTGAATAAACACATCCTGTGAATTTCATCGCAGCTCAAACACATGCGTGAAATAAACCTCCTGACCAACCAGGAACACTATCACATTGATTCTCCTAACCAGCCCTTGTGACTTGGTCCAGGTAGAGTGCAAACAAACAAAATGACAACAATTCGGCTTCCCTAATGAAATCAGAAAGTTAGTTATTTGACTGTTGAAAAGACATAGAGGTCTTTCTTTTAATCATTTCCCATTCAATTTCCCTTTTTGACCTGTGTGAAGAATGGCTGGGTGTTGGACATTGTTATAAATTTAATTAGATGGCAACTTCAATTGCATTACTGTTGCAGATGAGGTCTGTTTACTTGACTGACATAATACAACAGCAGATGTCTAACACGCATTGATTTCACATGGAGGGAAACCAGTGCAGCTGTGGTGGTATCTCAGGGCTGTATCGATTTCTGTCTCTCTGTGGAAATCTGCTTTGCAGGAATGTCGATCATGTCCACAGGACATGATAATGGTCTGTGACACAGAGTACCTTAGGCTGACAGATGCTGGTGATCAAGAAGGCGCGGTTGGTTACCCTAGGCTACTATAAATGCATAGCATGTCTAAGAAAAATGAAGGGGACTGCACCTCAGTGAAGTTACTTGAGCATTACTAGTCTGAATTATTTCAGAATAACCCCACCCAAATCAATTTGTATCTCCCTTTCCTGTGAAAGCAGCAAAATATTTGGCGAGCCCATTAGAATTGGTGTAAGTCTTATATCATTTGAAGTTGAGCCCCGAGATAGACTTTCCTGTCATAGAGAGTTAATAAAATACAAAATGTTTTATAAAATGTTAGTGAAGTTAATGAACTCTAGTAAAACTGATAATCAAATAATAGATGGAAAGAATGTGAAGAAATAACATTAGATATGAACAAGATGACATCATTATAGGTCCTGCTAATATTAAATACTCATAAGAATAGTGAATTTTACCAAACATTCAAATAAGAATTAACAATATCCTTCTCAAACCGTTCCCAAAAAATTGAAGAGGAGGGAATTCTCCTAAACTCGTTTTACAAGGCCAGCAATTCCCTTATACCAAAACTAAGCAACAATACTACAAAAAAGTTATACAACAATATTCCTGATGAATATAGATACAGAAATCCTTGACAAAATATTATTAGTAAACCAAATTGAGCAATACATCAAAAAATCATACACCATGATCAAGTGGAATTTATTTTGGGGATGCAGGGTTGGTTCAATACCCACAAATCAATTAACATGATACATCACATAAACACATTGAAGGATAAAAATCATATGATTGTATTGATAGGTGCAGAAAAAGCATTTGGCAAAATCCCACATCCATTTATATAAAAATTCATAGCAAAATGAGAGTAGAGGGGATATACCTCGACATAATAAAGGCCATAAATGACAAACCCACAGCTAATGCCATGCTCAATGGTGTAACTCTGAAAGCTTTTTCTTTAAGATCAGGAATAAGACAAGGATGTTCACTCTCACCAATACTACTCCACATGGTACTGGAAGTCCTAGCCACAGCAATCAGACAAGAAGAAATAAAAGACATCCAAATTGGAAAGAAAGAAGTAAAACTGTCATTATTTGCCAATAACATGAAATTATACTTAGAGAACCATAAAGATTCTACCAAAAAACTACAAGAACTCATAAATAAATCCAGTAAAGTTACAGGATACAAAATTAATATTCAGAAATCAGGTTTATTTTTATATAGCAGTAATGAACTGTCAAAAAAGATAAGTTAGGGAAACAAATGCACTTACAATTGCATTAGAAAATTTGGATGTTGGAATGTTTAAAGATGTCCTGGAGGTTCCTAAGCCTCTCCTCATTTTTTTTGAATTATTGTTTCTTTATTCTTTTCTGTTTGGTCATTTTTTTCTTCCTTCTGGTCCACTCCCTTGATTTGAGTCCCAGTTTCCTTTCCATCACTATTGCTTTCCTGTGCATTTCCCTTCATTTCAATTAGTTTAGCCTTCCTTTGTTCCTCTAATTTGTGACTAAAATCAGCCAGTTCTGTGAGCATCCTGATCACCAGTGTTTTGAACTGTGCATCTGAAATTTTTGCTATCTCTTGGTCGCTTAGAATTATTGGTTCTGGGGCTTTGAACTGTTCTTGAGCCATAATGTTTTGGTCTGTTCGCACCTGTTACATATGAGGGGCAGAGCCCTTATTATGTGAAATGTTAAAGGGACTTATCTAAGAAAAAGAAGATAAAAAAGATGAACAGTGGAAGGACAGCAAACTCACAGTATTAACAACCACACCTAAAACAAAAGCAAACTAAGAGGACAGCTAGATCAGGAGTGGAACCATAGAAATGGAGATCACAAGGAGGGTTAGCAACAGGGGAGTGGGAGGAGGAGAAGGGGGGAGAAGGTACAGAGAATAAGTAGCATAGACAGTAGATAGAAAATAGACAGTGGGGAGGGCAAGAATAGTATGGGAAATATAGAATCTAAAGAACTTGTGACACATGGACATAAATGAAAGGGGGGGTAATGGTGGGGATGGGGTGTTCAGGGTGGTGGGGAATGAAGGGGGGAATAGGACAACTGTAATGGCATAATCAATAAAATATATTTTTTTAAAAAAGAAAAAATCTAAATCCCCAGCCAGTGTAGCTCAGTGGATTGAACATGGGCCTGCAAACCAAAGGGTTGTCAGTTCAATTCCCAGTGAAGACACATGCCTGGGTTGTGGGCCAGATCCTCAGTAGGGAGCACTGAAGAGGCAACCACACATTGATGTTTCTCTTCCTCTCTTTCTCCTTCCCTTCTCCTCTCTAAAATTAAATAAATCAAATCTTAAAAAAATACCTAGGAATAAATTTATAGTAAGTGAAGACCTGCATTCAGAAAATTATGAGACATTGAAGAAACCAAAGAAAATACAAATAAATAAAAGGATATACCATGTTTGTGAATAGAAAAAATTAACAACATTAAAGGGTCCATACTACCCAATGCAAACTACAGATTCAGTGCAATCATAAAATAACAATGGCATTTTTCACAGAACTAGAATAAATAATACTAACATTTACATGGAACCACAAAAGACCCAGGATAGCCACAATAATCTTGAGAAAGAACAAAGTTGGAGATATCACACTACCTGATATCAAACTATATTGCCAGGTAATACTAATCAAAACAGCATGGTACTTGTATAAAAACAGTTACATAGATCTATGGAACAGAACAAAGCCCCAAAATAAACCCTTGCCTATATGATCAGTTAGTCTATGATGAAGGAGGCAAGGGCATACAATGGGGAAAAGACATTCTTTTCAATAAATAGCATTGGGAACATTGGACAGAGACAAACAAAAATGAAACTAGATCACTTTTATATACCATACACAAGAATAAACTTAAAATATATTAAAGAAATAAATGTAAAACCTGAAGCCACAAAACTCCTAGAAGAAAACATAGGCAGTGAACTCTGTGACATCACTCTTAGTAATAATATTTTTTTGGATATGTCTCCCCAGTTAAGGAAAATAAAAGATATTCTAAACAAATGGGACTACATCAAACTAAAAAGTTTCTATGCAGCCAAGAAAATCATTAACAAAGCAAACAGACAATCTACTAAATAGAAGAAGATATTCACCAATGATATGGTATATATTATAAGGGATTAGTATAAATATATATAAGGAAGTTATTCTATTTAACACCAAAAACATTCCAGTTAAAAAATGGGCAGAGGATGTGAACAGACATTTCTCCAAACAGGACATTAGATGACCAATAGACATGTGAAAAGATGTTCAACATATTAATCATCAGAGCAATTAATCATCAATAAATCAACCAACAACAAGTGTTGGAGAAAATGAAACCTTTGTGCATTGTTGGTGGGATTGTAAATTGGTGCAGCTAGTATGCAAAACAGTATGGAGATTCCTCAGAAAATTAGAAATTGAACTAATATAGGACCCAGCAATCCTACTTCTGGGTATTTATTCACAGAAATCTAAACACTAATATGAAAAGATATATGCACCCCTGTGTTCATTGCAGCATTGTTTACAATAGCCAGGATATGGGAGCAGCCCAACTGCCCATTGACAGACAACTGGTAAAGAAGAGGTGGTACATTTATGCAGCAGACTTTGTCTCAGCAGTAACAAAGAATAAAATCTTACCATTTGTGACAACACAGAGGGACCTAGAGGGTACTATGCTAGGTGAAATAAGTCATTCAGAGGAAGACAAATACCACACAATTACACTTATATGTGAAACTTAAAAGAACAAAATAAATGAAATAAAACTGAAACAATCTCATAGATACAGAGAATAGTTTGATGGTTGCCAGGTGGGAGGGAGCTTGAGGTGCTGGTTAAATAAAGGTGAAGGGATTAAGAAGTACAAATTGCCAGCTGCAAAAATAGTTACTGGGATATAAAGTACGGCACAGGGAATATAGTCAATAATATTGCATTAAATCTGTACAGTGTCAGGTGGGGGCTAGACTTATGGGGGAGTCACTTCATAAGGTATGTAAATGTCAAATAATTATGTTGTACACCTGAAACTAATATGGTATGTATGTCAACTGTTACTTAAAATGTAAAACAGTATAATAAAATACATATAAGAATATGATGAACAATTTTAAGCTGAGGACTTTGAAATTTTAATGAAAAATGAAATATGAGTACTTTATAACTACAAAAGCATTTGCATCTGTATGTGAAAAAGTCCTTCACGGTATCACCAAGACCCTATAGTTTCACCAGAAAATTCTACCAAATAGCAGAAGGAATGAGATCAATCCCACACAAACTCTTTAAGAAAGTAAAGTGTTCCAAGACCTGTCACTGAGGACCACCCACATTTCTGGTGTGCCCAGGCAGGGCAGTGTGAGGTGACAGAGAAGTGGCTGTGACCGGGGATGCACGGTGGAGCATGGTGTCCCACAGAGGAAGGGGCCACCTCAGGAGGGAGATGCCGAGCAACATTTGTAAGTGCCAGAAATGAGGTAGTTGAGATTAAGACTGAACATTGCGTTTTAGGGTCTATAGCAGTTACATCTGGACAGAGGCATTCAACATGCCCTGTGGTCAGAAATACACTTTACACCATGGTTTATAGTACAGCCATATACATTATGTACGTACCATCAAGATAACCATGTCATTGAAAATGGACAAGAGCCATATGATTTCATTCATATGTGGGAAATAAAGCAAAAAGCAATAAACAAGCAAACAAAACTCATGGACACTGACAACAGATTGGGGGTCACCAGAGAAGGGGGGTGGGGAGAGGTGAAAAGGATGAAAGGGGTAAAATATACAGTGATGGTGGGAGACTGGATTTGGGGTGTTGAGCACACATTGCAATATACAGATGATGTATCATAGAATTTTAAACTTGAAACTTATATAATGTTATTAACCAATGTTACCTCAGTGAATTTAAGAAATTGTCTCATGCCCTGGCTGGTGTAGCTCAGTGGAATGAGCGCGGGTCTGAGAAGCACACGATCACAGTTCGATTCCCAGTCAGGGCACCTGCCTGGGTTGCAGGCCAGTGCCCAGCAGGGGACTCACGAGAGGCAACCATACATTGATATTTCTCTCCTTCTCTCCTTCCCTTCCTCTCTAAAGATAAGTAAATAAAATCTTTAAAAAAAAGAAAAATTGTCTCATATGGCAATTTTACATGCAAGGTGCTTTGATGCTTTTGGAGTGTGTTATTTCATTTATGGTCATGATGGTATTGGCAAAGTACATTCATTTCATAGACCATGAAGTACACTCAGGGAGCTGAGGGGTGATTGGAAATGCAGACTTCCAGGGGCACTGTGAGGCCATCGTTTGAAGGGGCTTGAAACGCGAGAAGACAGCTGAAGCAACAGCGATGAGAAAAGCGAGCTTCCTTCAGATACGCCTGTCCCAAGGGACCAGACCTTGTTGTTTGCAGTTGTCCATTTTAAAAGAATTCCGTGATGACTACACCTAGATACTAAGTCAAACAGAGCAAATGCATGAGCAGAAAAGATACACGTCACAACACCACATCCTCAAAACAGCCCTATTTTAAAATAACAATATAGAAATTAAAATCAGTAGGATTTTGACTAATTGCTTCCCTTAGAAGTTTACTAAGTGTTGCTTGAAAGAATTATATGTAGATAGTGTCGTGATACAAAGAATAAAAAGATCAGTTTTATGAGATTAAAAAAAAATGAAGGGCTGAGACTCCAAGCAGGTGTTTCCTTCGATCCCGACGGAGCGTCAGAACCACGGCTAATTTGGATGTTTAAATGTATAGCTTTCCTGGTACTGCAAGTACTGGGAAGTGAAGACTTACTTTTCTTATCTTGACCTCGATTTTCTCTCTCAACTGGAGTCACTTCCTGCCTGCAAGGAAAAGAGGTAACGTGAGACCCTCCGGTTTTCTGAAGCTGACATTGCACTTGAAAGGGATGTTTCATTGCTCCCATCCTACAGTCATTGCTACACTGACAATTTAAAAGTTAAATAGAATTAAGAACCTGCTCACCCTAGCTTTTTTCCTGAAAAACCATGAAATATAGCTGATAACACGGTATTGTGTAATTGATATTGGCTAAGAGAGTAGAACTTAAACGCTCTCACCAAAACAGAAAACAAGAAAAGGTGACTGTACGAGGGGATGGAGGTGTTAGGACTCAGTGTGGGACTCGTTTCCCAGTGTGTGCATGTATCAAAGCACAACGCACACTTTAAATGTCTTAAAAGTTACTTGTCCACTGTACTTCAGTAAGGCTGAAAAAAAAACCCCAAAGCCTAGAAATACATTTTTCATGGAGAATAAAACCCCATATTTTGTGAAACTTAAGGAACCGCCGGGTCACAAGACCATATGTGTGTCACTACAGGGGCAGATCACATATGTGCCACACAGTGACACTTGGGACAAGTCAAGGAGGCCATGGAAAGTCCATTTCTTCTGCTGCTCTTCTTCCTCACAGAATCTATATCTGTAAAGGTAAATGAGGGGGTCCTAGAAATTCTGAATACAAATTCACAGTGACAGGTATTCATAGCTGCGGGCTGGTGATGAAACTGAGAATCTCTCCACAGGGACACGCTTCCCCGTCACACCGCAGCAGAGAGGGGCTGGGACGGGGTGGAGTTGCCGACACATCCCCTTGTGTTCCTTTTCCTGCCAGACTCCCAGGCCTGAAGGGAATGTGGAGGCCACAAAGGATACCACCTTAAGTTACCCACCCCCCTCAAGGGGGGCGGGGTATGACACACACGGAACAGGAGTGCGCCCAGGGCAGCGGGAGGAGCACGTTCCGTGAGGGTGCAGTCTGAGACAACACAAAGTCAAATCCCCGTCTTAGCTTTTCCCTCCGCCGCACCCTGTCTGCCAAACGCACTGAGGTTCACACACACCATTTTACCGTTTTATCTCCCAAGTGACCTGCTTCCTCTTCGAGGAGTAAGCACAAGGCTGCAAACGTGAACTGCGTAACAAAAACGACACAGAAAAGAGAACAGCAGACCCGACATGTGAAGGGCAGATTGACGGTGATCACTGGTGTTGTGAGCAGTGACACACGGAAAGCAAGAGTAGACTAGCATGACTCAGGGCACCACGGAAAGAAATGATGAAATCTTTAGAGAAATTAAGACAGCCTCAAAACCATCAAACATTTAAATCAATTCTCCCAAAAACAAGGCAGATGAAGCATGTGAAGTATGCCGGAAATGAAAGTTAAATGGTAGAAGTGAGGGGGAGACTGACTAGAGAAAGGATGATAATTATGGAAAAAAATGGCCTAATATACACACAATACTAGTTATTCCTGGAGATGAGCTGCACATGAACAAAATGAAGTATCCAATGATAATAATAATAATAAAAAAGTCCCCAAATAAAGTCTTGTATCTAAAAATTGATTTTAGAGAAAAAAGAAAGCATCACATGACATATGTAGTAGCTTCCAAACTTCAGGAATAAACAATGAACCCCAGAACATGCAGAAGGAAAATGAACAGGTAAAACCAACCATCACGGCAAGCCTACGGTGGCCCGATCTGCACCCTTGGACCGTACCCACCAAGTCAAGAGGGAGAAGGAACCCTCCAAGGGAAGAAAGTGGGTTATCAAGTATCTCAGTTCTCCGAAGATATGAAACCTCCTGGGTCTTTAGGGGGAAAAAGATGAACGTAGAACCACATTTGAACTTTGTAAAATGCAGATTCATGTTACAAAGATGTTGGGGAATGACAGAGGCAGCGGCTCAGGAGCTGCCTGTGCCTCGGTGCGGCTGCCCGTGAAAGCCGAGGCTGACTGCTCGTTGTCCCCTCTTGCTACAGCCCAGGGGGACAATGCTGGGCCCACAGGGAACCGTGACTCCCTGACATGACAGGGAAAACTTTCCTGGATAGTCTTCCTTCTTTCAGTGACCTATGTTGCAGACTACATGGTGTCCGTCCCCTGAAATTATATGCTCAAGTCCTAACCCCCAAGACCTCAATAGGAGACCATATTTGGAGACGGGCTCTTTACAGAAGTGATTAAGTGAAAATGAGGTCATTGGGATGGACCCTAACCCACTTCCAGCAGAGTCCTTAGCAACAGAGGGAATTTAGATAGATGGGCGCGGAGGAGAAACGCGGGGAGAAGATGGGCATCTCTGAGCCAAGGAGAGAGGCGGCAGAAGAAACCCACAGTGCAGACACTTGGGCCTTGGACTTCGGGCCTCCAGGGCTGCGAGAACATAAATTTCTGTTGTTTGAGCCTCCCTGATCTGCGGTACTGTGTTATGGCAGCCTGAGCCAAGTAACACAGCCCAAGAGTGGAGACTGGACCAGGCAATACTATTAGTCCCAATATGCACCCCCACCCTCCATGTGTCCTTGGGAGTTTGCAACCCCTTCCCCACTTTCCTGCCCATCATGTTTGAACCTCCTCACAACCCAGAAGGTGCAGACGGTACTAACCTCCCTCTCTCACTTCAGAACTAGATCCAGACAAGCTGAAAGCCCCATACACCTGCAACGGTCATCAGTTGTTACACCAACATAACTTAGAATCATATGAAGCAGAGAAAAAGAAAACTTGAGTGTTAACTCAAACAAAATAGTAATAGATTAATTTCTCTTGGCTAATAACAAAAATAAATAAAAATAAGAATGTAGATTACCTGAAATAATTATTTTTTAAAAAGATAATACTTTTATTTATTTTTAGAGTGAGGGGAAGGGAAGGAGAAAGAGAGGAAGAGAAACATCAGTGGGTGGTTGCCTCTCACTTGCCCTCTACTGGGGACCTGGTCCGCAACCCAGGTGTGTGCCCTGACTGGGAATCCAACCTGCAACTCTTTTGTTTGCAGACCAGCACTCAATCCACTGAGCCACACCAGCCAGGGCCATAATAATTTTTTTTAATACATAAATTTCAAAATTATGAACCTTAAAAAGAAAAATTATATATTAATCTTAAAAACCTATGGGGCATAATAAATATAATACTAGCTCATATTTACTGAGGGCTTGTTCCAGCCAGGCATTCTGCTAATGAATATACATTTATTTATTTTTCAAATCCTCTCCCAAGGATATGTTTATTGATTTAAGAGGCAGAGGTAGAGAGAGAGAGGGAGCAAGAGAGAGAACCATTGATTAGTTGCCTCTCATTCCAACCCCAACTAGGGATTGAACCCACAACCTTTTGATGTACAGGATGATGCTCCTTCCAAGCTACCCAGCTACAGCTAAACATTAATTTTTTTACAGTGTTATTCTCACAACCACAGTCTTAAGTTGTAGGATTTTTATTTTGTAACATGACTTTTTTTTTAAAGATTTTATTTATTTATCTTTAGAGGGGAAGGGAAGGAGAGAGGGAGAGAAACATCAATGTATGGTTGCCTTTTGTGCATCCCCTGCTGGGAACTGGCATGCAGGGAACCAGCCTGCAACCCAGGCATGTGCCCTGACTGGGAATCGAACCTCGATTGTCTGGTTCACAGGCCCGCGCTCAATCCACTGAGCTACACCAGCCAGGGCCTGTAACATGACTTTTTGATTAAGAAGCATCCCTTTACTCGCTGACACCATTACAAAAGCTGATTGTGTTGTCTGGAGCTGGTCAGAGGTGCTTTTCGAACGGTAAGTAACACAGTGTGCAACATCAGTACGACATGCTGAATTCTGCACGGTCTGCACCACTTTTGATCTTCTTTTTAAAATTGTTCATGCTATTCCAGTCATCCCAGTTTTTCCCTCTTAACCACCCTCTCCATCTCCTCCGGTGATCCCCCTTCCTTTGTTCATATCTGTGGGTCATGCATATCAGTTCTTTGGCATCTCCATTTTCTGTACTGTTCTTAACATCCCCCATCTATTCTATACCTGCCAATTTGTACTTCTTAATCCCTTCACCTTTTATCCCGTTATCTCAGACCTCTCTCCCCACTGGCCACCATCCCAATGTTCTCCATATCTGTGATTCTGTTTCTGTTCTGTTTGTTTGCTTAGTTTGTTCTTAGAGTCAGTTGTTGATGGTTATGTACTTATTGCCATTTTAATGTTCATAGTTTTGATCTTCTTTTTCTTCAATAAGTTCCTTTAACATTTTGTATAATAAGGGCTTGATGACGATGACTTCTTTAGCTTTACCTTGTCTGGGAAGCAGTTTATCTGCCCTTCCATTCTAAATGATAGCCTTGCGGGGTAGAGTAATCTAGGTTGTAGATTTTCATCACTTTGAATACTTCTTGCTAATTCCTCTTGCCTGCAAAGTTTCTTTTCAGAAATCAGCTGACAGTCTAATTACCGACTCCTTTGTTGGTAATTATCTGCTTTTCTCTTGCTGCTTTTAAGATTCTCCCTTTATCTTTAATTTTTTGCATTTTCATTATGATATGTCTTGGTGTGGCCCTTTTTGTGTCCATCTTGTTTGGGACTCTGTGCTTCCTGGACTTGTATGTCTATTTCCTTTGCCAATTAGGGAAGTTTTCTTTCATTGTTTTTCAAATAGGTTTCCAATTTTTTGCTTTTTCTCTTCTCCTTTGGGCACCCCTCTGATGTGAATGTTGGAACATTTGAAGCTGTCCCAGCTGTTTCTTATATAATCCTCAATTTTTTAAATTCTTTCTTTCTTCTTGCTGTACTGGATATTTTCTTCTTCCTTTTATTCTAAATCATTGGCTTCGTTCTTGGCTTCATCCACTCCCTTGTTGATTCTCTGTAAATTGTTCTTTATTTCAGTTAGAATATCCTTCATTTCTGCCTGGGTCTTTTTTGTGCTCTTGTACTATCCATTGAATTCCTTGAGCATCCTTACAACCAGTATTTTGAACACTGCATCTAATAGATTGCTTATCTCCATTTTGGTTAGTTTTTTTTTCTAGAGTTTTCATCTGTTCTTTCATTTGGGCCATGTTTCTTTGTCTCCTAATTTTGGGAGCCTCCCTGTGTTTGTTTCTATGTATTAGTTAGAGCTCCTTTGATTCCACGTTTTGGTAGCACGGGCTAGTGTAGTGGGTGTCTTGTAGAGTCCAGTGGCACAGCCTCTTCTATCACTCAAGCTGGGTACTCAAGGTGCACCCTTCATGTGGACTGAGTACACCCTCCTCTTGTAGATGAGTCTCGATTGCTGTCATCAGGTCCATAGGAGGGATTTACCCAGTCCAGACAGCTAGTAGGACCAGCTGTGACCCCTGGCCAGTAACTACCTCCCTCTGTGGCTTGTGGAGGTAGTTGGGTGGTACTCTGATGGGGTCTACAAATGTTCACTGGGTTTCCAGGCTCTGGGGTTTCCCAGATGGTGCAGGCCAAGGTCAGCCACCACCTGTGTTCTGTCTGGGGCCCTTGGCTAAGCTGTAAAGTGATCTGCAGATGCTGCTGCTAGTGCCGGGCCTGGGGCCGATCAGCGGGACGTACGGGGCTGGGCCCAGCTGTTGCTTATTTTAGTGGATATATATAGCCCGTGCCTAGCCCAGCTCCTCATATAGAAAAGCCACTGTTACCAGTGTGGGAGGGTTGCCAGAGTGAGCCTGTAGGTTGGACAGGGTGACCCTTGGCTTATTGTAAGGGTGGAGCTTACTGTGTGAGCCAGATTGATGGAGATGCAGATATGCTGCCACCACACTGTGGCTCTATGTGGAGGAGGGCTCACAAAGGGCACAATGGCCACGGTCTCCAGTCTGTCTGGAAGGCAGCTGTCCCCCAGCTCTCACCCTGATGCCAGACACCTCAGTTCCTCCCCACATGCCCTTCAAGCTGCTTCCCCAGTGCTAGAGCCCTGAGGGAGTGAGTCTGAGTAAGTGCATGTGTGGTGTGAGGCCCTTCAAGAGGGGAGGAGAGGGCAAGTCTGAGAATCCCACAGTTTCTTCTGCTGACCCACCCCTCGCTGGTTTTTACAGCCAGAAGTTATGGGGACTTCTCTTCCTGGCACTGGAACCCTGGGTGGTTGGTCTGGTTTGGGGGTGGGACCCCTCCGTCCTGAGATATCCCTCCATTTCATGTCCACCACACATGGTTTGGGACCAGCTGGATCCACGTCTGCACCACTCCATCCCTCCTGCCCGTCTGTTTGAATGTGGTTTCTTTGATTCCTTGGTTGACGGACTTCCGCATGGCTTGAGTTTCTGATGATTCTGAGTGACAGCTGTTCTATGTTTTAGTCGTAGTTTTGCTGTGGCTGTGCGAGGAGTCGAGCGGCATCACCTGTGCCGCCATCTTGAAGGTACGTCCCACAGTTGATCTTCTGAACAATTTTATTGAGCAAAATAAGATAAAAGATTTCATGTTTATTTTATCTCCAGGAATGTAAAGGCCTAATTATTCAAAGAGTTTTTATTGTAAAACTAAGCTCCGAAGGTGTCTACAGAGTTGGCTTTTTCCTTCTCTCTTTAAATCAGTAGTCAAACAAGAATTAGAAAAGACAAAACTCTGTTCAGTGCTTCTGCTGAAATAGAAAGGGGGGGGACACAAATGAGGCTCTCTTTGGCAAAACATAAAACAACGCCTCCTGTTATCCGAGAATGAACAGTTTCCTGGTTACTGCCTGCCAACACCAGGCCTCGGTCTTTCTCCTCTGTGAGCTGGTGTTTTCCCGCCTGAAGCCACTGTCATAAATGTGTCGCAGTCTGATTTAGACTTGCAGACATTGTCTCCAACTCCGAAAACTCCGTTTCTGGGGAAACATCACTAATCTCTGCAACAGTGGTGTCTCCAAGCAGCTTTTACTCATCCTGTCAGGACGGGATTCAGCAACCGTGGAGCCTCGTACGTCACCAGCTACCTTCTGTCTTTTACTTGGTTCCATTCTAAGTTTTGTGGCTGTTTTGTTTAACTGTGTTCTTAACTCTCTGACTTCTGTGACAGGTCAGTCATTCTGTCTCTACTTCTCTAGTTCCATTCCCAGATTCTCTCCCTCTCTTCTCAGATTTTCAACATCTTTTTAAATTGTGTTTATTTCTATTACCATTTAACCCCCTTATACACACACCCCCTGGGCAATCCCCACCCTGTTCATGTTCATTTTTCTTTTTGCTCAATCCCCCTACCCCTTACCTTCCCTCCCCACTAACTGTCAGCCTGCCCTCTATCTATGAGTCTGTCCCTGTTTTACTTGTTAAATCAGTTTGTTCATTAGATCCCACATAGAAATGAAATCATATTTCACTTGTACGGCATTTGTCTTCTCTGCCTGGCTTATTTCACTCAGCGTACTGTTCTCCAGGTCCATCCATGCTGTCGCAAAGGGTAAAATTTTCTTCTTTTTTACAGCCGAGTAGCATTCCATTGTGTAAATGTCCCATAGTTGTGGCATCCACTCGTCTACTGATGGACACGTGCATTTTCTCTTCTTAATCACTTCAGATCTTGTTCTGAAAATGTGAATGACAACTGCACCTGTTGACTAGTCTTTTGTGATACATCCACCTTAATTTTCCACTTATTTTCTTCTCATCCCGCACGTCTCTGTAACTTCTGTAAAGTTCTTTCTGCTTCTGCAAGGATGGCTTTATATTTCTCACAGTCTAGCTGTAACAATTTATGCATTCCATCTGCTTCTCTAAACTTGTGCTCTGGAACCTCAACCTCCTCTAAACCGAAAGTTCAGTCACACCTTCTTTCACCTTCTTTTCAAATCCACACAACCACTCACTGTAATTCAAACCGGAAGGGAACCTCTTCAGCTCCCAACTCCACAGCGTCCACACGTCGTCATTCCTTGGAAGTTCCGTCCACGCCATCCTGCAGCACTTTCCCAGTCGACGCCGATGCTCCCATCGCTTCCCAGGTCTCCCGAAGGTCAGTGATTTTCTTCCTCGGGTGTTCCACAGTGCCCTTAGAAGAAGCTAACTCATTCTAGAGACCAGCGATTTCTTTCTTTTTGAAATTCCTTTGAAGAGTTAGTTCTTTGTGGGGAGATAAAGTAGATGTCTGGTGGTCCTTCTGTCCCTTACGCTGCTAATTCGGGGTTGAAACAATTTGTTTTCATCTTGTGCCTCCTGGGGCAACTTCATTTTGTACAAAGATCACTCCCCCTCACTTTTAGCATACTTTCCACTCTCTTCATGTATACACCTTTTCTTTCAAAAGGGTCTCATTCTTCAAATCGTGATGCAGAACAGGCCTTTTCAAGGATGATATTGTGCTGCCCCCTGAATAGGAGCCCGAAGGATCCATTTTCTGCTTGAAGATCCTGTAACCATTTCCCTCAACTGGCTAGATCTTCTCCTCCTCTTCTAAAACAGCCTCACAGAAGTCTTCCCTCCCCATAAGTTCTGAAGCTCATGACTTTCAGAGCTTTTATTTCCTGTTTCAAATAAGAAGAGTTTTCTCCTTGTTAGCAACTTCAAGAAGTTCAGCTTCCAGAAGCTCTTCAACAGAATTGATCTTTCCATTTTTTTTCATGCATCACTTTCTTAAGTTCCTCAACTAGGGATGCAAAAGAAGCCCGATCCTTTCGCTTGGCCTTTACATTCTGAACTTCTTTCGTCTGAGATGAGTTTTCTGTTCCTACTGCATTCGGTTCCTCTTCATCAGTGACTGTCTGCATAAGTCCACTTCTAGGCAGTCCTTCTACAGTCGTCAACTCTTCATCTTTTTTTTAAATGTATTTTTCCACTTGTTCCACAACACCTTTATTGGGTTGTTCAGAAACAAGAGTGTATAACTTCTGAACTTCTCATCGTAATGCTTTGTTTGGGTCACTCAGAATCTTAATTCTTCCATTTTGTTGGAAATTTTACTTTGTATGTGCTCTTTGCTCCAAAATATCCTGAACTTGCATTTGCTCCAATTCCATTCACTGAATTGGTCTTTGCTCCAATTGTTGTTTTGAACCAAGGTACCCGTAAACTTACAAGGCAGACAAACTCTGCCCTTCACTTTCTTTGGGCACAAATGTACTCTGTAAACCTCGCCGTGCTGCTCCTGCTCTGCTGCTCCCTCCCCAATACAACTCTGGACTTCTCCCCACCTCTCTGAGCTGCTCATAGCTGCCGCTTCAGCTGAGTAGCTGCTTGCCTTACACTCTTCTTCTGGACTTCCTCCGGCTGCAGCTGCCCTGCTCCTCCGTCAGCTCATTCATTCACCCCGGCACAGTTTATTCTGTCCAGCAGACTGCTGGCACTCTAGTTCATTTGCAGCGTCCCGACAGCACATCTCAGTGTGCCACTTCCTGCCACAAGTGGCCCATGTCTGTCAGCTCACAGGCTTGCTGGAACTTCACCTCTATCTATTGAGTGTCTTGATAACTGACACGCATTTTTGTTATGAAATATATTATGTTCCTTTACTAATGTCCAATCTGATCTCTCATCCTTGCTGTAACCACAGTGCTTCTTTCTGCTCTCCGTTGTCATTTTCTAGGTTCGTGCTCACATTAATCCTTCATAGCAGGGGTGTCTTCCTTCGCAGCAGCAAGTGATTGGTCTTGTTCTTGAACTTGATGGGCAAGTGCAGTCAGTTCTCCTTTATGCAACTTCTTTAAAGCTCCCTGCATCACACCAGACCTCCCAGGTAGCAGGTCCACTACACAGAGGGCTGCATCTTCAGAAAATAGCACAGTCTTCAGGGACAGAAGAAAATCTTTAAATTTCACATCAGCATTGTCTTCATCAGTTTCAGACTTGAGGATTTTTAGCCCCGTTATCTGGACTCTTTCTACTTGGTCAGAGTTCGTAAGATCCATAAGCTCTCTTGTCTACCACCAGAACTGAGTCCGCATTCCCCTTCAAAGGAACACAAGAAGTTGACTGAATAAGGGGTTCATCTACCAAGACATTTTCTGTCTTCTGCTTCTTTGATGAAAATTTCTTCTTCCCTGATCCACTTTCTTGTTGAGTCTCTTGGTGGAGGGGTAATGATTTTTGCTTTTCGGAAGGTGCCGTAAGTTTCCGCCTTTCATCCTGATCCCCGCATCCGTTTTTAGACCTCCTCCCCAGTTTCTTCTCTGAGGCAGCTACTTTGGAGAAGGTGGGGGTGGGCTGTTCAGTAACTGGGACCAGGTTCTTCTTTTTACCTGGAATCATTCTTTTGGTGACCTGCTCTTCTAGTACAGGCTTGTGTTTCCTTTCCTTCTTTTTTCTTTTTCTAATATTCCTTGAAGTTTCAGCCACACTCAGTGGAAAAGGTGTAACATTCTTATCTTCTACAGCCAAGGCATCAGATTATTTAAAGTCCTGGGGTGCACTCTCAGAATCAGGTTCGTGGAGATTTCTGTACTGGATTTCTTTTACTTTTCTGCCTTCTTTTTATTTGTTTTGGTAGGAAGAGCCTTTGTTCTCTTTTCAGTTTTGTAAGAACTTTAGCATATACAAGGGGGGACCCAAAAAACCCTGAATTATCTTCTTGTAGTACAGGCTTCCCCCACTAGGTGAGTGATCTAGGAACCCATCTGTATCAGTGTGCCAGCTGGTGTTGTTGTGAGAGGCTATGTTCAGCCTCAGTGAATTTTTTTTAAGACTCTTTTAACAAGTTTGTCCATTTTGTGATGGGTAATTTATGAGCGCACCTGCCCACATCAGGCTGAGTGTTCAGCAGTGTTTGACCAAAAACAGCATGACCCCCATGCTCCTTTCTCCCTATTCACCTGATCTCACCCTGAGCATCTCTTTTTGTTTGTTTGTTTCCCTGGATGAAAAATGTCCATAAAGAGAAACGTTTTGCTGACATGGAAGAGGTGGAATAAAAAATAAACAGCAGAAACACTAAAAGGCATCAAAACTGGCGAGTCCAAAACTATTTTGAGAAATGGAAAAAAATATCGATAGGTGTACTGCATCAAATGGAGAGTACTTAGAAGGTGACTGAAGTTTAAACATGTAAGAATAAATACACAATATTTTATAAATAAATTCCAGGGTTTTTTGGGTCCCCCCATACATTTTCCCTCCAGAAGAGGAACAACACTGTAATAACTACTGAAGGAATAGGGACAATAAAATATGTGGTCTCATAAGACTCCACCATGGGTTTCTTTTCATGGCTGTGATCCTGTGAAACCCTGTGCGGTACAGGCAGGACCCTGGGCGGAAGCAGAGTTCCAGAACCACGCTCACCCCCCGCCCCCACCTCACTGCCCCCTGTTCCAAGGTCTTTGCTCAGGTGCCGTCTGCCATGCCCCACCCCCCACCCCGCCACCATGGCAGGAAATCGGCGGCTTCTGGACGAGGCCAAAGGTTGTAGGATATTTAAATTTTGAGACTGTCATCCATATGAAAAACCCCAATGTAAAGGATATAAGCAACTTGTCTCAAAATTGATACACAATATACGACAAAGAACTGTGATAAAATCCACAAAGCATAAATAACACAGATATTGATAATAAGATAGTAAAACTAGAAGCTCATATTAAAAACATAAAACAATACTTGAAGTTAAAAACATCCCAGATCCAAGAAGAAATAAAAAGCAAAGTAACAAAACATTGGATAGTAATAGCATTTCGTCTGACAAAACGTTCGGTGTGGATCAAGGACAGATTGTGTTTTTACATGGCCCAGTTACTAAAAAGAAGAAAAATTAAAAACATAAAGATTATTAAGTCTTGAATTCAAAACAATTAGAAGAGCAACAATTTCAAAAACTGAGGTAAGCAAAAAGTAAGAATCCAGTGAAAACGAAGAAACAATACCATGACATCCTGGTGAAAAAAAGCAAACCAGAAATTAGATGGGCGGAGGTGGGAGCCGTGGGGGAGGGGAGAGGCGAGAACTACGTCTTCACTGACGTGAGGGTCACCTGACTAAGCGGTTCTTCTAAACGTATCCAATGATTTAGCTAAAAAGGGTAAACTGTGTTATACCTCTAGAAACCTAAATTTTAAAAAGTTAAGTGACTTGAAGGAGCTGATACGATCATTTTTGTAAGTATGTTTGAAGTCATGCATTAAACTAAATGATTTTCTTGTAAAAATAAGATAACCAAAATCGACTCAGGAAGATGTAGATAATGTGACTTTATTCAAAGAGCACCATCCTGTCAAAGTAGCCCCAAGCAAAATCGCACAGTTTCCAGCCTGTGTAAGTGACCTGCGGAGCGGACTGGAGTTGGTGGGGAGATGCCGTGGCTGAGACCTTCCTCTCCAGGAGGACTGGTGACAATGCCTCGAGTCCCTCTCATAGTGTTTGCTGCCTGGGGGCGACTTAAGTACATGTGGCCTTTCTTCATTTAGTCACTGGCTGTGGGCAATAAAGACTTGCAGGTACCTGAAACTGTTGACACTTCAGCTCCTTAGCAGGGAAGGAAGGAGAGAGTGAGAGCTCATGCCTGCAGCCCCCACTTCCAGACCAGTGGCCTGGAGAGCCTCATTCCAATAGGCCCACTCGGAAAAGAGCTGATGCGTGGATGCCGGCCATCTCCCCTGCAGCCACACACTGCAAAGGGCATTGCAGAGGGTCGCAGCACAGCCCCTGCCAGCCGCGGCTTCTGCCTTTTCCTCTGTGCAGAGCAAGCGGAGCTGAAGCCCTTAGGAAACGGCTTTCACATCACCAACAAACACCGGGGACCCTCTCAGACTGCAGAAGGGGAAGCGCATCTCAGCGACAGAACCCAGAGGTCGAGATGAGATGATCAGGAAGGAGGCTGAAGGCCAAGATAGGAAACCCAGTCATCAACCACGAGGCAGGGTGTGTCCATCTGTCTAAGCCAGGCGAGATACAAGTGTCTGGTTATCTGTTCTTTTTCCACGATTTTTTTTCTTTTTTCCATTTAGTGTCGTGTCAGGCTCTGTCCACAGATAGATGCTAGCAAGCCGAGGAGTGGTTAGTGCCTTGCCAAGCATGTGGTCCATAGAGAGAGGGACAGGCAGGGGTCAAGTTAACTGACAGATGGAGTTGACAAGCTGAGACAAAGAACTGTGATAAAATCCACAAAGCATAAATAACACAGATATTGATAATAAGATAGTAAAACTAGAAGTTCATATTAAAAACATAAAACAATACTTGAAGTTAAAAACATCCCAGATCCAAGAAGAAATAAAAAGCAAAGTAACAAAACATTGGATAGTAATAGCATTTTGTCTGACAAAATGTTGGGTGTGGATCAAGGACAGATTGTGTTTTTACATGGCCCAGTTACTAAACAGAAGAAAAATTAAAAATATAAAGATTATTACGTCTTGAATTCAAAACAATTAGAAGAGCAACAATTTCAAAAACTGAGGTAAGCAAAAAGTAAGAATCCAGTGAAAACAAGCTGAGGGTGACAAGCTGAGACAAAGGCATGACAGGTGTCACAACAGCAGTGCAGAAGTCCACGGGGTGTGGAGGGAAGTTCCCACAGGGTGCAGGCCCGGAGGCCTCTCAGAGGCCAGCGTGAGAGCCACATCTGCAGGAAGAGGTGCCACCAAGCCCAAGTACAGACCATGAAGTCTGTGGGCAGGACAGAGCAGCATGGTCCAGGGCCCTGCGGTCGGGGGTCCACGGCCCGAAGAACAGGAAATGAGAGCAGAACGCCTGGAAGGTGATGAGCGAGAATGCAGGGCAGGGACTGACACTGCGGAGGGCACAGAGCTCGTCCCTGTGGGACTGCAGTCCCTGGTACAGGGTTTGATCCTGGCTGTGGTACAAAACCATCCCGGAAGGGTCTCGGGAAAAGGTGTGATAACACTTAATTCTCCAAATGTTATTCTGGAGAAGTATAAAGAATAGTTTGTAGATGTGGCCACTGCAAATAGCAATTCCTCGTTTCCCTTATCATTAAGAAAGACGCTGGCATTTTTTCCCTTAAACTTATCTCTCCTTCAGATTTGACAGGCAATTGCAGATATAAAATGCAGTTTGGAAATACCATAGGATCTCGCTCATATATAAACTCTAATTTACAAAATAAATTGATGAACAAAATAAAACCAGAGGCATGGACACATGGAGCAGACCGACAGCTGTCAGAGGGGAGGTGGAAGGGGGGGACTGGAAGAGATTAGCCTAAGAACATGCGTGCATGTGTGCATGGCCCGTGGACACAGACAATAATGTGGCAAAGGCCAAGTGGGTGGGGGTTGTGTGGAAGGGGGTAAGCAGAGGGGGAGGGGAAGGGGAATGGAGGATCTCTGTAATAGTGTCAACAATAAAAATAAATAAGTTGCTTAATTTTAAAAAAGGAAGATATTATTGACAGGGGCTTGACTTACACTGGGATGAAATGCCTGTAGTCTTACTTTTGATTCTCTCAGTCTTGTATTTAATAATCAGAGAAGTTCTGGGCTTGAAGTTTATCATAAGCGAGCATGCAAACTTCCTGAAGCTCCAGAAGAGGTGGGAGAGGCTAAGAAAGTAGAAAGGGCCTGGTGACCTAACAGCAGGAAGGTGCGGCTTCTGCACAAGCCCCGGTGAGGTCAGCAGCCCCCTCGCATGCATCCTGTGGAGGTGCTGGGACTGGTGATCTGGGCCCTCAGGGCCATCCATGTCCATACAGGGTGCTGTGATCCTCACCTACGTTCAGAGAAGCTTCTGTTGTGCCTGTTACTCTCGGATTTGTCCCATCGATTATCGTCATCCTTGGGAGATCCAGGCAAGCGCTAAACGATGAGGTGGAGGCCAGAGCCACCAGTGCTGGCACACTTAGACGGTAGTTAGCTCTCCACTGCACCGGTTAGCCCATCACGGCTTTCTCTGCTCTTTTCTTTCTATTCTCCCATCCCCTCCTGCTTCTGTGTTAGGCTGCACAGAAATGGTGGAGGCTGTGAGCCCCAGTCTTGCTTACTGCCAGTATTCAGAGATGGCATTTTCTCAGTGTTGATGTTAAAAAGTACAGAGGCATTGTTAAATATTGACATAGGGGGCCACTAAACAAATAATAGAACTTACTAAATACAACATAATTCAGATTTTCAGAGTAAGCGGCATTTTTCTCATACAAGATGAGACCATAGATAGAGATCTGGATAATATTCACAAGTATTCAAATTTGAATGAAATAATTACTTAATAGTATAGATTGTAGCCCTGGCTGGTGTAGCTCAGTGGATTGAGCACAGGCCTGCGAACCAGAGGATCGTGGTTCAATCAATTCCCAGTCAGGGCACATGCCTGGGTTGCAGGCCAGTTCCCTGCAGGCAAATTCCCAGCAGGGGATGCACTAAAGGCAACCATACATTGATGTTTCTCTCCCCTTCTCCTTCCCCTCTAAAGATAAATAAATAAAAATCTTAAAAAAATAGTATAGATTGTACATCTAGCAAAATTAATTTCACTGTCCCCTATCTTCTTGTGTTTTTCTGTTTCCCTGGAGTCCAGTTTCCTCGTGATTTCATTTTCCTTAACTGGTCAATGAAGAAAAGATCTGCTAGAATAATTCTCCTTGAGGCTATTGCTGATTCACGGACTTAGCCTTCTAAACAATGCCAGCATTTTAAAGTTAAAAACAGGAGCATAAAACCCATACATTAGCAGGAACCAAACTGGAATTTCATGTCATTAATATCACTGATCATAAATGGATCCTAAATTCTGCCATACATGAAGTAAAAAAAATATTTTAATAAAGGGAATTCAGATAATGTCAGGCCATAGGTGCTGTACAAAGATTTGTTGACTGAATTAATAAATCAACTAATACTCTATTATTAAACAACTAGACATTAAATTAAGCCTAGAAATGTATCTTGGCCAAGGCATTGAGATAGTGGGTGATTTTTTTCATAATGTTGTTTCTTTTTTCTTTGTGTAACTTCAAGATGTTTGACATTAGCTTAAGGCACTATCACTTCAAAAAAGAAATCTAAATAAATATTCAGAATATCTACATTGTGCACACTATTTCTCCATCAAGCAATAAAGTTAAAAATCAACAATGAAATAATAACTAAAAATGTCTGTCTGTCTAGACATTAGGTAATAAAGTAAGTAATCCTCATCTTAAAGAATAAGTTATAGGTATAAAATAGGTGTCTTAAAACATAGTAAAATAATAGTGAAAGCTTTACAAGACTCTTTGAAGGATATAAAGAAAAATTATGAAGAAAATGAAAAAGAAAGTGAAAACAAGAAAGGTTATGGGTAGAGATAAATGTAATAGAGAACCGAATATCAGAAAAGAATGATACCAGTAAGATGGGCAAAGGTCTGGCAAGATCAATTCAGTAAAAAGAGAAGGATGAAAAGTAACACAAACACACTTCAGAATGAGTACTTCAGAGGTAAAACATATTATGAACAATTATATATAGTAAATGACTTAAAATGGATATATTCAAAAAATAAAATTCATAAATTTGAGGTACATAAGGTACTCAAGTTTTAGTCCACATAGTTCCATATAAATTTTACCAAACTTTATGTGACAAATGTAGCTTTTCTTAACAAGATATCTTCAAAGTAGAAAAGAATGAGATTAGGATATTCTTCACTCCAAGATTAAATGAAGAGGAGACCAAAATATAGGCCTAACCGACTCATGAAAATACTATAGTTGTCAATAAAACATAAGTGAGCTCAACCTAAAATGTGCAGTAAAAATAATACACTCTACCATTATGTGGGTTTTATTCCCAGAAATTCCAGGATAGGTCATTGACACAAAATCTGTTAATATAATTTACCATATTAGAAGTCTAAGAGAAAAATTACAAGGTTATCTCAATAGTTTCTGAAAATTGCACTTCATAATACCTACCCCTTTAACAAAAAATACAGAACTGATGTGAAGACAAGTCAGTGTACCAAAAACATACAGCAGATTTAATGAAAACGATTTAGAAAAACATCTAAGATCAGTTATAAGACAAGAACACCCAAGGAGACGGATATTTCAAACATAATAATGCAATAAAATGAGATGAAAGTATGAGTTGTAAGAAATAAAAATGAGAGGAAATATTTTAGAAAGCCCAGTCAACTTAACAAACCATTAAAAGAAATAAGAAAGTCAGCAAGGCTGATAGATAAAAAATAATCTTATAGAACCGAGTAGCGTTATGTCCTGCCCCAGCGGCTCAGTTGTTTGGAGCATTGTCCTGTACACCAAAAGGTTGCAGGTTCGATCCCCACTGAGGGCACAGACCTAGGTTTCAGGTTGGATCCCTGGTTGAGGCATGTAGGGGAGGCAACCAACACCCATGTTTCCCTCTTTCTCTCTCTAAAATCAATAAACATATCCTCGGGTGAGGGTTAAAAAAAAGAATTCAGTAGCATTTCAGCAAGAGCAGGCTAGGAAATAATGTACTTCATAATTTTACTGTTGTGAATGGTATCTAACAAAGAGTGCAAGAAAAACAAACATTAGAATTCTACTAAAATCTATTAAAATATCTGACTGAGTCCATTTAAAACAACTGTTTTAACTGGAACAGTGTATTTGCATCCATGAAGTATTTTGCTCTCAAATTAATGTAGATGGTCAGTGTATCCCAAGCAAAATTCAAGCTGGTTCTTCTGATAAAAATCAACTAATTTAGTATAAATAAGAACGGGAGGATTAACCCCTGGATGAGGTCAATCAGTCCTGAAAGAAAGGACGAGAGGACGCGTGCTGACACTGTTGATAGTGTCCGTGTGCGCGTGGTCCCACCGGTCCCGGACTTGCTTACTGCCCGGACACGGGCCGCCCGTTGGATGCTGCCCAGAGTGTGGGGAGGTCCCGCGTGGCTTTTGCAGCACAAGCAGGCCCAGCGACAGAAAGTCTCCTCTGCATCCGCGTTCTAGTGTCCACTTCCGTCCTCGCAGACAGCGCTGGGGGGGCGCGGAGGGACTCCTCTATGGGGACTCACTCCCGGAGCCTCCTGTGTGGCAGCGGCTCCCCTGGGTCAGCTCCGCAGGCTGACGGTGACTTTACCAGAGGCCCGGCCTCAAGTCCACCACTTCAGCCATTCCAGTGATTTTCCAAATACCCAATTATTTGTATTGGAACCCATCAAACTGGAGGAAAAGGAAACTGCCATGGTTTGTATTCCCTGTGCCAAATCTCTGTGATGTCCTCGCACTGGATGCCAAGTCGCATCACAATCATAATAACCTAAACAGTGTGCCGCTGGTAAAGGGATACAAGAAACTGGCCGAAATCAAGATCGAGTACAAAGAAACAGATTTGTCTATGAGTAGAAACTTGATATGTAATAAAGGAAACACAACTCCACGGGAGAAGAATGAATCTTCTAATAGATGAAATGGCAAAATCTGGCTATTTGGAGAGGGGGAAAAATCAAAACCCCTGTATTATGCCATATTCTAATAAGGGTTAAAGATCTAAGGAGAAAGTCAGTTGAAAAAAAAATCAGACTGATAATTTTGTCACATAAGAATGGGGAAAACTTCTTTATTAAGACCTGGAAGAAAAAAACAGCAATTCCACTCCTAGGAAATTAACTAAGAGAAATGAAAACACACGTCCACAAACAACGTTCACACAGGACTATTTTAGTAGCTTTATTCATGACAGCTCCCAACTGGAAGCAACTCAGAAGCCGCCAGCAGGAGAACGTGGAACGCTGCCCCTGTAATTCGCACACAGCAGCCAGACCCTGCGGGACCCCCCCCCACATTGGAAAGGGGCGACGGGGGCGGGGCGCGCAGGGCAGGAACGGCCTCGTGCAGCGTCGAAGGTGACTGAAAGGAGGCAGACACAAGAAAGCACCTGGGGCCCATTTATAAAAAAGCCAAAGATGGGTATAGAAATCAGGACAGAGTTTGGAGGTGATAGAAAAGAGGCAGAAGGGAATTTTCTGAGATGATTGAAAAGCTAAACATCGCAATCGGTTAGAGTGCTGGTTATGCGGGTGTAAATTTGTAACACTCAGCAAGTGTTATACTTAAAATGTGCTTCTTTCGTTATGTGCAAATTTTACTTTATTGTAGAAGTCAGTTAAAGGAAATTTAATTATTTAAAAAAGAAAACCCCTTTTCACCTCCCGGTGATTGAGTAACGTGGACACGAGACCCACCGGCTGCCCAGGAGAGCTGCGCACATGGGACGACGCAGGTGAGCTGCGCATGGCGCTCGGCCCTTCCAGGGAAGGAGCGATGGCGCTGCGAGCTGGCCTGGGAGCATGGCGGCAGTGGCTCAGGGCAGCCTTGGAGGGCCGCTGCTGGGAGCATGGACTGCATGGGCCTCCGCCTGTCGGTGCAGTCTGCCTGCTGGGACTTGGTGTGCTCCACCAGCTCTACTCGGGCTTCTGGGCCAGCCGCTTCAGCCTCTTCGGCCTGGACAGTGAGCCCCCACGCGTAGTCCACAGTGGCAGCCCCTGAACCTGCGCCAGATGCTGGCCACCATGGCGATGGAGTGAGAGGCGCCTCCTCGAGGGCAAGGTCCTCCAGGAGAAGTCGTACAACATAGCCCATGACAAGATGATCAAAGAGGACATGCTATCCAACCGCAAGATGTTCTACCTGCTCAGAACCACCTTCTCTATCATGTAGATAAATATGGAGGAACCTCAGGGTGTTATCTTATGGGACCTTAAAATTTCCCATTTGTGAAGGAAATAGCCACCCCTAGAGAGGCAGCAGCAGAAAGCACTGCATCCGGACCGACCCACCTGATGCTGCACAGGCATCTGCAGAGGGTCTGCAGGAGTATGTCATCACTGCGGAGTGTGTGGCTGTATAAATGGTGAGCCTGTCCTAGGAGTAATGCACAAGGCACTTTCTGAATGTGGGGCTTGGGCAAAGGGAGATGCTGGGTCCAATGTGACACCCCACACTTCCTCCAGCGAGCAGAGCCCAAGGATTGTGGTGTCTGGCTTCCATTCGGAGATGGTCACGCCATTTGCTCTCCAGACTTTTGGAAACCAACTACATTATCCCGGCTGATGGTGCAGGTTGTAAAACTTTAGCACTCTTGGATGCGCCTGGTAAGAGTCCAGAAGAAGCTGATCTATATGTTCACAGGACATACATCAAAATTTTGGGTACATGTACTGAGCAGCAAAGCCATTTTAAAAGCCCTTGGGAGGCATCTGAAGAAATCAGTTGTGCCAGTTCCCAGGCCCTGAGGAGGAGGGCTCCTGGCCTTCAGAGTGAGCCTCCAAGCCGTGGTCAGAAAACTCCCAGATCTAGAGAAGAGTTTTCGGACCACAGCCTGGTGGCTTACTCTGTAGGGCATAAAGGAACAGAGTGGAGTATAGATCACAACTCCTCCTGAGCTGACCATAGCTGAACGGTCAGCCAGAAACTCTGGCAGCTGCAGGGCATCAGTAGAGACTAAACCCACCCCGAACTTCAAAAGTGTTTACAAAGCATCAAAGACTCATTTTCCCTGGAATAGGATGCCAAGTCAAAGAAGATGAGCTGCTTCCTGTCTCAAGTACTGTCTTTAGTTTTGAGACTATTTCCATACAGTTGTCACACACATAGTGTGTGTGTATACATATATTTGTGAATTAAAATCTGTAGCTGAGTCTACATTGTCAGGAGTCACCGTTTTCACACAACATCCTGAATCTTTACTGTTTGTACTTCCATGTAGAATTGGACTGAAGAAAGGATTGATTTTGTATAGATGCTTAATATTATTTTATACTTACATCTCACTGAAAATAAAGTAACTGTGGGCTTTTACCCCTAATTCACATGGAAAAGCCTAAGAAGCCACACTTCCATTATATGAAACAAATGCTCAATTGATCTATCCCTGAATATTTCTTGTAGATTAAAACAGAAAAAGTTTAATAAATAAGTAAACACCCAAAAGCACTAGTCATGAAGCAAAAACTCAACAAATTTGAATACATCAGCATTTACGTTTTCTCTGGTCAATAAAAAATGAAGCTGCAGATATCTGTAAGAAAGGTTATTTGCAGAGGCTGACTAAGGTTATTTCCTTGGCCAGTCTTTAGTCAGGCTTCTATACTTTCTCGTAGCACCATATGTGCACTTTGTTCTAAAAATCCAGTTTTATGAAGAAACCTGCTAAAAGAGTGTGGTAACTTGTTTATAATAAGAACTCTATATTTGCTTATTGGGTCTTTATCCTCATTTCTGATACAGAGTTTCCAAATCCCCAGTGATAAGAGCCCTGGGGGCATCTCTTGTTCTGATATTTGGACTTTCACCCCAGTTTCTAAGGGCTCCAGAAACCTTTGTAAGTTTCTGAGTGACAAGAACACTGGGAACAACTTTTATTCTAACTAGGTGACTCAGGGTGGGCTCCTGGAAGAAAAACAATACTGTAAACAATAGTATGGGGTTCCGGGAGCTTCCAGATTGCTGAACACATTCCAATACCAGGAGGTGACACACTCCAACTCTGTGGGGACAGAAGCTCCTGCATTCAGGACACTCCCAGGTCTTGCCCTATTTGTCTCTTTGTCTGGTGGTCCATCTCTATCCTTTCTCATATCCTTTTATAAAACATTAAGTGTCTCGCTGAATCTGTGAGCTTCTCTAGCAAATTAATCAAACCCAAGGAGGAGGTTGGGATCTGAGGCTGTGGGAGCCTCATATCTATAGCCATGGGGTCAGAAGCACAGGTGACAATCTGGACTTGTGATTGGCATCTAAGGTGGGGTGGAAAAAGTCTTCAGGGGCTGAGAGTTTAACCTGGGAGGTCTGGTGCTTTTCTAGGTAGATAACCAAAATTCAGTTCAATTGTAAGACACCCAGCTGCTCTTCCGAAGAAGTGCCTGGGGGAAAATACCCAGTGTCAGAAGTGTTGTAAATGTGGAAATAGTGTGAGAACAAAGGAAAAACACAGGAGGAAGACAGGGTTTCCCTAAAGAGACAGTTTGACCAGACTCCCCACCATTGATACCTGATCAACTTTGATATCTGATCAGGTTCCTCAGCCTCCAACACCCCCAGGTGATGTCCAATCATCCTGACCTGTCTTCAGCATGAATTCTATTAAGTGAATTTTGCCAAAGTCTCTCATACCCCCAGTGTTTCCTACTGGTGAATTTTCATCCACAGACCCTCACCCTGCTCCTTGGCTACAATTTCCTTTTTGCCCATGCTGTATCTGAAGTTGAACCCCATCTCTCTCCCCCCACGGTAAACGTCTCATTTTGATGACCCTGTACCTATCGTGATGGTCCTGAATAAAGTCTGCATTACCTGCCACAGTCAAAGGGTCTTTTGCTTGCTAATCAACAAGAATACAAGAAACCAAATTGAAAAAAAAATGAGCAAAGGATTCAAATAGTAAACATTTAAAAGAAGCTTTAAAGTGTAATAAGCACTTTACAGCTTAATAAGCACTATGGACACTCGAAATCAACAGCAACGAGAGAAGTCATAATTAAAATAACAAAGAGATACTAAATGACATTTTAAAGTGTGGCGAAATTAGGACACATGGATATCGCAGGTGCAGAGACAGAAGTGAGGATTCAGAGCCCTCCAGAAAGAGAGAGTGGAAGGTGAGCCTCTTGGAAGAGAAATAGAGCCATCCCAGGGCACTCCTTCCAGAGGGCGTAAGGCATGTGCTTGGGGTTCTGTTGCAGGATTCTGGTGGGGATTAGGGGTAGCAATGGACAAGGTGAGTGCAGATAATAAACAAATATGCAAAAGAAGCTACAAGACAGATGCACTTACTCTAACAATTATAGACCCCAAAGACATTGATAAGGAAAGTAAAAAATAAACTAAGTTAACATCATATTATCATTTGTGTCTATTAAAGTTTCAAGCACACAGGACCATGCACTCTGAAGAATATATGGACATATGTTAACGTTGGTGCTTATTGAAGGGGAAGAGGACATTGAGAATTAGGGGGGGAGGAGGAAAAATAAAATCAGTAAGAATGGTCTTGCACAGGTCAAGGGTGATAATCAGTTAAGAACTGGAGAGAGTGATTAATTCAACCATCTGAAATTTAAAAATGGGCAAAAGCAAATTCAGAGAGGTGATGCCAGAGGAAGGGCAGTGTGAGGGATCCCCTTGGTCTCTCCCCTTGAAGGTTCAACAACTCGAACCACTATAACTCAACAAAGAATTCACTACTCAATGCAAAGCTTGCCCGAGAAATCCATGCACTGAAACATGTAAAAGTGGGCAAGTGGGAACTAAAGGGCAAGGTAAGAACAGAGAAAGGCTGAGACGAGCCACAGATGTAGCCATGTGGCTGGGAGATCACAGCAGGGCTCAGCCTGAAGAGGGGAGGAATCTGATTGTGACTGGAACTGCCTTCAGCTGGGAGAAGCAAACAGATTCCATGGGCACTCCTGCAGCAGTAAGCAATATGAGCTGCAGCTGAGCCCAAAGACCTGGGAAAGACATCACAGAGGCTTGTGCCACAGTTGTCAGGCGATCAGTTTTCCAGGCAGAGAAACGAAGCCATAGAGCCCTGCTGCCCTGTAGCCTCCCAGAGCTTGCCTCCCTTCACCCTTGGTACTGAGTTGCAGAGCACATTATCTGGAAACCCAAAATCTGCTTTTTTACTTGAGCAAAAAGTATACTTTCTGACCAGTCCCAGGGCTGGAGTACAGGGGTAATTCCATAGAGGTCTGAGGTCGCCATTTCCAGGAGAGAAAAAAAACAAACAAATAAACAACAACAACAAAAACATAGAAGCTGGCTTTGCTCCTCCAGCCCACCCCACCTGCACTAATCCCTGCTACACTGATGGCAGCATCTGGCTGCAGGAGATAACACTGGAATTTCACAGAGCTAAAAAACTTGTGTTTCAGGATTTCCAGCCAAGATGGAGGTGTAGGTAGATACACTTTGCTTCCTTCCACAACCAAAAGGACAACAAAAAAACTTTAAAAAATAACCATAACTGCCAGAAAATCAAACTGAATGGAAGTCCAACAATCAAGGAGTTAAAGAAAAAACATTCACCAGACTGGTAGAAGGGGTGGAGATAGGCAGCTGGGGCAGAGAGGACATGCACCAAGGTGGTGGCTGGAGGACTAAGGTGGTTGAGGTGGCAGCTGGTGGACCAGGAGGTGCCACATTTGCATGCAGATAAACCAGGAGAAACAACTGGGGAGTGAGACAGACTGTGCAACCCAGGGCTCCAGAAGTGGGACCCAAGGAAGCACACACCAAGACACATCATAATTACATTATCCAAGATTAAAGAGAAGGAGAGAATCTTAAAAGCAGCAAAAGAAAAGGAGACAGTTAACTACAAAGAAGTTTTCATAAGAGTATCAGCTAATTTCACAAAAGAAACCTTTTGGGAAATAAAGCCTCAAAACCTGTGGATGTTGTGGTGGTGGGAGCAACTCCCAGCCTCACAGGAGACTTTATTCGAGAGACCCACAGGATCCTAGAATGTACACAAACTCAGCCACCAGGTAATCAGCACCAGAAGGGCCCAATTCGCATGTGGGTATCAGGGGAAGTGACTAAAAATCAGCCAAGAGCTGAGCAAGCCACATTGTTCCCTCTCAGACCCCTCGCCCCCACACAATGCCACAACATGCGTTGCCCTGCCATGGTGAATGCCTAACACTCTGCCCCTTACAACCTAACAGGTGCACCAAGACAAAGAAATATGGCCCAAATGAAATAATAGATCAAACTCCAGAAAAAAACAACTAAGCATGAAGAGCTAGCCAAACTATCAGATGCAGAGTTCAAAACACTGGTGATCAGGATGCTCACAGAAATGGTTGAGTACGGTTGCAAAATAAAGAAAGAAGCGAGGGCTACGCAAAGTGAAATAACCAAAAATATACAGTGAAGGGAAGGAAACCAAGACTCAAATCAATGATTTGGAGCAGAAGGAAGAAATAAACATTCAACCAGAACAGATTGAAGAAACAAGAATTAACAAAAAAAAATGAGGAGAGGCTTAGGGACCTCTGGGACAACTTTAAACTTTTCAACATTTGAATATTATGTATTCCAGAAGAAGAAGAGGAAGAGCAAGAAATTGAAAACTTATTTGAACAAATAATAAAAGAGAACTTCCCTAATCTGGCAAAGGAAATAGACTTCCAGGAAGTCCAAGAAGCTCAGAGAGTCCCAAAGAGGTTGGACCGAAGGAAGCACACATGAAGACACATCAAAATTACATTAGCCAAGATTAAAGATAAGGAGAAAATCTTAAAAGCAGCAAGACAAAAGGAGACAGTTACCTACAAAGGAGTTCCCATAAGGCTATCAGCCGACTTCACAAAAGAAACCTTCCAGGCAAGAAGGGGCTGGAAAAAATATTCAAAGTCATGCAAGGCAGTGACCTACATCCAAGATTACTCTATCCAGCAAAGCTCTCATTTAGAATGTAAGGGCAGATAAAGTGCCTCCCAGATAAGGTCAAGTTAAAGGAGTTCATCATCACCAAGCCCTTATTCTACGAAATGTTAAAGGGACTTCTCTAAGAAAAAGAAGATAAAAAATATGAACAACAAAATGATAACAAACTCACAACTAGCAAGAACTGCACCTAAAAAAATAACAAAAACAAACTAAGCAAACAACTAGAACAGGAACAGAACCACAGAGGTGGAGATCACAGGGAGGGCTATGAGTGAGGAGAGGGAGGGGAGAGAATGGGGGGAAGGTATGGGGAATATGAAGCATAAATGGTAGGTAGAAAACAGACAGGGGGAGATTAAGAAGATAGTATAGGAAATGGAGAAGCCAAAGAACTTCTATGTACGACCCAGGGACATGAACTAAGGGGTGGGGGAGATTCCAGTGGGAGGACACGTGCAAACAGAGAGGGAAAAAAGGGACAACGGTAATAGAATAATTAATAAAATATTCTTTAAAAAAAACAAACAAACAAACTTGAGCCCTGGTTCATGTGGCTCAGTGGATTGATCTGGCCTGTGAACCAAAGGGTCATTACCCAGCTAGGGCACATTCCTGAGTTGCAGGCCAGGTCCTCACTTGGGGACACACAAGAGGCAACCACACATTGACATTTGTCTCCCTCTCTTTCTCCCTCCCTTCCCCTCTCTCTAAAATAAATAAATTTTTAAAAATCTCAAACAAACTTGTGCTGAAGCACCACCTACTGGAAAAGTACAGAAAGATCTTTTCATATTATTCCACTGGAGGAATGTCACTAATACATAAAAGCTAAAACAGAGAAGGAATCCATCAAATACCATGAATAACCAAGGTCAACTGGCAGCTCAGAAAGAAAATGAAAAATTTCCAGAAAAAAACTTAAAGACATGAAGATATGCAATATAAATAATAAAGAATTCAAAGTTGTAGTTCTGAGAATATGCAACAAGATCAAGAAAATACAGAAAGGCAATTTATTGTGCTCAAAAAACAAATCCATGAACAAAACAAGTACTTTACCAAAAAGATTTAAACTTTAGAAAAGAACCAAAGAAGAATTCTGAATATGAAGAAACTGATGAAAGAGATCAAGAATGAACTAGTGAGCACAGGAAATACAGCTGACCAGATGGAGGAAAGGATTAGTGATGTTGGAGATAGAAATCTAGAAATGACTCAGAGAAAAGAAGAGAAACATGAGCATAAAAAGAAATGAAAGAGCTCTATGATAACTGTCTGACTCCATCAGAAAGAGCAATATGAGAACAATAGGCATTCCAAGGAAGAAGAGAGAGAGAAAGGAATGGAGAGTCTATTCAAACAAATAGTGGGTGAGAACGTTCCAAACCAATGGAAAGAGCTGCTAGATCCTTGAATCCAAGAAGCACACAGAACACCTATTACCTCAATCCAAAGAGGCTTTCTCCAAGGCACATCGTATTAAAACTGTCAAAAATTAATAACAAATGCTATGGTGGTGATCATATTACAATAGATAAATGTACCAAATCAATATACTGTACATGCCTTAGACTTATACAGTGTTATATGTCAATTACATGTAAATTTTAAAAACAGTTTTCTTGGGTAACAACATACCAGGACTGGAAGGGTCAGGGAGAACAAATGAGGAGTGGGGTGCTCTGGAGACAATTCTTTTAGAAAAATGTAAAAAAAAAATGCCTGTTACCCATATCTGTTCTACAACTTGAAAAGCGTTTGAAAAGTAGAGAGGTGAAAGTCACCACTAGAAGTCATTACTTAAATCAAAAGCATTTGAGTGCATGACTTTGCATCCATAGTTTCAAGAACCCATTTATTCAAGGAGCCGCCCTTGAAGCTGGTGAATGGGAAGATAATCTCTCTATCTTGATGAGTAAATACAGAAAGAGTCGGGAGTCAAGTGAACTGGCGACCAACCCAGGTTCCAAAGCAAGGCAAGGGAAGGAGTGACGGGGTGGGGGCCGCTGTGTGTTCTTAGAGGATGCTGTCAAGGTTCAGCCTTCTTGAGCACAAATGCCCCACCCTTCCGAGCTGCAAGCCCAGCCTCCTCCTCCCTGTTCTCTTTCTCCAGAGAAGGGCAGGGCCCAGAGTCAGGACTCACCTGAGTTTTCCCAGGAGACAATTTCCCATCCTGCCAGTGTGACTCGGCCTCTCAGCTCCTGCCTTGCACTCCACGTTGGGTGGTCTTGACCAAAGCAACGAAAAGCACCATGTGGGGCCGGATGTGGCATCTGACCACGGGCTTGTGCTCCTGCCAACCACCAGCTCAGGGTACGGGTGTGTCAGAGAAGGAGGGAACTGTTGGGAAGGGGAGGGACGGGGAGGGGGAAGGCGTGCTTTGGTGTGTGTACACATGCACACAAGTGTGGGAAAACAGGAGACTGAAGCATGAGACAATAAACCTAACACTCTGGTGTGGCTTGGCCTTCAAGGAGATCCCAGGATTGTAGGATCACACAGGGTAGGGGCTTTTCTGCTCCTCAGAAATCTGATGTCAAGTATTTCCCAATATTTTGTCCTCTTCCAAACACACAAGAAAAAAGCCTTTTGTAACAAAAAGAAAGGCAAAAAGAAAGAAAATCTCAGTGTGTTCTTCCAATTATAAAAATCAAATCATTTGTAAGGTCCTTCCCCAGAGGTCTGACACTTCAAAAGACAAGACTGGGAAGAGGGAAAGGAGTGTGGTCTTCATGCTGTTCGAGGTGGGCCACGGAGCAGACATTCTTCCTGTTGCTCCAAGGCTAAGGCCGCCAGGGGAAGGAGCCGGGGCCTGACCTACCCATCCGCACCATCTGGCCCCCCGCTTCCTCCCCTGCACCGCCCGGCACAGCCACAGAGCACAGGCTGGCTGCAGTGATAAGGAGGTCAATTCGCTGGCTGTTGACTCCCAGCCATGGCCGATGGGGGAGCAAAACAGCTTATTCATGGTGCCCTCCACCCAGCAGAGTGCAGACAGGTGCCTGGCTCCCTGCACTTTCCAACCAACACAGAACTGGCTTGCTGCATTCAGTAGCTCTATGTTCAAATATTCCAATATTTAAAATATTTTTCAAATAATGATATCGAGAATGATGAAATTTAATTTACTCCTACTCATTGTCAGAGCTCAGAGGTTCAAGTGCCTTATGGTTCTTTCTAAATCTTCTGTTTTAATCATAAGCTTGAGAAAAATTATGTTTGGAACAGGACTGTCACACCCCCATTACAAGTGTTTGCTCCATCTGATTCACTTGGCAGAACCACTGTCCCAGAGCCCCACTTCTCAGGCTTTCACATCCACACCAGTCCCGTAAGGACTCTGTTAGAGGGAGATTCTGACGCTGCCAAACCAGGTTGACGTTCTGCCTTTCTCACAAGCTTGCAGCTGACACCACTGCTGCTGGCCCGTTGAGCAGCCTGACATACCCTGGGCCAGGGATTCCCTAACCCTGGGGACAAACCAGCAGTACAAGGCACCTGTTGTCTTGTTTGAGATGAGAATGCCAGGTCCCAGCTCACACCTGCAGAATCAGAAACTCTGGGGCTTCTTCCTGTTGCCTGCGAACGTTTGAGATCCACAGCAGTAAACCATTTATTAATTACAAATAAACTCATCAATCCCCAAATGCTCAATTAAGTAGGTCCCTATTAGGTCCTGGCCACTAAATGATAGAGATGTGGGCAACACCACAGGTCTCCAGTTTCTACTATGGAAGGCTGATTCATGAACTACCCAGACCTCACACATTTCATCTGTGGAGGGAATGCAATAGAAGCAAAAGAGAGCTTCTAGTGAAAGAGAGTGTTCTGCAGCAACTGTGGCTGTGACAACTGAGGGAACACAACCAGGCTGCACACTACACACCTTACTCTGGAATCTGTGCTGTGCAGAAGGACAGACAGTCCTTTCAAAGGTAATGCCTCCACCCACCCCGCCCATGCAGGTCATTTCCACCCTGGACAGGCTCCTGGTGATAATCTCCACTCACTTGCTCTTACGTTTGTTCTTTCTGCTTGGCCCCCTGCCTACCAACTAGTTTAGGTTTCACACATCTGAACTTTATGTAGAAAGGACACATGCTACTTTCTGTTTGCTCTGAGAGAGGACAATCGCCCCACTCCATGCTTTCAAAGGCAAACATTTAATCATATGTGTTTTTCTTCTTATTAAATTGTTAAGTGCTTGGGATGAAGGACTTCTGCCAAGATGGAGGCGTAGGTGGAAGCACTGTACCTTCTCACACAACCAAGTTTAAAAACAACAAAGTTTTAGCAACAAAAACGCAGCCAAATGACAGAAAATTGAACTATACGGAAGTTGGACAACAACGAACCCTTCAGCCAAACCGGTAAGAGGGGCAAGCCAGCAGCAGAGCAGGGTCGTGCAGGAGAGATCCCCCAGACCGACCCGGGCGTGCAACCCAGGCGCGCCAGCAACCGTGAGTGGATCCCAGGTATGGAGAAGTGGGTGGACCCACTGAGGGCACAAGGTGGTGGACCCATTGAGGGCTGACCACGGTCACACATTCCCAAGCAGATAAACCAGTGAAGGAGCAAGTGGTAGACAGATCATGCAGGCCCCAGTGGCGGGAAGCGGCAGAGGGGACCGCCATTGTCCCTCTCTGACCCCACCCCCAAATACAGCATCACAAACCATTGACCTGGGTGGCCCCGCCCTGGTGAACACCTAAGGCTCCGCTCCTCATACCTCAGGATTCTCACAGAACTGGTTGATTTTGGTCACAAATTAGAGGAACATATGAAGGCTAAACTAATTGAAATGAATGGAAATACACAGGAAACCAATAGTAATGGAAAGGAAACTGGGACTCAAATCAAAGGAGTGGACCAGAAAGAGGAAATAAATGACCAAACAGAAAAGGATGAAGAAACAAAAATTCAAAAAAAATGAGGAGAGGCTAAGGAACCTCCAGGACATCTTTAAATGCTCCAACATCCAAATTATAGGGGTACCAGAGGGGAAGAGGAACAGCCATGAGTGGAAAACTTATTTGAACAAATAATAAAGGAGAATTTCCCCAATCTGGCAAAGGAAATAGACTTCCAGGAAATCCAGGAAGCTCAGAGAGTCCCAAAGAAGTTGGACCCAAGAAGGAACACACCAAGGCACATCTTCATTACATTAGCCAAGATTAAAATGAAGGAGAGAGTTCTAGAAGCAGCAAGAGGTAAGGGGACAGTCACCTACAAAGGAGTTCCCATCAGACTGTCAGCAGATTTCTCAAAAGAGACCTTACAGGCAAGAAGGGGCTGGAAAGAGGTATTCCAAGTCATGAAATCCAAAGACCTACCACCAAGATTGCTCTATCCAGCAAAGCTTTCATTTAGAATGGAAGGACAGATAAAGTGCTTCTCAGATAAGATCAAGTTCAAGGAATTCATCATCACCAAGCCCTTATTCTATGAAATGTTAAAGGGACTTACCTAAGAAAAAGAAGATAAAAAAAGATGAACAGTGAAAGGACAGCAAAACTCACAGTTACTAAGAACTATACTTAAAACAAAAACAAACTAAGAGGACAGCTAGATCAGGAGCAGAACCATAGAAATGAAGATCACATGGAGGGTTAGCAACAGGGGAGTGGGAGGAGGAGAAGGGGGGAGAAGGCACAGAAAATAAATAGCATAGACGGTAGGTAGAAAATAGGTAGGGGGGAGGGCAAGAATAGTATGGGAAATATAGAATCTAAAGAACTTGAGACACATGGTCATAAACTAAAGGGGGGAATGGTGGGGGGGTGTGCAGGGTGGAGGGGAATAAAGGGGGGAAATAGAACAACTGTAATGGCATAATCAATAAAATATATTAAAAAATAAAGATGCCGTGACTTACACCATCAAAAATAAATAAATAAATAAATAGTTAAGTGCTTGGTATTGAATATATAAAAAAGTGCAAATAAGAAAACATATAAAACATTTAAGTAACCCAGCTGCTACCCTGAAACAACTCCCATGTGCATTTTGATGTCTATTTACAGTCTTTGCTCCATGAACACACACACACCCATTGTTCTAAAGAATTCCAGAAAGGAGAGCACTCTGCACATGTGTCTGTCTGCACCAGTAAGTAGGTTTTCAAAGACCCTTCCCCTGCTTTACTGAGGTGTGATTGGTGTGCACAAGCAGAATTTAGTAATGTATTCCATCTGATGGGTTTGAACATTCCTGACACCATCACCACAGTCAAGGGGAGAGACATGCCCGTCCCCTTCACTAGTTTCCTGGTGTCCCTTTGGGGCGCACGTGCACGTGTGTGTGTGTGAAGAACACTTAACGTGAGATTTCCCCTCTTGGAGAAATTTTAAGTGAACAGTATGGCAAATGGCATATCTGACAAGCAGTTAATTTCAAAAATATGGAAGGCACTCCTACGATTTAAGAGCAAAACCAAAAGCAAAAATAACAAAACAACCGGATTTGAAAGTGGGCAAAATACTTGACTAGACATGTCTCCAGAGAACACTTGCAAATGGCCAGCAGGCTCACGGGATAGTGGTGCTCACCATCACTGATCATCCGAGGAACGCACGTCAAAACCACAGTGAGATAGCTCCTCCGTCAAACTGAAAATTTCTAACTTCCATGACTGAAGTCTTCATTAAACAACATTTTACTGAGCCAAAGGACGACCAGGCACGTGGAGTCTAAACTGCTAACAGCGTGGCTAAGTAGAAAAGACAACCGTCCCTACTCCCAGAGTTTTGCAAGTGCCTTTATGTGTCAGTGAGGGAGGCAGGGAGAAGGAGGTCATCTGAAAGAATTACAGTAGCTGCAGGCAAAGGGCTGGGGCAGGTGAGGTGAGGCCGGTTCTGGGCCAGTGGAATCCTCATAAGTGTCAGCTCCTGTGGGTGAGCTGGGGCGGCCGCCTGGAGGGCCCTCTAGTGAACAGAGTGCTCCTGGTCCGAGTGGGGCCTGGCTGAGATGACCTGCTACTGGTGGATGCAAAGGGCTTCACTGTGTCACGGTCGTTTCCAGCCTCTTCTTTGGTTACTTCTAGTTTCTCTATTATAACAAGTCTGCAATGAACATTCTTATAAATAAACCTTGACATGGCATTGCCGATCTCGTGTACGAGTTCTAATACTAGCTGTACATATTCCACCATGGAAATTATAGCTCTTCGTAACGTTACTGTGTCAGCCCACCCACAGGGTGAGAGATTGGGTCTCAGTTGCTTCTGTAGGGCTCACAGCTAGATGGGGGAGTGTGTGAGGTGTAACACGGTTCCTGTTAGCAGCTAGGTCCTGCTCACTTGCAGGTAAGAGTGGAACCAAACCCAGTTCCTTACCCAAGCACAACAGGGAGACAGAGTCTCAAGCACGACTCCAGTATTTTGTCAGGAAGAAATGACCAGTAACATATTAAACATTGGGAAAGTTAACATTCCAACAAGTCAGGTATTTGGTTTCAAATGTTTTCAATGTCGTTGCTTGAGTAAGTTTAAATTTTGTTATATTTGTGGTTTGAAAAAAAGAATTTGTTTCAAATTTGGGAAAAGGTAAAGTAATGATTATGTGGGAACACAAAATATGCCGATGTGGCATAATGCAGACATCTGAGGGTCAGTGAATGCAGATGGAGGCTTTTTTCTGCACCTCATTATCTGCTTAAAAACAGGTCCTCCCCAAATCCTTGATTACCGTAAATTCCCACCCTGGGAGTTTCATCAACAGGTAAGATTGACGTATTACAGGTGACAGGTTTGCGCTGCACCTGGACAGACATCAGCAACCATCACATCTCCCCTCTGGCCTCCTAAGGGTCCCTTTAAGTTTCCTAGAAATCATCCACTCCATTGTAAGTGGCCTTTGTCCCCTCCCTTTCTCCTATTAAGTTGCTATACACATTCTCTTATCTCCCTTCTGCTTTGGATGTTCCTTTTCTTCTGCGATGCCCCTGTGCATGTACAGTTAGTAATAAATGTGTGTGCCTTTTCTCCTGTTAACCTGTCTCTCATCTAATTCACAGGCCCACCATTACTAAAAAAATGTAGGAAGGTAGTTTTTTCTCCTCTACAATTGTTTGGTTGATGATGGCAAGGACGAAAATGATGATTTCAAACTAGGAAATTCTATAACCAGCCTAAGAGATTCTCATCTAGAACTTGTGGGGAGCGTAGCTTTGTACTAACAATACATTTGTTACTGTTGAAGGAAAATTTCCCTTTGTAACACCACCTGCCTAAACACGTCCCATCAGACTCTTGTGTCCCCCCCAGCGCCGCTGTAGAGAAATGACCAGAAACTTTGAAGATGCCCAGGTGCTGATTTGATAAATTTACATATTGCAACCTGATTGGCTGTGTAGCATTAGCCTAGACCTCTATCACATCATTACCAGTTCTTTTCTGTGGTGAGAACATTTAAGATATACTCTCTTAGCAACTTTCAAGGACATAAACACACTATGTTAACTATGATCATTAGATCCCCAGGACTATTTTATCTTTCAGTGGCAAATTTGGACCTTTGACCACCATGTCCCCAGTTTTCAGGCACTGAATGCAGCCACGAGACCGGCCAACCAGGCCAGTGCTCCCTCTGGCTCCATTGTTGACTAGACCCCAAGGTTGGGGAGGGCCAAGGACAGACTCTCTGCTGTAGAATATGAGCTCCGTAACTATTCTGTTTTGCAAGTGTAGTCATGGGATGTCTTGAGAGCAAAAGTTGTTCTTCTGAAATATTTTCTTTGGATCAATATTTTTCACTTAAGCGGTGCTTAGAGGAAATATTTTAATTGCATTAGGTTTGACTCTTAGTTTTTCAGAAGTGTGATTATTAATAAGAAAAAATATCAGTATAGCCTATTGCTATAAGACCAAGAGGCATTCATGTCTCATTAGAAATCACAAAAGTTAGTAAGTGAATGTGGCCCTGTTCGCAAAAACTCCAGGAGCCCTCACTTCTCAGTGAGGGAAGGATGGCCACCAATTTGTTTCACCTTCGAAAGAGTGGAGAATTCTAGTCTACAATCTAGAGGTTGTAACTATTTTGCTTCATACAATCCTACTCAGTAAAATTCAGATGTTCCTAAAGAAAACAGTGCACAAAAAAACTTTTACTTTTTTTATGCTTATACTGCAATTCTATAAAATTATCAGTGCAAATGTTCCTCAATGACCTGCAGGCCCAGGCCTCACACTCTGGCCTGGAGCAAGCGTTGGTGTGGGCAAGAACCCAGGGGAAAGCACTATCGTCACAGTCCTTCCTCACAGGTCCCCAGAGTCACTGCAATAAGTCATGGGGAATGGAGGTCTCCCTAGCAGGGAGCTCAGCCCTGCTTGTCCCGGGAGAAGAGAATTAGGCCCAGAGAGTTATTAAACATGCTGGTTCAGGCACCCCATGACAGGCAGTGGGTCTAGACCTCAGACGGTGGGAGACCTGTTGTGCAGGAAGCCTGTGGTCATGGCCGCACCCTGGGCTTCATCAGGTGGATGTGGGTAAGATGGTTCTCAGTGGAAGCGATGCAGCGCGGGCTACGCCTCCCTGCCTGGCAGATCAGCGTCCCTTCATTACTTAAAAGATGTATGTATTTAATTTTGAGGTAGAATCAATAAAAACTGCATATAGATATATTTAAGGCACAACATGATGTTTTGATATACACATACATTATAAAATAGTCACTAAAACCTAGCTAGCTATCACACCCACCACCTCACATAGTCACCTTTGTGGTGATGAGAATGCTTAAGGTCGGATCTCTTAGCCAGTTTCACGTCCATACTATAGTGCCATTAACACGAGTCACAGCGGGGTGCGTGGCATCCTCAGAACCAGGTTAGTAAAGAAACATGCCCTGTGGCCCACATCTCGCTGTTTCCCCGCCCCAGCCCCTGGCAGCCACCAGGTTTTACAAGTTCAGATCATTTCCATTCCTAGAAGCCAAGACCTATGTTCCCCGTTCTCTGCTCACTTATCTCACTGAGCCCGACGTCCTCCCGTTTTGCCTGTGGCGTCGCAGGTGGCTGGGTTTCCTTGTTTTTTACAGCTGAATAATATTCTATTATATCAATATGTGCACATCCACCACATTTCTTTATCCATTTACTGACAAACACTTAGGGGCTTTTATATCTTGATCATTGTAAATACGGTGTAAAGGGAAATGCACATGTTGGCCAACAGGTACATGAAAAGCTGCTTAACATCACTAATTATACGGGACATAAAAATAAAGTTCACCTTACACCTGTCAGATTAGCCATCATCAACAAGACCAGAGAGAGTAGGTGGCTGGCCAGCTGCGGAGAGAGGGGAGCCCTTTGCGCTGTGGGTGGGAGTGCAGGTTGGTGCAGCCACTGTGGACAGCATTATAGAATTTCCTCAAAAAATGAAAAATGGAGCTGTCTTTTGACCAGTGATCCCACTTCTGAGAATATGAGATCTGTCCAGAAGCTATCCAGACAAGTACTATGAAAGAGAGACATTTATTGAAGGAGACACAAGATACAACATTGTACACAGGACAATAATGCCTCAGTCCCCTTCGAAGTAGGCACATTGGGACCTCGCACAGGTCTCCCAGTCACCATCACCTGCCTCGTCGTGTTTTACTGAATCTCCTCAACAGTTTGAAATCTTTTCCCTTTCAAAGGCGATTTTAGTTCTGGGAAAAGCCAGAGGCCTCAGGGCACCAAATCTGGGCTTTAGCAGAGCTGAGTCACCTGGGTGATCACCAAAAAACTGTGTCTCACCAAAAAACTGTGCACATGGTGTGATGCACAAGCGGGTGTGTTGTCAGTCACCAGTTGCCCACAGCTGCGGCCCTCTGAGTCATCCAAATAGTTTGTGTGGAGGAATGTTCAAGCTTAAGGAAAATTTTGATGTAAATTTGTTGCTCTACTTGCTCAGTCATTTTGAATGTGACAGCCACACAGTGTACATGCTCACTTAACATTGTCTACCAGCCCCACTGACTAGTACAGTGAAGTCGTCATTGTTCACGCATGCTCGTTCCAGTCCACTCTCCTTGGCTGCCAGGTTACATTGATGTCATGCAAACTGTTCTCATTATATTAACAATAGCTGGACTTTTTCCAGACAGACTTTGTATATCCGTAGAAACCTGAAACACTAATTCAAAACATTAAGCTCCCCTATGTGCATTGAAACATTACTTAAAATCACCAAGATATGGAAACAGCCCAAGTGTCCATCAGACTGTTGAAAAAGAATAAGTTAGTCTTTTGTTCAAGGGATTCTGACTATATTTTCAAGATAATATAGCTCATTAACAGCTTTCTTTTGTCCTTCTTATCTGCCTCAAAATCATCTTTGCAGCTCTTGCCATTTAGTTCTCATTTTCCCTTGCTCGAACTCGTCATCACTGACAGATTGGTAGGAACCCAATCTGCTGGATGCAAAATCCAGGGCTTCTGCAGTCTCACCAACCAGCCACCTGAGTGCCACCTAGCGAACACAGGAGAGGTGTAGAGAATAGCACAGGGCACAAAATAGAGACAGGCCTCTTTAGTGAATTAAGGTTTGGGTATTTTTGAATAAAATGGGGTTAAACATAGAAAGAAATTGGTGCAGATTTCTTAAATATAGTCTGAGGCTCAGCTACGAAAACAGAGTGAAAATCCTGTCCCTAAGCTGGGCTTCCATCAGCCCATGTGCATCCCCCAAGCCGCCCCACCCACTGCCCCAAGTGTGGGAGAGTCTTTGTAGCTGGTCAGGTGTTTAAACCAAGGAACAAGTGTGGATGACCCATGGTCATGGACAACAGGGTGGGGACTGACTGTGGGAGCAGGGGTGGGCTGGGTAAAAGAGAGCAAAGAGGAAAAAACTGGGACAACTGTAATAGAACAACAATATACCATTTAACTAAACAAACAAGCCAACCAAAGCCAGTCGGTGCTACCTTCGCTGACGTTCTCTGAAGTGTGGTAACGATAAAGACATGGGAAAAAAAGGAATAAAATAATGACTTTGTGTGTGGAAAAGAAAATTTCAGGAAGAACAGTGTTGTGAAATACCATTTCACAAAGATGCCATAACCTTCCCCCAGGGCAAGAAATATAAATCAATTTATCTAAAGAGCTATTCGATTTTCTACAGAAGTAATAAGTTTATATTTAATATAATGCTTTACATGTAATCAACCACATAGTTTTTTTTAAGATTTCATTTATTTATTTTTAGAGAGAGTAAAGGGAGGAAGAAAGAAAGAGAAACATCAACAAGTGGTTGCCTCTCCCACACCCCCTACTGGGGACATGGCCAGCAACCCAGGCTTGTGCCCTACCTGGGAATTGAACCAGTGACCCTTTGGTTCTCAGGCTGGCGCTCAAACCATTGAGCCACACCAGCCAGGGCTCTTCCATGTAATTTTGAACAAAACTTCCCCAGGGTGGACATCAGTCTGTCCCTCTGCATATTCTTTGATAGGGGGCCACAAAAACAGCCAAATGTGCCAGCGACTCTATTTCAATCCTGTTCTCTAACAATTTTATCATTTCGGGATCCTTCCCTCAGCTCACTCAGGCATATTCTCCAGGGCAAAAATTATTTTAAAGACAATAAGTTAGGGGTAGAAATCCCTCTAGAATATTTGTTTTTATACACTTAGCCCCTGCACTAATTATCCACATGAAGTATCTCGGGTCTCAGAGGATCCAAGAGAATAAATCAAAGGAGGTCCCTCCAGTGTCAACAAGCGCTCTCTCTCTCTTTCCCTCTTGGCTGAGTTCAGCCGGTCCTGCCTTCTCTCTGCGGAACCCTAGGCCCTCTGAGGACAGCCTGCATCTTTCCAGCCCAGGTCCAAACACCCCGAGTGCCAGCTCCTTGCCTCTACCTCCTCCTCCTTTCACCTCGAGGTAATGCGGGTGGGACAGGCCAGGACACATGCATTTGTCATTTCTTTAGCACCAATTTATAATGAGCAAACAATGTGTAAATTGTGATAATTCCTCATCTAGAGGTGAGGAAGTGGAGGCTAAGTTGTAATGGGCTCTGGACCACTGTTAAAGGCAGGAGGCAGGATTCAAGTCATGACAACAAACTTCTGCTCTTGCCATGCTGACTCTGTGTGCTGTTGTGTTTTGCTTTTGCTTATTTGTTATTCTATTATTATTATTATTACATAGCAGGATAATCATTTTGAAAATAAAGAAATTGTCAATTTCGGTATGCTTCCTATTCTCATACACACTTTAAGGGTATTTGATCTTCTCCAGACCCAGAGAGGTGAACATTATTTTTTGCACTTTCATGCCAGATGGCTGAGGTTCAAAGTGTGAATGTCCCTCATCCAGAGTCCTGAAAATGCTATGTCTGTGATGGACAGAACATGGATTGAGAGAGACTCACTCTAGTTAAAAACACTCGGCTCGTTCCTACACCAGACATCTGACACAGGTCCATGGCGCCTGCCCCCTAACCAATGCCCACAGCTCCATCCCCTGGACCACACTCCTTTCTCCATGTTTTATTAGAATTAGCCTGTATTTACTATTATTGATCACACAGGCTCAGAATGCTTACAAACTGTTTATTTAATAATCTCCTGTAGGGGTTTCCAGGATCTATCATCAAGCTTAATAATGTCCAGTCCCAGGATTCTGCTCTCTCTCCTTTTGAAACTTGGCATAATATTTGCCCTTCTTACCCAATGTTACTTTTTCTAAACTTCAGGAATTGTCAACAACTGTGGACATTTGCAAGTTAAATTAATATACTGTGATGTCATACCTTTGAGTCTAAAAAAATTAAGTATTTCAAAGTACAAGGTACTTATTCATAGGTACTTGACAACATGAGGCTAAAATATTCCCTGCTTTGTCTCATTTTTCCAAATAAGACTGATTGTATTTAACCATGATTCTGTTACATCCTTGTATACTTTTATTTCAAGTATAAATAGAAATATTATAACTTTTAGCATTTTTCAAAAACTTTAACTCACCTGTTCTCCCCCGGCCTCATGAAAGTATTTTCCCAATTTCATGGCATTTGTTTTATTAAATCCAGTTTATGTATGCTCTTTGTTGACTAAAATGTTCTTCCAAATTTGAAGCATATGAGAATATTTACTGTAGCAAACTTGGCATTCTAAAGTAAACAAAACAAAACAAAGCAAACCCTGGGATAAGGATAGAAAAGGATAGAACGAAGAATACGGGGAAGAGAGAGAAAGACAACATATAAATAATAAACTCACTATGCAGTCTTTGGAAAAAAGTCAACCTTCAGGTCATATCAGACCAATTTTCCTGTGTTGACCCACTGCCTGGGGAGCACCGACACTGCGGTGGTCGACTGTAGACAGAACACCTTTTGCCACACCGGGCAAGCGTTGCCTCCAGGGGGGCAACCTCCACTACTGAGTGCGGCAGGTGAGACTGATTCTCTAAGACATCATTTTAATCAAGACCCGTAAAGGAGCGTACTCTCCACAGAAGTGCAACAAGCAAAGAAACTCTCCCCAAATAACCTTATATTTAGTTGTTCTGAAAAGCCAATTAAGTAAAAGTTGAAGGGGCATTCATAATTCATATCAACTGTGAACAAGAGTTCAAAAGAAGACAATAAAAAAATCTGCCAAATCAAAAATAAAACCTAGGTGTGCGGCATCACTGTGACTCAGGGAAATGGGAATCCAAATCACAGTGAGACCTCAGCTCACACCAGCTCTTGTCGACAACACAAGACCTAAGATGAGCTGGAGTGCGGAGAGGTGCGGACAGGGTGGCCACGGGGATGCAAATCACAGCCCAGGGAACAGACTCAGTCTGCCGTGGTAACTGTGCCCGGCCAGGTGGGGACCAGAAGTGTCAGGGGACCACTCAGTGAAGTGTGGGCCTGTCTAACCGCGATGCCGTGCACCTGAAACCAATCCAGAGTAACATTGAATGTAAACTGTAACTGGAAAATTGAACAAAGAAAAAGAAAACCATATATATACTCACACATCAGGAAAATAGTATTATTTTAAAAAGTATATATTTGCATAGGGAAATCTTTAAAAATACATACAACAAAATGTTAATGTTAGTTAACTCTAGGTGGTAGAATTTTTTACTTTAGAAATATTGCTTAGTTTTATCTTATCATATGTCTGCAAACATGCTGTACTTGTATGATGGAAAAGAGAAAGCAATGAAGCACAAGGCTTTTCTCTTTAAAGATGTGTTGGCAAGGATGTGGAGAACAGAGAACTCCTGTGGCCGTGTTGGTGGGAATGTCAACTGGTGAGCCACTGTGGAAGGCAGTGAGGAGGGTTCTCAAAAATCAAAAATAAAACTATCATACGGTCCAGCAACTACACTTCCGGATATTTATCCAAAGCAAATAAAACCACGGTCTGGAAAGACACCTGCACCGCCTCCCCATGCTCACGGCAGCATTATTCAGTCGCCAAGGTGCGGAAACACACTGAGTGCTCATCGATTGATGGGTGCATACATTTGAGAAAAAATATATATATAAAGGAAATGTGTGTGTATATTTATGTAAGGAGAGAATAGTATTCAGCTATAGAAAATAAGAAAATCCATGTATAATAATGTAGGTGAAACTTGAGGGCACCGCGATAAGTGAAAGAGGACAGAAAGCAATATATGGATTACCTCACTTTAAAAAGTCAAACTCAGAAATAGAGAGTGGAGCAGAGGTTACAGGTGCTGGTTGGAGGAGGCGGTGGGGAACATGTTGGTCAAACAGTGCAAAGTGCCAGTTACATGGTAGATACTTTCTGGGGATCTGATGCACAGCATCGTGATTACAGTTAACATTATACTGCAGGCTTGGAAATTGGCAAGAGAATAGATCTTAACAGCTGGCCAGTATGGCTCAGTTGGTTGGAGCATTGTCCTATAGACCAAAATGTTGCGGGTTTGATTCTAGTCAGGGTGCATACAAGAAGGCAACTGATTAGTGTTTCTCTCTCATATCAATATTTCTCTCTCTCTCTCTTCTCTCTCTAAAAGCAATGAAAAATGTCCTCCATTGAAGATAACTTTAAAATTACATATGTATACACACACATATATATGTATATGTATATATACACACACATATACACATATATGTATATGTATTTATATATAATCTAGGGCTGGGAGAATGAAAAAAACTGGTATACAGGAATAGATATTATTTCTATGTGGTTACTGTTAGTAGTGTTAATATTCTTCACCAATATTGACGACCCAGGCTTGAGCAGAGGTTCCTATTTAAATACTGAGCCTGGGACTGCAATCGAAAGGTTAACTCAGGATGCACCTAGACAGTCGGCCTGACTCTGACTTCTGCAGAAGGGATCCGTCCACCTTTCTGAGGCTCTCCCCTCCTCTCCAATTGACCTTACATACTCTACTCACCAAAAAAAAAATGCAGTAAGTTTTCCTAAAACAAAAAAGTTGCTCTGACAAACATCTGTGACACTTCTGACTGATATGTGACTATTCTGACCACGGCCCATCCCAGTAAAACTTTGAAATATAGAGTTTAAATGGAATTCTCAGGCTCTTAAACGACCCCCCCCCCGCCCCCGCAACCATCTGTCTGGCATCCTTGGGGAGTGGGGGGCGGGGATAGGGAGGGATGATGGCAACTGCACTGAGCACAGTGAAGGGATGGAGAGAAGGCTCACCTCACTGCTGAGTGAGGGCTAGTGGAGTTTGGGAGCCGCCAAGTTTGAGAGACTGGTGGAACATTCCAGAAAAAGTCTCCTGTAAGGAACAGGGATTTGAGAGGGAAGGGAACTTATACATCTTGAAAATTCACAGGTTATGGGTAAGAAAGCATCATTTTAGAGAGAATTTGAGGGAAACACAGAAACAATTTTTAAATGAGTTCTAAAAGAAAGGAAAGGGTAAAACAATAAACAAAGAAGTGAAAATAAGAAGAAAATAAACTCAGTGAGAGCCAGGAAGACAAGAGTTAGAAGAAAAAGAGAAGGCGCACAAAGTGAACTACCAGTTGATGCCTCTTCCCCCAAAGAGTCTGTACTGCGGTGCCGCCAAAACAGCACACCCAGCCGCCGCCATCCTGCCTGAGCTCCCACGTGTCCTTAACCCACAGAACTGCAAGGAAGCAGTAGGTAGTGTTTTCTTTGCAAACTTCTTTTTAAGAATGTGCCTGCCTGGATGGGTGGCTCAGTTGATTGGAGCATTGTCTCGTACACCAAAAGGTTGTGGGTTCCACCCCCAGTCAGGGCATGTGCAGGAGGCAACCAATTGATGTTTCTCTCCTACCACCCCACCCCACTCCCACTTCATCACCCATCCCCCTTCCTTCCCTCCGTCTCTAAAGTCAATAAACATATCCTTCGGTAAAGATTTTAAAAAGTAAAAAATAAGAAATGAACCAGACTCAAAGGATTATAATGCCCCTTTCTTTATGACATAAAAGCCATGCATTTCATAAATCAACTGAGAAAGAGAGAAAGCAGGATGAAGGGAGAAAGAGAGAGATGCACCAAGAAGGGAGACAGGGAAAAGAGAAAAATAGGAAGTAAGAGAGAGGAGAGCATGGATATAAAGACAGTTTTTATCCTCATTTTTAAAATGAGGAAATAGAAACACAGAGAGCTTAAGTGACTTGGCCACACCCATAAGTGACTGAGAATAAACTCTCTTTCTTCTCCAGATTCTGCAGACAACACCTTTAAGAACTTGTAACAATTATAGGGGTTATCCCACAGACATAGTTGAAGGTTTGGAGAAGTTGCCAAGGAGTGATGGAAACATAAAAGTCATGTTTGTCCTCTTAACCTTGTCTCTTGCAGCCAAACAGGAGGTAGAAGCCATGGAAGGAGCAAATGTAAGTTCCCCCAGCACAATCGTCCTGTTGGGCTTCTCAGATCGCCCGTGGCTGGAGATGCCCCTCTTTGGAGTGGTCCTGGTGGCGTACGTCCTCACTTTGATGGGGAACAGCTCCATCATCTTTCTCTCCGCAGTGGAGCCCAGACTTCAGACCCCCATGTACTTCTTCCTGGACAATCTCTCAGTGCTGGACCTCTGTGTCACCTGCACCATTGTCCCCCAGCTGCTGGCCAACCTCTGGGGACCAGACAAGACAATTGCTTCCTGGGGGTGCTTCACCCAGGCCTACCTCTTCCACTGGACAGGGTGCACTGAATGCGCCCTGCTGGCGGTAATGGCCTTTGACCGCTACGTGGCTATTTGCCGGCCGCTGCGGTACACTCTTATCATGCGTCCCCAGGTGTGTGTACAACTGGCAGCTGCCGCCTGGTGCAGTGGCCTGGCCAATTCAATGCTCCAGGCCACGCTCACACTTCAGCTCCACCGCTGTGGTCACCACACACTAGACCACTTCTTTTGTGAGGTGCCTGTTCTGATCAAGCTGGCCTGTGGTGACACCACTGCTAATGACCTGTCCCTGGCTCTGGGAGCCATCCCCTTTGCACTGGTGGCCCCCTTGCTCGTACTCCTCTCCTACACATTCATTGCCAGGGCTGTGCTGAGGTTGCCTTCAGCTCAAGGAAGGTACAAAGTGATCAGCACCTGTAGCTCCCACCTGTTAGTGGTCCTCATGTATTTTGGACCAGCCATCTACATGTACCTTCAGCCTCCTGCCAATAGCACTCAGGCCAAGTTCATGTCCTTCTTCTACTGTGTAATCACCCCTCTGCTCAATCCACTTATCTACACCCTGAGAAACAAGGATGTGCAGAGAGCATGGAAGCGGATTCTGCAGCCCCAGGGAGTGGTCAAGTCCTAAAAAGGTTAGGAGTCATAAAAATCCAGGTAACCCCAGCCTGCCTTTTTGAACAACCATATACACAACTGAATGAATACAGGAAGGCCTGTGTTTCCAAATGAGAGCCTATGAGCTCCAAGCAGAGTCCCAATCTACCAACATCGACTGCCTTGATGTCTGGAGAAATGCTTCATCTATGACAGTTAGTGGTGGGGGCAGGTTAGGGGGTGAAGGAATTGAGCAAAAAGGAGAAAGGACTCATGGACGTGGACAACAGTGTGGTAATTGCTGGGGGGAGGAGGGTATAAGAGGACTAAATGGTAATGGAAGAAATACAATAAAGATTAAATTAAAAATTTAAAAAGAAAGAAATAAAAACTTTTTGTTTACTGAAGAAAAATTAAGGAAGACAAAAATAAATGGAAGCTTGTACAGTGTTCATGTATTGGAAGAATTAACATCATTAAAATGTCCATGCTACCCAAAGCAATATATAGATTCAACGCAATCCCTTGAATAAAATTGAATAAAATCCAATTTTGTTGAATTTTATTATTCAACAAAATACCAATGATATATTTCACAGATATAGAACAAACATTTCAAAAATTTCATAAACAACCCTGAATAGCCTCAGCAATCTTAGGAAAGAAGAACAAAGTAGGAGGGATCATACTACCTGACCAAACAGTCTGGTGCTGGCAATGGAACAGAATAGAGAGCTCAGAAATAAACCCATGTCAATATGGTCAATATTTGACAAAGGGGGTAAGAACATAACATGGAATAAAAATAACCTCTTCAATGAATGGTGTTGGGAGATCTGAACAAGTACATGCAAAAAAAATGAAACTCAACCACCAACTTACTCCCTACACAAAAATAAACTCAGGGACTCAGAGCAGATAAAAGCTTTATATATAAGTCATGACGTCACAAAAGTCCTAGAGGAGAATAGAGGCAGGAAATTTTCAGATACCCCACACAGCAATATTTTCACCAATACAACACCTAGGGAAAGGTACAGAAAGGAAAGAATAAACAAATGGGACAACCTCAAACTAAAAAACTTCTGCAGGGCTAAAGAAAACATCAACAAAATGAAAAGTTAACCAACCGTATGGAAAAATATAATTGCCAATGTACCTCAGACAAGGGTTTGGTCTCCAAAATATATAAAGAACTCACATGACTCCACACCAGGAAGACAAACAAAAACAATCCAGTTAAAACATGGGCAAAGGATCTGAACAAACACTTCTCCAAGGAGAACATACGGAGGGCCATAGACCCATGAAAAAATGCTCAACATCTTTAGCCATCATTAAAACCACAATGAGATACCACTTCACACTGGTCAGAATGGCCATCATAAACAAATCAACAAACAATTGCTGGCGAGGTTGTAGAGGAAAGGGAACCCTAGTGCACTGTCGGTGGGAATGCAGACTGGCGCAGCCACTGTGAAAACAGTATGGAATTTCCTCAGAAAACTAACGTTGGAACTGTCTTTTGATTCAGTGATCCCACTGCTGGGATTATACCCTAAGAATCCTGAAACACCAGTCCAAAAGAACTTATGCACCCCAATGTTCAGAGCAATGCAATTTACAATAGCCAATTTACAAACAGCCTAAGCGCCCATTAATAAAAGAGTGGATCAGAAAAGTGTGGTTCTCTTTTTCGCAATAGGGTTGCTGCCAGAACACAGGTGTCGAGAAAACCATCACTAAATCAAAGCCAAAATGGGAAAGGAAAAGACTCACATCAACACTGAGGTCATTGGACACGTAGATTCTGGCAAGTCCACCACTCCTGGCCATCTGATTCACAAATGTGGTGGGATCAACAAAAGAAGCATTGAAAAAGTTGAGAAGGAGGCTGCTGAGATAGGGAAGGGCTCCTTCAAGTATGCCTGGGTCTTAGATAAACTGAAAGCTAAACGTGAGCGTGGTATCATCATTGATACCTCCCTGTGGAAATTCAACACCAGCAAGTATTATGTGACCATCATGGATGCCCAAGACACAGAGATTTTATCAAGAACATGATGACAGGCACATCTCAGGCTGATTGTGCTGTCCCAGTTGTTGCTGCTGATGTTGGTGAGTGTGCAGCAGGCATCTCCAAGAATGGGCAGACCTGTGCTCATGCCCCTCTGGCTTACACACTGGGTGTGAAACCACTGATTGTTGGTGTTAACAAAATGGATTCCACTGAGCTTCCCTACAGCCAGAAGAGATACGAGGAAATTGTTTTTAAAAAGTCAGCACCTACATTAAGAACACTGGCTATAACCCTGACACAGTAGCACTTGTACCAATTTCTGGTTGGAGTGGTGACACTGTTCTGGAGCCAGGTGCTAACATGCCTTCATTCAAAGGATGGAAAGTCACCTGCAAAGATGGCAGTGCTAATGGAACCATGCTGCTTGAAGCTCTGGATTGCATCCTGCCACTAACTCATCCAACTGACAAGCCCCTGCATCAGCCCCTGCATCTGCCCCTGCAGGATGTCTACAAAATTGGTGGCCTTGGGGTCGAATGGAGGCTGGTGTTCTCAAACCTGGCATGGTGCTCACCTTTGCTCTAGCCAGTGTTACAACTGAAGAAAGTCTGTTGAAATGCACCATGAAGCTTTTAGTGAAGCTCTTCCTGGGGACAGTGTGGGCTTCAATGTCAAGAACATGTCTGTCAAAGATGTTCTTGTCATGGACAAGTGGCTGGGGACAGCAAAAATGACCCACCAATGGAAGCAGCTGGCTTCACAGTTCAGGCGATTATCCTCGACCATCCAGGCCCAGTCAGTGCTGGGCATGCACCTGTTCTGCATTGTCACATGGCTCATATTGCATGCAAATTTGCTGAGCTGAAGAAGATGGATCGTCGTTCTGAGAAAAAGCAAGGAGTTGGTGTTCTGAGAAACTTTGAGGAGATGGCTCAAAGTTTTTGAAATCTGGTGATTTCAAACCATTGTTGATATAGTTCCTGGCAAGCCCATGTGTGTCGAGAGCTTCTCTGACCATCCTCCTCTGGGCCACTTTGCTGTTCGTGACATGAGACAGACAGGTGCTGTTGGTGTCATCAATGCAATGGACAAGAAGGCAGCCGGAGCTGGCAAAGTCACCAAGTCTGCTCAGAAAGCTCAGAAGGCTAAATGAATATTCTCCCCAACACCTGCCACCCCAGTCTTAATCAGTGGTAGAAGAACGGTCTCATAACTGTTTGTCTCAATTGGCCACTAAAGTCTAATAGTAAAGGACTGGCTAATGATTACAATGCACCATAAGACCTTCAGAAGGAAAGGAGAATGTTTTGTGGACCATTTGTTTTGTGTGTCTGTGTGGCAATTCTTAAGTTACTAGTTTTTTAAATCAGTACTTTTTAATGGAAACAATTTGACCAAAATCTGTCACAGAATTTTGAGACCCATTAAAACAAAGTAAAAAAAAACCAACTGTGGTTCATTTCCGTAATACTATGCAGCAGAAAGAAGGAAGGAACTCCCACCCTTTGTCCCATCCAGCATGGATGGAGCTGGAGAGCATTATGCTAAGTGAAATAAGGCAGATGGTGAAAAACAAATACCATATGGTCTCATCTATAAGTGGAACCTAGTCAACAAAACAAACAAGCGAGCAAAATAGAACCAGAGACATGGAAATAAAGAACAAACTGATAGTAACCAGAGGAGTGGGGGAGTGGAGGGTAACGGGGCAAAGAAGGGGAAGGATCAAGTCAAGGAACATGTGCAAAGGACCTGTGGGCATGGACAATGGTATGGGGAGTGGGGAGTGGGTGTTGGACAAAGCAGGGGAGAACAATGGGAGAAAAAAATGGTGACGACTGTAACTGAACAGTAAAAAAAGAAAACTAAGATCCCCCTCACAAAAAAATGCTTGTTTTGAAATCTCACAGAAAGCCATCCTGCTCCTCCTGACTTTTCCCAAATGTCTTGTTCTCAGTGGAAAACATAAACCCCCACATCTACAGGAGGGTAAACAACATGGTCATCTCTCATTTTTTCTACCACAGCTCATGTTTACCAGGTAGCTGCCAAAAATGTTTGCTGCAAAACTTTTGTACAGATCCCAACAATATTTTTAAACAGGACTTCATTGGAGTTATCACATCTGCTTCCTACCCAAACCACTTTCCTGCACTGTCTTTGAGCATCTCAGGTGTTGTCTCCTGTCTCAAACACCACATACACTATGACTCCTCCTGTTCTCATTTCATCAATGCTCTCAGCATCTGTCTTTGGTCATTCGTCAAGATAGTCATTTCAACCGTCTTGTAACAAATTTCTTTCTCACACTTCATTTATGACATATTATTCAATATATCTTCATACATATACTGGTGTATGTATGCTAATATCTAGCTTTCTCTAATTTCTCTATATTGCTCTGTTTTTAAGCATTAGAGACAGCCTTCTTCTGCTGTATATCTATTGATAACTATTAGTCTCTAAACACCTAAGACATATCTAACAGAGCAGTGATTAGAGGTTTGAACTAAGACAATTAAGTACAAACATGGTCCCCACTTATTAGGAATCAAAAAGGCATGAGAAAGGTAATCCTTCTCTCCCCCTCTTGCCCATGTGAGGGCACAGTGAGAAGGTGGCTCTGTGTCACCTAGAGCTTCCTGGCCAGTAGCTCATCTTGGTTTTCCAAGCCTCCAGAACCATGAAAAATAAATGATAGCTGTCTAAGCCACCCCATCTATGGTATTTGTCATGACAGCAGGAGCAGACTTCAACACTCCTTATACACAGACCCTAGACACCTTTCTCCCTTACAGCTGGAACAGAGCCTATATCCAATCCCAGAGCAGGCAGGGAAACCACTCCCAGTGGGGATAAAAGAAGTTTCAAAAAATGACGTTCAAAGTCTTACAATTAACCACTGGGGAGCTGAGCAGTACATTGGAGGATGTTCTGACAGTGAGAAATAAATGAGAGGACAGGCGCGTCTGTGTGACAGGTCACTCGGCATCCTGATGGCCAACAGACTCTGGTAGGGCATTTGGAAATGTTCCTATGCTTGTGCATTTTTAAACTATTCCTCAATTTATCTTTTGTTTTCTCTTTAAAATATATTTTATTGATTATGCTATTATAGTTGTCCCATTTCCCCCCTTTATTCCCCTCCACCCTGCATACCCCCTCCCACCCACATTCCCCCCTTTAGTTCATGTCCATGGGTCGTACATATAAGTTCTTTGGCTTCTTCGTTTCCTACACTATTCTTACCCTCCCCTGTCTGTTTGCTACCTACCATCTATGCTACTTATTCTCTGTACCTTCTCCCTTTCTCTCCCCCTCCCACTGCCCTGCTAATAACCCCTCCATGTGATCTCCATTTCTGCGATTCTGTTCCTATTCTTGTTGTTTGCTTAGTTTGTTTTAGTTTTAGTTATGATTGTTAAATAACTGTGAGTTTGTTGTCATTTTACAGTTCATATTTTTTATCTTCTTTTTCTTAGAGAAGTCCCTTTAACATTTCATATAATAAGGGCTTGGTGATGATGAACTCCTTTAACTTGACCTTATCTGAGAAACACTTTATCTGCTCTTCCATTATAAATTATAGCCTTGTTGGATAGAGTAATATTGGATGTAGGTCCTTTAATATTGGATGTAGGTCCTTGCTTTTCATGACTTCAAATACTTCTTTCCAGCTCCTTCTTGCCTACAAGGTTTCTTTTGAGAAATCAGCTGATGATTTCATGGGAACTCCTTCGTAGTTAATTGTCTCCTTTTGTCTTGCTGCTTTTAAGATTCTCTCCTTCTCTTTAATCTCAGCTAATGTAATTATGATGTGCCTTGGTGTGTTCCTCCTTGGGTTCACATTCTTTAGGACTCTCTGAGCTTCCTGGACTTCCTGGAAGTCTATTTCCTTTGCCGGATTGGTGAAGTTCTCCTTCCTTATTTGTTTAAAAAAGGTTTTCGACTTCTTGCTCTTTTTCTTCTCCTTCCGGCACCCCTATGATTCAGATGCTAGAATGTTTAAAGTTTTTCTGGAGGTTCCTAAGCCTCTTCTCATTTTTTTGAATTCTTGTTTCTTCATTCTATTCTGGCTGAATATTTCTTTCTTCCTTCTGGTCCACACTGTTGATTTGAGTCTCAGTTTCCTTCCCGTCACTGTTGATTCCTTGTGCATTTTTCTTTATTTCACTTAGCATAGCCTTCATTTTTCCATCTAATTTGTGACCATGTTCAACTAATTCTGTGAGCATCCTGATTACCAGTGTTTTGAACTGTGCATCTGATAGGTTGGCTATCTATTCATTGCTTAGTTGTATTTTTTCTAGAGCTTTAATCTGTTTGTTCATTTAGGCTATTTTGGATTTTTTTTTTTTTTTTTGGTCTCAGCATGACTGTTCTGTAGCCTTAGGTGTTCACCAGGGTGGGGCAACCCATGTAGCTACGTTGTAACGCTGTATGTGGGGGAGCAGTCTAAGAGGGAACAATGCAGCTCGTTTCATGCCCTGCCAGTTTTCAGTCACTTCCCCCCACTACCCATAGTCAAATTGGGCCCTTGTGGTGGTGATTCCCAAGTGAGTGGGTTTGTGTACATTCTAGGACCCTGTGGGTCTCTCTAACAAACTCCTGTGAAACTGGGAGTTTCTCCTGCTTCCATATCCACCCCCACCTGTATATTCAATCAAAGGTTTGAGGCTTTATTTGCCCTCACTGAAACTCTGGGTTGAGTGGTCTGTCTCACTCCCCAGTTGTTCCTCCTGGTTTAGCTGCACATAAACATGGGACCACCCAGTCCACAATCTGCTGCCTCGCTGGGTCTGCCAGCCGCCGCCTTGCCTGCCCCAGTCCTCTACACCTCCATCTTGACCAGAAGGCTTCATTAGTCTTCTTATGGCATTTTTAACAAAACAAAACTTTGCATTTTGATGTAGTCCTATTTGTATATTTTTTCCTTTGTTTCCCTAGACTGAAGAGATATATTTTTTAAATGTTGCTACAAGCAAATTCTGAGATTTTATGGCTTATATTTTCTTCTAAGATTTTTATTGTTTTGAGTCTACCATTTAAGTCTATAATCCATTTTGAATTTATTGTTGTATGTAGTAGAAGAGAGTGGTCTAGTTTCATTTTTCTGCATGTATCTCTCCAGTTTCCTCAACACCGCTTATTGAATAAACTATCTTTAGCCCATTGTATGTGCTTGGTTCCTCTATCAAATATTAACTGTAAAGTTGTTTATCTAGTCTCCCTATTTCGTTCCATTGATTTATGTGTCTGTTTCTATGCCAGTACCATGCGGTTTTGACTACTATGGCCTTAGAGTATAGTTTGATATTAGATAGCATGAGTCTTCCAACTTTGGTATTTCTGAAGATTGCCATTGCTCTTCAGGTTTATTTATGGTTCCATTTTTTAAAAACATATTTCTCCTAGTTCTGTGAAATACATCATTGATATCTTGATAGGAATTGTTCTGAAACTATAAATTGCTTTGGGTAGTATGGACATTTTAGTGATGTTAAGTTTCCCTATCCGTGAAATGGTATATACTTCCACTTACTTATATCTTCTTCAATTTCTTTCTTCGGCGTCTTATAATTTTCCAAGTACAGGTCTTTCACATTCTTGGTTAAATTTATTTCTAGGTATTTTATTATTTTTAAAGCAATGATGAATGGGATTATTTTCTTAATTTTCCTTTTTGATATTTCATTATTTGCATAAAAGTGCAAATAATTTCTTAATATTAATTTTGTATCCTGATACTTTACTGAATTCATTTATCAGTTACAGTAGTTTCTTGGTGGAATCTTTGGAGTTCTCTATGTGAAGTATCATGTCATTTGCAAATAATGAGTCTTACTTCTTCCTTTCCAATTTGGATGCTTTTTATTTCTTCTTCTTGTCTGATTGCTCTGTCAAGGACTTCTCGTACTATGTTGAATGAGAGAGGTGGAAGCAGACATTCCTATCTTGTTCCTGATCTTAAAGAGAACTCTGATAGTTTTCACCCACTGAGTATGATGCCGGCAGTGGGTTTGTCAATATGGCCTTTATTACATTCAGGTATGTTCTCTCTATTCCCACTTTGCTGAGAGTTTTTATTTATAAATGGGTGCTGGATTTTATCAGATGATATTTCTGCATCTATTGATATGATCATGTGGTTTTTACTCTTAATTTTGTTTGTGTGGTGTGTCACATTTATTGACTTGTGAATAGCCTACCAATCTTGCATCCCTGGAATAAGTGCCACTTGATTGTGGTGTGTGACTTTTTTGATGTATTGCTGTATTGGTTTGCTAATATTTTGTTGAGAATTTTAGCGTGTAAGTTCATTAGGGATATTGGCCTATAATTTTCCTTTTTTGTAGTGTCTTTATCTGGTTTTGGAATTAAGATCATGCTGGCCTCATAAAATGAACTTTATAGTCTTCCCTCCTCTTGAATTTTTCGGAATAGTTTGAGAAGGAGAGGAGTTAGTTCTCAAAATGTTTGATAAAATTCACTATGAGCTAATCTGGTTCAGGGCTTTTATTTTCGGGAAGTTTTTTTTTTTAATTACTGCTTCAGTTTCACTAGGTGTAGTATATCTATTCAGATTCTCTGATTCTTTTTGATTTAGTTTTGGAAGATTGTATGTTTCTAGGAATTTACTCATCCAGGTTGTCCAATTTGTTGGCATAGTGTTGTTCATAATATCTTCTTACAATCCTTTGTATTTTTTTGGTGTCAGTCTCTATTTCTCCTCTTTCATTTCTGATTTTATTTATTTTGGGTCCTCCATATTTATTCTTGTTGAGTTTCATTAAAGGTTTGTCAGTCTTATTTATCTTTTTGAAGAACCAACTGTTGATCTATACTATTGTTTCTTTACACTCTATTTCATTTATTTCTGCTCTGATCTTTATTATTTCCTCCCTTCTATTCACTTTGGGCTTTGTTGTTCTTTTTCAAGTTCCCTTTAATGTAAAGTTAAATTGTTTGAGGTTTTTTCCTGTTTCTTGAGATAAGCCTGAATGCTATTAATTTCCCATGCAGGACTGCTTCCACTCTGTCTGGGAGACAGATGCCCCTCCCGCTCTTGACCCGATGCCAGACTATTCAGTTCCTCTCCCGAAGGTGCCAAAATTCAAAGTCCAAGTAAGTTCATGTGCAGGTCCTTTCAGAGCAACTACTTGGGACTCTAGCAGCCCAGTGGTCTCATTCAACCACAATCTGAGCTGGTTTTTACAGCCAGAAAGTTAACAAGGATCTCTTCCTGGAACTAGAACTCTGCACGGGATTCCTGGTTTGGGGCAGAATCCCTTGCTCCTCAGTCGAGATATTCTTCCCCATTTTTAAAAAAGATTTTATTTATTTACTTTTAGAGAGATGGGAAGGGAGGGAGAAAGAGAGGGAGAGAAACATTAATGTATGGTTGCCTGTCATGCACCTTCTGCTGGGGATCTGGCCTGCAACCCAGGCATGTGCCCTGACTGGAAATCGAACCAGTGACCCTTTGCTTCACAGTCTGGCACTCAATCCACTGAGCCACACCAGCCAGGGCTTGTGGCTATGGGGCCAGCCCATTCTGAGTTTCTGCCCTGACCAGTCTCAGCATATCTCCTTCTTTATATCTTTAGTTATAGGACTTGTGTTCAGCCATATTTCAGGTGGTTCTGAATGACAGTTGCTCTGTAATTTGTTGTAACTTTGATGTGTTTGTGGGAAGAACTGAGTCACATTTACGTACACCACCATCTTGACCAGCACCTAACCCTGCAGTCTTGAGAGACTACCCATTAAAGCAAAGTCCTAACAAAGGGAAGTTGAACTAGTCTAAAATTTCCCATTTCAACATGTTGGCCTTAATCCATCACGTACAGAATACACCTGTGCTCAGACAGAGAGCATGGGAGCAAAGACAGATCTTATGGAGAAAATGTTGTTCAGCCTCAGTGAGCACTGAGAGCCCCTCGGCTTCCTCATAACCCTACAGTCTATGGTGCCCGGGGCAGAGTGGAGAACATGGGACTTGCAATGCAGACCCTCCCACAAGCCAACAGTTGGGTTCTGACAAGTGGGGTGAAAAGAAATGCTGATCTGAGCCTTACAAAATGCAGCAGAAATCTCCAGATGAGGAAGGTGGTGGGAAGGATGTTTGAAGAAAGTAAGAATCACCTAAAAGGACATAGAACTAAATGAAAAAAGAACTGGCTTGTCCCACGAATTATGAGAACTTCACCCAATGAAGGTGTCATGTTTTTAGAGATAACGGGAGAAAATAAGCCTATAATATTGTTGTTGTTGTTGTTGTTGTTTACCAATGTAGTAAATAATGTAGATGCAGCATTTTTTTTAGTAGGTTAAGTGATAGTCCCAGCACAGAAGCCATGTCACAAACCAAACCCCAGCAATTTTTTTTCCCCAAAATGATGGTTATCTGCAAGTAAATGAGAACAGTAATAACTTTTGCTCGTATATCCCCTAACAGAATTTGGCAAAACGTAAGTAGATGTTTGCACATTTTTAGGTTGACATCAGCCAATTTTTATTGGTTTAGACAGTTTAAAGGAATATGTTACTGTGTATTATTTACCACGTTTTGGCTTTACATATCTGTCAAATTTTGGAGCTCTAGGTTTTCTTTATTCAACTTGGAAAAAACTTCACTCACCTAACTCCATGAGCTAGTCCTCATTTTTAAACCAATCAGCCTAGGCTAATTAGATTTTCATTTGAAAACATTGCTTTATTCCTTTTTAGTTAAATTTGTTAAAAATGTATCCCTGTGATACCTTGTCAAGCCTGGATTCTAACTGAAGAAGATATGGACAGACAGATGCGAAACAGAGGAGAGGGAAGCCGAGTAGGAGCAGGAGAAGGCATGTTTGCCATCTCAGGCAACGCGCCATCTCAGGCAACGCTGCCTTCAGTACTTCCTACATGAGCTCTCCTGGGACTCTCTGCCGTGAATGATACCTTTTAAATTATTCCTGTTTTGTTTCCCTTTGTTACCACCTAGAGCAATGCTTCTTAGTAAAATTCAGGATCAGTGAAAGGAACACATGTTCTGTTACAAAGCAGAAGAAGGTGGATCCAATAATGAGGGAGGTGGGTGGAGAACTGTGGTGGGCTTCTGGGTTCAAAGGTATTTCAGGAGAAAAAAATGTGGAAGAGGAAGCACACCTCCCACAGCACCTCTCAGCTGCGATCTCTTGGTTTCCATGTGATACCTCTCATGCAGCCTTCGGGAGTTTCAGAAATTATTTAACTTTAGGGTGAAGGATGAAACAGACAGGAACTGTTTCGTGACCCTACAAATTGTGAACACATCGCCCAAAAGATCGATGGAGACTCAGTGAGCAAACCTCCCCTGTGCGCTCCGAGGACCTAAAATGTTCCCAGACCTGGAGGAGGAAGAACAGGAGGCTGTGACTCACGGGTCCTTCCACAGACAGACTCAGAGTTACCACTGCCCTCCAACAAGAGGTCCTTAACTTAAACCAGTGCACAGGCAACATCAGGAGCTCCTGCTGGTAGCTCGCTGCACGCTGGGGTCACTGCTCCGCGAGGGAAGTTCACCGGGGCGTCCCCGCTGGTCAGAGCTTGGGGAGAGCTGGGGGGCTTCTGTCACCCCAAAAAGGAGCGAGAAAGGGTAACTAGGGGAGGCGATGGAGCTTTTCCTAATCTTATCGTGGTGATCAATTTGCGGTAGATACGTGTACCAAATGTTCACAGTACACACCTTAAGCACACAGGTTAAATATCAATTATATCCTGACAAAGACGGAGAGTGAAAACAATGAGAGCCTGAGCAGCCCGTGTGAAGGAATTCCCACGAGGTCAGCGGTAAAGCGAAGTGCATGGAAACTGTACAACACTGCCCGTCTTGTTAACACACAGGTGTGTGTAAACATGTAACATGTAAAGTATGCAGCTGAGACTTGAACGATGTGGTGGTTAGGAGTGCAGACCCCTGTTGCTGTTAAAAATCCATGTATAACTTTCGACCCCCAAACTTAAGTTGTCCTTCCATATCTGTGGGGAATAGGTTCTAGGACCCTCTGACCCTCTGTGAACCCCAAAACCCACAGACGTGCAAGTCCCCTGTATACAATGGCATTAATCAGTGCACACAGTCAGCCCTCCATATCTGTGGATTCGCTATTGCTGGTCAAAAATTGTACAGTATTTACTGAAGGAAAAAACCCTGCGTATAAGAGGGCCATCACAGTTCAAACCTGGGTTGTTCAAGGGTCAATTGCATAATTTATAGAACAGATATAACATATAATTTACACCACTTTTTGATAAGTCCTGGAACTGAGTGAAAATAATCCTTTTCTTTAAAGAAAGCATTTGTCTTATTATTAATTTGCAAAGAATTAAGAATAAGGTCCAAACTTACTGACCAGTAGGTTTACCTGTCCAGTCTGCCAGCGCGAACAACAGCCCCTTTGTGAGACCTGCAACACACACTCACAGCCACTTCTGGCCCCTGATATGTAACATCATTATATACTTTACTTTTTTATTTTAAAAGTCTGCTTAGTTTCTTTTTGATTAAATACATGTGTAAAATATGCATCCCTGTGACATCCTTCTCAAATCTGGATTCTGATCCTGAGGAAGGTATTGCAAAGAAATAAAAAGTAGATGACTGGTAAACCTATATTTATGTAGTATACATAGGTTATATAATTTATGTAGTGCACACAGATTCTATAATTTACATTTGTAGCACATATCATTTATAATGTAGATAAGTATATATCGCCCATATGCAGGTATCTAGAATCCTACCAGCACAAAGAACTCTGCTGCAGAACTCTCCCACATGTGTAGGTTGTCATGGTAACAGGACACGCTGGCAGGAGGGATGGGGAGCAGCAATGGAGGAAGACAAGTCTGGAGACCTGCCCCTGACTTTGCTCAGAACCCTTCCTGCTCCCAGTTTAGCCTGGACAGCACCTTTCATTGGCTTCCTGCCTCTCACATCTCATCAAAGCCACAACAGGCATATCATAAAAACAAAACTTCACATTTAGAGGTCTTTTCACCTAGCTGAACAATCTATTTTTATTTTTTAATTTAATGCTCTATTTCAGTTGATTCTAAGCAGCAAAAGTGTCCTGAGTCACTGCATCCTAAAGCTCCCAAGATCATCACTAGCTGTGTTTTTCTTCCCTACACAGCCTGTGAGCTCAGGACTCTGTCAGGTTTATTGTATAATTACAGCAACTACCTGAAAGCAACAATAAAGGAATTATTCTAGAGAAACATCAAGTAGATATAGGTGAACAAATTATAATTCATGGTCACATTCAATAAATGGCATTGGAAAAATTTGAGATACATGCCCCACCCCCCCCAAAAAATAGACCACCTTCTTACCCCTTATATAAGAACTAGCTCAAAACAGATTAAAGACTTAAATGTAAAACCTGAGTTATAATTCATGGTCATATTCTCCAATGATTTGAAAATCTTTTAGAAGTATAATGTCCCACTAAAAAATTAAAATTGGTTGTGATAAGCTACCTTTCATACTGTGTCTCTCATAAAGAGTACTATTAAATTATTCTAGTTCCTTCTTTATCCATCTTCCTATTCTCCTTTTCTTACTTTTCAAATGTAGTGACCTTTCCTATACTTATATTTCTTCACTCCCAATGTTACATGATAAGCTTTTACTTTTCCAATTTGGTTTTCCCATATGGCTTCCCATTTGGTTAATCTGAAAATGCAGGCCTTGTACATCAGATTATATTTTTGAAACACTTTTTCTACTGAAACGGCCCTTCATCCTCCCTTCATCAGGAGCTATCTTCACCACACCGCGCAGACATGACAGCACGGCCACTGATTTGTGCCCAGTGACTGGTAGGCAGTAGCCTGAAAATGTCAATCTGTGCACAATTACCGGACGACTTGACTAATTACGTGGGTGTATTAAGACAGATTGAAACTTTCATTACTTTTAATTGGTTAGAATAGATGCCAAGGACACCAAATCATAGTTGCTACTGATTTGTGATGTAATCATCGCTTTATTTCTGAACAAAGAGCTTAGCCATAAGTCCAGTGAAAGTCTCATTGTACCAATCCTGAATTGTACCACAGGTGTACTATGGGCACTGCCATTTGAGGGAACAGGCTGAGGGCACCAAGGGTAACAGGTGTCCATCACTGTCTCACACTGATTGTATGTCCAGATGGAAAGGGGTCAGACACAGCTCGGTGCTGTGACCATGAACAATCCTGTCCAGTGTCTGCAAGAGGGCCAGTGTCCGTAAGAGGATAGTAATGACCAGGCTGACTACCACCACGTCCAGGGAACTGTTCTTTGCCCAGCGTGCCTCCCAGTGAGGGTTCTGTTATTCTGAAGTATTCTCTTGTCATCTTTTCTCTTTCTTCCAGATCATTCTCACAATTCCATTTTTATACTCATGCAATTATTTCCTTAATGTCTGGTTTCCTACACCATTCTGGTAGCATCATATGGACCCACATATATTTTTACAGTTTTAATGAGGGATAATTTACATACAACAAAGTTCACCCATTCAAATACACAGTTTGATGAGTCACCATAAATATAGGGAAGTGGACAACTACGATTCCAATCAAGACACAGAAAAAATCCACCCCAAACACTTGTGTGGGCCAAATAATTCTATTTACACTTTATCACCACTTATTGTATTGCAAGGCACAGAGTAAGAGCTCCTTTAATATCTACTGATGGGTCATGGAAGGAAGAAAAGCAGGAAGGAATAAAGTATAAACTACCATCTGCTCAGTTTTAAAAAAGACAAAAGGCCCCTTTTTCAGGCCCCCTTTGCCAGAACTAGTTGGACCCCATAAAGCATGACTGACTCTTGTTCTATGAGTCTCTACCCTCAGGACTAGAAAATTACCGAAAGCACTCTGAAGGCACAAAGGTTCCAAGAACTTACAAAACAGGGCATGCCAGACTGCAAAGCCTGGACCCAAAAATAACACTGAAACAGGCTGCAGCCTGTGCAAGACCAATGGAACCCCCTGTTCTACAACCCCCTCACCCTTTATAACCCAATAAAAGCCTAAAGCCCTAACCCCTCAGGGCTATGCATTTCTCCATTTTCCACACTTAGCCCCTTTCCTCACTTGGAAAGTGAATAAACATTGCTCTCTGTATTTCCCTCTCACCATGAATTCTTTCATGACCACCCTAACAAGTATTGTATCAGGAACAATATTTGCATGTATTATTTCAGTTTTTCCCATAAAAATCTAGTGGTCATTTTTTCTGTTATTTCTATTTTACAGATGAGACTGAGTCTCAGGAAACTTATATAATTCACTCAAGGTACAATAGTTAATAAGTGGGTGATGGGGTTTGAATGCAGATCATCTGACTATGAAAGTCATTTCTAACCACCACTTTCTACTGGCCTCATGTTAAAGAAATTCTGTCTAGAGGTCTTGTGGTCATCTGCATAAATCCTTCTCTCCTGTGATCTTAACCACAGATTAAATAAATTGCAGAGGTGCGAGCAATCCATCACACAGCCTCCTTCTCCACAAGAGGGCCTTCCAGTGTTGTAAGCAGAACAGGATCTCCCTTCTCCATTGACCGCAGCCATAGCCATTGTTCAGTATCATTCATTTGATCAATAAATGTATTCCTCTGTTCACTGTTAGTTCACTTATTTATCTGTTATGTTGATATCAGCACAGACTGCTTCGGGTTACGTCCTCCCAGAGGTTGGTGTTATTAATGTCAACAAAAAGCCTCTAATATAATACTTTTAAGTAAGAAAAATCAGAAAACCTTCTTAAAAGGTATGTCCAATTAGGTTCAGCTTCCTAAAGCATAAAACCCAAATCAGTGCTGTAAAGAAAACGAAGCTTATCACTCTCACGTCAAAGAAACCAAAGGTCAGTAGCTCAGGTCACTTGCACAACCATATGGTACCCTGAATGCTCACCAGCTGTATTGTGCAGCTTTCATCTTCAAGGTTGCTTCAAGGTAAAATATGCCTGCCAGGGCGCCAGCCATCAACTCCACATTGTTGCAGAGATGAAAATGGAGAAAGGAGGATTGAAAAATATTTCTGTAAGGTTTCTCAGCACCTCATTCATCATTCTCTTCCCTTATGTATAAGAGAAACCGAAAACTTAACTCACAGGGTGCCTTGTTGTCTGGAGTCACAGCCAGCAATTTCTCGGCACAAGACTGTCTATTCCATATCGTTTTCTCAATTTTGAGATATATAAGCCTCTGTGTCTCTGGAAAGGATCCCAGCTGCGTGTCAGGCCAGTTCCTAGTTGCCCCATGTCCCACCTCTGGCTCTCCATGGAGGAAGACCCCAGCAGAGCAATGCTGAGAATCGGAATTTTCCAGCTTTACCACCTAAGCACAGTCTCCCCTCTACCTCTGGGGAGGGCCTCTCTCTTCCCTCTAGTCCTAAACAAAAGTCTTCCTAAAACTCCAGAATGTAAAAATGAATCTCCTGCTGCCGTAACATCACCTGGCACCCACGCAGACACCTAGAACTAGACAGAAGCCATAGTCGGTCAAGTCAACACCTGGAGAGGAACAGGAACTGCACAGAAGCTGTGCCTGTTCACGGTGGTTCCTAGTGCTGGCGTGGGTTCATGGACTCAGAGCTCACGAAGTAAGACTCACACCACTTCATGCTGGCTGCTCCCTAAACGACTATTCTGTCCTCTCCGTATGACAAACAGAACAGGCAACTGAGACCATGTGTAGTCATCAGAAAAAATTTCAAAGTTATTATTCGGTGCTAGTTACCATTTCGAGTACTTTACAAAACCACCTCATTTTGCACTTGCAGCAGCCTGTGGAGGGAAGTACTGGTGCTTCTCTAGTCTGTGCTGGAGACCAAGGAGCCAGTGAGGCACAGAGAGGTCAGGCAACCTGCTTAAAGCCACACAGAAGTGGGCGGTGAGCTCCGGGCTGAGGCCTGCATAGTGCTCACACCTGACCGAATGACACGTTATACAAGTTACTCTTCTACTCTGACTTTCGGGCAACCCCCACCTGCCTCAAACTTAAAAACACAGAGTCCTCATCCCCAACTACTGGTCCGTCTCCTCTGGTTTCTATCACTTGTCATTAATTGCAAGTATTCCAAGCTCACACATGACATCAGTTACCAGCTGACCCTCAGATAATAATGTCACAAAACATCAGAGCAGAGCAAGGTTTTCCTCTCAGTATCTGGAGAGAAAGAGCAGAGCCCTCATAGAAATGAATGGAGAGAATGAGATCAGGTTCAACCTGATAAACTCAAAACGGAACACAACACAGGGATGGCTTGTCACCTAACAAACTTAACCTCAGCAGTAACCTCCATGACAACAAGCAAATGAGCTCACCCCACTGTATCAGGGTCGCTGCAGGTACTCCGGGGACCAAGGCGAAGGCGGGTCTACAGAGCTCGCTTGTTGCCCAGACAGAACCCAGAGAGCCCTGTGCCTCCTGAGTGAGGATGCTGTGATGGAAGACAGTCTTCTGGACTGAGAATGCTCTCTTCACACCTGCTCAGAAGGGGAGGCTCGGACAAGGGCAGGGTCCCAGCGGCCTCATCAGAGCAACCAGATTATGTCTTCTGGGACTACAAAGGGCATTTCCAATGACTCCATCCCTAAATGTCCCTCCCCAACTATGACCACCACAGTGGTTCCTTAACCAAGGAACCGACTACGTTCCTTAACCAAGCCCTCTGGAAGCTGGGGAACCACAGAGGTAAGTGCTTAGTCCTCTGCTCCAGACAAGCAAATGTCTGCACGATGCAGTAGAGGTGGGTCAGGCTGGAGCAGTAGGGGTGCTGGTCTATGCTGGAGACCAAGAGACATCGAACAGAGGACAGGTGGGTCAGGGACCAGTGGCCGTGCATGAAGCATCAGCAAATTCAAAACTGTGTACTTCAGGCTAGAAGAGGGCAGAAGCAGAACACACTGTCCCTGCCTGTAGGTGGACTAACTGTGTAACAGCCATCAGGAGCGTGGGGGTTGCCCACGGCGTGTGAGGACCTCGTGTCTGGTCTCTGCTGCTCCTCAGTGTTTTTGACGATGCTGAGTCACTGTCACAAAAGCAATATTAGGCCCCTCAAGGCTGTGAAAAGAGATGAACAGAGTAATACAAATGGTACCAGTCTCCAGAGAAAGCAAGCTTTGAGCTGAATTTTGGCAGCAAACTGGAATGTTTAGAAAACAAAGGCAATAAGTCTCAGTGGGAAGCCAGTCTGTGCAGGAGGGGACTGTCCCTGTCTCAGTGACAGGCAATGCTCACAGGGGCTGGCGACCTCCCGGTGTGCTGTGCATCTTCTTGGGGTCTGTGTTCCAGCCGCTCCTCCCCTGCCTTCCCTCCCACCACCACCAGAGAGACCCACAGACAGGCCCGGACCCTGTGTGCCGTACAGAGGGAGGAGCTGTTTGTTAGCAAACCCAGCAGTCATTCCATGACTTGCATTACTCACACATTCTAATCACTGTGAACAACTTACACACTTGTTTTAAAAGAAATTTCAATCTCTACAAAAAGTAAAATTTAATATATTGGAAACTAGTAGCAAATGATACAGCACATCATTATGTTTTCTTTTAGGCAAGGTCTTACTTTTCAGCTCCACGTGGAGTTCAACAGAGTCATACACATACACGGGACTGTGGATCCTTCAGAGGGTGTGGGGTCGCAACATCCGGGCCTGTGTGGAGGTAACACCTGACCCGGAGGAGGAGGATGCGCCCCACCCGTCTGAAGTCTCAGTCTGCCCGCCGTGGATGCAGGGCATGCGGCGGCATATGCTGGTGCCTGGCGCCCAGACTGCTGGTGATGGTGCTCCTTCTCTCGCTATTTGTTAGGGAAATACTGTTTCATCTCTAAAATTAAAGCATTTTGAAAAGTTATGCCTGAGTGTCCCCATGAAGTTACAGTTATCTGTGCTCCTTGACCCCTCTGTACGGGGAGCCTCCGGGAGATGGTCCATGGCAGGGAATCGGTGAGGACACTTTATGAGGAAGCTGCCCCCCAAGGCTGGGGCACATCTGAGATGGCGCTCAAGCAGCGCTCGCTCCACACCACAGCCTGGCTGCTTGGGACACTTCCTGCGAGCCCCTCCCTCCCTCCCTTCGTCTGCCTCTCCGTAAAAGGCGCTCCAGCCCACTGCAATGTTTTTTCATTACCCAGGGCAATGAAAATGACACCCATGACATGGCAGTGCGTCTGGAATAGCTGCAACACCAGTAGCTGGCGGGAGTTGCCTCCAACAGGCAGAGGTCCGGACTAGCGGCCTGAGTCCCCCCAGCCATGAAAGGGGGGTGCATTTGGCTGCTTTGGGGGATGAGACGCACAGGGAACCCACTGATGCAGCTGCTCCTGCTGCTGCCACCGTCGTCTCCATTTCTGGTGCCAGTTACATTCAAAAGCAGCTGGTTTTTAACTTAATGTTATGTGGCCAAAAATTCATTGCTGGGCTGAGATCAAAGAAGACCACGTACTTTGGAAGGTTTTAAGTACCCAAAGCAAAGGCCACTTCATCTATTTCATTCAGGAACCAGTCTGTTCAAAGGGTCAAGTGAAAAGGACAAGTCAGGAGATGCAACCCATTGTGTCCTCTCGCATTTTCAAAGGTGCTGTGTCAGCTTCGTAAGACAGGGAGGCCACTGCAGGGTGCTTGCCCTGCATCCTCTCCAATGCCCGACCAGGGCAAAGTTACTTCCCCCCACAGAAGGCAGCTGGAGAAGAGACTCACTTTCTCTGCATCAGTAATGCAGCATGTTTGGCTTCAATCCCTACAAGTTACTAGCTCTTCTCTGGGATGTGGTGGGGTGCAGCACCCAGTCATGTCAGGGCCCCATGTCCACTCCCTAGAACCTTTCACCTGACTGGTGAACCACGGAGAAAGTGCGCCTGACTTCAGGCCTCAGAGAGAAGCTGGGGAGGTCCCAGAGGTGGCAGGCCACATCCAAGCAAGATCTGGGTGGCTCCAGCACTGGCATTGAGCAGGCGCTGGCATCCTGGACTGTGTGGGTAAGGAGCTGAAGCACCTGTCAGAGCGGGGTCTGACAGATTGGGCCTTGGTGTCCTAGAACACACCCCTCGTGGAGGGCCAGCAGCTGGAGACCCCAGGGGCTAGGAAGTCATGAAGGGATTGGCCGGCCACTGGGGCCCAACACTTGCCCTTTGACCTCTCTCTTCCCACATTCCGGACTTGGCACATGCACCTTTCTCCGTCAGCATTTCCATAGACATCAGAACTCCTGGCTACAGCTAGTTCAGTGCCTGCTAGAGCCCAGAGGAACAGGAAGTGAAGGAGAAGCTCACTCATTTCTGCTCTATTCTCAGTTTGTTTGGCCCACGTCTGGCTCTAGATGGGCAATTTGATGTCCAAGTTTCATAGGCAATTTTACTGCTGGTGCCGTCACCGTCCCTTGCCCAGTGGCCATCACCCAGTGGTTTTCCCCATCCATTGCGATGATGCCCCACCTGGCCAGGACCACCCCGCTGCCCCTGAACCTGCTATGGGCCCTGGTCACAGGCCATCCCACCAAGACTGTACACCTGCAGCTTCTGGCTTTTACATCGCACCAAGAAGGTGGTGCCCTCTTCTGCAGGTGATGAGCTTCCCTGTAGGGATTCTCCCCTCGGTCAGCTGGAAGGACCCTCCAAAGAAGCCCGTGTTGTCTGTGAGAAATTCTAGGATGTTTGGACCATCAAGAACAGTCTATATTCCCCCTCCAAAGCAAAGATTTTCTCTCCTGCCTTCACCACCTGAGCAGGGGTTCAAGGCTATGAAGCTGGGCCCATCTGGTAACGTCCCATGTCCTTGCCCAAAGGAGATGGAGGTAAAGGTCCAGAAAGAATCCAGAAAAGGGATGGCAAAGAACAAAAACAATCAGGTGTGGAACAGCGCACAGAATGACTAGGACAGCCCCGATAAAAGGGGAGATCTACCACTTACACCTAAGTCCTTGAAGACCAAGGGCAACCCCCTCACTTCCCAAAAGTGCAGTCCCGGGACTCTGGACCTCGATCCCAAGCACCCACAAAACAGCTTGGGTGGGAAATCCCAGGTGTCTCCCATGGGTTTCTCCAGAGGCTGGGTGGTCACAAGCCCTCGCAGCCCTGCGGAAGATGTCCTGCCTCCTCTGAGGCCTGATCGAGAAGGATGAACGCCCTCTCTGACCCCACCCCAGAAGTCAGAGAAAAAGGGGCTTTAGGAACAAGTTCAGGGGATCATCCTGAGACAAGCTGCTAGCTGCCCATGCCTTAGAGTTTAGGAGACAGGTGCCTGTAAAGAAAGAAGTGGGGAGGAGAAGGGAAAGCGAATGTCGCTGGCTGCTCCCCAGACAGGAGAGCAAAGGCGGGCTGGGTCCTTTGTCTTGAGGCTTTTACTTCTCTCTTACAGGTTTAAACACTAGGAGAGATCTCAGGGGAGATTTTCAGCAGTTCTCCAGGTGCGCCCTTTCCAAGTCATGGTCTCCACTGATCAGTCAGTGGCAGGGAAGGGGGTCTTCAGTCATTGTAGCCGGTACTGGTTCAGTGTGACCTACTTATGCTGGCCACCAGATCTTGTTGCTTTTCTGGGCCTGGAGCTGAAACACAGCTTAGGCCTGGATGTTGTTTCCAGAGAGGAAAGGCCAGCGGAGGAGAGGTTACCCTGGGGATGGGGTACTTTTTATCTCATTTTTATCCCCTGCCAGGCAGTCTGGGCCTTCTGCCCTGCTGACCACCTGAACCTACCTACCTGTAAATTGCTCAGCCATTGTGTTCAGCTCTGTCTCAGTTTCCCTATTCTACTTACCAAGTAGTTTTCCTAGTTTCTTACTATCCTGCCTCACTCCCCACTCAGAGACTCCCATCCCTAAAATCTTTTAAGGGTGATGAGGGAGGGGGGTTCCCTTCTCTTCAGTAACTGCTTCCTGCTGACAAGATTCAAGGTCCCTCCCTGCCTGTGTTGGGTGTGGAAGTCTGTCCCTGTCTAATCTAAGAGAGACCAGGAAATGGGATCTGAGACTGGAACAGAGAGGTTCTTAGCTAATTCTTCCAAAGCAGGGATAGATAGCCTGGAATCTTAAAACATCTTCCTCTTGATATGGAATTGTTGAATCCAACTCAACCATCTAGTCCCGACAACAAGTCAATCTAGTCAAACCGCTGACTCCCATCTTAGGCGGGGATGATTCAGATGGGCTTCTCAAGTGAGGCCTATGCTATGTTAACCAGCAATCAGGTAAATAAGGTCAGAGTACACTCCATGAAAACACAAAGAACACAAAGGTTAAAGAACACAGCAAGTCACAAACCAGTCTCTGAGTCTGCAAGACTGTCAGTTGAGAAGACTTCCAAATTTCGCTGGCATGAAATTAAGCAGTGACAATCTGAGAGATCCTCTTTGCCTGCGGTTTGAAAATCTCTGGTGATGCCGTCAGGTGCACAGGTAACTTCTGTATGACTGACACCGCATCAGCAGTTCTCTTGCTTGGTCATGTTTTGTGATTGCTTTTCCAGGTAAGGAACGAAGCTTATTTTCCTGAAAGATGGCAAGGAAAGAACCACAAGACATTTTGGGGACCTCGAGAACTTGAAGAATCTACCCAAACTTATAGTAAGGGCAGAATTGCAAAGTAGTTTAGAGCTGTGCTTCTCAAACTTTAAGGTACCAACAGCCTGGGGAGCTTGCTAAAAATGTAGATCTTCAGTAGGTCTGGGGTGGGCTCTGAGATTTTGCACTTCTAGTTAAGCCCCAGGTACTAGTAACACAGCTGGCCTGGGAACCACAGTTTGAATCGGTGAGGACTCCAAGTTCGAGCTCTGGAGTCACACTACTTGGCCTGAATCCCAGTTCCGTTACTTACTAGTTGTAAACCACTGTCTTCATGTGCCTCTGTGGCATCTATAAAACAGTGAGGTCATTGAAGGGTTGCTATGAGTATTATGTGAGATAATCCATAGATAGTACTTAGAAAAGTTACTGGCATATAGAAAGTACTCAATACATTTTATCTCTTAATATTACAGTAAACTACTAAAAATATGTATTGTACCCCATTAGAAAGATGTTTATAGAATTGACTGATGCAGCAGAAACACCAAATAAAATTGCATCATTTGTTTCCAGGCCGTCACCAGAGCATCACTGTTCATTGAAGGACACTGAATACATGAGTTAGATATTCTACCAGCTTTATTAAATACCTAAATATCAAACTACTCTAAATGAATTTGCATGAAGCTGGCTTGGCCTATAATATTTAAAGAGAATAGTTTGTTTCTTTGTAAAAAAAAAACATTTTTGTATTGCAGGTATATAGTCAATTACAATTTGTTTATTTGAATAGCTTCCTGTGCATTTAGAAAGCTTCCTCTGAATCTTTGTCTAAAAATGTCATTCTTATCAAATAGAAATTATAATTAGTGTTGTATGAATAATAATAATGACTTTAAAAATTCATCCAAATAAGGGCGCTAGTAGAGCTTAAATGTATTTGGAGAATTGGGCCAGAACCTTCATACCCAAATCTACATTTTTAAACCACTACACAAAGCAGTGTAATTACCTCTCACTGCTGAGGACTGGGACTTATAAACATGTCAGAACTGTGATGATTTAATAATGATGTGAGGTGGGAGGATCTGCTGGGCAGGAAAAGTAAAGACCGGAATGAAGATAAAGCTTCAGAGCATCATCCCAAATGAAAACTGTAAGAAATTTCTCAAATTCAACACTGCTTGAAAAATAAAGATAAGAGATGACACACACTAGGAAAGCAAGATGGTTGGCCCAGTCACTGATGAAAGAACAGGAAGGGGCAACCTGGTGGTCCCATCGGGGAGGAGATGAGAGCTACGAAGGGTTTGAGGCTGGTCAGCACCTTTATGAGTCAACAAGAAAAGATCGATAAACAATTTGCTTCTCTCCTCATCTTTCATTTCTCTAACAGAGGTGCTGAAAAAGACAACTGGGGAACAGACTTTAATATGATTACTTTCTAAGTTAAATGCAGATTCTGTACAGGCAACACAGACCTGCCCTGTGAGATGACGACAGGTAAGAATCAGGAAAGGGTGGGACCTGGGTGAGTAGATTATTCTCTCCTTTCTCCCTCCTCCCTTCTCTCTCCTCCTGCACCAGGGTCCCGACTGCTCCTTTAACATCCAGTACGGTATTAAAACAAAAGTAACGAGTGTTTCTTTAGAGAGCAAGAGTTTATTTTTATAACTCTTCACAGCAGTGCCTTATGAAACAGGACTGCCATATGAAGGTTTCAAGGCAGAGTCCACCTGTACATGACTACACTACAGATTCCTTTATAGCTCATGATGGGTGGCCCTGGGCAGAACACAGGAGGGGATGAACTTGGCCTGCATCACCTGGAAAACCCCAAAGCCTGCACACCCAATGGGCAGCCACAGACCATGTCGGAGCACCACCACCCTGCCCCTGAACAGCTGATCCTCCATGGAGAGCAGAGGTTGGTGATCAGTGGCCACAGCCAGTCCTTGCAGCAGACTAGCCTGGGTAAATCCCTCCCATTGATCTGCCTATAGCAACCAAGGCTCAACTACAAAAGGAGGTAGTGCTCAGCCCATGTGAAGGCCACATCTTTAGTATCCATCTTGGGTGACAGAGGAGGCTGTGCCACTGGACTCTACAGGACACCTACTACATTGGGCCATGCTACCAAGACACAGAGTCATAGAAGCTCTACCTAATACATAAGAATAAACACAGGGAGGCTACCAAAATGAGGAGACAAAGGAACATGGCCCAAATGAAACAACAGATCAAAATTCCAGAAAAAGAGCTAAATTAAATGGAATTAAACAATCTATCAGATGCAGAGTTTAAAACATTTGTTATAAGGATGCTCAAGGAACTTAGTGAGGACCTCAGCAGCATAAAAAAGATTCAGTCAGAAAAGGATACGCTAATCAAAATAAAGAACAATTTACAGGGAAACAACAGTAGAGTAGATGCAACCAAGAATCAAATCAATAATTTGGACATAGGGAAGCAAAAAACAACCAATCAACACAACAAGAAACAAAAAGAATCCAAAAAAAGGATATTGTAAGGAGCCTCTGGGACATTCCAGCATTCCAGCATTCACATCATGGGGGTGCCAGAAGGAGAAGAGAAAGAGCTAGAAATTGGAAATCTATTTGAAAAAATAATGAGAAAAAAATTCCCTAATTTGGTGAAGGAAATAGACATGCAAGTTCAGGAAGCAAAGAGAGTTCCAAACAAGATGGATGCACAGAGGCCCATTCCAAGACACATTTAATTAAAATGCCAAAGGGTGAAGACAAAGAGAGAATCTCAAAAGCAGCAAGAGAGAAACAGTTACCTGCAGGGGAGCTCCCATAAGACTGTCAGCTGATTTCTCAAAAGAAAGGACTAGCAAGAAATACTCAAAGTCATGAAAAGTGGGGTCCTATAGCCCAACTGTTCAACTCAGCCAAGCTATCATTTAGAATCAAAGGGCATTAAAGAGTTTCCCAGACAAGAAAAAAACTAAAGGAGTTCATCATCACCAAACCATTATTATATGAAATGCTAAAGGATCTTATTTAAGAAAAAGAAGATCAAAACTATGAATAATAAAATAAAATGGCAATAAATACATATCTATTAACAACTGAACCTAAAAAACAAACTAAGCAAACAAGAAGAACAGAGACAGAATCATGGGTATGGAGAGCATTTTGATGGTTGCCAGATGGGTTGGGGGTTCGGTGGAATGCATGAAGAGGTGAGGGGATTAAGAAGTACAAACAGGTATGGCACAGAATTGCCATGGGGTGTGTAAAGTACAGTGTAAGGAATGGAGTAGCCAGTGAACCGACACACATGACCAAAGAACATGAACAAAGGTGTGAGGACTGCCTGAGAGAGTGGGGAGTGCTGGGTGGTGTGGGGGCAAAGGAAGAAAAATTGGGACAACTGTAATAGTGAATCAATAATATATAATTTTTGAAAACTTACTCTATGACCAGTAATAGTATGTAAGCCTGTTTTGAAACTGCTGAATATTGTCATTTGGTGTTTGTGTCACAATCTTAACATCATTTTAATATACTTTTTAGTATCTATAATTTAGACAATATTTTTTAGGGTAAGATGCTCCTAAAGCTCTGAAGAAGTCAATCTCAAAGCACCGCATTCCAGGCACGCCACATTCACTAGAACGGGTGCACAAAACATCTGCTGCTGACTAATCTAATTCCTTAAAAGGTAAAAGGGATGCATCTTAAAACAACTGGTGGGTGTCATTACCTGCAGCGCCTCTTCTAAATTATCTTCTTTTCCCTTTTGTCCCAACTTGTCATGGTTCCCTCTCAGAGTGCGACCGTCACACCCTACACCAATGCTTCCAACCTGTGGAGACAAGGCCTAAGTTAAACAAGCAGCGGTGCTTTATTTTCTAGGACTGAGGAAGGGTTGTGCAAATAGCTGCAGATTATTTCACTCAAATCAGAAGGATGATTACAGAGCACACGGTTCACTCCCAGTTCGGAACTGAGGTGCAGATGCCCACACTGGAGCACATTGCCTCACCCACAGCCGAAACCACCTCATTTCCTGAAAAACCCACACACATGTGAAATGACTCTCCGGATGACACTGTGACCCACTCTTGGGGAACTATTCTTGATCGCTCGGGCAGATGAGCCAGAGAAAAAAAATTTAACACTTAACTGTTCCCAAAGTGTCAACATTGTTTCCACCAGTTACCTGAGGAAAGGTGAGGGTACATGATGGTGGGGCAGAGGGAAGGGTGAAGAAAGAGGAGGAGGCAGGAACTAAAATAGTAACCATTACAGTAATAATAAGAACACAACAAACTATTTCACTAAAAATATGGTCATGATCAAGTACAAACAATGATTATGATGAAGTTCAGCAATGTAGGACATGCTTAAATAAAGAAGTGGAAACAAGAGCCAAGACAGAATGTACACACCACATTGCAACCAGTTAAAAATATGTGTACAAAATATTTGGTTAGGAAGACCAATCAGTGCCTCCCCATCTCCCTCCAGAAAGCCCCTTAAAAAATAATAAAGGTGTGTGTTAGGGTGAGGGAGAGGATGTAAACCTACAGGTCCCCGGTAGGGGGCGTGCAAGAAGCAACCGATTGATCTTTTTACACATTGCTATTTCTCTCCCTCTCTCTCCCTCCCTTCCCTCTCTCTAAAAATAAATAAATAAGTAAAAATTTTTTACTTATTGAGGTGATTGCTTGCCTCAAAGGACACCACAAGCAAAGTAAAGCAACCTACAGCACGGGAGAATAGGTTTGCAAAGCAGGTGTCGAACAAGGCGACAGAATCCCAGAATCTTTTCAGAACGGTTACAGAGCAACAATAAATTGACAAATGTTTCCATTTTTAAATGGCAAAGGATTTAAACAGGCATTTCCCCCTATAAAAGAGATACAGAAGCAATCAGTATGTGAAATGATGCGGCCTATCTTTAGTTGTTAGACGAAGGCAAACTGAGTCCACATGACATGCAGCCTCAGCTCAGGGAAGGGCTGGAAACAAGAGGTAGAACCGCAAGGGAGGGGGAGGGGGAGGGGGAGCGGGAGGGGGAGCGGGAGGGGGAGGGGAAACGCGCGCGCGCTGCCAAGTGGGAATGTAAATGTCTCTCCCCGCCCAGTCTGCGAGGGACCTTCCCAAACAGCACTTCTCCTTGTGGGATTACTTGTGCGATCTGTTCCACTGGACTGAGCACACCCGAGGGCAGGACTGGGTCTCTCTCCCTCCCCGGAGCTCATATCAGTTAGGGCACCTGTCATTCTATGCCGTCCACAGTCACTGATGTACTTACCTCTCTGGACCCCTGGATTAGCATCTGAACACAAGGGCGGACTGGCTGCAGCGCCCCCAGGGAGGCGGACGGGGGCTGGGAGAGGCGGCTCCGCACGGGTGGGAAGGGAGCCCTGGGGCAGGCCCTGCGGATGCTGCTGCATCGGCCCAGGAGACGGAGGCCAAGCCCGAGGGGCCTGAGGGGGACCACGAAGCCAACCTAGTCCGACAAGGGAGGCGCCCACCCACCTTGGGCCGAGGAGGACCCGGGAACCGGACGGTGGGCAGCCTGGGCGAGGGCGAAGGCCCCCTCCTCAGTAACTGCTTGGCTTCCACTTAACTGAACCCCCAGTGCGTTAAGAACCATCCAGGTGTCTGGGTAACCAAGGGAAACAGTGTTCCCATAGCCTTGGAGGGGCCTGATAACCAGTGTTCTCTCGCCTTGAGACTGGGTCTGATAAACTGTTCCCATAACATGAAGTGGGCTCGCATGTACAGAATTATGTTACGTTACATAATGTTCTGGCATCTTGCCAGCTTTGTTCCCCTCTAGTACTAATAGGTAGGGACTCCCTGCTGGGGGCGATGTTGATGAGAGACTCTCAAGGGTACAGATGCCACGCTGGGGAGCAGGGGCCACGACATGAGACATGCCCGTAGACACGCAGCTTGCAGCGTGCGTGGCTCTCCCACCCGTGAATAAAGGCATGCCAGACAACCCAACGGCTCCGTGAATATTTTTCCATCTGCACGAATACCATGAACCTGCCTGGCCTTGAACAGTTGGCAACACACCCAGTCTCAGCTCTAACCTGATGGCCTCCAGATCCTGGACTTCCTGGACTTGAGGGAGCCACTGCGGGCATGGACACCCCTGCTGAGACCCCCTGGGGTCCGGCTCTCCGCAGCGGAGGGCCCCGGGCTGGCTGCGACCTTTCCCGGGGCGGCGGCACGGGTCGAGTACCGGCTGGGGGAGAAGCGGGTAACGTTGGTGGCCGAGGAGGCGACCCCCTGGGTCTGCTCTGCGTTCGCGGACGTTGGGACGCCACGTGGCGCAGGCCAATCACCAACTGTACCGCCAACGAGCGCCCCGCCGACTGGAAGCCCTTCGCGGGCAGGCGCGCGCACCTAACGGCCCCGGATGCGCACCACTCGGCGAAGACCCCGCGCCTGCCCCGCGCTCCTCGGGGGCTCGCACGTGCCCGGCGGGGAAGAGTCCGCGGGGCGCCCGCTGGCCCCCGACCTGGGCCCGCGCCCAGGCCCGTGTCCCCGCCACCCGGCCGCCCATCCCCAGCGGGGGGCGCGCAGCTTCGCGGGCGGAGCAGCTCCAGCCCGAGTCCTGGGCGCCTCCTGAGCGAGTGCGGGCCGGTCCTGAGCGTGCGGGTCCCTGGCTCCCGCGGGCGCCGGGGGCTCAGGGCCGCAGTCCCGGTGCGGGCCCTTCCTTCAGCTCGGGCCTCGGGGAGCAGACCGCGCGGAGGCGGCGAGGGCCGCCCGGACAGACGGCGACATCCCTGGGCGGCGCTGCGAGGCCGACGGGTGGCAGTGGCGCGAAACCTTAATTGTTTTATTGGGGTTCGGACTTGGGTGGCCCGCGGGACAGGGGCTCGTGCTTCTGTGACCCGGAGTCCCCGGCCGAGCGTCGGCTGCCCCGTCCCGGTGGTTGGCCACCGACCCCCCACCATCAGTGGGACACAGGGACCCTCTGCTCGTTTGAGAGCCCGCGGGGATTTGCAGGACGGCGCGAGAGCGGGCGTGGGGGAAGCCCATGGTTTCCTTCCGAAGGACAATATTCCTCCCTAACCCGGGGGCTGGAAATGCAGCCCGCCCAGCTTTGGTTCGGACCAGACGTTTATTTCCTTCTCCAGCATGGCCAGAAGAATTGGGGGAGGAGGAGCAAAAGCCAGAGGCCATACTGTTTTCCATAATGCTTGTACCAGTCTCCAATCCCACCAACAGTGAACTAAGGACCCCTTTTCCCCACAACCTCTCCAACATTTGTTGTTTGTTGCTTTGTTTATGATAGCCATCCTGACCAGTGTAAAGTGGTATCTCATTGTGGTGTTTTTTATTTTATTTTATTTGGTTACTTTTCAAGTACATTTTTTTTTCTCTTCCCCCCCCCCCCGCCCGGTCTCCCCCCTCCCTCCCATTCCCCCCCCCCAGTCCTCATCTCTGTGTCATTCATACTTGTTCCTCAAAATCCCTCCCCCTTTTTCCCCTTAAGTTCCCTTCCCTCTCCCCTCTGGTCTCTGCCCACTTGTTCTCTATTTCAGTGTCTTTGTTTTTATTCTGTTTGCTTGTTTGTTTTATTCTTTAGCTTCCTGTCAAAGGTGAGATCATATGGTATTTGTCCTTCAATGCCTGGCCCATTTCACTCAGCATAATGCTTTCCAGTTCCATCCATGTTGTTGCAAAAGGTAGTAGCTCCTTCTTTCTCTCTGCTGCATAGAATTCCATTGTGTATATGTACCACAATTTTTGGATCCATTCATTTACTGATGGGCACCTAGGTTGCTTCCAACTCTTGGCTATTGTAAATTGTGCTGCTATGAACATTGTGGTGCATAGGTTCTTTGAAATTGATGTTTTAGGATTCTTGGGGTATAATCCTAGCAGTGGAATTGCTGGGTCAAAAGGCAGGTCAATTTTTATTTTTCTGAGAAAATTCCATACTGTTTTCCATAATGGTTGTACCAGTCTACAATCCCACCAACAGTGAACTAAGGTCCCCTTTTCCCCACACCCTCTCCAACATTTGTTGTTTGTTGCTTTGTCTATTATAGCCATCCTGACTGGTGTAAAGTGGTATCTCATTGTGGTTTTAATTTGCATCTCTCTGATAGCTAACGATATTGAGCATCTCTTCATGTGTCTCTGGATGTTCTGTATGTCCTCTTTAGAGAAGTGTCTGTTCAAGTCCTTTTCCCATTTTTTAATTGGGTTCGATGTCTTCCTAGAGTGGAGTCGTGTAAGTTCTTTGTATATTTTGGAGATTAAACCTTTGTCTGAGGTATCACTGGCAAATATCGACCTGCCTTTTGACCCAGCAATTCCACTGTTAGGATTATATCCCAAGAATCCTAAAACATCAATATCAAAGAACCTATGCACCACAATGTTCATAGCAGCACAATTTACAATAGCCAAGAGTTGGAAGCAACCTAGGTGCCCATCAGTAAATGAATGGATCAAAAAATTGTGGTATATATACACAATGGAATTCTATGCAGCAGAGAGAAAGAAGGAGCTACTACCCTTTGCAACAGCATGGATGGAACTGGAAAGCATTATGCTGAGTGAAATAGGCCAGGCATTGAAAGACGAATACCATATGATCTCACCTTTAACAGGAAGCTAAACAACAAAACAAACAAGCAAGCAGAATAAAAACAAAGACACTGAAATGGAGAACAAGTGGGCAGCGACCAGAGGGGAGAGGGAAGGGAATTTAAGGGGAAAAATGGGAGGGATTTTGAGGAACAAGTATGAAAGACACAGGGATGAGGACTGGGGGGGGGGGGAAATGGGAGGGAGGTGGGGATACGGGGCAGGGGGGGCTGGGATGGGAGAAATAGACAAAAAACTGTACTTGAAAAATAACTAAATGCAATTTTTTTTTAAAAAGCCAGAGGCCGAATCTGTGGCCCCGGCAGGTGGGTTACAGGTGTTCCAGGTCCTGAAGAATCTGAAGCCTTAGTCACCCACTCTCCTCACCCGACCCGAGTGCCGAGATGGGCCAGGTTCTAGTCCCACCTGTCACTTTTGTCTCAGCCTGCCCTTTGAGTCCTCTGGTGCTCACCTCTGCCTGTGGAGGTGGCACACACACTCAGAGATCTGTGGGGGCCTGGGATCCAGCCATCTACCCCTCCTTTCTGGGAGCAAGTGGTCACATGCGGTTCTGCCCTTTGGAACCCAGTACACACTTAGACTTAATAACCAAGTGACTTAATAACCAAGTGACTCCAACCATTCCACAATCAGGGCCCTGTGACGGATGCAGGTCCTTGTAACATTGCTTCTGTCATTCTACACTCAGCAGGCAGTGGTTCTTTGTTGGGAACTGCCTTGCCTGTTTTCAGAAGCTGTAATCCCCCGAGGCTAAGGCTGAGTAAAGGACCTTGGGACCATAAGCCACTTAGGAGACAAAGCTTATCTTCCTTGTAGAGGCACCACCTCAGCCCCCTTTCTCTTCACCCTGCTAGGCCCTGGGCAGATGACTGGTTAGCCAATGACGGGTAAGATTCCTCAAAAGAGGGACAACCTAAGACAGGCATGGTCACAAAGGGGCCCTCAGGGAAGGACTTGGGAACTCTGGAAAAAGGGGGTGATGGACCCTCGCCCTTTGGCTTAGACATAGCCTGAATCCTCATTCTGTCTGTAAAAAGTCTTCTAATCTCTTGGCTGCCTTACTGCCCCTGCCTGACTTAAGCCTGAAACAATGCTGGAGGTGAGTGGGCCTTGTGCTGGAAAGGGTGGGTTACCTAGTGCGATCAGGCCTAAGAAAGAATGAATAAAATCCTATGAAACCTACTTTGCTAATATCCTCAACTTAAATAATAAGGGTCCAAGCAGGAAGTAAGTTTGTTCCCCAAAGTTTTACGGCCACTTCACTATCTAACCCTGACTCAGAATAAGCCCTCAGAGTTCTTTGAATGTTGTCTATTGTTTAATCATTTCTGCCTCACAATGATTGATGAGCTTTACGTATACACCCTGTATTCCTGTGTAAATTGAACCCAATAAAATTCTGTCAAAGCAAGGGTTGAGGTACTCTCCACCTGAGAGAGTGGCCAAGGTGCTCCGAGTCACTCTGCCCTTGAGAAAGTAGCCGTGCCATCCCTTTTCCTCCACAGGACTCGGTAGTTTGTGTGAATTTGTCTCATCTCATTCATAACTCCTTGGATCCCAGGAGCCGGGATCGGCCTCAGTTCTTAGATGCCCATTTCACAGAGCAGGCAGTCTGCACAGTGATGGCCCACCTCTGGGGACCTGAACCCCTGGCTCAGTGACAAACCCAAGGCCCAGGTGGTCAAGGCCCACACCTGGCCTGTACCCCACTCTCCAGACTGGGCCACTGGGGACCACTGAGCAGGCTGCTGAGTGGTGTCTCATGAGAGAAGCCTCTCCTTTAGTGCTTTTTTGGCCTGTGTGAGTATGGCCAGAAAACTGACTTAGAAGCAAATGTTTTTACCTTCTCTCTGAAATCCTGTGTTACTTTGCCTATTCATTGTTCTTGGTGGATGATTGTTTCTCTGCCTGGGTGTTTGTGGGACTGAACTCTGTTTTTAAAAAGTATTTGATGCTTCACCGTTGAGCATGTTGTTGACTAGGGGTCTTTCTCTTGTTTCCTGGTAGGTGGCACTGTAGCACAAGTGTTATTTGTTCTACCTGCACTATTGGGGCTTCTGGGGACTCCTTAAGGTGGGGCGGTGTCACCTTAGTGGGGGAAACACTCAAGCTCCCTGAGGAGGTGGGCTTGCCCTTTAACAGCCCTTCCATCTCAGTCTTGGGAACCCTGCCCTGGGACTGGAAGTGGTGGACCATGTGTCTTCAGGCCACTGTGTTCCCAGCACTGCTTCCTGCAGCCAGAAGCCACCGTCAGAGCTGTCCTGAGTTGCCCTAGCTGCCTCTGAGTTGCCCCAGCTGCCTCTGCGAGGCTGCACCCACTGCAGGTTGGAGGGTTGGGTGCAGGGAAGAGGGTTCAGAGATCTGAGGTTCTGCTCTTCCTCATGGGTTGAGCTCTAAAAAATACAGACAGCTTAGCCTGGAAAGTTTTTTTCAGCCCTTTTGTGATCTTCTGAGTGAGGATTTTACAACCCTGTGAGCCATAGAGGACACGGGGTGGGCAGTTCCTGAGTCATTGGTCCCCTGCAGGCAGGCTATGGAGCACTGCAACTTTTTGCTCCACTTCTCTGCCCTTGACCCTGAGCCCAGGATCAGTACATGTCAGCCATCAGACCCACTTGGTGTCTCTGCCCCTCTGGTTGGCCCAGTGGTGGTTGCACCCCAACCCTTATGCATCCACTGGAGCCTTGGGGAGCATGGACTGTATGTGGCCTTTTTGTTCTCTCCTCTCACCCTCCCCACTGTTTAATCAGACACACCCACCTCCAGTTCTTGCTAAGCTCATTTGTCTTTTTTCTCTGTGAAGACCTATTGGCTTGCTCTCAGCACGTCGCCCCTGCCTCTGATTCTCTGCTCCCTTTCAGTGCAGAGGTGTGGATCTCGGCCCCCGGTCAGCTAGTGACAGCAGTTTCCGAGCATGAGTGACCCTCCCATCTCGATGCCTTTCAGAGGGTTTAGCCTCAGTGGCCATCTCCCCAGAATACTCTCCAGGTTTCCAAAAATAGAAATCAAGAACAGGTTTTCTTCCGGAGATGCCAGGATAGAGAGGGGTGGAACGAGTCTTCCTCAGAGCCCAGCCTTGGTGCTGATGCACCCACATTTGCAAAAGTGGCCTCCCCACCTGGCCTGGAGTCCCACAGGTGTTCTTTCCATCATGAGCACTTCTTGGGCCTCTACCGTGCGCCCAGCTTCGTGCTCTGTTTCAAACACTTGATGGGGCCAGAGCATAGATCCTGCCATCACGACGATGGTGTGGCTCTGTTGCTTGGAGCATCGTCCCTCAAAGCAAAAAGCTGCCAGGTCCATTCCTGGTCAGGGCACATGCTTGGGTCGCACATTCAGTCCCTGGTCAGGGCACATACCAGCTGTGCTGAGAGATGAGGACAGTGGCATGGAACGAATCCAGGACGAGCTGAGGTGGCACTGCCTACTTGGAGAGAGAGCAGTGAGTGATGGGCAGGAGATGAGCTCGGGACCAGGAGGAGTGTTGCAGGGAGAGGGGATGACAGGCAGGGAGAGCAGAGTTCCAGACAGAGAGGACAAGCAGAGCAGGAATGCTCAGCTGCGAGGCAGGAGGCAGAGAGCCAGGCGAGCAGGCCTTGGGTGCCCCGACGTGCCTGCTGCCCTTCAACGTCTGTACGCCTCCAGCTTTAAACCGGCTTTGTCAGGGTCTGCAAAAGAGCTTGGTGACATTCGTATTGGGCTTGCTGTGGATCTTTATATGATTTTTAAAAGAATTAACCACTTAATACTTTGTGTATTGGTCAGGAACAAGGAATATATCTCAGTTGAATTATTTTTTAACATCATGTTCAGGACTTACTCATATATTTTTGGCTTAAGAGATCTGTGAATATTTTGTTTGAGAAGGGTGAGCAGGGGCCTGGTGAAGAAGGTGAAGGGGAATCCAGTCAGTAATAGTGTCATAAGACTGCAAGGTGACAGGCAAGTGGTAGACTGGCTGTGGTACACACGTTGTAAGGTGTGTAAATGTCAGGTCACTGCACTGCGCACCTGAAACTAACATGCAGAGCAGGCAAAAGTAGGTCTATAGCTGTCTGTATGCAAAAGAATACAATTTAAAAATAGTAATACAAGAACAAACTCTGTGGTCCACAAACTCACAAATGTGAACCTACGTTTGCCCACCCCTGAACTATTGTATACCCACTATACTTTTAAAAAATAAATAAAAGTTTAAGTTTTAAAAAATTGAGAATAAAATCAGCCACAATGAGAAAACCAGGTTACAGTGTTTTTGCACCTTACAACAGAGCTACCAGAGGCACACGGCCTGTCATTTCTATGTCCAGTCGAGGCCCATGTGGTTATTTGCAGAAGTTGGTGCAGAGGGCGGGTGAGGACCGATGCTCCCTCCGTGTAGGAGGAGGGGATTCCTCCAGGGCCTCAGGACACCTGCAGCCTCCTGCTCCTGCGGGAGGAGGAACCCACCTGGTCCCCGATGGATGGGGACGGGCTTTGCTGAGGCTTCTCCCATGTGTTCTTGCCAATTGTGAGTGTAGAATCTTTATTTTTTAGAAAGTTCCCTCCTGCTTTATTCTTCACATTCTACTCCAGCATATTGATTCAGTGATTGAATGGTATCATGGGAGAAATGGGTCTCTTAAGATTCCATATATTTCAGCAATAGGATTCCATATTCGTACACACTCTGCAGTAATTCCAGGTACCTCCATTACCATGAAATTGATCCCCTCCAACCCTCTTCCCCTTCCTCCAACCCCTTTCTCATGGAATCATTTAGTGAAAATAAATGTGCAAAATGATCCATTTACGGGGGGGGGTTAAGCATTGAATTCATAGCACACTGTATAATTTATGGGTTCAAAATCGTTTATGGGAGAAATCGCAATACACTTTCAGAAAGTTTCAGCTATCCCACAAAGCAATATTTTCACTGATACATTCCCAGGGCAAGGGAAATAAAGGAAAGAATAAACAAGTGGGAGTATATCAAACTGAAAAGCTTCTGCATGGCTAAAGAATTAACAAAATGGAAAAGGAACCAACCATATGGGAAAACATATTTGCAAATGATAACTTGAACAAGGGTTGGGTCTCCAAAATATATAAAGAACTCACATGACTCCACACCAGGATGACAAACAATCCAATTAAAAATGGGCAAAGGACCTGAACAGACACTTCTCCAAGGAGGACATACAGGGGGCCCACAAACATGAAAGGATGCTCAGCATCAGTTGCCATCAGAGAGATGCAAACTAAAACCACAATGAGATACCACTTCACACTGGACAGAATGACCATCATAAACAAAGCAACAAACAACAAGTGCTGGTGAGGTTGTGGAGGAAAGGGAACCCTAGTGCACTGTTAGTGGGAATGCAGACTGGTGCAGCCACTGTGGAAAACAGTATGGAATTTCCTGAAAAAAATAAAGATGGAGCTGCCTTTTGACCTGGCAATTCCACTATTGGGATTATACCCTAAGGATCCTGAATCACCAGTTCCAAAGAACCTGTGCACCTCTATGTTCATAGCAGCAGTGTTTACAATAGCCAACTCCTGGAAACAGCCTAAGTGCCCATCAGTAAATGAGTGGTTCAAAAACTATAGTACATTTGTATAATGGAATACTACACAGCAGAAAAAAGAAGGAGCTCCTACCCTTCAGGACAGCATGGATGGAACTGGAGAATATTATGCTAAGTGAAATAAGCCAGGTGGTGAAAGACAAATACCATATGATCTTACCCATAAGTGGAACCTAATCAACAAAAGAAATGAGTGAGCAAAACAGAACCAGAGTGATGGAAATAAAGAACAGACTGACAGTGGCCTGAGGAGATGGGGGAGGGGGATAATGGGGGAAAGGAGGGGAAGGGGCAAGCAAAGGAACATGAATAGAGGACTCATGGGCATGGACAATGGTGTGGGGCATTTGACTGTGGGAGTTGGGGGGACAGGGTTGGGGTAAGTAGTGGGGAAAGGGGGCAGGACAAGAAAGAAATCACAATACACTTTCAGACTAAGGGACACACATTTACAATGTAGAGGTTAAGATAAAATTTGGAACCTCTTCCTCTCAGGTGGAGTCATATTCTAGACTGAGGCAAAGACAAAAGATTCTACCCAATTTGTTGTCTCTTTTTAGTAGTTACTTGTTCTACAACTTAGAAATTGTAAACTTTTTAAAAATGGAAAAGTATATTAACTATCACAGCCCAATCTTTTTTATCCTCTCCCACGGACATTTTTTTCATTGCTTTTAGAGAGACAGGAAGGGAGGGAGAGAGAGAAACATTGATTGGCTGCCTCCTGGTTTGTGCCTCAACCAGGGATCAAACCTGTTACCTGGTTATGTGCCCTGACCAGGAATTGAACCCATGACCTTTCAGTTCACAGGACAATGCTCCAGCCAATTCAGCCACACTGGCCAGGGCCATAACCTATTTTAATTTCAATATTTTATTTAGACGTAAGACATAATTTATTATTTTTAACATCCTGGCTTTAAGGCACCTTCCAAGGCTCTTCTTAGTGTGTCTTGTTTCAGATCAGGTGGTGTGATGTTTTCTCAGGAACCAGTGGTGAATACACCATTTAAAACTTACTTTCTGCTTACTAACGTGTTCTTTGATGGGCTTCTCTGTAAATCAGTTTGAAAAAATCAAATCCATGGAACTCGCTAATTTGTAAAGAGATTGCAGGAAGCAGAATTGGTGAATTGGGTCACAGGATGAAATCACGATATATCTTTGATTATATTCATTGGGGCTTCATTGGTTAATAGAGTTTCGTGGGTATCAGTGCACAGCTTTGTGTCTATATACCTGTGTGCTCACCACCTAAAGTCTAGTTTCTGCCTGTCACTGTATATTGGATGCTCTTTAATCTCTCTCTCCTCTCCCAGAGCTCTGCTCCTGTGCAATAATTGGCATTCACTGGTTTTTATCTTTGTGTCTGTTCCTTTTTGTTTGTTTTGTCACTTGGAGGTGGGGGTTTTCCACTTCTCCTGTGATGAAGTCATTCATAGGGTTCCTGCCCTCTTCAGTCTGACATGCATCACTCACCATGACTGATAAGCGGGTGGAAGCAAAGGGCTGATTTTAGAGAACAGTTGGGCTAGGTTTTCTGCTAATAAGCGCAGGATTTATATTGAGCCCTTTTGAAATAGGTTATGGGAGACCCTTCAAGTTCTTGGTTTTGCAAGTGCCCCCCTTCAAAAATTAAGCAATGTGTACAACATTTAGGGCAGACGTGCGCTATTTTGCACTAGTTTGCTCCTTGCAGGTCTGACCAGCCCTTGCGCCTGTTCCAGCTGGGGGCCTGCATCTTACTAAACACCCAGAAGATGCAAGACCCCGAACAGCTAGCCAAGCAATGGCCTGGTCCCTATGATGCCCTACTGAGCATGCTCTCTTCTCTGAAAGCTCATGGGAATCAAGCCTGGGATCCACCACACACAGGTAGAATGGACACCACCTGAGGATTTGAATGCTGCTGCTGTGACTGATGCTGAAAGGGAAAGCTGACCTGCGCTCTGGAAGGAGGTTTGAAATTTCCCTTCTGGAAGAAGACAGTGGGCCCCAGTGCAAAGTGACAAAGTTCCTTTTACTTTATGTATGCGTTTGCAAATCCAGGGACTTTTAACTGCTTGATCCTGAGTAAGAGTGTGCTCCTTGCCCGTGTCGAAAAGAATGAGCGTTGAAAGTGAGTTACAGCTAAATCTGAGTGAGGTCATGAGACTTTTAACTTACAAGGAAAGGAACCTCAGCTCTTGGTTCTGCCCTTGCTTTCTGATCATGTGGGGACTGGGGAGCACTTTGCTGTTTTGTTTACATCAAGCATCCTCATGTCTCTGCCAGGAGACCAGCTGGCACACCTATAAATGAGAGAATGTCTCTACCATTGGGGCTCAGGCCACTGGGACCTAGGAAGGGTCATCTTGTGCTAGTGGGTGGACCAGCTGAGGTGAGAGGTGGTGTCTCAGCCATGAGATCAGTTGGCCCACCAGGGGCCAAGAGACTGTCTCTACCATCAGGTTTCAGGCCATTTGGACCTAGGAGAGGTCGTCTGTGGGGCCAGCTGGTGGGACTGGTTGGTGTGAGACAAGATTCTAAGGCAAGTTCTAGTCCCACCACCCACCCACTTTTTTGGAAACTCTGTCTTTGTTTCTGTTCTTAAAGCAAATTGAGGGTTTCCAACAATTAAAACTTCACATTAAGTTGAAAAGAAAACAACAGAAAGCATAAGGCATGGAAATGCAATTCTGGTGGATGTTGGAATGACAAGGATTTTATTTTTTGCTTTGTATTTTTCTCCCTGTGATCCCTCCAGAATGTGACATTCTTAATGAGTGAGTAAAGCTTCTCTGTATGAAACCAATAAGACTGGTTTCAAATTGTGGGGTTTTTTTAAAATTTTTTTTATTGATTACACTGTTACAGTTGTTCTATTCCCCCCTTCATTCCCCTCCACCCTACCCCCCCATCCCCACCATTACCCTCCCTTTAGTTTATGACCATGTGTCTCAAGTCCTTTAGATTCTATATTTCCCATGCTATTCTTGCCCCCCCATCTATTTTCTATCTACTGTCTATGCTACTTATTTTCTGTACCTTCTCCCCCCATCTCCTCCTCCCACTCCCCTGTTGCTAACCCTCCTTGATATCTTCATTTCTATGTTTCCACTCCTGATCTAGCTGTCCTTTTAGTTTGCTTTCATTTTAGGTGTGGTTGTTAATAACTGAGTTTGCTGTCCTTTCACTGTTCATGTTTCTTTAACTTCTTTTTCTTAGATAAGTCCCTTTAACATTTCATATAATAAGGGCTTGGTGATGATGAACTCCTTGAATTTGCTCTTATCTGAGAAGCACCTTATCTGTCCTTCCATTCTAAATGAAAGTTTTGCTGGATAGAGCAATCTTGGTTGTAGGTCTTTGGATTTCATGACTTGGAATACCTCTTTCCAGCCCCTTCTTGCCTGTAAGGTCTCTTTTGAGAAATCCGCTGACAGTCTGATGGGGACTCCTTTGTAAGTGACTGTCCCCTTAGCTCTTGCTGCTTCTAGGATTCTCTCCTTCATTTTAATTTTGGCTAATGTAATTCTGATGTGCCTTGGTGTGTTCCTTCTTGGGTCCAACTTCTTTGGGACTCTCTGAGCTTCCTGGATTTCCTGGAAGTCTATTTCCTTTGCCAAATTGGGGAAATTCTCCTTTATTATTTGTTCAAATAAGTTTTCCACTGGTGGCTGTGCCTTTCCCCCTTCTGGTACCCCTATAATTCGGATGTTGGAGCGTTTAAAGATGTCCTGGAGGTTCCTAAGACTCTCCTCATTTCTTTGAATTCTTGCTTCCTGACTCTTTTCTGTTTGGCCATTATTTGCTTTCTTCTGGTCCACTCCATTGATTTGAGTCCCAGTTTCCTTTTCATTGCTATTGGTGTCCTGTGCAATTCCATTCATTTCCATTAGTTTCACCTTCATATATTTGTCTAATTTGTGGCTATAATCAACCAGTTCTGTGAGGATCCTGATCACCAGTGTTTTAAACTGTGCGTCTGAGAGTTTTGCCATTTCTTCGTGGCTTAGATCTATGGGCTCTGGGGCTTTGAGATCTTGCAACATTTTTGGTCTGTTCTGGCCCTTTAAGTGTGAGAAGCAGTGCCTTGGACTCCCAGGTCGCTGGGTTGTGACGCTGTATGTGGGGGCGTGGTCAGAGCGGGGAAATGGCGGCACCCTCTACTGCCACTTGCCGCAGGACCGCCGGCCCCCGGTCCAACTGCCCACTCCCTCACCTGTCTGCTCGCGCACAAATGGGCGACCACAGTCAACACGCAGCACCGCTTCCCCACTGTCTCCTCCGCGGTCACTTGCCTGGTGGCTCGCTCGGTAGGTCACTAGGTCCAACCCTGCACCTGGATTCCGCACGTCTGGATTCTGCGCCTGAGTCCATCTGACCGAGTTTTCCTGTGCAACCCTGCTCCGCCAGCCGCTGGTTTCACCCCTTACCGGTCAGGCTGAAGAATTTGTTGTTAATGGACTTCCGAAAAGTTCAATTTTCCGTGTTCTGGCTGTGTTTTCTGTTGCTAATATTTAGTTGTCTCTAAACTTGGTTGTGTGAGAAGGCACGGCACATCCACCTATGCCTCCATCTTGGCGGAAGTCCTCTCAAATTGTGGCTTTAATAAGCGAGACTTTGACTGGCGCATCACACTTGCAGGAGACGTGCCCAGGACCTGGCTGTTGCCACGCAGCCTTGAGGAGCTGAGATCACCTTGGAAGCCAGCAAAAGACCACCAGAGAAATGGCCGGTCCCCTGTTCGGTCGTGTGGGTTCATGGCAGTTATATGCCCCGTGTTCACTGCAGCATTATTTACAGTGGTGAAGACACAGAGACAACCGCAGTGTCCCGTGGTGAGGGGTTAGAGGAAGACGGTGTGGTGCACGTGCACACAGTGGAGCACCGCTTCGTCATAAGATGAAATACTGTCACTCGCAACAACAAGCATGAACCTTGAGAACATTACACGAAGTGACATAAATCAATTGGAAAGAACCGTATGATTTCCTCATGTGTGACATATAAAATCGATACTCGTGGACATAGCGATGTGGTGGTTCCCAGAGGGAAGGGGGGGTGAGGCTGGAGGGAGCCTAATGCCAGGTGGGGGAAGATGGCTTGACTTTGAGGGGTGGGGACACAGTGCAATCTACAAATCATGCATCATAGGAGTGTGTACTTGACACCTATATGATCCTATTAACCAACATCACCCCAATAATTTCATTAAAAATAGGGAAACTAAAAAATCTAGGTAAAGAAAACTAAACCCAAGTCAAATAGTAGAAGATAGGGTGTCATAGATGAGTGTGGGGAAAAAATCAAATGGGAAATGCAGCAATAACAAAGAAAATAAATGAAACCAAAAATTGGTTCTCTGAAAAGAGCAATAAAATCGACAAACCTTTATTTACACAAATGGGGAAGGAGGGGAGAGAAAAATACCACAATCATGAATAGGAGGGGGCATTGGCATTAGCATTAGAAAAATGAAAACAATTATTAGTACATACAGTGGAAATGTTGGTGCCAGCAAAGCACAGCGCGGCGCGGACCGGCTTCTCCCTGCACTACGGTCCGTGCAGCAGCCCCTGTTCAGAGACGGCTGCTGGGCTTCAAGTTCAGTCGGCTGCCAGATGTCCTTCTCAGGAGGTGCCTTCTTTCTCAGGGGCCAAAGACATTTGCATTCGTGACTCTCTTCTTAAATGTAGTTCAGTTCTCGAAGAATTTGATTTTTTTACATGGATGTTGAAGAAGAGATGCTAAGTAAGACTGAAGAATGGAACCTTGGGCCATGCAAGATGGGAGAGTGTGTGTCAGCAAATCAAACTGGAGGAGCGGTTCTCAGAGTCGTGCCAGCACTGGCTCATAATGCTGTGTTGGGAGTGGCTTTTTATTAATGAATGTTAGTGAACAAAAGAATGAAATAAGTGGATGTGGAGGCGGGAGAAAGCCAGGACTGGGTTACAGGACAGTTAACAAGATCATGTGCTCTCTTTTCGGCAGTCACACCTCCCAGGGGTGTTGCTTCTGGCACCTCAAAGTACCTTCACCCCAATGCACAGGAACCGTGGGCAGAGCTGGCTCGACGGCCATTCATGGTGTGAGTGCTCACTGTAACCCGTCCAGGAAGGAACTTACGATTTATTCCAACTCTTTCTTACCCACAGTACTTAGAATTTGTTTCAACAAATACTTTTTTAGAAGATGTATGTCGCATGCAGCGCTTCTTTTATCTTAATATATGTAGTTGATTAATTAGTTGCATTGATTAAGGCCTATAGAATTGCCAAGAACACTGGGTTAGTGATACTTAGTCATTGTTTCTAGGGGAAATAGGTTAGGTCTTGCAAGCCTCACGTCCACAATACTTTTATCCACTGATAAGTTGACACAGTCTTTGAAATGGGTGTTTCCGCTAAAGACACCTGTTTAATACATAGTGTTGAATCATTAACATTCAGGTCATGGCCAAGAGCACAATACTCAGGCCTGATCAAGGCCGACGCTCATATTTTCTCTGTAAAGCGCATGGCGGCCATCTTGCTACTAGGAGCACTGCACAGCAGTTCAGCACATCTCTTAGGGGCTGTTATAAACTGCAAAATAATCAAGAAAAAGCACAAAAATGTAACAAGGTGGCCCCAAGTGGGCTGTGAAAAGGGTACCTGTTTGCAGCGTGAGAGCCGGACCGAGAAGCAGAGTGCGGCCTTGCTTGACCTCAGCTGCGGGCATGCACACTGGGTGACAGTTTGCTGCCCTGTGCATCTCTGTGCATGAGTGTAAAAGCACAGGGGGTATTAGTTTGGGGGTCACAGTGCATTGCAATGAACAGGTGAATCTGTCAATACAGAGCCCACCAATACTGGGGATTAGCTGCATATAAATAATTATTGGTATGGACAAATTTTCACAACTTACTGAGAAGAAAAGCCACAACATGAAACTCTTAACTCAAAACTTTGGAAGGTATTTCCTTTCACAAACAGGAATAAGGGAAGGATGTCTCTTATTGCTGCTTCTAAGGGGGACAAGGTAGTGAGATGGAAAATATATATTTAGCCCTTGGATCCAGAGACATTCTCGATGATGGTGAGCTGGGGTGAGGTCCAGGCAGAGGAGGACTCGGAGGCGCTGCAGCAGAGTGGAAGCACTGTGAAATGCAAGAATGATTGAGCTGCTTGCCTTTGTTAATGGCTTTAAAAGCCTTGACGACAACCGTAATCGAATAACAATAACAATGTAAAAAAATTATTGGGAGAGGCTTGTCAAAAAAATAAAAACCTTGAAGAAGAAGAATGACAAGATCAGGTCAGGTCAGCCAGCTGTCAACTCAGAGCACACTGTGGAGACAGACCCGCGATAGCCACAGGGAATTTTGTGTGGAAAGTAAGGCCCAGCGTCTAATTTGAAGGGTAGCAAAGCTGCGAAGGAGCTGCAAAACTGCGCATCCTCGGTGGTCCCCTGTGCTGGAGTTCAGAACTCTGAGAAGCACATCTCTTGTGTGTTTAATATATTGTCCTTTCACTATATCCTCAAGGATATATTTAAATATATGTGTATCCTTGGAAACATATACTGTAGTTGTCTTTAAAATCTGCATAAATTATACTGTGTTATAAACCAATTTTTTACTCAACATTTTAGGTAATTTATATTGCTATATGTAAATTTAGTTCTTTTAACTGATGTGTAGTGTATATCCATTTTACTTTATTGGTGGACATGTGCATTGGTTTTCATTTTTTCTGCCTATCTCAGAACATCATAAACGTCCTCACAAATGCTCCCTTCTGGAGTCAAATGAGACCTGCAGTGGGGTTTTGTGCCATTTTTCAGAAAACCAGCTTTCTCTTCCTTTAACCCTCAGCAGTGTTGCTGGGCAGGAAAAATCTGTCTACCGAGCACTAGCAGAGCCAAAGGCTGAAGCCAAACACTGAGAACTGCAGTGGAGAAAGACCGGCTATTTTATCAGGAATGTTGCCACCCAGGAGAACAGGAAGATAATGCTCAAAAGCCTGAACTCCCCAGTGACGTGTAGGTTTCAGACCATCTAAGGTCAGGGGTGTCACGCTCATTTTCACTGGGGCCACATCAGCCTGGCGCGGTTGCCTTCAAAAAATGGAATGTAACTTTAGGAATGTATAAATGTACTAACTACTATTAACCAGGGGCAAGGAGCTCCGTGCTGCTGCTGGATAGCAACAGGCTGGCGGGCAGATAAAACAAGGTGGAGGGCTGGTCTCGGCCCGCAGGCCTTGTGTTGACCACTTGTGTGGTCTAGGTAAAATCACAACACGCCGTGGGTCTGGGAGTGTCCTGGGAGCTGATTGATCAGAGGTGCGGTAAGGATAATAGATCACTGTCCTCAAGGCCCAGTTCGGAGTTGGTGCCCCACTGGTTTCATGAGAAAGTGGACAGAGGGCCCTTCCACCTTGGGGCTCAGGGACTGACACATAACTTTGGTCAAGGTATGGCCTTCAGCCGGCCAGAGGGCCCAGAACTTGTGATCAGTAGTCAGGTCCCGGCTACTGTGTTCTGCAGCCTCTGGGGCTGCCGATTGTCCTGGGGAAAGGTTAGGTCTTGGAGTGATATATACATATATATATGATATATATATGTATGTATATATATATACATATATATATATATATACACACACACACACATATATATGGGGTGGAGAGAGAGAGAGATGATTTCTAGAGCTAGGATTGAAAACTAAATTTCAACAAAGTCACAAGGACCCTCTATTTCAACTGTCACATCTGCTAAGAACCCTTTTATTAGTATCGTGAGAGTAGACCCACCTCAGTTATTCTTTCAGTCCCTAATTTGTTTCCTTCATAGTATATATAGAACATATTTAATTTATTTCTATTTTTTTCTTTCTCCCCAACTGGAACCTAATAGGGTCAGGTACTTTGTTATACATACTTCTGTGTCCCCAGTGTCTAGGACAGTGTGTGGAATAAGTAGGTGCTCAATAAATACTTTATGAATAATAAAGAAAGGATGAATAGAAAATGGTAGAAAGCTCCTGCTAGAAAACTTGATGATTCCAAGAAATTTGGGTGGTTGAGGCCTAAGGAGGAAAAGGTCAATAAAAAATCACCTGTGATGGGAAAGGAATGGGAACTTTAGGAATTATGAATTCCAATACTAAATTTTAAGTTGGCTTTGTGTCTGGGTTGTACCTAACATCTAATACCCTCAAAACCGCAAGCCTCTTCTGCATAAACACCACGTGTTGGTAGACGCTGGGAAATAAACGAGGTCTGTGTCCATCTTCAGCACAAAATGCTATGAAACAAGGACAGCAACTGCAGATGACACAGTGTAGGGAACTGAGAGTGGGAGCCCGCGAGGGGCATTTGGAGTGAGAAGCGACAGGAAACCTCCAGGAAAGCTAACACCCTGTCTGGAAATCATCAGGATATTCTGAAGGATCCTTTACTTCCTATAACTGCATGAAATAAGAACTTGATACACATTAAAAGAAAGAGTAACCCCAGAAGATTCAGGGACAAATAAATATATTTAACATAGTTTCACACTTTTACATAGGGTTCTACACCGTTCTTAAGGCATTTAGGATTTAAGTAAATATATTTTCCCTTCAATGCTTTCAAGGGATTGATGGTTCATTGCTGGGATCACTGGTAACAAGGTTAAGAGACTCTAATATATGAGCCTGGCTTCAAAGCCCCTTCATGGGAGATGGTGGAAATGGACAAGAAGACTGGAATAACGGTCTCTCCTATTCCTACAGAACCTCTGAGTTCACTCCCCAAAGCCCTCCACTCCCCACCTTACATACATACTGCAGAGTGCACTGTGTACCAGGCAATGTTTCTAGCTCTGTTTTCGGGGAATGAATCCAGCTCCATATCCTCACAACCAGTGCCAGGAAGTACTGGAGAAACCTGGGCTGTTACCCACCCTAGGCAGTAGGTGGCGTGTGGGAGCCCTTTTGGGACTTGCTGGACAGTAAGGAAGGCACGCTGGGACCCTTGGTGACCTGGCTGTGCTGGAGATAAACTGACCCATTTCCTTCATCGCAAAAAGCCTTTGATGATACATCACCTCAGAAATTTTATTTTTAAAAACACTCCTGCGGCCTGGCTGAAAGATGGACCCGGAGAGATTTTGCCTAATAAGGAAGTAAAGTCAGTTGCTGTATACTTTATTGTGTAAATTGAAATAGCCAGTGGGATGGTTAACTGGTTCGGAGCCAGTAAGATCTGAGGTTGCATTTTGGTTCTGCAAGTAGATGACAATGACCTAGAGCAAGTAACCAATGATTATTTCACAAGGATCACATAGTTAGTACATAATGCATATTTAATTGATAGCTTAAAAATATAATTCAATGAAAATAGGTATCAGTCATAAGTAACTTACGAAAGATTATAATTCTGCAAAGGTTTGTTCACATCTATGTAGAGGTTTCTCTGTATGTGAAAAGCTCTTGTCAAACTTAATTTACAAAACAACTTAGACTTTTGCTCTGGAACTTCGTTTTCATGGATGACTGTTTTCCGTGTCTGCAGTTAAACATGTAGAATGTCTGTACTAGAATAGATGATGAGAATTTCCCTTGGGTTGCTCTGTAAAGCTAAGGTTTTAAAAAAGTATATGGTTTAACCTGAGATTTTTCTTGGACATATTTATTCTTTCTTAAAAAATTATTTTATTGTTGTTCAGTTACAATTTTCTGCATTTCTCCCCCACTCCCCCCACCCCAGCCAAACCCACCTCCCTCCCTTGCTTCCACCCTCCCCCTTGAATTTGTCATGTGTCCTTTATAGTAGTTCCTGAAAACCCTTTCCCCCATTGTCCCCTCCCCCCTCCCTGCTGGCTATCTTTAGATTGTTTTTAATTTCAGTGTTTCTGGTTATATTTTGTTTGCTTTTTTCTTTTGATTATGTTCCATTTAAAGGTGAGATCACATGGCATTTGTGAGATCATAAGCCCTCACTGCCTGGCTTATTTCACTCAGCATAATGCTCTCCAGTTCCATCCATGTTGTTGCAAAGGGTAAGGGCTTCTTCTTTCTTTCTGCTGCATAGAATTCCATTGTGTAAATGTACCACAGTTTTTTGATCCACTCATTTACTGATGGGCACTTAGTTTGCTTCCAGCACTTGGTTATTGCAAACTGTGCTGCTATGAACATTGGGGTGCATAGGTTCTTCTGGATTGGTGTTTCAGGGCTCTTAGGATATAATCCCAGCAGCGGAATTACTGAGTCAAAAGGCAGTTCCATGTTTAGTTTTCTGAGGAAATTCCATACTGTTTTCCACAGTGGTTGCACCAGTCTGCCTTCCCACCAACAGTGCACTAGGGTTCCCTGCTCTCTACATCCTCTCCAACACTCGTTTGTTGCTTTGCTTATGATGGCCATTCTGACTGGTGTGAAGTGGTACCTCACTGTGGTTTTAATTTGCTTCTCTCCGATGGCAAGTGATGCTGAGCATCTTTTAATATGTTTCTGGGCCCTCTGTATGTCCTCCTTGGAAAAGTGTCTGTTCAAGTTTTTTGCCCATTTTTTAATTGGATTTTTTGTCTTTCTGGTGTGGAGTCATGTGAGTTCTTTATATATTTTGGAGATCAAACCTTTGTCTGAGGTATCACTGAAAAATATATTTTCCTATATAGTTGGTTCTCTTTTCATTTTAATGCTGTTTTCTTTAGCCATGTGGAAGGTTTTTAATTTGTTGAGGTCTCATTTGTTTATTCTTTTCTTTATGTTGGACATATTTATTCTTGTGGATAGGTGAGGCTACTGGATTAGGCAGTTTTTCCAGTGTTGGTAGTGGATTCTCAGACATTTAGAACCTTCCATTAAGTCTTCTGACCAAAAGTGTTCATTTTTCAGATAATTGACTTAGAAATGGTTGAGGCTGCTGTGTAAGATTTTAACTGGCACAAGGATTCGGGGATTCTTTAATCCAATTACTTTGGAACTTTGAGTAAATGGCCAAAAGCAACTTGTGTAAACAACCTAAATATATGTGCTGGGTAGTGGGCACAGAGCTGCCAAAGGCAATGCCAAAGACAAGTCAGGCCCTTGTCTCCAGTCAAAACAAGCCAGAGAGGGCAGTTAGAAACGCCATAGTGTTACATCCGATGACACAGAGATGCTCGTCACAGGGCATTCTCAAGTTCCTCTAATCACTTTCATGGCACACTTAAAATACTCAAGATGATACTAAAACAAGATAGCAGGAACTACAAAGCGGACTCCACCATTTGGTTCTATCACTGTTTGGTGAGACCTATAAAGATGCCTCTGTAGGTGGCCTTTCCACTTGGCCACCTTTTAATGTTGGGTGGCCGTTTAAGCAGAACTGTACCCTGTTTGGACCACATTCTCATCTACCCTCACAAGACAGACATCTCCCAGATTAGAGCAACAAGGTGAACCTCCTTTGATACCAGCTCGAACGCAGGCCTCTGTCTGCGGTAATCTGGCCCAATCCGCACAGCTCGGCATTCTGTCTGCGTGTGTACCTGAAACACTCTGCAATCCATTGTAGGGCCAATACATTTCACTCTTTGGACAAAATTGGTTGGACACCTGGGTGACTGCAGGAACATCAGTGTGCCTTGGCTGTTTGGGGACCTCATCTCCAACTGGAAGAGTCAAGAGCTAGGAAATAGGTGGGAACTGGTGGAATCACAGACATTTTAGAGTTGGTCCTTGAAGGAGATAGGTGAGATTTATATTTGTGGATGCAGAAATGGTGGCTATGTCAGGTAAAAGAATAATATTGCCCCTCCTGTTCTGTAGCATAAAAATTTCCCAATTATCTTTTCAACTTCACTTCTTGAAAAGTGTGACACACTTTTTTATTAGAATTCAACTTACACCTTTTCGTTTTAAGATTTTATTTTTAGAGAGAGGGGAAAGGACAAAAAAGAGAAACATTGATCAGCTGTTTCTCACACACCTGCAAGTGGGGACCTATGCTCTCTGATCAGGAATCGAACAGCAACCTTTTGGTCTGCAGGCCACCATTCAATCCACTGAGCCACACAAGCTGGGCTCCATTTAGGTCTTTTTAATTTCACTTGTTGAAGTGGTGTGCAATCTCCTCGAGAGCTCAATTTATCTGAAGTAGGTGGTAGTTTTCTATGATGTTAGATCACTGAAATATTTTGCCCTCCTTTCACCTGAAAGGTCTGAGTTCAGGTCTCCCACATGCTATCAGGTTTATGCCCACAACAGCCCAGCCCTACCCTCTCTCATTTGATTTCTGGCTTTCTCTTTATTCCGGGGAATCATTGTCAGAATACAGAATCCCCTCAACACTTTTTAATACTAACTACAGCTGAACTCCTCCCAGAGCATCAGGAGATGCTGTGCACTTTGCCCTGCTTTAAGCCCTTCCATCCCTTGCTCTCTCTGATGCCACGCTCCTGATGCTCCTCTCCTGATGACTCCTTCCCTGACACTGTCCCTCTGTCCCTCAATGTGCTCCCCAAGGCTCACTTTGGCCCTCTTCTCACACTACACACTCACAGTAGGAACTGTCTGTGGATTCTTAAAACTGCAAAATACATTTGAGGTAAACCCCTTAATAGATGCTCATTAGTCCACAGGCAGCAGCCTGCCTTGTGGAAATAAAGTCAACCCACAGGAACAATGGGAAGACCTTTGTTAAGGAAACCTCCTGCTTCCATAACTGCCCAGGAGGTAGGGACCATAACAAAGAGGAAACTTATAGAAACTGCACTTTTTGTTGTGATCTTCTGACAAAGAGCACATGCTTTAAAAAAGATAAGTACCCCTGAGCTTGTTTTTTGAGACATCCTATTTATCCGAGTCCATTTTTACACTGGAAGTTCCAAGCAGGCTGGACAAGTAAGTATCCTGCTCACTGAATTTGCCCCAGCACCAGCCCTGTGCCAGGGCATTTTGGGGGGTTCATATCTCTTTTTTAAATTTTTATTTATAGATTTTAGAGGGAGGCAGAGACAAAAATGTCAATTTATTGTTCCACTTACTGATGCATTCACTGGTTGATTCATGTATGTGCCCTGACCGGGGATTGAGCTCACAACCTTGGTGTTTCCCAACCACCCTCTAACCAACTGGCCAGGGCTGGAGCTTCTCTCCTGAGCGTTAGCACCATCTGGGGTTGAGGTCCTGGGAAAAGTTCAGGGCAGGCAGCCAAAGTACGATGGTGCGGCCCCCCTGGTCCAGAGAGCAGGAAATCCGGCCATGGCTGGCTGTGCAGAGGGGTGCCGAGCTCATAATAACCACCTTCCTCCCCGCACCCCCCGCCAGAAGGAGCAAAACTCAAGCCACAGGATTAAGGCAGAGCACACACACGTCTCCCCAATTTCACACGGGGACGTCGCCGGGGTCCAACTGGTACTAAATGTCGCGAGGACCAAAGCCAGGTAGCCGTACCGTGTAGGGTGGAACCCTGCCTTGACGCCCCGTAGCCCCTCCTCTTTCGGGGAGGGGCGGGATCACGCGAGTCTTTGTTACGCAGGCGCGATTCGCGGCGAAGGTGGAGCTAGAGGCCTCCTTGGGGGTTTTTGGGAGACAGCGCGGCCGCCATTTTGTAGGGTTTTCTTCGCAGCGGCTGGTTTGGAAAGGCGGCGGTTTGGCTTCGTTTTTCGACCAAAGAGCTTTTTGCTTTTGCAGAGGTAAGACTTCAGGTGACGTGTGCTGGGTTGGGCGGCTTTCCACTCGTTTTCGGGTTTCGGAGTGAGGTGTCGGAGAGATGACCGGGGTCGGGGCCTCGGCGACTGGGGTTCCTTCGGGACACAGCTCCGCTGGTAGCCTTCCAAACCTAAAGTTGCGCAGGTCTTACGTAGATTTAAAACCTTGGGGCAGAAAGACTGCGGTTCTGCCGCTGACTCTTCCCTGAGGGCCCTGGCCACAACGCTTAGCAGCTCTGAAGGCTGGCTCCTCCCGCCCCGTCGGAGAGAGCAGACGTTTGGGCGAGCCCTTGGCGAGCGGCCTTTCGGGTGTGGGTTGTTAGAGAGGAGTCCTTCCCTGGAGGCCTGGCCTCGGGCGGCGGTGGCATTGGTTCCAGTCTGTGCGTGCGCCCGAGGCCCTGGCCAGGTGCGCTGGGGTGGGGCCTGCGCGTCCGAGAACCGGGAGGGCGCGAGTCCGAGTAGTGGAATGTACTTCGCTGAGACGTAGCAGTAGAGACCGGTTTGTCCTTCGTGCGACACTGATTTCCCCCGAGCTGGAAGCATTTTGCCAAGGCCGCACGCGTGCATTTCTGACACTTATGCAACGCATTTTCGTTGAGGAGCCGTGGTGCGCTGCTCCGATCCTTAGGAAGTAGCCCTCCAAACCGACGAGGCCCGCCGTCTGGCTTTTAAACTGTCGTGGGATTGTGCTTCATACAGTCGCGCCCACGGGCTGTTGGTTACCTGTTATATGCCGTCCTCCGGGAGCCACCTAATCATAGCTCTGACCTTTTCCGATGTTTTTTTTTATCCATGTGCAGAACATAAAATTGTCAGGCATTATAGAGTATTAAAGGGCAATAAAGAATCAAATACCCAATACGGATATGTGCATATGAATCCATTGTGTTTGATTTTTTTGAAAGATACCTTGCGATTTTAGCACTCAGGATTCTTTATTAATTGGAAGTAGCGTAGTAATTCTAGGTAGTTTTTCTTTTACATAGAATGTGGGTCCAGGAGTCTTCTCTTTGCCTCCTGAGAAAATATTTCTGAACGTTAGTGGCGAGGACTTCCTAAGAGCTGAATTAAATTTGAAGTAGTGAGCTCGATTAGAGAAGTACAAATCTTCGGCTTTCTCAAGATGCTCGTTCGAATTTTAGTTCTGTGCATATTGATAACTTTGGTTATTTAAGAAGCCTGCCATATTAGAGGTGAGCTGTTTGGGCAGACAGAGTAGAAGAAAAAAATGAAACTGAAGCAGACACAAGTTTGTCGACAAGTGCTTGATAATGGATGGTCGTGATAATAAGTATTCATCATCAGAGGTTGTAATTTTGCTTGATGTTATCTGAGCCTGTTTAACAAAGCTGCCTTAAAGAGTTTCTAATGTGGTTAAAATACACTTTTATTAGTTGAAGAGCCAAAGAATTCCACTAGAAATGTGTTTATGGCTCTTTTGACAGTCTTTTTTTTTTTAACCTCATTTGTTTGTAGAGTCATTCATTTCAGTTTCCCATACTGAAGTGACGTCAAGCCAGAATGCTCACTTACCATCCCCAGTGACAACCCTAACGAGGCTTTGGGGTTTTTGTTTGGCCTGGCCCTGCCTTTTCCCTGTTACAGCTAGCTACAATGTCCAGGGTTTGATGGGCATGGAATTTGAGTCAGCGAGAGAATTGAGTCAGAAGATTCGCTGGCATCGGGCTCTGATGGCAGACACATACATTTTCTTAGGGAATGTCTCCCAGGGGAATTGAAGCTGCCTCGTTTCAAAGTCTTTTTTAATGTTTGCAATCACTCAAGTTTTTTACTTGATTTTGTTTACTTCATATGAGGTCATTTGGGTGAGCTGAAGGAAGGTAACGGGTGTTGCTGTTTCACTGGTTCTCAACTCCTTGCTGAGTTGTGAGACTCCCCCTGCTCAGCGCAGTTTGGCTGTCACTGTTAGAAATGTGACTACTCTGAGAGGGGTGACAATGGGGAGAGGCAGTCTGAACACAGATTCTGAGCTTGGAAGGACCCTAATGCAATAGAGGTTATCAGTGGGGTCGGGGAATTGTCCTCATTTTCGTCTGGTTTCACTGTGACTGTGCAAGTCTTTGTGGATTGGTTTCTTTGGTGTCACTCCAGATCTACAACAAAAAAGGTTTCAATTTTAAGAATAACTGCAGGATGACCTGAAAATCTGGTTAGAGAAAACGAGTTTATAAAATTATCTTTCTGCTCTTAAGCTTCTCTGTTGAATACCTTGTTCTATTCACCTCTTTTTATTTTTTTGAAGCTTGGAGTCATTTTAAGATTGAGAGAAAGGAACTCTTCTCATGTTTGAGAAAAAGAAGCTTCATTGATGGCTGTATACTTTTTAACAGAGTCATCTGTGTTCCGTGTCCTTGAGTGTTTCTCTGACTTCATATATTTGTATTAGCTTGCCAGTGTTTTGCCAAAGCTCCATGACACTCATGATAGTATTTCCCTTTAGATTAGTTCACATGTTAAAGTTAACATATTTAAAATAAATGATATCAATAACTTAATTAGGGGATTGCTAAAAATTTACCATAAAAAGAAGGTAATGATAAAAATAAATGAAAACCAAAAAATGTTATTAATTTCTGCTAGATATTGTCTACTGAAGGCTCTAAGCCTGAACCTTGGCTCTTTTTATGTTTTTTAAATGTTAGTTAGCTCTGACTGGTGTGGCTCAGTGAATTGAGTGCTGGTCTGCAAACCAAAGAGTCACCAGTTTGATTCCCAGTCAGAGGATATGCGTGGGTTGCTGGCCAGGGCCCCAGTAGGGGGCGAGCGAGAGACAAGCACACATTCGTGTTTCTCTCCCTCTCTTCCTCCCTTCTCCTCTCTAAAAATAAATTAATAAAATATTTTTAAAACTGTTATTTAGTAGGTGTTAGTTGTAGGGCAAATACCTAGCTGAGAATTTATCCAGAAAAATTGAAAGAAAATATATGAATTTCCCACATTGTTATTCATCATTTAGTCCTAGGTTTACATGCATGCCACTTGAAATCATCTGACATACCAGTGGAGTAGAGCCCCATGCCTTGGGAAACGTGGCCTACAAAAGATTTTAGAACCTGTGTGACGCCATGTTCTGGGAGTTTATATTTAAATATTAATGTATATTTTATTTGCTAAACATAACCATCCATATCCTCCACAACTCTCTTTTTGTTTGCATTAACAGATGCGGCATTCCAAAAGAACTCACTGCCCTCATTGGGATGATAGAGAAAGCTGGGGACATGAAAGCTACAGGGGAAGCCACAAACGGAAGAGGAGGTCCCACAGCAGTACACAAGAGAATAGACATTGTAAACCACGTCACCAGTTTAAAGAATCTGATTGGTAAATTGAGCTAGTAGCATTTTCACACTGCTGGTTTTAATGATTTGTTTTAGCTTATATAGTTTTCATATGTCAATATGATTGACAATATATGTCATATGTCAGAACTACAATATGATTCAGTCAATAAATATTCAGAAATTATTGAATGCCTTTTGTAGGCGAGACACTATATAAGGGCTGAAGGTACAGCTCTGAATAAAACAAGAGTTCCTATCCTTATATCTGGGAGTGGTGGGAATAGGTAAGTCCTGGCTGCCAGCAGTGCAGGGACATAAGACACAAAGTTAATAGTGATGATAGGACACGTGGTCTGTGCCTTCAACTTGTGTGCAGGGGGGACATGTGTACGTTAGGGTGCTCCTATAGTGTTCCATGAATGAGGTAATGAGGGGCCGGAAGAGGATAACTCAGGGTGGGGGGGGAACGTGTACTACTTAGGTGTGTTAAAGTGCATTGGGGATCATTCACTTACACTGTGTTCTACAGGTTATTTTGGCAATAGGGCCAGTGGATATGTTTGGGATTTTCCGACGCCTGGTTATTGTAAAAACCATTCCTTTGCACAGGTAGTAGCCAGTAATTTAGGAAAGAGCTTCAGTAAAAGTGTCCAATAACATGTGGTTTGTTTTATTGTATTTTTACTGATGTGAAATTCGGAAGGAATATATTCATATAGAATTAGAGGAATTTTAAAGTTGAAATATTTAAAGAAAGGCTAGGAGAGTAGAGTTTCTTTCATCCTGTCCTACATTTAATTTTTTCTCGTTCGTTTAGTTGTTCCTATGTTTTCTCCTTGTTTTGTGCAGATGTTCCATTGGGACTGTTTACCAGATTGCTTTCTAAATTAGCCAGCTGGGGTTACTTTAAAAAACAGTATGTAACTTTTTCCTTCTCTATCCTAAAACAGACTTGTTCTGTAGAGTAGTGGGGCTTGTCAGTAGTCAGGGCAGATTGGTCATTCTTCCCCACACACTGCTACACCATCATTGAGGAGGAAGAGGGTGGGTTTTGTAAAAGGATTTCAGTGAGCTCGTTAATATACTGTAGAAGAACATCTGTGCCCTAATAATAAATACAAAATATTCTGTAAGGCTTAATAGAAACTGATCAACTCAGGTTTACTACACATTCTATATATAGAAAGGAAGTGTTACTCATTTGTCTTCATAATTAACTACATAAACATGATACTAAGTCCAGTTAACCACTAGGCCAGTAGCTGCTTTGACATTGGCACCAGAGATGTCTGGTGGTAATTACTATCCATAAGCTGGAATATTCCAGTAGACTTTTTGAAGACTAAAAACTTCAAAAGGATATCTTTCGTAATATCATTAAAAATGCAGAAAAGTATAAAGAAGGTAACTTTGGTAGGATGTTAGCATCCCATTGTTTGGATATAAGTTATTTCTAATTCTTAAAATATCTTTGATACAAATCTTTGCCTGTTTTCTGAAAATAGAGTCTAAAAAGGGATATTTTCAAAGTCAAAGGGTGTGAACTGTTGGCTACCTATTAATATCTTATTATTTAAAAGATTTTATTTATTTATCTTTAGAGGGGAAAGGAAGGAGAGAAAGAAATATCATTGTATGGTTGCCTCTCATGCGTCCCTTGTTGGGAACTGGCCTGCAACCCAGGCATGTGCCCTGACTGGAAATCAAACCGCAGTTGTTTGGTTCGCAGGCCCGTGCTCAATCCACTGAGCTACACCAGCCAGGGCCCCTATTAATATCTTTTAAGGAGACTTTGGACTAAGTTATACTTCTACAACATGCTCCTTGCCTTCGCTGCCCTTAGCTGTTTTTTCTTTTCTCTTCCCTTTTTAAAGATTTTATTTATTTTTAGAGAGGAGGGAAAGGAGAAATAAAGAGAGAGAGAAACGTCAATGCGTGAGAGGTACAAAGATCAATTGCCTCTCACATGCGCCTATCAGGGACCTGGCCCACAACTTAGACATGTGCCCTCAGTGGGAATCGAACTTGCAACCTTTCAGTTTGCGAACCGGCACTCAGTCCTCTGAGCTACACCGGCCAATCCTCTTGGCATTTTGAAATGCCAAATGAAATTTTTAATTTCTAGTGAATTTGTCATAATTATTGACGAGTTGAACATTATTTTTTATTCTTAGCCTATGTTTTCTCTGAGTGAGTTTTTATATATTCTTAGTTTTCTTTATGAAAACTTACTGTATATCAATTATTTTACCTTTTTTGTGTATTGCAAAGGGTCTTCTCTGATTTTCTTTTGGCTGTTGCTTGTGATTTGGTATCCCTTCCTACAGGTTTAAATCAATCGATTATGCACAGTAAGACTGATGTGGCTTAAATACCACCTTTGTATATTAGGTTGGCTAAAAGATTTAGTTTTTTTCTGTAAAATAAAAGACATTTTTATTTTCACCAATAACTTTTGATTTGGATATTTTGGGTATGTTGGCTATCTCCCTTATGGTATAATATTGATTGTTCTCAGTTAATGTCTCATCATGAAGTTGATCACTGTCAACTTCAACTGGTCTACCTGACCGTGGAGCGTTGTCCAGAGACTGACTCCTTCAGTCAGTCAAAGCCCTTCTCCATACACTGCACAAATCTTTGTCTGCATCTCAGTTGCGTTTTTACCTTTCTTGAAATATAAAGCATAATATGCCGGAAATGTATACTTTTTTCCATCTTGGATATTAAAATGGCTGCACAAAAATTCACCAATTTTGATTAAGTTTTTCTTTAAAATGGATGCTGATATGACAGTTGTCAAAATGCAGTCTAACAAAATTGTTCCAAATAAAGTTAAAGATAACTTAGTGCTAGTAGAGCCATCATAGAGGAAAAACCAAGTGAGATTCTTTGCCAACCCAATACTGTGGTAAGAATTCTTAAATGTTTTCCTAACGTAGGGTATCAGGTCTTAAAAGAGTGATTCTCAAACCTTAGTGTGGATGAAATCACCTGGGAGGTATGTTTAAAATGCATGTTACAAGATTTAGATTGAGTCTGACCTGGGGTCCCCCTATCTTAATTTTAAATAATTCTATATTTTGGTATTGCTGATAAACAGACCACCCTTTGAGAAAGGACTATTTTCAAGTGCTTAGTCTGGCATGAAAGATTTTGGATGGTCTGTTTCCAGTTTATTTGCCTATATTCCCATATGTGAAAATTGCTCTTACTGGAATTGTCTACTTAAGAGTTTCCTGAGTAATGTACAGACAAACACATCTCTAAGCCGTTGTGGCTAAAAGTGCCCTGTGAATGCAAGAGGGTAATGAGCCATGCTTCTCCCCGGCATTTCTGTCTTCCACTTTGTCCAAACCTTGTCTTCCCTTAAAGATGCAACTCCTTCCTTCTTGATGAAAACATCAAGTCTTCCCCAATGGTTTTCAGAAATTTTAGTGCTTTGCTGTCTCTTTTATGACCCTCAGCATTCTTGGAACATTTCAGCATTTCCTGCATTGTTGAGCTTTATTTTTAAGTATATAAATCTCAAACTGTCCATTGTTTGTTTGTTGGCTGCATTTTTGCTGTGTGTAAAAATATCTTCTACAGGACTGTGTGCAAATAAAAACTAATGTCCATGGCCCCATTGGTCTTGGCTGTTTTGAGGGTGTACAGTGAAAACTTCACTACATATTTAGTGAATATTTTTAGAAATTAAATCTTTTCATACTGTTTACTTTGTCCATAGCCTTTGGAATTCTATGCACTTTATATAGTCTCTAAGCCTTGGTTGTTACAGATTGAAGAGGTCCTCATCTTTTTAGTTTATCTTCATAGTATTACTCCACTTTGTGTTTGTTCTATAGATTGTTTATGGATTATCAGCAGTTCTAATTTCCTACATTATTCCAGTTAAAGACTTTTTTTCTGATAAAGATTTTGGACTTTTATAGGGCAGGTGCCTTTAAGAATATGGTAATTTCTAGGTTGATCTCTCCAACAGGTCCAAGCCAACTGATCAGGTCGCTGGCCTAGATCCACATTTATATCCTGATATCCTGAGTTGTTTCTCCAATGCACAGAACTTAAGACTGATGCTGGGGAAAGGGAAAAGGGAGTCCCTGCATCTCCACAGCCTGCATTTGATGCCAGTTCTGTTGAGCCTATTCAGAAATGACTCTCTCTTTCTGCCTAAAGCAGCCACTCCCATCTCCCCTTCTCCAGAAAAAGAGTGACATTACATTGTGGGGGAAAAAAGAGAGTTGGAGAGGGCAGTCCAGTCAGCATCGTCACTCCATTGCTTGTCAGGATTCTTGTAGCTGATCTGTCTGACTGGGCAGGTGTCCTTCTCTCCCTCCCCCAGTGCTCCATGCACGTCCCTCCTTCACACTCTGCTGAAGGGGACACTCAGCCCGGGTAGAGGGGGACAGGAAACTGAGTCAGTTGAATATATGTCCTTTACTTTCCATCTGATTGAGGCTACTTCAGTGGGGTACACTGACTTCCTATGGTCTGATGCCTGAAATCCCTTATCAAGTTTAGTTGTGTTGGCGCAATTCTTGGTAAAATAGGGTCCATATCTTTCATAGATATTCAGAGGGATCTGTAGATTCAGAAGTTAACTACCGTAGCAATAAATAATGCTGTTTTCTATGAGAGTTCATGCGTATTTTGTAATAAGCAGGCATAACAGGAATTAGAAATGCAAAGGGAAGTAGGGTGGCGGGTCTCTTATAATACTAGGCGGAATTACAAGATCCCTGTTCTCATTTTAGGGGGATATATGTTAATGTTTTTGGTACATGAAGCAACCTTCAAAAGCTGTTTTTGTATGTTTTTTTAAAGAAACAACAGGAAACCAGAAATACTAAGAGAGGAGATAGGGTAGGTGATGTGTGTAATAAAATTGGTTCATCTAATCACAGCCTGTGTACTACAACCCTTGCAAATCATTTTCTTTCTAGGTACTTTAATCTGTGAAATGAAACGCCTGGAGTACACTTAAGATTGCTTCTAGAGCTAATAACACCACCTTTTATGGAAGAACTCTCTGTGTGCCAGAGATATCTAAAAATTACATGAAAAGAAAAAGGAATTTTGTATGCCTATAATTGTGCGTGGCTCTGTGAGGAAAGAAAGCTCAGGTGCAGATGCATGTATCATGAAACCGATGCAGTCTTGTGTATTTTTGGTCTTTCTCCAGAATGCAAAGGGGCACTTAAGTGAAGACTGAACATAATGAAATGATTTGGCTCAAGCTTTGTTCTTTGATGTGAAGTGCTTAACAGCAGTTTATATAATAGGAAATTAGGAACCCATTTGCTTATTGGTTAAAGTAAAATTATTTCTTAGGTTTATGATAAGTATAAATTCTAATTCATCAGTTTGAATTTTTTTCTGTTTTTGAGTTAGCTTTTTAAGCCAGGAATTCTTGAGAGAATGTTTTTGAACCACAGTACTCTAGGATGAAGAGAGTAATTTGAAGTCTTTTGATGTGTTTGCAGTCATTATTTAGAAGCAAGGTCTTTGAATGAGAGAGATTATCGGGACAGGAGATACGTTGATGAATACAGAAATGACTACTGCGAAAGATACATTCCTAGGCATTATCACAGAGATGTGGAAAACAGTTACCGAATCCACTGCAGTAAATCTTCGGTCCAAAGCCTGAGAAGCAGTCCCAAAAGGAAGCATAACAGACACTGCTCAAGCCATCAGTCACATTCGGTATGAGTGGTTTCGTTTTTATTTGGGGTGGATACATATTTGTGTGTAAAGCTCTTAATGAGCCAATAAGTTTGGAAAATTTATATAATACTATTTGTGTATATTGTTTATATTACTTGAATTTTTAAAGGAAACTTCCAAATTCATATAGCTAAACTGTATTTATTGGCTAGTCCTCGTTTGCCCAAATTTACTCATTTTCTGTAGACCACATCATGAGTTTCTTGATTTTAATATTAAAAATGTTCTATTTTTATGTTTTGTGATATGATGTTAGGAAGTAATGAACCCTCATCTTTCATTTTGAACATTTTTTCTTACTTTAAAAGAAACTCCTTTCCTGGTGGTTGGAAACCTAGACGGGTGCACTGGTGGCTATACTTAAATACCCGGTATGTAGCATAGTCCCATAGCACAGTGCATTGTCTGCGTCTGGTTCCACTGAGGTTCTGAAAATGGGTGCTGAGTGGGAAATGTATTTTTAAAAACTTGCCCTTTTATTTTTACACTCAGACCTGTTTGATCAGTAAACTTTAAAACATTGTTTATCTCAAGTTTTCAGTAAAACTAGCTTTGATTAGATTGAACATTGAAATTAACTAGCCATTACTTTTTTCTTTTATTTGAATCATGTATATTTTAAAATATTCCTAAGTAAGTAATTTCAACTAATCTTGGACATTATAAAACATTTTTTGTCAAATTAGACATCTCAACTCACAGCATATGCTATTTTATAGCAAGAGATTAATAGAACATGACATTGCATTCTTTAATTTCAGACTTCAATTAAATCAGTATTTTAAAGAAACAATTGTGTTGTTTTTTTCTATTGCCACTTTAAGTATCTTATCTGAAAATCTGTTCCTTGCCATGTTTTTCTTCTGTAACATAAACTGTGCCCTGTGAATTTCTGGGGACTGAATTTGAAATTGCTCCTGCCAACTGTTCGTGGCCTGGTGCTTATCTGAATGCCTGAATATCTCCCCGCTGAATGAATTGCGTATTCTGCCCTGAATTCACTCTGATATATTGATTGGCTGGACGATCTTGGTGCTGCCCACTTGCCGTTCCAGAAGAGCCACCGAAGGAAAAGATCCAGGAGTATAGAGGATGATGAGGAGGGTCACCTGATCTGTCAAAGTGGAGACGTTCTAAGAGCAAGATGTATAGAATATTTTTCAACACTTTTTAAACTTTGCAGACAGAATAATCTTTTTAAGAATAGTTTGTCAGCGGGGGGCTAAAGAACTCTTCATTGCTTTTTTGTTTTCTTTTGTTTTTTTGTGGGTTTGTTTGTTTGTTTTGTATTTCTTCTTTTCTGTAGAATTTAAATATTTCTAAAGTTCCAAAATAATCAGTGGAATTTGAGATTAGATCAAGAAAGATAGCTCTATCTAATTGTCTTTGTAGAAGCTGAAAATAAAATAATTTGAGTGCTGAAACCTTAGTTATGTTTTGATAGAGATCATTTGAAAGTATTCCACACTTAAGCATTCATTGTTTGAATAACTAGTAATTTGTGCTCAGGTACTTACACTTCTTTCTCCCCCCTCACTTTAGATGAAATCGTGGACACTTTGGGTGAAGGGGCCTTTGGCAAAGTTGTAGAATGCATTGATCATGGCATGTAAGTTTGTGTGTGCAGTGTTTTTATTTATTTATCTATTTTTTTAGCATTCTGGTATGTTTGGGGATGAAGGATCCATAATGACTTGATGAAATGGTATTTTAAGTAGTAGTCACATGTTTTCCTGGGAGGTGTAAATATTCAAAATTTTTTTTAACTCTGTGCATGATTTACTTTATATGAGTATGAATTTTGATAAAAAATGCTCACAAATTCTGTCAGAGCTGATTGAAATTAGAGTAGGTATTCAGGAGAAGAGACTTTCCCAGAAAGAACTTCGTCCTATAACCTTGTGTAAGAGATTCGTAGTGCTCTGCTTTTGAACCGTAGAGAGACAATAAAGCATAGCGTGTCTTCGTTCAAAAAACCTTTATTCCCAAAGGATAATATTTGCATGTTAGAGTTAACTTCTTAAACTGTAAAGAAATTATATTACTCACAGCCTACAGAATGAGTTATGCTAAACCTTTTGTGATTTGACCCTGTCTGCCTCATTGTAATATTCTCCTCCAGAACCCTATTCTGTAGTTCGCAAACTTTTCTGTAAATGAACCTTTTAAAACAGTTCAGTGAAACTGCATGTTTCTAAATTGACCCTTAAAGTTTTTCATTATAAAATAGTTGGAAAGGATATATTTCATATCTTACTGTAAGAATTGATTTTTTTCATCCTTTTTTTTTTCTTTAGCCTATTTCTTTAAATGTCTTTGAAGGAATCTTAAATGCTATAACCACTTAATACCTATCACCATGAACAAACTCTTTTTTAGTGCTTGGAAATGTTTTATCCTAGAACTTATTTTCCTTCCACTTTACATAGAACATTATTCTAAATATTTTGAAATATTTTCAGACTTACAGAAAAGGTGATAAAATAATTCAAAGAATTTTCATATGCTTTACCCATAATCCCCAAATTTTAACACTTTACAGTATTTTTCTTTATTGTTTACACATTACATGTTATATTTTCATATTTTTCCAGCAAATCTGTGGACCTTATTCAGGTTTTACCAGCTGCCCTATTATTGTCCTTTTAAATTTTCTTGAGATTCTAAGACAATTTTCTGTTTAAGTCCAGATACATACCAAACGTAGGAATGTTATCAAAATACTTTTTAATAATTTATCAGCCCACAGCTTCATTGGGTCCTTGTTGAAAGCAACAAATTGGAAACTAGCAGATTTGGGGAAAAATTTGCTACCTAGCCACTGAAAAATTTGTTTGACTCAAAGGTTTTTCATAGTCCAGGGCACGTACCTTGATCTAATATGGGCATGTGGGGCATAGTGAACAGAGGCTTGAATTTTGGCTCATGTTTTCAATGATCGGATTTAGGAAGGAGGACAGAAGGCAGTTGAAGATGTGGAAACCTGTTTCCTCGCATCACTCCTGGCTTTATACGACTTAGGAAGTGTTAGGTGCCCCAGTCTGAAGCTCCTGCTCTGTACTGGAGCTCTTTCTGTCTGTTTGCGTCAGTGAACGTGCTAGGCATTTTCTCGACTTCATGATGTATTGCTGATGTCTTTTTTGCCCATATGTTCCCTTTTCCTTCCAATTTTGACAAACTGATAGCTGTCTTTCAGGGTTTGGTTGGGTGTCCCCTCTCCTATGAAGAAGTTGGAGCTCCCTTAACCCCCAGTGGTTTGGCTCCCCCTCCTCTACTACACAGTACCTCACACCAAGCACTTCTGACCTTTTCATAAACCACTTCTGTGTCTTTTTCCGTTGGACCGTTGGGGGCATAGGGACAAGCACTGCCCTTTCATCACGGACCTGTCCACTATCTGGTGCAGAGTGGGTCCAGCCTGCTGAATGAGTCAGTGCTTTCACCAGTACTACAGTCTGTTTGAGGTTTATCTTTATTTTTTAAACTTCTGTGTTACATCTAGGTAAATTTAAAATCGTGGAAACAAACATTAAAATTCATAAGTATTAAGGGAATCATTACTTCATATAAAATATATTGTCAAAATGTTTTCAAAAGATGTTATGTGGAGTCTGGTATAATATTTTAGAAAAATAGCATAGAGTAATTGATATTTATGAATTGTTTTAGAAAAATTGAGTAATTGATACTCAATAAGATTATTCTTTAAAGCATTGTCTTGCTCCTATACACTTATCATTTTCATCTTAATTTTGTTTTTCAAGGGATGGCATACACGTAGCAGTGAAAATTGTAAAAAATGTGGGTCGATACCGTGAAGCAGCTCGTTCAGAAATCCAAGTATTAGAGCATTTAAATTCTACTGACCCCAATAGTGTCTTGTAAGTAGAAACTTGTACTATGATCCGTCATGTTATATGATATAATGAGAATTCTGTTAACTGAATTATTTTTATTTTGATCTGTTTTAGCCGATGTGTCCAGATGCTAGAATGGTTTGATCACCATGGCCATGTTTGTATTGTATTTGAATTGCTGGGACTTAGTACCTATGATTTCATTAAAGAAAACAGCTTTCTGCCATTTCAAATTGACCACATCAGGCAGATGGCATTTCAGATCTGCCAGTCAATAAATTGTAAGTATACTTGATAAATCTTTAAATGTCAGAAAATTAAAGTTTGATATACTAGTAACATACCAAAACATGGTCACTAAAAATGCATACTGTAAAGATGAAGTTCTTCTTGACCCCCAGTATCCACCACTGATTATTCTTCCACCCCAGTACAGATTAAATTTAAAAGTGAAACTAATAATGTGTTTTTGTTCTCCTGTAGTTTTGCATCATAATAAGCTAACCCATACAGATCTGAAGCCTGAAAATATTTTATTTGTGAAGTCTGACTATATAGTCAAATACAACTCTAAAATGGTAAGTTAAAACTTGTTTTAATTTCGTGGGTTCTTTGTAGTTAATTTAGCTTGGTAATCATTTATTGAGGAATTTCACTTCTGAGGCTCATTCCATCCTGATACTTAATCCCAGAAGGATCATCTTTCTTTGCCTTTCTCATGGGGTTATGTTGAAAATTCAAAAATATAATTTACATGCAAGCCTTTTGGGTAGTGCTGTAAAAGGTTTCTTCCTTTTTTTTTTTTTTAATCTTCACATTTATTCAACTGTATCTTTCTAGAAACGTGATGAACGCACATTGAAAAGCACGGATATCAAAGTGGTTGACTTTGGAAGTGCCACATACGATGACGAGCATCATAGTACCTTGGTGTCCACACGGCATTACAGAGCTCCAGAGGTCATTTTGGGTCAGTAGACACCAGAGTTCTGATACTGTAATTGAAGAGCTTTTTGTTCTCTATACTTTGGTAGGAGGGAGAGTGATTTTCTTAGCATTGTACAAAAAATGCTTTGCTGTTTTCATAAAAACAGTTTGGACACTACTATAAATATTTTTCCTGAGTGGGAAAAATATGCTGCCTATAAAGATATTTCAGGTGGTGGTTATTTGGAACAAGTTAATCTTACAAGCTCATAAGAGCAGGCTTCATTTATTGGCTAAGTACGCCACAGCAGTATGGCTTTGAAGTGATGTAGGTATTTAGTTTCCTGTTGTCACAGAGCATGGTGCTGATGCAAATCCTAGAGGTTGGGATAGCAGACCTCTCAATATGGGGTGGTGGGGAGGTCAAGAGGAATAAAAGAAAGGCTAGTCTGAAAGAGAGCTTCTTTTATTACCCTTGACAGGAGAAAAGACTGGAAAGGAAAAGGAGTTCAGGTGCAAAGTTTTACACTAACTGGGAACTCAGGAAGGGAGCATACATCACAGTTTAAGGTTAGAGACCAGAAGGGAGCATGCATCACAATTTAAAGGTTAGAGACCAGGTCATGGCAATATAGCTGGGAAGTTGGGTGGGTTTGGGGGCTTGGAGACAGTGGAAAAAGTTGAGATCAAGTGCTATAGGGAGATAAGTGGAACAAGCTTATTGTTTGGCCAAAAGTAAGGTCCAACTGAGGTTAAATAATAAAGCATTTTTATAAAATTATTTGTGTCCAGTTTTTACCCTTTTTTGGTCCAATAGGACTTGGTAGTTCAGGGGATAGGAGTGTGAAAAGAAACTAATGATGTTTATCTACGTAGAGGATTGGTGAAGAGGTAAGGAAATCAAGAATACTGTGTAGTGCTGGCCAGTAGAACGTCTCACAGTGATGGAGATGGTTCATGTCTGCACTCTCCATTTGGTCATCTTTAACCACTTGTGGGCTGAGGAATGGAACTTTAAATATTGTGTTAATTTAAATTTGGGATTAAAATAGCCACCTGTGGCTTGTAGCTACCATACTGGCCAGCACAGGTTTAGAGTTTATTTTTGAAATAGTTAATAGGATTTCTACTTAGTATGGTATGAAAGGAGCTGCTGTGTTACAGTAATTTACAAAGAACACCCATGGTTGAGGACTGAAGGCTACTCACTATGAGGGTAAAGGAAAGGAGTGTAGGAAGAGATTGTGGACAGGGAGGAATTTTCAGAATTTAAAAGAAAGTAACTTCCTGGGTTTTATTAACTTAAAATTCAGAATCTTCCTCACATTTTAACATGGGAGATAAAACACAAAACAACTGATGTTTTCCTGTTACTGTTCTATTTGTGTGGGTATATAAGTAGAAGTCGTGCTCTAGTATCTGTTCTGATGATAAGTACGGTGAAGGTTAACAAAAATGACTAAATTGCAGTCAAAGACTTTGAACATATAGCATCCAGCATAAGTAATGCCTATTTGAATGTGGTTGGTAGGGCAATAATATGGGTTTAATAATTTATAGGTTTTGTTTTTTTTTAAGATTTTATTTATTTATCTTTAGAGGGGAAGGGGGAGAGAGGGAGTTTTTTGGTATAATTTTTTTTAATTTGAACATTTCACCTAAAATGTCATATGGTATGTTTGAGTATGATATTGTTATGTTACACAATTAATAAATAAGGGGCATTATTTGGGCTGGACCCTATATTATTTCTTTCTTAAATTCAGTGATGTTATTGAAAGTACTGAAAACCTCTTTTTAAAATAGATGTTATTTACCCGTTATTGTTTACTAAATATTTGATATTTAAAAGATTAAAATGTCGCTGTGGTTTATTCTGTTCATCTCTTTTCCAATTTAAATACAGACTTAAGAACACTGGGTGTTTTATTCTTCCCAGAATAGTATTGCCATATGAGAACTCGGAAGGAGAAAGGGTGTGACCATGTATACACAGCTGAGAGCATGCACACAGGTCTCTCTGTGTGGACTGTAATGGCTCTGTAATTCTGCTTGTAGGTGAAACTGCCTATGACACTCATGAGTCTCATAGTTTGCATAAAACTATTATTTTCTGGGGAGAAGTAAACTTAGGCATCAAGTTTATGATAATGATAAGGGCTCAGTAATTACATTCTGAGAATAATTATTGACCTGTATTTGCACTAACATGTAAAATTTCCTAACCAACATGAACTGGTATAACAGTGCCCCCGTTGCACATGCACTTCTGAGACTACAGAGTATCTCCAAAAATCAGTAGTCATACCGGTATTTGGGGAATATTTACTAGTCCCTCTCATTTTACAGAAACTGCCCCCTCTCCCAGGTTAAGTGCTGTAATTTGATGATATGGAGGACCATGAGAACATACTGAATAATGTTTGATAGAAAACTAAAAGTGCAAACTATGAGTGTATTGTTACACTCTCCAAAATGAACTATAAAAAGAGATTATGCATAGAGATGGATGTAGTAAATTGGTAATTAAAAATTACTGTGTAATAAAATGTTTGTTTTTATTTTTAAATAGCTCTAGGTTGGTCTCAGCCTTGTGATGTTTGGAGCATAGGGTGCATTCTTATTGAGTATTACCTTGGTTTCACAGTCTTTCAGGTACGTGTTTAATAAGTACCATTTAAGTTCAATGTTAAAGACGTATGCAGTTTGGCTTCCACATTGAAAAGTTGCCATTGTGTCATTTTAAGACTGAAATTTATATATGCAGAATGGTTATCCTTCTCTAAAACAATAGTTGAGTGAAACACAATTCTTGGTGAATGGTCACAGTTCATTTTACATGTGATTGGAGTTTTTAACACATGTTCATACTGTGTGTGTTTCCATTTTTTGTTATTCACCTTCATAAATTTATGTTAGCGTTACTGTGGCCAGTTTTAATTCTGTTCTGGATATATTGACTGTCAGTATAGCCATGAACAAGTCACTTAATACTTTTTATAGAAGAATTTAGGAACAATAAGTTGTGTTTGGAGGTTCTAAGTGTATCAGAATTAAAAGATATATCTTCAAGGAGAACTTGCAAAAGTTAGATATGAGGAAACTTTATAGTATAATGTGGTATTTGCTGTAAATGGTTCAGTGCTGAAAGTAAAGCGGGACACCAGGAAAGGTGATCAGTTAAATTTTCTTAGAGGCAACATCACCAGCAGTAGGGAGTCAGAGCCAGTGCTGGAAGGAAGCGTAGGGGTGTGTCGGGAAAGTAGGGAGTGTGACGGCTGTGCCAGGAAAAGAACCCCAGTCTGCAAGTGGGTGCAGGTACAGAGGGTCAGGGTCCTGCTCCCGCCAGTGAAGAAAAAAAAGGTGGTGCTGTCAGTCTTGCATAAATGGGGGAACGGCAACAGCAACAGTCGTCAGGGACTGACTGATTCCTTGTGGACTCCTGGGGCCTTTGTTTGGGGATTATCTCTCCTAGGTTTGGGGGTAGTAAAGTGTCTCTTTTATGGAAACCTTACTTTGGTCTGCATTTTTGGCCTCAAAATTTTACTTAACATCTATAATCTAAAGATCTTGAATACTTTAGGTGTTACAGCCATCAAAGAACTTCAAGTGGGGTTGTGATGTGATCAGGGAGTTGCATTCTTTTGTGGTTGTGTGGTGGGGGTTCAGGAGATTCTGGCTCATGCTGTCAAGGTGGATTGAAGCTACAGCTGTGTAGGGTGGGAGGAAGCTGAGGAGTTTAGACTCATTAGGTGGCTGTTGACAGCGTGTGTTCACTGCTTTGGTTTGTCTGCTCCGAAAGATCCTGTTAAAAGGACTCCGAATTTGTTGGGCCATGGTTGTCAGTCAGCTCAAGGAAGTAGTGTCTGGTTTTGTAGTAATAAACTGTAGGGTCAAGAAAAAGTTAGGCAGAATATGTGCTTCGTTGTAGTGAGTTTGTACTTGTAGATCACCAAGGTTTTAAGTGAAGTGCAAATTATTAACATTGTTTTGAGATAAGGTTTATATTTGGACTTTACCCTCCAAAATACTCTCCAACTAAGAAACTTTGTTAAAATGTGGAGCTAGTACTTGTTCCTGTCTTGAATGGAGTACTTAATATTTTTAAAGCAATGAGCAAGGCAAACAACAGCTAATAAATTTGAAAAAGTGTTACACACAACCTCTGCTTTCCAGAACAAGGGTTGGCAGGCTGTACCCTGCCTGATGCCTGCTTTAAAAAACAAAGAATAGGCAGCAGAGACAGATAACGACCAGCCATGCCTCAGATATTTACTTAATTCCCTTTAAGTAGCTGCCGGTTTCTGCCCTAGGGGTGTCCCGTTCAGCTGTGGGGCCTTTTCCCCAGTTCTCCTGGTGCCGGGCTGGGGCTCTGTCACTGAGTTTTGACCTGGGGTCATAGCTCACTTTCCTCATTTAAGAGCCATGTGACTTTGAGCTAGTACCTTCAGTTCTTTGAAACTCATGTTCCTGTACACCTAGTTCAGGGTGGTTGTGAGAATTACTGGGACTGTTTTTATTGCCTAGAATTAGTAAGCGTTAATGTGCTTCTGTGCATTGGGTAGTGGGGGCTCTGGTTAAGTGACTGATTAAATGAAGAGACAGTATCCTGGTAATCTTCCCCAGTCATCCTTCAGTTAGAAAGTACAAGAAACACAATAAATAAGGAAACCGTTCAGTTTTATATTAAACAAGTTATGCACCTCTGCCTTACTGGTTCATTTCGAAAGACTATTGGGTTTGCAATACAACTCATTTGGCATTGTTCCATATTTGAAGTAGAGTGTAATATAAGTTGTGTGAACTGTCTAATCTAATCCTTTTATGTCAGTAATATTTTCTTAATGTTTTCCTTTAGTATGCATGTAGGAAAATGAAAAATGTTAAAAGTTTTTTCTCTACATTTTTCAGACTCATGATAGTAAAGAGCACCTGGCAATGATGGAACGAATATTAGGACCCATACCAACACACATGATTCAGAAAACCAGGTATGCTCAGAGAGTGGAGCCCTTTGCTGAGTATGTGCCGTAGCCTGTATCCAAACTACAGAAAAGGGAAAGTGATGCAGTATCTGCCTGTGACCTAGTAAACAAAGGGGTGGTTTTTACACTGACATTAGCCTTTGCATAATTGTTTTTGTAAGTCGATACAACAGTAATGCATAGCACAGTAGAGAACTGGATTTTGGAGTCAGAGCATCCTGAGTTGGAATTCCGTACTGTTTCTAACCAGCTGTGTGTCCTTGGACAAGGCACAATAATGGCTTTCAAACACAGCTGCACCTCAGAAGTCATCCAGGGAGTTCGTTCAAAGATCTCCAGCCCCATTTCAGATCTGGGGAAATCAGAATTTACAGGAATGGATGCAGGGGCTTCTTGTTGAAGCTGGCTTTGTTCTCTGCATGCAAGATTAAGGGAGGCACTCTATGAGCCAGCTAGTGTGTGATTATTGCTAAGCTTTTTAAAAATTATGTACACAGAGGTGCTTATACTCTTTCCTAGTGGGAGCAGGATAAACATGGATCTTTTTCTGTTATTTTTACTGATCAGACTTCTTTTTACCTGTAGAAAACGCAAGTATTTTCACCACAACCAGCTAGATTGGGATGAACATAGTTCTGCTGGGAGATATGTTAGGAGACGCTGCAAACCATTAAAGGTAAAAGAAAAACAATTTGGAGGTTTAAAAAATGTCTAAAATATTTTAAATATCTTTCTAAAATCAAAAGATTTGATTTGATTTTCTCCCTCTCCCCTCAGGAATTTATGCTTTCTCATGATGAAGAACACGAGAAACTGTTTGACCTGGTTCGAAGAATGTTGGAATATGACCCAGTGAAAAGAATTACCTTAGATGAAGCATTGCAACATCCTTTCTTTGACTTATTAAAAAAGAAATGAAATAGAAATCAGTGGTCCTACTGTATACTTCTCTAGAAGAGATTGCTTAAGACTGTGTCAGTCAACTCTAAACATTCTAATATTTTTGTAAACATTAAATTATTTTGTACAGTTAAGTGTAAATACTGTATGTTTTATATCAATAGCATAATTATCTTGTTAAGCAAGTATGGTCTTGATAATGAATGAAATATTATAAAAGTTAACTTTCCTTTTTGAGATTAACATTTTTAAAGACCTTTGGAATATCCTTTGTGTCCAGTGATACCTGTGACTGAGCTTGTCTTTTGTACACGGAGGTTGACTCTTTGAAGTGATTCTTTTGAGTAAAAGGAAATCTTGACTACTTTAGTCTTAATATTATTTATTTACCTCAAATTGAGAATTTTCCTAGCTTCCAAAGTTTTTTCTGTAATTGTTGAACAAGTAATGAGTGTTTATAATGATATAGGCAGGTATTGGAAATCAGAATCCTTAGGAAATGTTTATTTTTGGCATTTCATTGAATTGTAAGTATTAACGCCTGTCTCCTTGGGTGATGTCAGTAACAATAAGGAGCATCCATGGAAAGCCATTCAGTTGGTCCACCGTGACAGATTTTTAATAAAACCCCAAAGACAACTTCCTGCAAGATTAAAGTCTAACAAGAAAGTCAGCTTGGAAAGTCCTCTTCGCCATGAGCTATGTAGTGGGTGAGTCACAAGGAAAGAGGTGTTCTGATGACCGGGGGGTTCTGTTGTTTTTTTCTCAATCCCCCTACATCTTCTGCCCCCCAATCCCGTGCTCCAACCTCCTGATGACCGAGAGTCTAGTAATGTCCAGTCTGGAGGAGTCTTGAAAATGTCTCACATCTGTGTCTTCATCAAATGAAGTAAATAGTTAAACTTCAGCCTGTGAGAATTAAGCTTATTATTAAGCAACTCGTGTATTCATTTTCACTGGAGAAGAAGAATGACTTATTGGAAAACATTTTGGGAAGAAACTTGCAAAAAATTTTAGACACTACTTAGTTGTTTAATGTGGTGAACTTTTTGTTTGCCTGTAGGTTTTTGGTTTTTTACTGTTAACCTGTTTTCACATTAAAACTACATGATGCTACTTAGTAAAACAAAACCAAACTATTGATACTGTTCAGTCTGCCAAGTAGGAACTATTTTTTGTTGTGGAGTTTATAATTGGTTGTTGAGCTATAGGTTTTTTAAAAATTACCCCCATTTTGTAAGTGCATTACACACTGATTTGAGTTTTCTCTGTTAGTGTGTTTTTAAAATAAAATGCATGAAATTTTCTTTTATGGCAAAGAGTGAAACTGGGCCAGGTTCCTTACATTATTCACCAGAGGCATTTGCCAGTATAAGGTGGCTGTGTTCCTAAAGATGACTAGGAATTGAAGGAAGCTGGAACAAACACAGCCACAGAATCCCTGCTTAAATGATGCTTAAGCCTTGCAGTCTGCATATACTGAATGTAGTTTTGAATAGTTGCACCATATTACGTGTGATGAGGTTTTTCTAAAAGCAGCATTAGATGTAAAGAAAAGGCATTTTCTGAACCTGGCAGTGCTGATACAGAAATTACTAGGTGTCTGTCCTTCATTTCCACTGTCCCGGTGGGTGCCCTGTACTATCTCAGCCTCCTGTCCTTCCCCAGCAAGTGCTTCAGGTTCCCAAGTTAATGTTAACTTTCTCCATCAGAAACTCATCTTCTCAGAGTAATTGATCTTGGGATATAGGAAGAGAGAAAAATACATTATGCCCTGTGGCTCAGCGGATTGAGCACCAGCCTGCAAGCTGAATGGTTGCCAGTTCAACTCCTAGTCAGGACACATGCCCGCGTTCCAGGCCAGGTCTCTAATTGGGGGTGTTGTTTCTCTCCTCCCTTCCCTTCCCTGTAAAAATAAATAAAACCTATCCACATTTTTCTTTAAGATTTTTGAAATTTAGAGGGAGAGAAACTGATGTGTGAGAGATATATCTGTCTGTTGCCTCTCTCATGCCCCCATCTGGGGGGCCCTGCCCCAAAGCCCAGGCATGTACCCTGACAATCAAATTGGCCACCTTTCAGCTCGCAGAACAGCATTCAGTCCACTGAGCCATACCATCCACGGCATGTTTCTTACTAAGAACTTAATCATTGCTAACGCCCTTCCCCTTCTGAAAAAAATTACATTCTTTCCCAAGGACATGTGCTAAGTTTTATGCCTGATATGTGGAATTTTAGGAATTAAAACGAAAGATTGGTAAGGGTAGAAGAAATGTTTAGCGGTTGGCCTGGTACCCCTAGAATCTACATGAGTGTGCTGTCAGCCCTCCTGCCCCTCCTCCTCCAGCTCCAGGTTCCTACCCCGAAGGGCCTTTTCCTTGTACTTCACCCGTTTTTTGGAAGTGCCAGGTTCTTCCTTGATAGTCCTGGGATCTTTAGCACCAGTGGGAAAGGTTTAGAATGGCAAATGTATACATAGGAATTATTTGTGATTAGATATTTATATTTTAATAATTTGATACCTCATCATTTTTTTACTATTTTTGGAAATTGTATTGAGGTTGAGCTTTAAAAAAAAAAAAGATAAAGCCCTGCCTGGTGTGGCTCAGTGGATTGAGCACCAGCCTGCAAACCAAAGGGTCTCCAGTTTGATTTCCAGTCAGGGCACATGCCTGGGTTGTAGGCCAGGTCTCCAGTTGGTGTGTGCGAGACAACCACATTTTAATGTTTCTTTCCCTCTCTCCTTCCCTTCCCCTCTTGTCTAAAATGAAACAGATCTCAAAAAAGTCCACAAAAGTATTGACGTTAGTTTCAGATGTACAACAAATGTTTTGATATTTGTATATATTGCAAAATGAGCATGACAGTAGTTATCATTCGTCACCATGTATAGTTACAGACTTTCCTGTGATGAGAATGTCCGAGGTCCCTCAGCCACTTCGAAATATGCACCACAGTATTATTCACTCCGGTTGCCATGCTGTCCATTCCATTCCCAGAACTTACAATTTGTACATTTTTACTCCTTTTACCCAGTTCATCCAGTTCCCACACCCCACCTCTGTCTGCCAGCTTTCTGTCCTCTGTACCTATGAGCTTGGGTTTTATTTACATTTCTATGTGTTTGTTAGATCATAAAGTGTTTGTCTCTCTGACTACAATGGCATAATGCTCTCAGGGTCCATCCATGTGGCAAATGGTGCAATTTCATTCTTGTTTATGGCTAATAACCCGGGGTGGGGGTGGGGACACTTTCTTTACCCCTCCATCATTTGGAGGACACGCAGGCTGCTTCCTTATCTTCGCTATTATAAATCATGCTGCAGGGAATGGGGTGGGGGTGCGTACAATCTTTTCAGGTCAGGCTTTTTGTTTACTTCAGATAAATAGAGGAGGAATCGCTGGGACATAAGGCAGTTCTATTTTTAAATTTGAAGGAAACTCCATGCTGTTCTAGTGGGTGCACCGATTTGCAGTCCCACAGTACACAAGGATTCTCCATATCCTCACCAACACCCATTTTGTTTTTGATGGTGGCCATTCTGACGGGTGAGGTGACATCCCATTGTGCTTTTGATTGCCGCTTTCCTGATCAGTGGTGCCGAGTGCTGTGCCTGTGGGCCTCCCATGTCTGGGAGAACGTGTGTTCAGATCTTCCCATTTTTTTGATCAGAGTTCTTTTTCTATTAAGTTGTATGAGTTCTTTATATATCTTGAATATGAGCCTTTTACCAGGTACGAGTTGCCAATATTTCCCCCCATGTAATTGGTTGCCTTCTCATTTGGTCGATGGTTTCTTGTGTGGTGCAGAAGCTTTTTAGTTGTCCCATCAGGTTGGTTTTGCTCTGCTCCTTTTGATTTTGGTGTCCACAAAGTCATTGCCAAGTCCGATGTCAAGGACCTTACTGCCAATGCTGACTCCTGAGAGTTGTATGGTTTCAGGTCTTACACCTAAGTCCTGAATTCATTTTGAAGAGCTTGGGTTTTATGAGGCATTTTTAAAAAGTGTAGTATTCATCAAGTTTTTCAGAGTAGCTGAATACCCTTGACTCCTGCCGTTAGCTGACAGTAGCAAACAACCCTGTGAAGTTTTCTAGTTAATAAAATTGAAAACTATTCCTTGAGTAGCCTTGAAGGATAAAATGCTGAGAAATTGGGGATGATTTGGCCAGCTCTCCCAGTGTGGCTAAATCATGACTTAAATTCCGGTGTCCTCTACTCTAGCATTGTGCTTTCTGGATGCAATCTACCTTATTGAGTCAAAAACTTTATTGGTTAATTCTTTTTCACAGCTCTGCTGTGGAATGGGATAAAATGGAAAGTAATAGTTAATCAAAAGTTATATTGCGTGGATTCCATTTTCTCACATTTTTCCCTACTGCAGCATTTGGACACAGACAGGTGCACCCCTCAAAATGGTATGGTCCTGAAAACATTCTCAGTAGGTAGGCGGGTGCCAATATTTAAAGCTTAAATATTTAATAATAAATATTTAAATAAAAAGCTTGACATCTTGAAATGAAGAAACACTGTCAATTAAGTGGCCTGGGTTTTTAACATCTTTCCGGTTTGAAATTTCTGATTCTCAAAATTTGGTGCAAGAAAAAAGTTTTAAACGCCAGTACTTAAGTGAATATGCTCAGGAGAATTTGTTACGAATCAATAATAGTCCCGATAATAGTGCCAACAATTAATTACTGGCTGAGTAGACTGCATGTTGGCAAATACGTACTAGAAACAACAATTTTAATTCTTGATTCCCAGGCCCGTGCTCAATCCACTGAGCTACACCAGCCAGGGCCTAAACAATTTTAATTCTTAAAAGAGTTTGGTCATTGTTTTTTAAGAGCTTGCTATCTCTAGTTCAGTCCTTCAGCTAAAGTTTTGTTTGGTTGGTTTACTGGGTTTTATTTTGTTTGGTTATTTTTTTAGATAGAGGGAATGTTAAGTCCAAAGGTCAGGTTAGCTTTACAACTCCTTGGTCAAGCCAGCCTTTTGGGATATAGTTAAAAGAAGTAATCATAATTTGAACACACTTAATTAGACTCACTTAGGAAATTGGTTACTTACATATTTTAGATTAATTTTTAAAAATACAGTACAAAAGTAGAGTAGAATGATGAACTTCTAAATGCATACACCCTACCTTCAAAAATTAAAAACTTTTCCAAATTTTGTTTTCTCTGTTCCCTGACTTTTCTATTGTATGTAAATACAAATGCTGGAAACCATCATTTCATTCAAGATACTTCTGTGTATCTTTTAACATGAATTTTAAAACATATATATATAAGGCCTATTATTATACCTTACAAAATATTTTCTTAGCTGATATTGTATATTTAAAGTTTCATGATTGTTTTTTTAAAAAAGTCATTTTAAATTGGTTTGAATCAGGGCCCAGTCAGGTTCACACGTTGCTGATACACTACACTGTGTGTCTCAATGTGCTTCTCCCCGCCGCCCAACCATTCTGTTTGTTTGCTAATGAGACTGGGTCGTTCATCTTTAGAGAATTTCCCATACTCAGCATTTCATCAGAGTTGTATGTATTCCTCTTTCCCCATTTGCTCATTAAATTGATAGGAAAGAAAAGGAAGTTTATTATAGAACTCCTTCTAGCAAATAAAAAAAGATGTTAGAATTAGAAAGACACTCTGTTGCAACTCAGTAATTTCTGACACCAATCATCAGTGGGAGAGCTGTGGGGTGAAAATTTAATGGACTTTGTACCGCATTGAGAACATCTGACCACAAAGGTCAATCGGAACCCAGACCGTGGGAAATGCCCAGCACCTGTGAGGCATCATTGACTTTTGAAAGGGGAAAATGGAACCTGGATTTATCAAGCCTCACTACTCTGAAATCATAAAGAAGCATCCAGCTCTTACGTTACTCTGTCCTTTGGCTCTTACCTGTCAGCTAGTCCCTTCATGTATCAGTTCAGTGAATTTAGTGCTGGGGTTTTACTGGCATGACTCCAACTTTACCCCATAGATCTGCGTTGGGGGTCAGGGGAGGGTGTTACTTTAACTTCACTTCCTTACTGGGAATTACTTGGAAGCAACACCTATGTTATAGGGTGATTAAAGACGTCTTAGCCGATTACCTGGTGCGTAGTAGTCCCACTAAAAATAGCAGGTACTTTGTTTTATATAAATGCTTTAAACCAGATGTTAATTGTTCTGTATAGCGCAATTAACAGAACATATTAATGTTCTATAGCACAATTAACAGAACATATTAATGTTCATATAGCAGAAGGGGTTACTAAAGAATTAATAATGATATTTTTGACCGTTAGCATTTTTTAGTTTTTATTGTGACATTTTACTGAAACTGAAAGGGGGAAATAGAGTTTTTAAAGAAATTTTTCTTTTTTAACCAACCGACACTGTATCTACTATTTAGATGCATTTTCTTATATTCACTCCTTTTCTTGTTTTAGTTTTAAATGTTGAAATCGTGGGGCAAAATCTACATAATTAAAAGACTGAGACATAGAGTTAATCGTGAAAACTTGAAATAACCCTAAAATTCCTTCAAGGAAGGCAGCTCCCAGGCCTGGGTCCTCAGCTACTGTGACCAGCAGTTCCATGTAGTGAAGTGAACTGCAGATGAACTGTGGACGGGCGGAGTGCCCCAGGACTTAAAATGCTTTCCATTATAAGTAAAAATGCAAGTTCAGTTTCCTAATTTCTAAAGGTGCTGGATTTACTCTTAACTAAAGGCAACATAGGTTACAGCTTTGGGAATGAGTGACAAGAACAGGCCTAAATGACAGAGGAGTGTCACTGATAGGAGAGTTTAATATTATGAGTATTTTTTATTTCATATTCAGGAGCATTGACGTTATTGTGTGTGTTCTCACAGTGGGCACACCCAGGCGGATAGCATGGCTGGTGTGAAGGAGCCACCTGCAGAGGCCGCCTGCGTTCGGACCCGGGGCGGCCTGCACAGGTGGCTGACACGTGCTCTCTGTAGTGTCCTTGGGAGCGGACCACCAACACCGAACTTCCCAGGGTGCCGGTGCAGAGTAAACAAAGTAATTTACATTTCAAAATGCTGCTATATAGTAGCTGTTCATCGTTTTCACAGTTTCTTGATTTATTCCCTATAATGATATATACAATATTCTACAGTGTGCAAATTATATTTCTATATTTTTTGTTTTACTCATAGGAACCATGTGAAATTAGCATAAATAGATTCTGTCTTATTTTAATGTTAGCACCATATCTATTTTCCCATCCTTTAAAAATTTTTGTGTTTATATTTAAAATGTTTAATGTAGGAAGTAAATGTGGCTGGGTCTCGCCTTTTTTTTTTTTTTTAAGATTTTATTTATCTTTAGAGAGAGGGGAAGGAAAGGAGAAAGAGTGGGAAAGAAACATCAGTGTGTGGTTGCCTCTCGTGCGCCCTCTACTGGGGACCTGGCCTGCAACCCAGGCATATGCCCTGTCTGGGAATCGAATCAATGACCCCTTGGTTTGCAGGCTGGCACTCAATCCACTGAGCTACACCAGCCAAGGCTTGCTTTTTTATCTAATCTGAAAACCTGCCTTTTGGTTGTGTGTTTATAACATATTTAATGGGATCATTGATGTGGTTGGGTTTAGATCTACCATCTTTCTCTCTTCTGGTTGTTCCATTTGCTCTTTGTTCCCATTCTCTCCTTTTTCTGCTTATTTTGGATTGGATTGTTTTCATGCTTCCACTTTATACCATAGTGGTTTATTAGCTGTAACTGATGTGTGTGTGTGTGTGTGTGTGTCTTTGGCAGTCGCTTTAGAGTTTTTGTGTACATCTTTATCACAGTGTACCTTCGCGGAATATTATACCGCTTCACCTATAGTACGAGAATGTTAAAACCATAAACTACCATTTCGCCCCTCCTGGGCTGCGTACTAGTGTCATTCATTTTTACTCAGCCAGATGGTAAAACCCCCACAATACACTGACATTTTTTACTTTAACCCATCAGTTATCATTCTGAAAGATTTAAATAATAAGAATTCTTATATTTCCCCATATTATTACCATTTCCAGTGTACTCTTCAATCCTTTATGTAAATCTGTATTTCCGTCTGGTACGGGTTTTTGCTGCTTGAACTGACCCTTGAATACAGTGGGGGTTAAGGCCACAGCCACCTATGCAGCCAAAACCGGCACGTGACCGAAGCCGGCCCACCACGTGCACAGGTTCTCCGCCAGTGCTGGGCCTGGAACGGTGAGGGTTGGGGCTGGCGGGCCACCCGAGAAGGAGGCAAATAAGGGCCTGAGCAGCTCTAACCCGTGTCGTTCAAGGGTCGAATACTCCTATTAACGCTTCCTTTTATTTGGATCTGCTGGTGATGCATTCGCTCAGCTTTCGTATGTTTGAGAGTCTTTATGTAGCCTTTGTTTTTTGAAAGATATTTCTTTGATACAGACCTCCAGGTTGAAAAAAGTTGTTGCAGCCTTGGCTGGTGTAGCTCAGTGGATTGAGCGCAGGCCTGCAAAGGAAAGGATTGTGGTTCAATTCCCAGTCGGGGCACATGCCTGGGTTGCAGGCCAGTTCCCAGCAGGGATGCATGAGAGGCAACCATACATTGATATTTCTCCCCCTCTTCCCCTCTAAAGATAAAGAAATAAAATCTTTTTTTTTAAAAAAAGAAAGAAAAAAGATGTTGCATTCCTGTCTTCTAGGGGTCACTTTCCCATCAAAAAGTCTGCCGGTCCTCACCTGTCTTTTTCCCTGGATGCTTTTAAGTTTTTCTCTACCCCCCTCTTTAAGCAATTTGGTTATGGTGTTCTTTACATGGCTGTCTTCATGTTTCTTGTGCATGGGTTCCTTGAAATTCTTAGATCTGTGAGTTTTTATCATGTTTAGATATGTTGTTCAACCGTTGCTCAAATATTTTTCTGCCCTTTCCCCAAGGAACTTCAGTTCTCACAGGAAATGATCCCACTGCTTCCTGATGGCCAAGTTCATGTCTCTCAAGTGTTTTCTTTAATTTCGGATTTCTGTTGCTATATTTTTTAATTTAGTAATTTTCTTCGTTGTCTAATGTGCCTTCAATCCCATCCCGTGTATTTTTTTTACCTCAAATGTTATTTTTTACTCTCTCGAATTTTGGTTTAGGTCTTTAAAATGTTTTCCATGACTCTACTTAGTTGTTCAGTCTTTCCTCTTAGTTCCTTGAACATGTGGGTATTATAACTTTTAATATCCTTGTCTGCTGATTCTATTTCCCTTTTATTTCTGAGTTTGATTGCTTTTCCTTATATTATGGGTCATATTTTCTGCTACTTTTACATACCCGGTAAATTTACTTTTGGGTTTTACGTTGTCAGCGTACTGGATGTCTTTCCAGTCCTGTATACTTTCGGACATGGTTAAGTTGGACCTTCTCAGGTGTTGGTCTTAAGCTTTGTTAGGCAGGACCAGGACCGTGTTTAGTGTGGGGCTGGCTTCGGCGGACGCTGCCCGTGAGGGACCAGGTTTTACCTGCTGGCCATGGGAAGAACCCCGGACCCTGGTGAGCCGGAGCATTGCTTCCCCTAATGGTGAGGGTCTAATGCAGCATTGGGATGGTTCTTTGCTGGCCTCGGGTACTTTTTTGGTCACAGACCTGGTGACCTCAAGTGAAAATATTTCCTCGGTGCAACTCTCTACCCTGCAAATTCTACCTGCCCCGGCTCCCTTGGACTTGCAGTTCCCTCGCCTCACCGCAGGGTGGCTCTGCCTGGGTCCCGAGCCCTGCACCGGGGCCGAGAAACCCCTCCAGAGCGCAGGCGGGAGCAATCCTCGGGCTCACTCCGTTCGTTTGCTGCGTCCCAGCGAGCAATGCTTTCCATTGCCTGGTGTCCAGTGCGGTGTAAACTGCCATTTTGTACAGCCTGTGCGGTTTTCTCTGGTTCCAGGTGCAGTTATCCTAGTCTCTGTGAGTGTCTGTGTTTTGCAAATTAGAAAACTGGGGGTCGGGAAGGGTGGCTGTGAGCGTTCGGTGGAGCCGGCCCGGAGCCGAGACACCAGCTGGTGCCTCGCCCACCGCATCACGACGCCTTTTCTCTGTAAAAGTTTTCCCAGGGAACTGAGGCTCACGCCTTTTAGCTTTATAGCTTAATTTAAATCATTTTTGCTGAAAAAAAATTTTTGGAAAAAATTTTTTAAAATGATTAAGTGTTCCTGCTCTCTCAAATAGAGCATCTTGAACATATTTGAACCTTTTCACTCACCAACATTAGTTATCTTGCTTTCTGTACTATGGGACCCAGATAATCCCTTTTCTCACTAAAACATTTTGCAATGCATGCCCCTTTTACCCTGAAGAGTGTGAGCCTTGGTCGGACGTCAGGTGGGCTGCTGCTGTTAACAGCCACAGTGGGGCGAAGGAGGGTCGCGGGGTCCCTTGCGTAGCCCCTCCCCCAGCTATAAAAACTCAGCCCCGCCTCTTCCTGCCGATCACGCCCAGTTACCCCTGCCAAACGGTGACTCCTTGACTTCAGGGCCCTGGACAGAGTTCAAAGGGCCCTGGGTCGAAGCTTTGAACCCAGTGCCCTGGGTGGAGTTTGCCGATCCTTGCTTGTGTGCCCTGGCAAGAGTGTAACCCTTTGAGAACTCGGACCTCCAACCCTGCAGAGCCCACATTTGGGACAGTAACCACCAAGTCCCTCAGTGGGTCATGGGGACTGATGGTAAGTGGGGCCACTCTTGTGCTGTTGGGAATGGAGCATCATACAGCGGTCCCCGATTTAACACTCATCCCACATCCTGAAAGACGGCATCTTGAGCGTCTTGCCTTGAACGCTCCAAGTTGGCACTTCACCTGCGCCTTCAAAAGGCCGTTTCAGTACTCTCTGAGCTGTGCTTGCTGCCCCAAGATGCTTCACAACCAGGGAGCGAGTGTCAGGGGCCCGACTCCATAGCACCTGGCTGTAAAGTGGATCCCCTGGGCAGAGGCCGTGGCTTGGGACTCCATGCCCGAGCATCCAGCGGCCGAGGACGGTGGTGCCGACTCACGCTCTGCAGACAGGAAGACGGCCCCACACCTGTGGCGGATACACTGCTGGCCCGTCCGCCATGGGGGAGAGTCCGGAGTAACTGATTTGCCACCCAGTAGCTTGTTGGTCACCCTGAAGATTAATTAGTGCCCATTGCTGACAGGTTAGCCATTCAGAGGCAGTGTTATTGAACAAAAAACACAGGTTCAGCTGCCTGCTGCCAGAAAAGCCAAACTGGTGAGGCAGGTGCTGGTGAGAAAGCATAGGAGTTTGTTCAGGTGCTGCGCAGCCTGGGAGGATGGTGGACTCTGGTCTCAAAGACCATCTCCATTCTCCTGCTCGAGCCTATAGTTCTTATAGGGGTAGGGAGGGGAGGGCTTTCTTCCTAATCCAATGATCTTTCTAGCTTTTGGCCTTCTGGGGGCAGAAAGGGGGCGCTCTTCATTCATCTTTCTAGCTTTTAACAAGCTCGGCATAAGAACCGCCCCTGCTGCCATCTTGGCCGATGGGCGGAGACTCCCCTGGCGCTGTATTTTGTGGTCACAGCAGCTGGAGCTGGATTGACCTTGGTAAATGCTGCACGCATGTCACATGATGTGGTGGATTCCTCTTTCCCTCTCCAGGTCTATTCTTCACCCCCCCCCACTCCCCCTCACCCCCGGCTCTCCTCTGGTCACTGGGAGGCTGACCCCTGCACTGCATCCTCTGTGCTTTCCTGCCCTGTGGGTTTGGTTGGTGCAAGGCCCCAGCAGGAGATCAGAGAGCAGAAGAGCGATGATTCACACCCCAGCTCCCAACTTTCCAAACCATGGTTATGAATAGGTAGTATCCTATGGCCAGAGGCCACAGTCCCGCATCTAGCCAGTGTTTTTGTGGCTCCAGGCATTCACAGGTTTTCCACAACACGTCACTCCTCTCGCCCCTTCAGCCAGGCATGGTAATGGCCTCCCGCTGTTGCTACCTCAGGGTGCTCCGTCAGCATCCCCCGCTGGCCCCCCTAGTCTGCCTCACTGCGTGAGAGTCTGTGTTCAGACTGTCTTCGGTCTGAGGATGCCACCCTTTCCTTCCAGGACCTGCTGCCACAAGACAGATTTTCTTCCACGCCTTTTAAAATGAGTGGTAGATAGTAAACACATTTTCCTTTCCTAATTCGCTTGACAAATATTCAGTGAGTGCTGACAGTGTGTGCCAGATCCTGTTTTGTTCTTTGAGAAAACGGTGGTGAACAAGACAAAGAGGATACAGTTAATACAAAGGTAACTTCGAATCGTGATGATGGCCCTAATCCCCCGAGTGATGCTGAAGGGGACACAGGTGTAGCCACGTTGCACTGGGCCATCCAGGACCATCTTACAGAGGCAGCAAGACTTGAGGACCTGGGACTTTTAATCAAGAACAAGGAGGAGCTCAAGGCTCAAAGATATGAGATCAGGATATTCCAGAAGATGTAGTAGGCAAGCTCAAAGGCCAAGGAGCTTGTTTATTCAATATACAGAAGCTTCTGGGATGAAGTGAACATGGTGCAGTAATATTAACGTAGATGGGCAATTTACCTCTGTGTTTGTAGTGCAAATAAAATGATAACTTATAATATGGTGTTGGCCTCTTCAGAATAGACAATCCAAAGTTTGCTTAGCAGGTGTTCAGACTATTTATTGGGTATCCAATAGATTATAGCACACTGTCCAAACTATATATAGCCACCTAAATGTAACCTCAATTAACCTAACAGTTTTAAAAGATAAGTAATCTAACCATAGGAATTAATCTAAAAATGCCCAGTGAGTGAGAGGGAACATAGATATAACTGACCTTTTTCTCAAAAACTGTTGTGGCATTGCCCAAATTACAAAGATCTAAGCCAGCCATTTATTGTTTTTATGTGAGGAGCAGAGGAGTTAATGGAGGGGGTCACTTGGGACCCTTTTAGGAGGTAAATAGGCTGGGAGGAATCTGAGGGAGCAGAGAATTCCCCCCTGACCGCCAGCCTCTCTCCCTTTTCTTGAAAAACACTGGTAGGAGCTCTGACTGGTGTAGCTCAGAGGATTGAGCTCGGGCCTGCGAACCAAGGGATCGCGGTCCGATTCCCAGTCAGGGCACATGCCTGGGTTGCAGGCCAGTTCCCAGCAGGGGGCGCAAGAGAGACAACCATACATTGATATTTCTCTCTCTTCTTCCCTTCCCCTCTAAAGATACATAAATAAAATCATTAAAAAGAGAGTTAAAAAAAAACAGTTAGGGCCTCTTGCTTATCACTCAGGTTTTCATACCTTAACTTTGTGATGTAAATTTGCAACAAAATCATATTATGGGCTAAATGTTCATACTCATCATTGGTTTTGGCCAAGTTGTGTTCCAGCTACAGAATTAAGCCAACAGCTCTACAAAAGGTGGAGGTCTTTTTCTCTTTTTCCATCTGTCTTGGTCCCAATTTTCTCAAACGAAAGCCCTCTCTAGGTCACGGACAAGGTCTTACAATGTCTTTCCAGCACCGCATGTCTGACACATAATAAATAGAAGTTAATATTCTAAGAGGCATCTTTCTGCCCCACCAATCTCGACCCTGACAAGCTCTAAGGTGAGCGCGCAGAAGTCGCTTTCGCCCACCAGGCGGCGCTAAGGCTCCATCCAGGAAGGACTCACTAAGTTTGCCAGAGGGTTTGAAGTTTTGACCTTTTAAAAAATTGTCAGAAAGATTAAATCGCAAGTTTAGGGGAATTTTCGCCAGGCATGAATGATGCTCCAGCCAGGAGTGAGGTGCAGAAGGAGCTCTGGATCTCAGATCTCTTGGGATCGCAGTGGGAACGTGTGCTGGGGAGTCGCAGAGGTGTACGCGCGGGAGTGGGTGCGCCCGGGCGCCCAGAGCCGCTGAGGGCGGGAGCGCGCGCTGCTCCCAGGGTCCGCTAGACCAGCGCGCGGGGGGTGCGGGGGGGGGTTGTTGCTCCGCGGAGCCGGCTCCCTTCCCTCCCCCGCCCCCTCGTGGCGCGGGGCTGGCCGGGCCGCTCCTCCCCTGGGTGGGTCCCGGCTCCTTTTCTGGCAGCGTCTATCTGCATAGAGGAAACTGCCCGAAGTGGCCGTAGTGGAGGAGCCGGCGGCGGGGAAGGAGGCGTGCGCCGCGATCCAGGGCTGCCTGGAGGCCAAGCCCTGCGCTGAGCGGACCTCGAGCCTTGGACTTGCTGCCTGCTGCCCGCGCTCAGTCTCTACCTGCAGCTCTGAGCCGCCCCCTCGGACCGCACAGGCGGAGATCGCGCCATGAGCCCGGGCGAGCGTGGCGGCGGCGGCGGCGACACGAGGAAGGGCGCCCCGGCGGACGGTAGCGACGGGGGTAGCTCAGCCACAGCAGCGTGGGCCTGGGCTGTGAGCGCGCTGTGCCTGCTGCTCTCCGTGGGCTCAGCGGCCGCCTGTCTGCTCCTGGGCGCCCAGGCGACCACGCTGCAGGGCCGGGTGGCGGCGCTGGAGGAGGAGCGGGAGCTGCTGAGACGAACGGGGTCCCCGGCCGCCCTGGCCGCCTGGGCCGAGCCGCACCTGGAGCGCCTGCTGCGCGAGGTGAGGCGCGGGTCCGGGGCGGTCCCGCGGGAAGGGTGCGTGCGCGGCTGGGCGCAGTGTGCGTGCGCTGGGAGCCCCGGGCCGGCTCCCCGAGGAGGGTTCGCTCGCCTGCCCTCCACGCGAGTCTGTCCCCGCGGCCTGCGCGGGGCAGGGGTGGGGTGCGGAGGTTGGCGGGGGTGCCGGCCCCGAGGGGGTCCTACTGTCCCCACTCCAGCCTCAAGGTCGCGTTCCCGGGCAGGCGGCCATAGGAAAACTGAGCTGGAAGGGCCGTTCCGGGGACAAGCAGAGGGAGGGAGAGGATCCACGAGCGTGTGCGCTCGGACCAGTCGCTTCCCACTTGCGGTGGGCACCCGGCTCCTCCTCTGTGCCGGCGTCGTGAAGAGGCTCCAGCGCGAAGTGTCCGGTGGGTGACCCTGTCACCGGTTAGTGACTGCTCTTCCCAACGCTGCTCTGCCTGGGGAGGCGTGGGACCCCCAGCAGGCAGGCGGCCACCGCGGGGAATGCCTCAGGAAGACCCAAGAGCCGGACCTGGAAGGGGTCTGTCTGGTCGGCCCGGCCCGCAGGGAAGTGTGTTTCGGAGCAGCTGCGCTTAGAGATGCGGCGGCGGAGGGCGCGCTCGGTGCAGCCCGAAGCGATGCGCGCATCCGCCCGGTGGGGCGAGGAGAAAAACAGTCGGGGCCAGAAAACCTGCGCTCCAACTTCAGGCGGTGTCACCCGCGCAGATACTTCTGAGTTTTCCGAAAGCATATGGGACTCTGACACTTCTATTACAGTCACAGCAGAAGCCGGGGGGGGGGGGCTAGAAGCCCTCCCCCATCGTGGTCATCCGAACCCCCACGTTTTGTGCAGCAGTGCCCCCCACCCCCGATCCCCGGACTAGAGAGGCTGGACTGGTCCGAGCTGCGCAGGCTGCCGCTCCACTTGCTTCCCTCGCTGAGCCAGCCTCTTCCTCCCGGGAAGGGCGCATCCCATGTGCCCCGCCTGCAGCAGCATCTTCCCCGGTAGGAAAAGCATGTGTTTCTGGATGGAGGAGAAGGGAGGGCAGGCCTGTTACTGCCACTCCCTGGAACTGTGCCGAGCTGTGGCCTTTAGTAAGGCGTTCAGCGGTCTGCCCATCGCTGAGTTCCTCGGGAGTCTTCCGGGGAAGGGGAGGCGGCTGCACCGCACCTCCTACAGCTCCACTCGCCTGTTTCTTACCCCTGTAACTTAAGCCAGCGTTACGTCTCTCCTTGCTGGCTTCGGACCAGATTTCTACTTCACGAAATGATGTCCTCTTTTCTCCTGATAAGTGCCTGCAGACTTCAGACATCTCTCCAGGGTCCCGTGGTAACTGCTGGTGATGGTTTCATCACTGCAACACATTATCTGTTGGCCAATCCCGAGAGACCAGGGCGTTGAACTGATTTAGGCAGGGCCAGTAACATGGCTACCGGTCGGGGCTAGAACTGGCTACCTTTGTGAACAGGGGGCCCTCTGGGTGAAAATAAACTGCAGGCCCGGACAGAGTAAATTAGAAATGCAAGGAACTTGCAGACTGTTTAATTCTAATGGGGGGAGGGGGTCCAGGGAAAGCAACCCCTTCTGAGGGGGGTGGATCCTCAAGCCCCTCACTGGGCACCGTGAGGGTGGACGGGGAGAGAGCCCACCTGGCTGGGGCGCTGAGCAAACTGAAGCGCTTTCGCTCTCTCTCTCTCTCCCTCCCCATCAGAAAGGCCAAGGGAATGTTAGAATCCCGGGATTTCCACTTCACATTTGCTGTACTGTTCAGCATTAGCACAGGGCACATCTCAGCACATCTGACTACTGACCAACTAAACTTGGTGTCTGAGGAGCGTGTGCTCTGAGTGCCAGCTGGCTGGCATTTCCCTCCCAGGGGAGCATCAGGGAGACCACCATGAGGCTGCCCTTGGGGGTGGAGCTTCCGGCTCTTGGTGCCTCCTGGGAAATGCTGGCTGTCTCCCAGGGCTAGGTTTCTCCTGCTGCTGGCCGTGGGTAGCTGGATGGCAAACCACGCAACCTGCCTGGTGACCCAGAGTGTCCCTGGCAGAGGAAGGGGTTTGGGGGGGTGCATCATGGTAAGTGGGTAATTGACTTTAAGGAGATGTGAAGTTTTTTCTGGAACTATTAGAGAGGAAAAACAAATGAATATTGAACTGAAAACAGCTTGAGGAAAGAACACTTGCCCTTGAGAGTGTCTTTCTGTCCCAGTTTGATTTCAGCGAAGCCTCTCCTGAGCCCGAGCCGAAGTAGCCAGGAATGCGAGGCTGCCTGCAGGTAGCCTTTTACTGACAAGCTTGTTTTCAGAGTTCTGAGGACAAAAACCACATCCAGATTAAAGGAGAGAAATTCTTGCCAGACACACACCACTTTACTGTCGGAAGGAAAAAATGTTTTTAAATAAGCCAACAAACGCCACTGTTAATCTGGGACCCACCATCTCTGGTCCCTGGGGGACAGAACTGTGACTGGTGGTTACGTGCCTGATGACGCAGACCCAGAGCTCCTGTGAAGGAACGTTCAGGTTAACTCATGGTGATTCTAGACCCTTCCACGGTACAAAATAAGAGAAATGGTTTTCAGAACGTAAAAACCAGATTCCTGGGCAAAAGCAGTTCACAATAGTATCTTCAGTAGGATCCAAAAAATATAAGCACAAAACAAGCATCCAACAGCACACTTCCGAGGTGCTCCCTACGCAATCAGCCTGCCCTCAGTGGTCATACCTATACTTGTGGTATTACAGAAGCTTGAATTCTAGTGCAGTAAAGAGTTTCATTCAAGGATCAAAGAAACATTTAATTATATTCAGAAGAGACCATTTCCAGTTTATAATGGATTTATTGTTGGCTGCTGGTCTTCCATTGTCCAGACCAGTCAGTTTGAAAACAAGAAAAGCCCAGAGACCATGAGTAAAATTCAACCACTCTCCTTCTGTACCGTCAATCATGTACCGGCATATTGGCTGTCACCGTGAAACCCAGAACCAGCTGTAGCTTTTTCAGCCTCTGTGGCAGCCTGTCACTTGTCAGGGCTGCTCTGTGGTGTCCTGGAGACATCGCTACACTTGTTCCCTTCACATTTCCTGGCTCCAAAACCAGAGAAGTTTCTCTCCCATACTTCCTGGCATGCTCACATTCTCTCTCTACCCTTTCCTTTCTCTTGATTTTTTTTATTTTTGCACAAAGGTTTGGGAGAGCTTTATAATAACAGTATAATTAGAACAAGCCAACTCTTGAGGCATTCCTTTTGCAAACGTAGTTTTTTAAAATATATTTTATTGATTGTGCCATTACAGTTGTCCCATTCCCCCCCTTCATTCCCTTCCACCCTGGACACCCTCTCCCACCCACATTCCCCTCCTTTAGTTCATGTCCATGTGTCATTAGTTCTTTAGCTTCTACATTTCCCACACTACTCTTGCCCTCCCACTGTCTATTTTCTACCTACTGTCTATGCTACTTATTCTCTGTACCTTCTCCCCCCTTCTCCTCCCACTCCCCTGTTGCTAACCCTCCATGTGATCTCCTTTTCTGTGGTTCTGTTCCTGTTCTAGTTGTTTGTTTAGTTTGCTTTTGTTGTAGATGTGGTTGTTAATAACTGTGAGTTTGCTGTCTTTTTACTGTTCATGTTTTTTATCTTCTTTTCCTTAGAGAAGTCCCTTTAACATTTCATATAATAAGGGCTTATTGATGATGAACTCCTTTAACTTGACCCTATCTGAGAAGCACTTTATCTGCCCTTCCATTCTAAATGAAAGCTTTGCTGGATAGAGCAATCTTGGATGTAGGTCCTTGCCTTTCATGACTTGGAATACTTCTTTCCAGCCCCTTCTTGCCTTCAAGGCCTCTTTTGAGAAATAAGCTGACAGTCTGATGGGAACTACTTTGTAGGTGACTGTCCCCTTATCTCTTCCTGCTTCTAGGATTCTCTCCTTCATTTTCATCTTGGCTAATGTAATTATGATGTGCCTTGGTGTGTTCCTTCTTGAGTCCGACTTCTTTGGTACTCTCTGAGCTTCCTGGATTTCCTGGAAGTCTATTTCCTTTGCCAGATTGGGGAAGTTCTCCTTAAGTATTTGTTCAAATAAGTTTTCTACTTGCTCTTTCCCTTCCCCTTCTGGTACCCCTATAATTCGGATGTTTAAAGATGTCCTGGAGGTTCCTAAGCCTCTCCTCATATTTTTGAATTCTTGTTTCTTCATATTTTTCTGTTTGGTCGTTTTTTTCTTCCTTCTGGTCCACTCCCTTGATTTGAGTCCCAGTTTCCTTTCCACCACTATTGGTTTCCTGCGCATTCCCCATTATTTCAATTAGTTTAGCCTTCATTTGTACCTCTAATTTGTGACTAAAATCAACCAGTTCTGTGAGCATCCTGATCACCAGTGTTTTGAGCTGTGCATCTGATAGGTTGGCTATTTCTTGGTCGCTTAGAGTTATCAGCTCTGGGGCTTTGAGTTCTTCTTGAGCCATGTTTTGGTCTGTTCATGCCTGTTAAGTACGAGGAGCAGAGCGTTAGATGTTCACCAGGGTAGGGCCACCCAGGTCACTGGGTTGTGATGCTGTATGTGGAGGCAGGGTCAAAGGGGGGCAATGGCAGTCCCCTTTGCTGCTTCCTGCCACTGGGGCCTGCGCAGTCCGTCTCACTGCTCGTTCCTTCACTGGTTTATCCGCACGGGCACGCGAATGTGTGACCGTGGTCAGCCTGCCAGTCAGCCTGCTGCCTTGCGCCCTCAGTGGAGCCACCTGCTGCTTCTCCACACCTGGGATCCGCCCACGGCTGCCTGCGCACCTGGGTCGGTCCGGTGGATCTTTCCTGCCTGACCCTGCTCCGCTGCTGGCTCTGCCCCTCTTACCAGTCTGGCTGAAAGGTTTGTTGTTGTCAAACTTCTGTTTAGTTCAATTTTCTGTGTTTTGGCTTAGTTTTTTGGTACTAAAACTTTGTCTTTAAACTTGGTTGTGCGAGAACACACAATGTTTCCACCTACACCTCCATCTTGGCGGAAGTCCTCCCAGAGGGCATTCTTATGAGGAGGGAGCCCCACTCCTCTGGCCTGGCTGGGGAGTCTTTGAGGGCACCCCGAGTCCCAGTGACATGGAGCAGGGGTATGCGTGTGCCATGGCCTTGCTGGGAGCTGCGTGTTGTGGTGGCTTCAGGGGCCTTGAGTTGCAGCAGGGAAGGAGTTAGAAAGCCAGGCTTAGTCCATTCAGGCCTGGGTGGCAAGAAAGCAACAAAATATTTATTCCTTACAGTTGTTTATTAAAAAGCAAACATTTGCCCTGGCTGGTGTGGCTCAGTGGATTGAGTGCCAGCCTGTGAACCAAAGGGTTACTGGTTCTATTCCCAGTCAGAGCACATGCCCGGGTTGCAAGCCGGGTCCCCAGTGGGGGCCACATGAGAGGTAACCACACACTGATGTTTCTCTCCCTCTCTCTCTCTTCCTCCCTTCCTGTCTCTCCAAAAATAAATAAATAGAATCTTTAAGAAAAAGGCAGACAGACTCGCTTGGGCAGCAGAGGGTGAGCTCAGAGCCCTGGGACCCACTGCCTTTCCCTTCCCTTCCAGGTCCCCGCTGGGCATTGGTATAATCCTGCACTTTCCGAGAAGCCTTCTCCTTCACCCCAGATTTCTGCAGGTTTCTCTCCTTTCTCCACCCTAAGCCCCACCAGGAGGCCTTGCTAGATGTTGGTGAGAGAGAGTGCTTTTGGGTCTGCTCTTCCCAGGGCAGGTGTAGGCCCTTTCCTCCTTGTGCGGGGAGGTGCTCATCAGCTCTCAGCTGCTGCTCCTGCGGAGCTGTAACCACCTCCGTCAGCAAATGTTGGGAAGTAGCAGCCAACTCGGCAGCCCTTCCCCATTCTCCTTTAAAAAACAAAACAACCAAGATGATGTTGATTTAGCGTGATTAGGTTATTGATCATCCTAAAATAGGGACTATTTATTTAGCCCTGAGCATCGTATTATCCACAGATTTACGCTCCCCTAACCGTCCCCACAGCGAGCGCCTTTTACCTTTGCGTGCGTGCGTGCGTGCGTGCGTGCGTGCGTGCGTGTGTGTGTGTGTGTGTGTGTGTGTGTGTGTGTGTGTGTGTGTTTCCACCTGCATCAGAAACAGCTCAGCACTGCGCAGTCTCCGTGGTCACGTTCACGGCCGCTGAGCGTCCGGACAGGGGGCTCCGCCTCCTCCACCCCCGTTTCCGTCGGCACAGGCAATGGTACAGGAGCTGTGCTGCGAGCAAGGTCTCTCCAGTTGTTCTTCAGGACGCGAAGTAACCGGCTGTGGAGGGACATTTCCGGGCCTTTGTTTTTCCGTTTTCATTCTGGAACGTCCCAGTTTGTCCCTGACACACACTGTGTCCTCCCGCCGTACCCTGAAACTGCCACCCCATTGTGACATCGAGCTTCAAGCTGTAGGATGAGCAAAGTGGAGTCGATCCATCGTGTGCTTGACATTTTATTTTGGTTGGATTTGCTGTTGTTCGAACAGAGAGCAACTGATGATCAAGAAAGCCTTAACGTAAGGTTTGGCAAAACTCTGAAGATGTCATCTCGGAATTAGGCTCCTGCGTGGCTTCGGTGCAGAAGCCTGTCCTGAGCGGCACTGGGCCATGCCGCGCCCTGCCCTCGCTCGGTCTCCACCAGGCTCCCAGTTCCATGAACACATGAAACTGAGATTGTTCTCCAGAGGCCACACGCAACTCCACTCCCTCTCTGTTCGATTTTCTCCATGTGCAGGATTGGGATTAATCTTTAATTGTTGACACAGGCCTTCAGAAGACATCCCTTCAGCACATCTGGAAACATATTTTAGGACTAAGCATGAACCACTAGGAGAAAAAATAAGTTTGCAGCTGCTATTTGAAAGAAAGGCACGTCAGTGCACTTCTAGAGGATTAAGGGGGACCCTCCCTTGTGCCCACCCTGGGCAAGAGGATTACTTACGTTTCCTCCTGCTTCTTAACAGCCCCCAGCCCAGCCCCCCCACTCCCTGTGAAGTGGCCTCCCCTCCCAGAGCAGGGCGGGACTAGCCCCAGGTGGCAGGGTAAACCTGAACCTGGGCGACCTGGGTTAGGTGAGTCCTCATCCCCAGGCCTTTCTGCAGCCTCCCTGCAACCTGCCCCCTCCCCGGCCCTGGGGAAGCAATCATTTAGCTTGGAGCAGGAGCAGTGGCCTTTTCTGCCCATGTGACGTCCTCAGTAGGTGGCAAGACTGTAGCTCTAAGCAGACCTGGGTTCACCTCCCAGCTCTACCTCCCCCAGCTGTGTGACTTCGGGTGAACGGCTGGTTTTCCAAACTTCAGTTGGCCCATCTGTTCGACGGGCACGATGATCCTGGTCCTTAGGTTTCTGTGGGGATGAAACGTGTTGTGTCTGAAGTGCTTCAGCATGTCCCGCGTGTCCTGACTATGGCTGACCTTCTGAGAACGCTTGGTTTGACCAGATCCAGGGCAATGTCCGTGTCGGCCGATTGGAGAGGAAGCCCCGCGGGTACGTGGCCGGCCTTAACATCCTCTTGACCCCGGATTCTGCCTGCCTTCTAAGGCCACACAAGTAAAAAGGTGTGAACAGGTGTCCTGCCTCCAAGTCAACGGCGGAGAAATGGGGACTTGGTGGTTGAGGAAAAGCAAAGACCGAATCAGCTTCACAGCCCCGTTTTTTCAGTCTCTGCTTTGAGCAGACGGAGCTGTGCCATTTGAATAACAAAATTTCACATTTGCAACCAACATAAAAATCTTATTATTCATGAAAATTATATGGCCTTTTCGCTGTGAAAGAACATTAAATACCTAGTAAATTTGCTCCGATTGAGAGGCTTGTGCTTTTTTCTGACTTTTCAGCCTGGCACAAACTTCCCCAACTGTTCGGGGGGAACCCGCTGGACCGGAGGCCTCCCACACATGTGCTTCAGTTCACACTGGAAATGAGAAAATTTTCATTTTCTGATGTAACCACAAAATCCGTGGGGGGTAAAGCGCTTTCAAATGGGTAATGTCAACTTCTAAAACTGAATTTGCTTCCAACTTTGAGTTGTGAAACAAATCATAAAGCAATTAGAACGGATTCTGGTGCTTTAGCAGACGGACTTAGTAAAATACGCTCGGCTCTGGGCCTCTGAGGGGCTTCCCACATGAAGAGCCGCCCGTCCATTTACTCAGCCGTGTCCGGTGACGGGCGGGCTGTTACCATGGCTGCACCCCGTTTCCAGAGCCAGGTGGTGGTGCGGATGGAGGACAGTCACGTGGCGGTGGGACTCCTGTGTGTGTGTGTTGGAGTGTATACATGTGAGGTTGGTGTGCATGTATGTCCACACACATGTGCACACATGTGCATGTGTTAACACATGAGAGTGGTGTGCGTGCACCTGGGTGTGGGTCTGAGTGTGTGCATGAGTGTGTACGTGTGTGCATACCTACTGGAGCATGAGACCTGACCCCATGGCCTTCCCGCAGAAGTTGTCACCCCGAGTCCTTCGAGAAGCCTCTCCTCCGGGGCCCACACCGCTCATGCCACGGGCCGCAGAGTTGGACGACCTTGGGTTCAGTCTGCAGCTGCCTCTCATTGGTCGGCTTGGCCTCATTAGTTGGCTTTTCCAAGCCTCAGCTTCCCCGTCTGGAAAAAGGGTGCTGCTCTACTTCGTTTATCTGAGAACGAAGCGAGGCGCCCTTTCCGGGACCGCCCCGACCATGACAATGAGCGGTTGTCAGTCCCCTTCTTACATGGTGGCTGCCGGGACTGTCAGCACCAGGACCCCAGCGCCAGGGGTCTTCCCCGGCCGCAGCTCCGCCTCCGCCCTCCCACCCCTGTGAGGACGCTTTCACCCAGCCTGGCTTTGAATGCGCTGAGCTGGGGAAAGACTCAGCCCGCAGGGGTTGCTGGCGGACTTTCTTCTGGCCCCTCTATTTCAGTCCTATTCGTGGGGTCCTTTTTTAAATTAAAAAACTTCTTCTAATCCTCACCTGAGGATATGTTTATTGACTTGAGGGAGAGAGAGAGAGAAAGGGAGAGAGAAAAAGAGAGAGAAACATCCATCAATTGCCTCCTGTACATGCCCCAGCTGGAGATCAAAGCTGCAGTCTAGGTGTGTGTCCTGACCAGGATTCGAACCTGTGACTTCTGGTGCATGTGACAATGCTCCAACCAACTGAGGCCCCTGGCCAGGGCCAGGGGGATGCTTCTTGAAATAGTTACTTCTTTGACTGAGTCCAGCCACCCCAAGCCCCTGGCCGGTCACATTCCCTGGTGTCTCCCTCCCCTGGCCCATCGACCCTCAGAGCCTCCCTGGCCGATGAGGTACAATTCCCCTCTCAGGCCAGCATCCGAATCCTCCAGGTCTTTTCCACCTGCTCTCACTTTATTCCCCTGGGGGCCCATGTGCACTCTGAAGGTGGCGGACTAGGGTGTCCGCTTAGGCTGCCGTAGCAAGTACCACAGTCTGCGTGGCTCAGACATCACACATTTCTTTCCTCGTGGTTCCAGAGGCTGGAAGTCCAAGACCAAGGTGTCAGCAGAGTGGGCGTCTCCCGAGGCCCCTCCCCTTGTCCTGCAGACGGCCGTCTTTGCCCTGTGTCTCCACGTGGACTTTTCTCTGAGTGTGAGTCTCCTAATCCCTCTGACAAGGATGCCACTCACATTGGACATTGATAATATCCTCCTTTTCCTTAATTGCCACTTCCAAGACCCCATCTTTAAATAGAGTCACATTCTTAAGGACTGGGGGTTAGGATTCTAACGCATGAATTTAGGGGGACACAGTTCAGCCCACAACACCTTCTAATTGGACCTGACACAGGAGGGGAACTCCAGACTCTGTGGACCGGATGGAGTGGGCAGCAGCTGGAACTCAGCGTGGGGCTTTGAGCAGGCCCAATGCGGCAGCTGCGCCCTGGAGAACGCTGGCCGCGGTGGGGGGGGGGGCTTGGAGGCCGTGCACTGGGGCAGCCTCAGGCCTCCCCTCAACAGGCCGGGGGCCATCTTGGGGGCCATCCATTCCCCTGCAGGGCAGGTTCGATGGGCAGTGAAGTGTGTTTGAAAAATAGTGAATGGGAACACACATTGAGGATTACTGAAGGATTGCACTGTGTTTGCAGACCAACCCTTTCAAAACACGCTAATGTTTTTTGGGAGAGCAGGGCACATGAGGGAAATGTTTGCCAATGTGGTTTAAGAGAGAGTGACTCTGTGCCAGTGGGCGTCACTGATTAAACCCACATTCTTTAGAGAACAGTTTCTGAGCTCCTGCCAAGTGCTTGGGCGGGACTAGGTGTCCTCACCCACCCGCCTGCAGCGGGCACCTGACTGCGGGAGGTTTGCCTGGCCCCCAGGTGGAACCTGAAGCTTAGCATGGTGACCTGATGCCTGCTGAGCCCCGGACGCATGTGGCCCGGGAGTTTTTGTTATTTGGCTTCTCTAGTATACTTGGCTTACACATGTACAATTGGATGTGTTTGGACGTGTGTTCACCAGAAAGAGCCTCCGCAATCAAAACAGTGAGCACGTTCGTCCCCCTTTAAAGTTTCCTCCTGTCTCCTCGAACTTGCTCCTCCACCCTCCCCCCCATCTGCCACCAGGTGTTACTGACTTCTGCTGCAATGGATTAGTTCTCGTTTTTAGAGATTTGATATGAATGGAACTATGCATTCTGTTTTGTGGGGACAGGGGTCTGGTTTCCTTCACTCAGTATAATTATTGACAGTTTCTTTGGTGCTTTTGCATGTGTAATTAGTTCATTCTTTTTAATTACTAAGTATTATTATAAGGATATCCCACAATTTGTTTACTCATATATGATTAATGGATATTTGAGTTGTTTTCAGTTTTTGGCTGTTATGAACAAAGCTGCTATGAACATTCATGCACAAGTCTTTATATGGAAAATGCTTTCATTTCTCTGGGAGTAGAATGGTTGACCTCAGTGTGGTTTTCTTTCTTTCTTTTCTTTAAAGATTTTTAATTTATTTTTCTCTAGAGGGGAAAGGAAGGAGAGAGGAAGAGAAATATCAATGTATGGTTGCCTCTTGTGTGTCCCCTGCTGGGAACTGGCCTGCAACCCAGACATGTGCCCTGACTGGGAATCGAACCCCGATCCTCTGGTTCGCAGGCCTGCACTCAATCCACTGAGCTACACCAGCCAGGGTTCAGTGTGGTTTTCTGTATGTTTATTGTGCATGAGCTTCACTGAGATTCTTGGATCTGTGGGTCTATAGTTTTCATCAAGTTTTGAAACATTTTTTAGCCATTACTTCTTTGAATATTTTTTTCTATTCTCCCTTGAGGACTATAATCACACATATATTGGGACACCCGAAGTCCCAAGTTTACTAATGTTATTCTCTTTCTTAAAAAAAAATATTTCCCTGTGTGTTCATTTTGTATAATTTCTAGAGCAGACTTCCAGTTTATTAATCTTGCCTTTGGCAGTGTCTAAACTGCCATTAATTCTCTCTACCACATTTTTAAATCTCAGACGTAATAGTTTTCATCTCTAGAATTTCAGTTTAGATCATTTAATATTTCTGATGTCTCTACTTAACTTTCTGAACATATGCAGCACAGTTACAACCATCATTTTAAGGTTTTCTATGCTAATTTTAACATCTATGGCAGTTGTGGGTCAGTTTCAATGAATTGATTTTTTGGCTCATTTTAAAGCCTTTTTTTCCTACTGGTAGCTTGTAATTGTATGCCAGACATCACAAGTTTTTACCTCAGTGGGTGCTAGATATTTTTGTATTCTATTAACATTCACGAGCCTTGTTGTGTCACAGTTAAGTTACTGGGAAAATAGTTTGATCCCTTTGCATTTTGTTTTTAAGATCCATTAGGCGGGACCAGAGGTGTGTTTGACCGAGGGTTGGTTACTAACCCCCGGGCGTGACCCGTCCTGGTGTCTAAATCCACTCAGTGTTTGAACAGGCAATCATAAGAGTCCTGTGTCCCAATCCCACGTGAGGTTGGACACGGTTCCCTCTAATCCTTGGTTCTGGTCTGGGTGTCAGGCCATTTTCTCGCACACATATGCAAGGAACAGAGCTTCGTGGTTCTCTGCGTGCCGCTCTCACTGCTCAGGCCCGTGGCTCCGCAAGCTCGAACTGCCTGTGATCCCTGGGCTCCTCTGTCATCCCTCAAGTGCAGAAGGCTGCCAGCTATTTCTTCACCCTGCGCTGAAGCCCGGAAACTTGTCCCAACCTATCAGGCGCAGAATCAGAACACTGGTGGCCAGAATGCTCAAATAACTCATTGAATATGGCAAAAGCAAAAGGGAAGAAATGAAGGCTCTACTAAGGGAAATAAAGAAAAATCCATAGGAAACCAACAGTGAAGGGAAGGAAGTTGGCATTCAAATCACTGATTTGGAACATAAGAAAGAAATAAACATTCAACCAGAACAAAATGAAGAAACAAGAATTCAAACAATGAGAGTTTAAGAAGACTCAGGGACAGCTCCAAAATGGCCAACATCTGAATCATAGGGATGCCAGAAGGAGAAAAGGAAGATCAAGCCATTGAAAACTTATTTGAAAAAAATAATGAAAGAAAACTTCCCTAACTTGGCAAAGGAAATAGACATATAAGTCCAGGAAGTACAGAGAGTCCCAAACAGGTTGGACCCAAAGAAGGCCACACCAAGACACATCATAATTAAAATGTCAAAGATTAAAGATAAAGAGAGGATCTTAAAAGTGGCAACAGAAAGACAGAGAGTTACCTACAAAGGAGCTCCTGTAAGACTATCAGCTGATTTCTCAAGAGAAACCTTGCAGGCGGAAGGGGCTGGAAAGAAGTATTCCAAGCCATGAAAGGCAAGGACCTACATCCAAGATTACTCTACACAGCAAAGCTTTCATTTAGAATGGAAGGGCAGATTAAGTGCTTCCCAGACAAGGTAAAGCTAAAGGAATTCATCATCACCAAACCATTATTATATGAAATGTTAAAGGGACTTATTTAAGAAAAAGAAGATCAAAGTTATGAACATTAAAATGACAACAAACTCACAATTATTAACAACTGAATCTAAAAAACAAACTGAGCAAACAATTAGAATAGGAATAGAACCATAGATATGGAGATCATTTGGAGGGTAATCAGTTGGGAGGGGGCAGGGGGAGAATGGGTGTGAATTAAGAAGAGTAATTGGTAGACACAGAATAGGCAGGGGGAGGTTAAGTACAGTGTAGGAAATGGAGAAGCCAAAGAACTTACATGCATGACCCATGGACATGAACTAAGTGGGGGATGGATCACTGGAGGGAAGGGGGGAACCAGGCAGAGGGGGACAAAGGGGGAAAATTGAGATGACTATAATTGCATAATCAATAAAATATACTTTAAAAAGATGTACAAATGGTCAACAAGTATACAAAAAAAGGTTCAACATCATTAGTCATGAGGGAAATGCAAATCAAAACCACAATGAAATACTACTTCACGTCCACTCAGATTTGTTGGTGAAAATAGGAAGAAACTGGAACCTTTGTGCTTGGCTGATGGAAGTGTGAAATGGTTTGGCCACCACGGGTCAGTTTGGTGGGGCCTCAAGGTGTTACATATGCAATCACTATATGGCCCAGCAATTCCACTCCAGGGCACATACTGCAAAGAACCGAAAACAGATACTCGAACATGTACGCACATGTGCTCATGCTCATTGCGCCACTATTCACAACGGCCGGAAGATAGAAACAGCCCAAATGTTCACCCGTAAACACACGGATAAACACATTGTGGTTTAGACATACAATGTCACGTTTTTCAGCCATTAAAAGGAATGTATAAAGTGGGTGAATCTCAAAAACATGCCAAGTGAAAGAAACCAGTCACATGTTGTGCGGATCTGTGCCTGTGAAATGCCCAGGAGAGGTCCGTGCACAGAGACGGAGGTGGTGGCTGGGAGGAGGGGGCCGTGGGAAACCACTGCGGACGGGCCTGGGGTCCCTTCCTGGGGCAATGGCGCTGTTCTGGGGCGAGGCAGGGAGCTAGAGAAAGGCGTGGTTACACAGTGTTGGGACTCCCCTAAATGCCACTGAGTTGTTCACTTGAAAATGGCTAATTTTATGCAATGCGAATGTCACCTCCATTTAAAAAAATTTGAGAACAGATCTGTTATAGAAAATAACGATGTTATATCTTAATTGGTGTAAGGGACTCTGTGATTCTGCTACCCATTTCTTTAAGTGAACCATGGACTTTATTCAGATCTTACCAGGTTTTGTTCTGATGCCCTTTTCCCCTTTTGGGGTCTCACCCAGGATACCATATTGCAGTCAGTTGCGGTGTCCCCTTTAACCTATGACACTTTCTGAGTCTTTTTTTGTTTTGTGTGTTCTTGCAAATTTCAAGGCATAGTGGTCAGGTATTTTGTAGGAAGTCCATCCTTTGGGGCTAGTCTGATATTTCTCATAATCTGACTGGGCCGTAAGGGTTTGGAATGAGTACCACTATAGCGGCTCACCATTGTCGTGCCCTCACGTCAGGGGTCCTTGATGTCAGCACGACCTGTCACTGGTGCTTTAACCTCAATCTCTGGGTTACAGTGGTGTCTGCCGGAGTTCTCCATTAGCAAGTCACTCTTTTCCTTTCCCAACCCTGCTCCTTGAAAGTGAGTAAGTTCAGACCTCCACTCAAGGAGAAGGGGATGTTGTTCCATGACTGGAGAGGGAAGTCTATATATTCTTCTTGTTTGTTTGTTTATTCAACCATTTATGTCATTATGGACTCATAGATATTTAATTTCTTCTCTACAATCCAATACTACATTATTCATTTTGTTGCTTAGATTATTCCAGCCTTGGCCATTCTGAGCTCTTCTGGGTCAGTTTTGTGTTTCTTTGAGCCACGCCCCCTCCTTTTTTTTTTTTTTAAAGCACTTCCTTACTTTCTGGCACAAGACACTCCAGGCTCCCCTGGAATTTTTCCTGCCCTGGCCCTAGAATCAGCCATCTTTCCAAAGAGTCTTGGTTTCTTTTATTGGAGAATGCTATTAGAAACCAAGATCCCGGTGCTGGGTGTGCTTGTTGCTACTGGGGGCGGGGTCATTGGCTACAGGCGTTCTCCGCAGACGGCAGGGTGTATATGTGTGCACATTCACCCCTTGGTGTCCACGCACCTGAAGTTACTGCTATACGCACCCATGTGTGCACGCAGACACCACCTCACAGGGATGCCTCTGACGAATTCCGCACCACAGGGTTCTTTCCAGCTCGCCGCCTCTACTGATTTATAACTTTCTTGAACACTGAGCCTGGCTCCCACTACTCAGAGCTTATGTACACATTTGTTCAACCCCAATACATATGGAAAGGGGTTTCAAAAATTGCTGCCTTGTACGCAAGGAGAAACAACCTGACTCACTAGAGTGCAGCACTCATATGCAGTGTCTTTGGTCTGCAGCGTGACAGTTCTCAACAGATGCACCACTGTGCAGAGTTACTTGCTCAGCCACGTGTTTGGCTTGACCACCTTCGGTGAGGTTACATCATATACTCTTTTTATACTTGGCTTCATCTGACTCAGCCTGCGTTCATCCCAGGGATTCTGGTTGATTTTTTTTTTTTTTAATGTGTATCTATTGAAGTTCCTTCTGGGTGATGTGCAGGCCTATAGCTTGTGACAAGTGCCTAGTGTCCTATCCGCACCTCCCCAACCCCACACAGAACAGCTTCATAGCTGTCACAGCTCCTCTGTGTGTCTCCTGCTTCCTCTTCCCCAGCCTTTTACAACCGCTGATCTGATTCCACCCTTATGGTTTCGTAGGGCCTAGCTTTTATAGAATGAAATTTATTGGGGCGGCATTAATTAATAAGATAAAGGTTTCAAGTGTACATTTCTAGAATACATGAACTGTGTATTTCTTTCTTTAATATATTTTATTGATAATGCTAATACAGTTGTCCCATTTTCCCCCCTTCATTCCCCTCCGCCCTGCACACTCCTCCCACCCACATCCCCCCCCCCTTTTAGTTCATGTCTATGGGTTGTACATATAAGTTCCTTGGCTTCTACATTTCCCATGTTATTCTTAACCTCCCCCTGTCTATTTTGTACCTACCATCTATGCTACTTATTCTCTGTACCTTTTCCCCCTCTCTCCTCTTTATACTCCCCATGCTAATAACCCTCCATGTGATCTACATTTCTGTGCTTTTGTTCCTGTTCTAGTTGTTTGCTTAATTCGTTTTTGTTACTGTGGGGTTTTTTTTTTGGGGGGGGGGGTGGTTGTTAATAGTTGTGAGTTTGTTGTGATTTTACTCTTCATATTCTTGATCTTCTTTTTCTTAGATAGGTCCCTTTAACATTTCATGTAATAAGGGCTTGGTGATGATGAACTCCTTTAACTTGACCTTATCTGGGAAGCACTTAATCTGCCTTTCCATTCTAAATGATAGCTTTGCTGGATAGAGCAATCCTGGATAAAGAATCTTGCCTTTCTTAGCTTTAAATACTTCTTTCCAGCCCCTTCTTGCCTATAAGGTTTCTTTTGAGAAATCAGCTGATAGTCTAATCAGAACTCCTTTGTAGGTAACTGTCTTCTTTTCTCTTGCTGCTTTTCAGATCCTCTCCTTATCTTTAATCTTGGGTAATGTACTTATAATGAGTCTTGGTGTGTGCTTCCTTGGGTCCAACTTCTTTGTGAACTGTGTATTTCATTGTGTACCCACCATGCAAAGTCAAATCATATTCCAGTGTATGAATGAGCTTTTGATAACACCCTTTCTTTTAGACATGAAAATTGTCTATAAGTGATAGTTGTCTTGCTTCGTGATTGGAGTTCGTTGATACCAGGATGCAAGTGCAGCCCTGACACTTAGGTTGCCTTCTCTAGGACTCAGTTTTCTCATCTGTAAATGGGTATAATGGCAGTCATGGTGCCGCGAGAGTGATCGGCAGGACTAGAGATGGCAGCCACTGGTAGAGCACCTGGCACATCCTTGATAGTCAGTGACCTTGATGATAATGCTTTATATCTGCTGTCCTCTTCACCACCACCATCACTGTCACCGTCACCGTCACCATGGTGCGGCAGAAGAAAAAAGAATGCTCAGAAGTGCTGCCCTCGTGGAGTCTGGTGGCCGTGGAACACGCGTGGCCATCCTGAGGGAGCGGATGGGGCCCGTGGCTGTGCGGAGAGGGCTTGGTTCTCCCCCAGGCCCCCCCCGGGGGCCCGTGTTGCCCATTAGCAGAGGTGAGCCTGGAGCGGGAACTGCAGAGATGCAGTGACCTGTCCAGCACTCAAAAATAGTCCTCAGCAGGAAGATCGCAGGACTTCATTTTGGCTCTTCTACTTCTAGGATTTTCTTTTTTTTTTTTCCTGAGAAGATGGTATTACAATGCAGAAAGAATTTTTAAAGAAGTAAATCATCGTAATCCCAACACGCGAGTGAGCGGATGTTCTCTAGCTGCGGCCACGCCGGGCCTGACGTTCACACAGCTGCAGGCGATTTAGTCACCGTATCAGCCACGCTCCTCCTTGTCTTCGCCGCGCTGTTGCACAAAGAGGTGACAGTCTCGCCGAGGGGACGCTCCGCCCTTCCCTCCGTGCTGAGGCACAACTTCCTCCTGAACATCATTTTATTATGCTGCTTCTGCCGATTCGTTTTCTTGGGGGTATTATTCCCTAAGGTAGGAATTTTCTGTCAAAGGAGAGGAATGTCTCTGTGGCTTCGTTTGGAGCGTTTTACAGAAATAAATCATCACGTCCTTTTTTGCACGTTCGTTCCCATGTCATCAGTGTGGAACCAAGCGGGGGCGTGGCCGACCATCTGGGGACACACTCCAGACAGCGCAGCAGCTGCTCGCTCGCGCATTTATCCTGTGACTGTGGTGCTCCTTCGAAAACCATGATTTGCCCTGATTCATTTTCTCTCCTCCTCCTCCTCAGCACTTCCGGAGGGAGGGCTTCCCGAGTTTTCTCGGAAATTCATCTTTTGTTTACTTTCAGAGTCACGACTTGTTTGCATATGTGCAACCAGGACCAAGTTGTTTGCAGATGCCAGGGGTCCTGCCTGGCCTGGTGGCCCGGTAGCCCCGGTAGTTGGAGCGCTGTCCAGGACGCCAAAAGGGTTGGGGTTTGACTCTAGTCAGGGAGCACACCTCTGCTGTGGGCTCCGTGCCTGGGAGGCGACTAACTGGTGTTTCTCAGTCTCCCCAGCCCCCATCTCTCTAAAATCAATAAACAAATCCTCAGGTGAGGATAAATAAATAAATAAGGGAGGCTTTGCCCCGGCCCATGTGGATCCGTTGGTTGGGATGGTTTGATTCCCGGTCGGGGCACAGACCTGGGGGGTGCGTTGCATCCCAGGCCCAGGGACCACGGGAGGCAGCCCGCCCCTGCTCTCTGTTGCATTGACGTTTCTCTCCCTCCCCCTTCTCTCTCTAAAAGCAATAAAGAATGTCCTCGGGTGAGGATTTTGTTTTAAAGTTGGGGCTTTTAAGTCATTTCTCACAAAGCTAAGCACAAAAGAATATTTTCGTAGACTACAAAAGAACATGGAATGTGGGATTGGTTTTCTAATTCAAACATTTCCTTCTGTGCGCATAGTAGGGACAGTTCCAAGTCCACAGAGAGTCAGGACCAGGAGGTGGGGAGGGTAGAGGGTTAGGGGATGAACCCTCGCAGTCACCCTCCAGTCCGGGAAGATGAACCTGCCAGGGTCAGAGTGAGGGACAGAACAAAACTCCATCCCAGTAACTTACGATGCCCCTGCCGGCACTGAGTTTCGTTTTGCCCTCTCATCAGAAGTTTCCTGCTGAGCTTTTTATTTTAAAATAAGCATAGCTTGAAAGTGGTTGTGTTTCCTATCAGTATTGGATAAGGCCCCCTTCCGAGTTAGGGGAACCGCCCAGGTGGGATAGCAGTTGTTAAATAAAGGCCGGGTGGCCCTGGCCTGGTGGCTGGGTTGAAGCATCCTCGCCGAACTGAAAGGTTCGATTGGGCAGGGCGCGTGCCTGGGTTACGGGTTCACCGCCGCTTGGGGCACATGTGGGAGGCAGCTGATCCATGTTTCTCTCTCCCATTGATGTTCTGTCTCTGAAAGGCAATGGGAAAGCCAGTGAGGATGAAAAAAAAGTTAGCTTTTTTTTTAGTATTAAATTCTTTTGTTTAAAAGGGGGTGGTGGTGGTTAGGGTGAATTCTCGTCTGTCTAGCAATGATAAAAACAGATGAGAGCTCCAACAAATCAGTTTAAACTAGAAGGCCGGATTTCTTTTCCAGGTAAATTTTGCAGCTGCAATGGGGGAAAGTGAGTTCCAAGGTCCCGCGCTTGTGGGGCCAGGGTGGTATCTGCTGCTGCCTGGGGCAGAGCTAACCGCCCCCCCAACTTGGTGGGAGCCCTGAGGAAGCTTTGTGGGGTGCAGGGACCTTCTTGGGACTAGGGAATCAGCCTGGGCTGCTGGTAGCCTAGCTCTGGGCCTGGTGGGTGGCTCCAGCACAGAGCAGGGACGTGAGGCAGGTGGGGTACGAATGGGCTGAGAGCCTGGCGCCCACTGGAGGGCGGTGTGGGAGGGTGGACCAGGTGGGTGCGTGTACAGGCGGCCCCTCCACCTTCCACCCATCTCCACACTGCTTTCCCACCCTCCCCCAGGTGTGGTGACCATGCAGCCGCAGGTTCCCTCCCTCGATTCCAGCCACAGTTCCATCTCTTGTCTGCATCAACCTGTTGCACATCTGGGAAAATGAAGGTGACTAGCCAACAGGAATGGCGGCTTTGCTGGTGGCTGGAGCTAACCTGGTGGTGTTTTGTCTCAGCTCCTGGTCCTGGGCCGTCCCAGCCAGAGACAGCTCCAGGCCTGGCCAGACACCCGTCTTCTGGGACATTCCAGGCTTGGCCTGAGGAAGCAGCGCTCTAAAGTTTACGTGTCTACGTTTGAAACTGATGTACCAGTTCTGCGCGTCACAGGGCATTTTTCACGCAGCTTAACTAACACACTTGGGATTTGCTCTGTTTTGCTTGTAGTGAGGTTTTGGGGGTTTTTTGAAGCTTGTTTTTTTCCTAGAGAGAGGTTAATGTAGGATCCGGCACCAAAAAAATGCCCCTTTTTTATTAGAAAATCATAAGCATGTAATAAATTATTTAACATAACAACATCACACTCAAGCATACCATATGACATTTTAGGTGAAATGTTCAAATTAAAACTATAAATGATTACATGCATATTATTACCCTAGCAACCACGCTCAAGCTGGGGCTACTTCTGCTGGACCCTGTACACTGCACATTCTTGTCAGGACTCAGCCTGGGCTAGTTTGGGGGTTACCGGCCAGTCTCCTCGATTCCTAAACCTTGATTTGGGATTTAGAAAATATACTCTTCTTCCTCCTCCTCTTCCTCTTCTCCTTCTTCTTCTCTTTGCACCTGTGTCCTCTCAGCGGAAAGGACAATAATTTGGGCCTCAGGGGTCACTCCAAGGGTCAGACCAGGCGGGGATGGTGCCGGAGCTGTTCTGTGAGGTATAATGGTGGAGCTGTGACTTCTGACATGACTTCTGTAGTAATGCTTTTCCCCTCACCCGCGAGCACGGGGCTGGGCATGTGCGGAGATGCTTGTTGAACTGTGTGGAACAAAGTTGTCGGGGCCAAGCCCCTCCACAGGACAGAAGAAAGGAAGATGTTGTGAGGGTGGGTTGGGCTGGGACAGGGGTCGGAGCTCAGCGCACCCGCCCCTGCAGCAGCGGGCTGGGAGGGGCTGCAGGCTGGGGGCCCGGGCTTCCGGCAGGCAGGCTGCTGGGGTGAGCTGGGTACCAAAGCTGCTCCAAGGGCCCCGCCCGCCTGCTCTGCCCTGCCTCCCCCGGGTTCACGCCGACTGCACCTTCACTGTGGCTTTCCTTGATTCGTGCTCGAAGATGTCGAAACAAAGCAGGAAGCTGCCGCCTTCTTTTCAGGGAGTCCCAAGTAATTGCTCAATGTTTCCTTTTGTTTCCCCTCTCATTCCAAAACTGTGTACAATGGAACTCCACCCTTTAAAAAATGTCTTCAAAAATCCCCGCCGCAGTCAATTTACCGTTTCGATACACTGATTTTTGCTGAGTTTTCCACGTTTATCTCTCTGTGCTCTCAAACTCATCCTCGTTTTCTCTCCTCTTTTCTTCCTGGCTCAGAAGTTGGAGGGACTCGTCAAGCCCCGGACTGTTCGGGAAGCGCCAGCCGAATGCGTCTGTTCCCAGGGTAAGTGCGCGGTTGATCCTCGCCGGCCTCCGACTTCTGTGTACCCGTCTTTCCTCCCGTCTGTGTGCTCAGAACTGCCAAGGACATGGTCACGGTTGTCACTGTGGTCTCAGGCTGTCTGTTTTTCCTGGTGGCCCATCCTGGGGCCATTCGTCCCACATCTTCCCTGGCAGGCATAGCACTAGTCAGAGATCCAGCGAGATTGACGGCCTCGGTTTGATGGGGATGGTGGTGTTGAGGGGGGAGCTGAGAACAGCTAGACACGGCTTGAAATAGCGGCTCAGATGCTGGGGAGGAGCCCGCCCGCCCGCCCACGATGAAGCTGGAGAGACAGGCGTGAGGCAGCCACGGGGCGCACAGCACGTTGACCTCAGCTCTATTTCCGACTTTGGAGAGTGGGGGTGATAATATGCCTAAATCGGTTTTTGTTTGTTTGTTTGTTTTTATTTCTTTCAGTCTGGGTAGAAGAAGGGGGCAGGAAACATGGTCTGAATTATTCAAATAATCCCGACTCTCTGGGGGTTTGGTGGTGTAGACCAGTGTGGCTGTGAATAGAGCCAGGAGTGTTGATCCCTAACCCACTTGGCTGGATGCTGACTCACATCAGGGCTTCCCGTGGTGCTCATGGGCGCTCTGCACAGGCAATGACTGAGAACTTAGGCGTGTGGTTTAAGGTTCGCCTTAGCCCCTTGTAAGGTGGTACGTGCACCAGTAAATGGGTGGAAGGTCATAACACTTCCCAGACTTCTCTCCGTGTTGGACGAGGTGACCGAACAGCTGAACCCAGTGGCCCTTGTCCTCACTGTTACACCTGCCGGTAGTCAAGTCACCTGGCATTTCCAATCTCCTTCTCGAGTCCAGAAATCGAGCTCACTCATAACCGACGTCTCCAGGTTGGGAGCCGCCCTGACGTCTGCCAAGGTGTGCCTCCTGCTGTGAGGCCTCACGGGTCCCTAGGGGCCAGCGGGAGAGGGTGTGACGGTCCAGCTTGAGCTAACTTTCAAGGGTAGCACCTCCAAGGTTTCGACGGTGGGGGGGGTGGAGGACGTGACAAGTGAAGGCCTCGGTACTTGTTCAGTAAGTCAGAAGTTAAATTCAATGGGGAGAAAATGAGGGAGACCCAAAAATATGACTTTTCGGATGATCCACAAAACGTATGAAATGAGTGCGATTCCTCTTTGTTCCCCTTCCATCTTTCTCAGTGTCGTATGGATGTAAATTCACATGTGTTATGTGGGTAAAAGTGTTCTAACCGGGGAGGCACAGCGCGTTCGTAAGCTGTGAAGTCAGTTCTGTGGGTCACGGCAGCACTGTGAAGTTTTGAACGACCGTAGACTTGAATGCAAACTCCTGGGGGGGGGGTTTGTTTCGGCTGCATCTGCTTACAGGCATGGCCTGGGTGGCTGGTTGGAAGTTTGAAAGTCCCAAATACTGGTGATGGATGGACAGGGACAAGGAGGCAGGGAGGGGCCTGGAGCCCTAAATAAATCCAAGCCAAATCCAAACCTCAGTCTGCCACTTAGTAACTGGAAGGCTCTTCACCAAAATACGATGACATGTTACAGGTGTGGGCTCCAGAGACTGGTTTTGGAGTCGCAGAGAAAGAACAGGTCAAAGCCCATCTTCCCTTGGGGGATCCCCGACCACAAAGGGATGCTCCAAGAGGGTGTCAGGGAAGACCACGGAGGCTGAAAGGCTGGCCAGAACCTGCAGCCCCACTGACAAGGGGACGGGGACCTCCCCTGCTCTCTGAGGGGAGGGGCCCTGCTGGCGGTCAGCACTGGGCTGCTGCCGTCCAGCCACCCGGCATCAGTGGGCTGTGTGCCCAGGGCTCGTGCCCACGCCGGCTGCACTTTCTCTCCTGCTGCTTGGAGCCGGAGGACTCACTAGAGCCCTTTGGGCCAGAGCCCTAATTGATGCGAAAGCCCGGAGGCTGGCACGTTCTCCAACAGAGGCCTTTTCTCCGGCACCAGAAGCCTTGACTCATCGCCGGTCTCCCTGTCTCTGATCTGCCCGCGGGCTCTTGGAGTCCAGACACACATAGACCACCCTGCGCCGCGTGGGTCCCCATCTGATTTGAGATACCCGCAGATCCCCCTGCCTGGCTCCTTCCCACGCCTGGGGGACACTGTAACCTTTTGTCAGATGCTAGGATGCAGCAGACGGATATGGAGGCCAGGGAAGGGGCGGGGGCTCTTCTTGTGTGCTGCACATTGTGAAGCGGTGCTGAGTGGGAGCCCGGAAGCTGAGGGCAGGGGCCCGCGGCTGCTCCTGCCCCAGTCAGTGGCGGGAGGGAGAGCTGGCAGGCCTGGGCCCTGACGTAGTCCTGGGACCTTGGACAAAGGAAGGGCCGCTGAGCCTTGCACCCCTTATCTATAAAATGGTGTAGCAGGTTGAATTGTGTCCCCCTAAAGGTGTGTCCCAGTCCCCACATCCCCATACTTATAAATGTGGCCTTATTTGCAAATAAGGTCTTTGCAGATATAACTAAGTTAAGGATCTTGAGATAAGATCGTTCAGGATTTAGGCCGGGCCCTAAAGTCAATGATGGATGTTCTTATAAGACACAGAAGGGACAGATTTGAGACACAGAGACACTCAGAGGAGATGGCCCTGGGGAGCGGAGGCAGCAGCCGTCTGACGCAACCAGGACGTCTGAGGACTGAGTGCAGCCCCTCCCACTCCCACCCCCACCCTCCACCGTCCCCTTTTCCTGGCAGGAGCTGGAGGGGCATGGAAGGGATTCATTCTCCCTTCCAGAGAACCCGCCTGCCGACACCTTGATTTTGGGTTCTGGCCTTCAGAACTGAAGAAGATGAACTTCTGTCATCCCAAACCACCCAGTCTGTGGTGATTCGACACAGCAGCCTTAGGGAACTAAAACAAATGGGAATAATAATCGTCCTGAGGGCTTTACAAGGTTGCTGAGAGGACTGAAACGTGAGGGACAGAGGAGTTTCCTGCATGTGGCCCAGGTGCGAGTGTGGGCCAGGTGTGAGTGTGGGCCAGGTGTGCAGGCTGCCAGCTGCACCCACCCCCAGCCTGCTCCTTCTCACACCTGCCCCCAAAGGGTCTTCTCCTCCTTCCACAGAAACTGGCTTCAGACAGTGCCACCGACCCGTGTCCCTCCGGTCCTCCAACACCCTCTGATGCGACTGATGTACTGAAACATTTAAAAATTGTGTTTAAGGTTTTTAAATGGTTCATTTTTAGTAGAAAATAATATATGATGTGATAAAAAAATTCAAGTACTACGGAAGATTACATGCGAACCCCGCCCCCATGCACACACAGTCTCCCGCTCCCCTTTCCCAGCGGCATTACCAGTCGCTGACTCCTGCTGGGGCGACACTGGCAGATGGAGCTCCCGAGATGGTGGAAATGCGCGCCGTCCAGTGAGTGGCCGGATTAGCTCCTGGTGGTTATTGAGCCCCTGAAACAGGTCTGAAGCAACTGGCAAAGTGAATTTGTGTATCATTTTAATTAACTTTAAGTAACCATGTGTAGCTGGTGGCTATTGTACCAAACAGCCTGATTTTTGAGGTACCTGATGCACATTTCAGCCCGTAGCTCCCTTCCTGTTTTTATACAAATAGTAACATACATTGTTGCAGTTTTACAGTTTGCAGTTTGTCTTTGAGATGGTCCGACTCTGTCCAATACCAGAGAGCAGGTGCCGTGGTGTTCGGGTTACATGATGGAGCCCTGTCAGGCTGTTGGGCCGGCCTGTGGGGAAGCCGGCCTTCCCTGCAGGGACACTTGGCTTCTCTCTTGCCGTGTGTTCCTGCAGAACATCCTCTGGGGGAGCTTTGGAGGGAAGGAGGCCCACTGCCTCGCCGTCCTCTGCCTTCCTTGTGCTCTGTCCTAGGCCTGCCTTGCGGCACACGGCAGGGCCTGCAGACACCGGGCTGGGAGCAGGAGCCTTCAGTCTGCCAGGGGAGCCCGCCCTCAGAGCAGCAATCTGGGCACCTGGAGATGCTGGCACCAGGCCCCCTGACGTGCTATGAAGGATCGTGATACTCGAGAGTCCCAAAGGACCGCTCAGGGCTGGCACCCGGGTGCCTGGATCCACTCACGCAGCTGCCGTGTGGCCCCGCCCTGCATGTGTGGAGGCAGGGTCTGCTCTGGTGTTGAGGTCCTGGCCTTAGCTAACTGTCCTTGTTAGGAGCCTCAGAACATTCACGGACGTTCGCGCCATGCTATTGCACCTCAGTAACAGAGAAGGGGAATTGTTAGCTCGTGTAACTGGAAACGAAAAGGTCACAGGCAGAGCCGGATTCCGGTGTGTGCCGGGCTCGGGGGCTCTCTCTCCGTCTCTCAGCTCCTCTCCGCATCGTTCTCAGCCAGCATCTGGGGGGGGGGGAAGGTGGCCCCCAGCAGCTCCGCAGGGAGAGCACGCCTTCTCGGCAGCCCCAGCAGACAAAGCTCTGTCCCTCTCAAAGGCCCCAGCATCGGGGAACGGAGACGCCTTCTGGGCTGGAGAACCGTGACCTCCCCACAATTCCCACCTTCAAGTCCTAGACCCCTCAGCACCTGAGAATGTGTCTGTAGTTGGAAATACAGTTTTTAAAGAGGTAATTGAGTTAGAATGAGGTTGTAAAAGTGGGCCCTGATCTGGTATGACCAGTGCCCTTCCAAGAAGTGAAGAGCAGGACACAGAGGCACGCAGTGGGAAGACCACGTGCAGACAAGCCTAGGAGGGAGGCCTCGGGAGGAACCCGCCTGCTGACACCCTGACTTTGGACTTCCAGCCTCCAGAGCTGTGAGAAAAGGAGCGCCTGTCGTGTGAGCCCCAGACCGCGGTGCTCCGTGCGATGGCTGCCAAGCGCGGCACAGGGGCTGCTGCTGGTTGGGCGCCACGCCCACCTGGGGGGCTGTTGCAAGGACTGCACGCGTCACATGCACAGACAGAGAGCAGAACAGGGCCTGGCACTGCTTCCCGAGAGTCACCTGGGGTCGCTCTCAGGTCGGCGCCACTGCCCCCGGGCCAGTGCACACCACCGCCCGCAGCCTGCTGCCTTCTCCGTTGTCGCTGACGTGGGTCAGGGCTGCCCACGCGGCAGGGAGAGGAGGCTCGCAGTGGGCGGTCGGCTGGGTCCACCGGCGCGAAGGCACGAAGAATAGGCGGGCTTATGGGCATGACCTCGTGGGATGTGGGTGGGAAAAGGCTGGTGGCAGAGCACAGGAGGGAGAGAACCGGAAAGGAAAAGAGACCGTGTTGCTGGGGACTCCTGTCAGAGGCCACCGGCCCCCGAGGCCACGTGCACAGCCCAGGGCAGCTGCCCCTTCGTGCTGCACACACTGGTGTCTCACCAGGCTCAACCGCCTGGGAGTACTCGGGACTTCTGTCACAGTGGGCTTCTCTTTGTTTCCCTGTCGTGCCTTTCTTACGTCCTTGTGTGGCAGACCAGAGACAGCGGGTGCGGTTTCCAAATGGCATGCACGGTGCCCATGGTGCAGGGCACGCCTCCAGAAATGAACGAGCAGAGACATCAGTGGGAGCCTCGCTGTTCTGAAGGGCAGCCTGAGCCGAGGAGTGACAGTCTACCTAGGAGGACGCAGACCCTGTCACCCATCGATAGCCTGGGGCAGTCATTGCCGAACAGACGGACCTGGTGGGAGCTACTGTAGCCTGTTGATTCAGTTGTTGGTTTTGGAAAGAGCTTAGTGAAAGGGGTGTGTTTTCCAACACTCTGAAGAAGGAAGGTGGTATCCACTTTCAATTGTTTCTTAGATGTAGAATTTTTTTTAAGTGATACATTTTTATCACAAACTTCAGTTGACTTAAGTTGACGGTAAATGTAAAGCAGCTTAATGGCGGTCAGGCTATCCAGGTAAGGCCGTGCAAAGTTGAAGGACATAGTTGGTGTGTCAGATTTTGGGGGGGAGGCTAGAGTTCTCTGGAGAATGGCCTCAGTTCCCCTCTACCAGGCAGAGATGGTTTTTCTTCATTTATTCACTCAGTTGTTCACTCAGCCGTCGCTTCCCACCCTGCTCTGTGGGTGTCCAGGGGGCAGCGCTGACCCAGGTTGTCAGAGGCAGCCTGTCAGAGGGACTGCGGATCCAGCTCTGGAGGACAGCAGCACGGGCAGGAGAAATATAACGTGTTGAGAATGGGAAGAGTTGGAAGAAAAAGTCCTGCGGAGACTGAAGGAAGGGAGAGACCACCTCAGACAGGGGACCCAGGCAGGGGGAGATGACGGCTGGGCAGGGTTTTGAAGACTGGCTGACATCTTCGCTAGCAGGAATGGGGGACTCATCCCACGAGGCCTGGCTCCCTCGCGGAGGCAGAGGGGAGCCCCGGGAGCGGCCAGCAGCTCTGTTTGGTGGGACGTGAGCATGGGGCTCAGTTACAAACGGAGGGTCTTTTTTCCGGGGGGGGGCGAGGAGGGGGCCAGGCTGAAGGAGTGTGGGCAGAGGTCAGCTTTTGGAGGAGGACTCCAGAAACAGCTTGGAGAGCTGCCTGGGCTGCTGGTTTGGGCCAGGAGAGCAGCGCACTCAGGGGGTGCCCAGGGTGGGAACGGTCTTGTCTTGTCCCCCGCCACGCCCCCAGACCTAGAATGGTGCTGGGTGCGTGAAGGAAGGATGGTGACTGTCTGTGGAATGACTTCACCAGAGGGGAGGTCATGAGACCTTGAACGAGGGCCATGAGGGCTGATGGCAGAGAGCAGCTGCCACTGGCCCTGCACCGTGTGGTGGACAGAGGTCCTCAGCAGGGTGGACAGGCTCCGGGGCGGACGGAGTGCCCGGAGCTGCAAGCCCGGGGGGTGAGGGGGAGGGTGGGGCGGGTGGGGGTGATGCCCTGGGCAGACACAGGAAATCTCCAAACAGGGACTTGGCAGGCAGGATGGTGAGCGTGGTTTTGGACAGTGGCCTTTGGAACCACTTCGCAAACCCACTGATGAATGGAAGAAAATAATTAGAAGTCTTCTCTTAAGCCATCGTCTAGCCGTTCAGAATCTATTAATTATAAAATGTACCATGTCCCGTTAATGAGAGTCTCAAGGTTTAACTGTGTACTGACCACTAGGATTTGGGGATTTTCTCGTGACCACCAGAGGGAGCCCACTATATTCATTACATTCTATGGCATTCTAGCAGGAATTGAAGAGGATAATTAACATTTTTAAAGTTTAATAGAAAGCACACAGAAGTTCAAATCAAGGGCGGTGAAACACAAAGTTCAACATAGATAACAAAGATATAGTTAATATTCATGAGATAAAGAGTGTTCTTACAATAGGACAAGGAAAAGCCAGATATTTTCGTGGAAGCATGGGCAAAGGGTATGGACATGGGAGTCCCCGACAGAAAACTACAAGCGGTGACATTTTCCCTCAGCAAACACTACGGAGCACCCATTCTGCACCAGGCACTGCTCCGGGCACTTCAAAGGATGGTCCCTGTCACGAATAACTGCAGCAACGCCCAGTAAATTGAGCTATCAGTTTTCAGCAATCAGATTGATAAAGTTTACACTATTTCAGTCTTTCTGGAGCAAAGTTTGGCCTCTAAACAAAAATTTGAAAAGCACAAACTTGCAGCATTTCCACTCCTAGGTTTGTTTGTTTGTTTGTTTGTTTGTTTGTTTGTTTGTTTGTTTGTTTGTTTTAGAGAGTGGAAGCAATGGGGAGAGACACATTGGTTTGCTGTTTTAAGCATTCGTTGGCAGATTCATGTATGTGCCCTGACGGGACTGAACCTGCACCCTTGGCGTGTGGGAACAATGCAACCGAGCTACCCGGCCAGGGATCCACTCCAGTTTCTTCAAGTCATCTGACAATTGTGCAAAGGTGCTTGCACATTGATGTTTATTGGAGCATCGTTTCTGGTAGCAAAACTTTGGAAAGAACACACAGAGAACTTCATACAGGAAAGATGGCCACAACCTTTCAACAGTGGGGAGAAAACTGATTTTAAAGCAAAATAATATCACCATGTGAACAGTGTGTGACTGTGTTACAAGTGCCCATTTTTTGTCTTTTTTGCATTCTCTGAATTTGCTTCAATGAACATGCATTACCAGCATATTCCAGAACAACAAGTAAAGCAGCTCAAAGATATTCACCTGAAAAACGGATGGTTTCTACTTCCAGCCCTGCACTGGCCGCAGGCCTGTCCAGGTGCCTTCCTGGACTGCCCACCTCCTGGACTGTGCTAGTCCCCCTGGGGACAGCCCCCTCTGACTCCATGTCCACCGTCCCCTCAGCAGGATACCTGACTCTCACGGGCGTTCCGAAAATGTTTGCATTTAGTAAACACTGTTTCTAAAGGAGCTTTTAGAGCTGAGAGGTGGGACTAAGAGGAAGCAGGTCTCGGGAATAAGACAGGCCCAGATTTGAGTCTTGGATCTGCTCGTTAGAGCTGGGTGACCTAAGGCATATTGTTTAATGTCTCTGGGCTTCAGTGAACTCATCTTTAATAATGGTGCAATAACCCCACACATAGTTTTTGTTCTTCACTCAGAAATATTTACGGTTATATTTTGGGGGGACAGAGGGGAACAGAACAAAGCCTGTGCTCTTATGGAATCTGCGTTCCAGGCGTCCGGAGTGCAGCAGAGGGGGCAGGAACTAAGACAGGCGACGCAGCAAAGAAGCGAGAACCGTGGACCGGGATGCGAGCTAGGAGGCGCAGACGGGGTCCTCCCGGACAGGGTTAAAGGGGTGCCGGTGTTCAGAGCTTTAGGTCGGGGGCTTCTGTGGGGAGAGGACGCTGACACTGGGGTCTGTGTGACGAGAAGCCAGGCATCCAACCTGCTCCAGTGCCCCCCAGAGTTGGCTCTGAGGCCTGCCAGGAGGGTGGGGTGTCATCTGGGAGGTGGGAGGGTCAGTGTCTGGAGCCAGTGTGGGGGGAGGCATGAGGAGACTGTGGCAGAGTTGGGTCACAGCCTTCATCCAAAACGCAGTGGGAGATTATTGCTGCGTTGAAAATGAGGAAGTGACATCATAGTCCAGTGTACGGCTTCAAAGCTCTGGCTGATGCAGTGTGGAGAGTGGACCTGCAGAAGCGCCTGAGAGGAAGAAGTGAGGAGGTCGGGGAGGAGGCTTCTGCGACTGTCCAGGCCAGAAGTCGCTGGTGCTTTGGCCAAGGGTGTGGTGGTGGAGGCCGTGGGGAGACATGGACGAGCTAGACACATACTTTAATGTTGCATTGGTGGGACTTGGAGCAGCACTGGTAGGAGGGAGGGAGGGAGAGAGAAGATGACCCTCGATTTTTGGACGACACCCAGATCTTTTATTTGGGCAATGCTTTGGTGCCATTTACTCAAATAGGGGTGGAGAAGAGCATGAGGAGTTTGTCCTGACCCGTTCATTTCGGTATGACTCTGTGACATCTGAGAGGAGGTCCCCGTGCAGCTCCTGGATTAAGTGACATAATAATGGTGGAGGTGGTGGCCCAGCGCCTGGCTCAGAGTGGGTTCTCGTGACTGTTGACCCTGAACACAGGTATGTCAGTGGGTCGTGAAGACAGCAGTGGGCTGTGGCGTTTGCCTCCTGGAAGACCTCTGTTCATTACTGTATTAGTCAGGGTTCTCCACGGAAATAGAACCAATATCATGTATAGATTATATGTCATCTTTATAAAGAGACATATGTTTTTATATATGTACATATCTTTATCAAGATGTTGTATATAAAAAGTGATTTATTATAACCCGTTGGTTCATGTGACTATGGAAGCTGGCAAGTCCACAGTCTTCAGGGTGAGTCAGCAAGTTGGAGACCAGCACAGCCAGCTTCCGGTTTGAGTCTGAAGGGCACAGGGTGTGTGCTGTGGACCGTGGAAGGGCTGATGCTGCAGGGCAAGTCCCAGGCAGGCAGCCAGAGAATCCTCCCTCATCTGGGAATTCTCTCTGTTCTCTTCAGGCCTTCAGCCGAGCAGACGAGGTCCACCCACACCGTGGCAGACAATCTGCTGTCCTCTAAACCCACCTATCTGAGTGTTAATCTCGTCTCAGAAAGCCTCACAGGAATATCCAGAATAGTGTCTGTGCACTTACCTGGGCACAAGGGTTCGGGTGACAAATGCAATTAGTGATCACACTTACCTTCCTGTTACCTCTCTGGGGGTCTCTCCTTCTTCCCCCTCACCTCTCTCCAGCCCCGTAGTCCTCTTACCCTGTCTTTCATGTGCTGACTGAGCCCTCCCTCCATGGTCCCACCGCCACTGCCTTCTTCACCCTTCATCCCTTCCACGCCTCGGGGCAAAGTGATGTCCCTGCTAAAAGCCCCTCCCCCGTGGTTCTCCGTGGCCTTCAGGACCCAGCGCGCACGCTGTGCGTGGACATTCCTCAGTCTGTTTCCTGTTTTCCTCTTGACGCATTTCTCAAACCCTGTCACCTTCCCACGGCCTGGTGCAGGGCCTCCAACCTTTTGGCGTCTCTGGGCCACACATTAGATACATAAACACTAACAAAAACTGGTGAGCAAAAAAACAGTCTGTGCACAATTTTTGTGATATCTGCCATCACAGATAAGCAAAAAAGTCCTCACATAATAACCCTAATTACGCAGTGGGCTTTTGGATAATCTTTTTTTTTTTAAAGATTTTATTTATTTATCTTTAGAGGGAAAGGGAAGGAGAGAGAGAGAGATCGTTCCCTGGGCGATAATCTTTTAAAATCATTGAGCAGGTCCTGAGTTTGTGATCACTAATGTAGAAAATGCACGTATCTACGTAATAACATGTCATTGATTTTTTAAAATATTTTTATGATAAAAGGGAAAGAAAAGAGGGCAACATAAAACCAGTGGGATGTTTGACACTGTATCTGAGAAGCTAGCGCATCAGTATCGGGTTTCATGGAAGTGGTTGCAGTTCTTCTGTGAGTTCAAGGTGCCCTTCAGGTGCTTTGGTTTCAATGTTACTCTTAATGTGTTTCATTCTTGAAAATTGTTGCTAGCAAATGTAGGTGCTGCCATATAGTGATGACATGAATAAGGTGTGATGTGCAGCAAGGGGTGTTTGTCTCTGGCAAGACAGGACCTATGAAGTCCAGTAAAGAGACACAATCCAGTGTTTCTTTAAGTTGAATGTCAGATTGCAGCTCTGTGCATTCCATTTGAAAATTGGCAGAGAATGCATATTTATGTCGACTGAAAATGGAGTCACAAACATAGCCAAATATGAATTACTTTCCCCAAAATCTTGGAATCTGTTTTCACATTCTGATATCAAATCAAAAAGCAGGCCTGCATATTTTTCACTGTTCACAGGACCGTGTTTAGCCAAGGCATTGAAATGCGTAAAAGTGTTTGCCTTAATCTGAGTTTGCCACAATTTCAGTTTCATTGGGAACTGAAATGGTTTGGAAGCTGTTATGGTTTGAAACATGGTATTGATAAGCTGGTTTTCACCTTGAAGATGCATGTTTAACTCATTTAAGTGAGCGGTTAAATCCACTAAAAATGCTAAATCTGTAAGAAGCCAGTTTTCACTGTTAAGTTCTCGTGGCACAAATTTGTTTCTTGATACCACAAATGACTTGATAACATGTCGCAGATCATAAAATCTTTCCATCATTTGGCCTTTACTTTGCCATCTTACTTCCAAAAAAAGTAAATGATTTTGCCATAGTAAATGATTTGCCAACATCAAATGCTTTGAAGGAATTCCTGGAATTGGCAATGATTCAACGCCTTGGCTCTTATGAAATTCAGTCTTGATGATTTGTATGATGTTATGCATTTTTAAAGCTTTTATGCATAAATTTCCTTGATGTGCCCTGCAATGACACTTCATAAAGGTGAGTTTTGGGGGGCAATTGCATCATCTTCTATTACTTTTACAAGTCCCTCTCTCTTCCCTACCATCACCAGGGCACCCCAATAACTGTACCAGATGTGTTGACAATGGACAAAGAAAATCACTTTAGCCCTGGCTGGTGTAGCTCAGTGGATTGAGCATGGGCCTGCAAACCAAAAGATCGCGGTTCAATTCCCAGTCAGGGCACATGCCTGGGTTGCAGGCCAGTTCCCAGCAGGGGCCAGTTCCCAGCAGGGGATGCATGAGAAGCAACCATACATTGATATTTCTCTCCCTCTCTCCTTCTCTCCCCCTCTAAAGATAAATAAATAAAATTTTTAAAAAAGAAAAGAAAACCACTTTAACATATTTTTACTGCTTCGTGTAAATCTCTTGATTTAGTTGTGCTTTTTGATGGCACAAAAGAAGCCACTTCTTCAGTGACGTTATATTCGTCATCAATACTTCTATTAAAAATGGCAGGTTGGGTCGTATGTATAGCATCAGTGCCGTCATCCACGGCCAGAGCATAAAACTGAAAAGTAGCAGCTTTACCCTCCAAACTGCCTTCGGTAGATTTTACAGTTTCTTCAATTCGCCCGGCTATAGTCTGGTGAGACCAACTGATGTTAGGAATATCCCCCTTTATCCCGTGGCAAATTGTATCGGCCATGCATTCTATACGTTGCTTAATAAACTCACCATCAGTAAATGGCTTTGATGGGTTTTGCTATTAAATATGCTACTGTATGTATAACTAGCTTTTGCAGTAGAATCCTCCTGAATTGTAAGTTTTTGAAAAACTTTTTGTTGAGAAGACAGACTTTTTTCCAGTTCCACTATTTTGTCCTTACGACACAACCCTTCGTATGCACTGAACTTGGCAGAACGTTTCTGGGTGTAATGCCTTTTCAAATCATGGTCTTTGAAAACTCGCACCAATTCCCTACAAGTTAAGCAGAGTGCCTTCCTCTTTGCCTCAACAAAAAAGTCGTCATCTGTCCACTTTTCACTGAACAATCTTCCTTCATCCATAATTTCTCTTTCGGGGGGGCTCATTTTCCTTTTGAGACATTGTAGCAGCCATGCTGGGATTAAAACAATAATAATAGATAAGGGCCTTGATTTACTTCTATTATGAAAAATAGTTGACAGGAAAATAGAAAGCAAGGTTGGGGCCCTTCCACGGCCCTCTCTTTGCTGCCAACGCAGGGTGGGGCGGGGGGGGGCGAGCCTAAAGCGGGGCAGGCGATGTGAGAAGCACCGCCGAGGTGTGGAAGTACCTTTAGTAATCCAATGGGAATTCTTACCTGACCTCTAAGTAACGTAAAGGCCTAGCGTTGCAGTGGGAGATTGGAATATCATTGATAATGGCTCAGGAGAGAACACAGTGGAAGACACACGTCACTGTAACACTGAAGCCATGCATGCGTCCAAATAGCAAGGGCGCACATACGTTTATTTTATGTGACCTTACAACATGTAATCAGAGAAAAAAAAATCTCATAACGTTTTAAGTAAATTTACAATTTCGTGTTGGGCCGCAGGCCGCCAGCAGGCTGTGGGTTGGTCATCCCTCCCCTAGCGGGTGACTTTCTCGGTCATCCACTCAGAACCCCTATGTCATTCCTTGACTGGAAATGTCTCTCACTTTCTGGCATTTTTTTTTTGCTCCAAAATATTTTATTAGTAAAAGTTTTATATTGAGAAAGAGATTGAGGAAGTGACCTGTTAGCACTGAATAACTTATTGAAAGCGTGTCTATGCTCGTGGCTTCTAATTTTTCTACAAAATTAACTAGACATCATGCAGTAAAAAGAGGTAGAAATATTAAACATAATCCTATCATTTGGGGGCAGATTTCAAAGTACAAAAAGCATCATGCTAATTTTTAAGTGAAAGAAAGGTCCTAGTAAAATATACTTTCAAAATTACGGTTAAAAATCTGTACACCCAGGCGATTTTAAGGCCTTTCCATGGGCATAGCAAAAACAGAAGAAGAGCTGGGGAGAAAGGGACCGTCCCCTCACGTGTCACAGGTTGGGCCATTTCAGCTGGCAGGACCAGAGTCTCCTCTTTCCTCAAGGGGAAAGTGTCAGTAGGGTTGAAGGGGAACTTGGCGGTGGCCAGGGAGACAGCGCCGCTGTGCTCACCTGCTGGCACCTGCTGAGGGAATGGAGAGGAACCGCGGCAACAACCTGAGGTGCAGAGCTAGGGCCCGAGGCACCCGCTCTGCTCCCGTCCCGCCGATGAGGGTGGGACACATCGGCTCCGCCATGGTGACAGGCCAAAGCCCCCGGCCACACTGTGCTTGCGCCGGCATTCCCGCCACAGCCCCTGGGGGAGGCTTCGGGCGGTGGCTGTAGATGCAGCGAGGATGCTCCTCTTCCCGTAAAACTGACCCAGTCACACAGCTGCTGTTCTGACTCCCGGGTTGTCATTCAGGGCCGCACAGGTGGGCTCTGAGCCAGATCAAGTGGGGTTGATGGATGTACTCAGGCAGGGTGACCCTCGTAGCTCACAGCCACCCACTGGGGAGGACGGGCAGTGGCTGCGATTATCCCGTCACTGGAGCACTTCTCCAGGGCCTCGAGCTCACCAAGGGCAGGGGCACTGGCCCAGGTGGGTCTCCGTGCTGCACCCCCTCCACAGAGTAACCAGGCCTCCTCTCCTGGCTTTTTACCAGAAAAGTCTACATTCATTTGTCACCGTCTAGCCAAATCTCGCCCCTTCCAGGAACCTTCCCCATTCTCTAGGCACAATTTATCGCCCCCTCCACTCCGATCCCCCACACTCAGGGCACCCCTCAAACAATTCCACACTGTAGGTGATGTCGCTTCCCTCGCCTGTCACCTTCCTCCCCTCCTCCTGCCTGGGGAGCCCTGAGGTCCCCCCACCTGCAAGGCCCCAGCTCCTACCAGCCCCTCCAGCAGGTGCCAGGTGGAGGCAAGGGAAGGAGGCACTAACTGTGCCCTCATCTAGGGAGCTGGCAAAGTCGACTCCCTTTCTAAATGTGTCGGGGTGGTTTGTGGAGTGACAGTCACAGGTCTCTTAGGGGACAGTGACAGAGAAGACGTAGTAACATCTGCAAATAAAGCTGCCTTGATGACATTGCCCTTCCTGAAGGCCACACAGGCCAGGAGCCCATGGGCCTGCAGGGGGCTGCTTCTCCACACAGCGGGAGAAGCCCACTCACGGGGCGTCGGCCCCTTCTTGTTGTGAGACTCTGTCCCGACCCCCTTTCCGTTCCCCCCCCCCTGAGTTTTCCCCACGTGACTTTTTCTCCTGCATCATCTGAGACTCAGCTCTGGCCTGGGCTGGGCTCTGCTGGGTTTCCGGTCGGCCCCAGGGCCAGCGATTGTGAGTCCGATTGTGAGTCGTTAGCATCTGGTTTGGCCCCAGCCCCGGTCCCTTCCCCGGAATCTGCTCTGGTCCTGGCCGCTTGCCTTGGGGTACTGTCACTCTATGTCAAATGTTTTCCTACCGGGAAACGGTTAGGAAATAGTCTTCCCGAAAAGCCTTCTCGTCCTTTGCAGCCAACAGTTCCTGCACTTTCTGTTCTAATCCGAGTTGCCTAACTCTGGGGGGCCCGGGAGCTGTGCAGCTCCCGGCAATGCCCTGGCCCGGGGATGGGAGCCCCGCCTGTGGACTCCTCTCTTTGCAGGTCATTTCTGTCCACTCAGCCTCCCGTCCCCCAGGGGCCTCTCCTCCCAGGCCTCACACGGGCCCCGTGTGCCGCCCCAAAGCCGGGCCACCCACAGCCTGGAGAGTGGCACAGGCGTCCTCTGCCGTGAACCTGCAGCCCCACGAAGGCATTGGGTGGCTTCAGCACGCCTTCTGCCCTCGTCCGGCTGGTGGAAGCTGGTGTCATGGACAGAAAGAGCTGCCCTTGCTACGTTGTACAGCTAGGGTTGGTCGTGACCGAAAACACAGAAATGCCCCTTTCCCTCGGTCTCTTCGTCTGGCTCGCTCCAAGCCTCTTCCCTGCCGTAGCGGAGCCGGTGTGGAGCCGGAGCAGGAGGCGGCCTTGAGAGCGGACAGATGGCCTTGTGGGTCTGCACTGTCACTCAAAGAGAGGCTGGAGGATGGCGAACAAATGAGCATCCTTCAGTCACTGGCAACTAGTCAGGTGGATTGAGACTGAAGAAGTGGTGGGAGAAATGCAGGTGCTCACGGGGGCCAAGGGTCCGCTGCAGAAGAGGCTCCACGGCTGCTCACAGGGCAGCTCTGGGGTCCGAGCTGCAGGGCGGGGTGGGCAGCCCCGAAGCAGAGGCCTCGGTCTCGCGTCTGCACCGACCCTTTCCTCTGTCTCGGTGCCTGAGACTCAGGGTCCCAGGAGTGACAGTCCTACTAGAGGGCCTGGAGCCCATGCCCACCCCTCCCCCAGGGGCGTGGGCCAGTGCTGAAGGGGCGATGAGGCTGGGTGTGGCTGCAGGGGGGCCTGCAGCTGAATTGCAGCTGTGCCCGCTGTCACCGTGACCACGGCACCTTGTCTGACTCCTGGTTTGTAAAATGGGTTAGCATTACGCCCCTGATGGCGCTGATTTCAGAATACACTCCGATCAATGTCTGTGGGACATCACTCCCAGTGTACCCTTTCAACATTTTTGGCATACAGTAGGCATCTAATAATATCTGGCATTTACCCTTATAAGTCCCCTGGAGGTGGGAGAAATTCAGACACAGGTCTTTTTTCCGGGGGGAGTGCACTTGGGGAGCAAGGACAGCACAGAGGGCACTTTTCCTGTGTTGCCTCTTCTGGAGAAAAGAATGGCATTTGTGTTTACCCTCTTGGTTCATTGGGTGCCGGAATCCTGGAGTGAACCTTCTGCTCAAAGGTGGCAGAAAAGCAACTCCCGGCTGCTTGGCCAGCCCTTGAACTTGGGATCCCTCCCCTTCCTCCTGGATGGTCCGCATTTTAAAGCCCTTGCTTTTGGGTGGTCCTGGGCCGCCCCTCAGACCTGAGGCTCCTCCCCTGCCTGCCCCACTGGGCTGTTTTTTTCTTAGCCCTGGAAACTGGAACCAATGCCAGCTGAGCTGCCCTCCCCACAAGGTCGGGATCTCAGTGGCACTCACAGGTTTGACGGAGCCTGTTGTCTGTTGGTCACTTCTTCCGAAAGAGCCCCGTGCAGCCACTCACACAGGCCCTCGGAGAGAAGTTCAAAGCTCGGAGGCTGAGGCTCCCAGGGAAGAGGGCTCACTAGGGGAGGAACTTCCCTAAACAGAGGGCGGCTGCAGGACACCCACCCTGACCGCCTCCCCCATTAGGAGCTCACGTGCCCACCTCCCCTTGCAGCCCTTTCTGAATAACGTACTTTTAAAAAACATATAACCCTGGCCGGTGTGGCTCAGTTGGTTGGAGCTTCGGCCACTGAATGAAAGGTTGCAGGTTCCACCCCTGTTCTGCATGTGTACGGTGCCCCGTCAGGTGCGAGTGGGAGGCAAGCAGTGGATGCTTCTCTGTCACATCGATGCTTCTCCCTCTCCCTTCCTCTCTCTCTCTCTACGAGCAATGAAAAAACTGTCCCCCAGCGAGGGTAAAAACATTAAAAATGTCCAGACAGGGCCGTCTCCCATTGGTGGACCTGGCTGTCACTCAGGATGAAGGCGGACCATCTCGGCCAGCCTGGATGCTCGGCAGTGAATATAGGGCTCATCCCCATTAGCTGTGACTGCGGGCCCTGCTGTGACCTGCAGGCAGGGGTAGGTGTGACATTTCCTGTGTGTGTCGTGAGGGTGCTCTGGGCGGACAGGGCTGTCTCCTGAGGAAGGCCAGGAGCAGCTGCCCAGGAGTGACCGCCCCAGTCCTCCCTGCCACCCCCAGGCAGGACGTGGGCTTAAGTTCCCGGTGGACAAGGCAGTGCCTCGCAGCTCCCCTGTGATGCCTGTTTGCTCCCTGCAGTGTACGCTCTGCCCCTTTTCCCTTCTCCCAGGGGTTCCAGGAGCTCCACCCGGGAGTGGGGGAGCGGGGGAGCGGGGCCTGGGAGGGTTGCATTCTGCTTCTGGGGCACTGGCCTCTTCACCACCAGGAGGGAGGTAGAAAAGGGGGGAAGTTGTATGTGTGGAAGGGGAAGGTGCGTACAGAGGTGGGGGCAGTAAACACAGGAGAGATTGCTGGCAAGAGGGAGAGGGTACCACGGAATGCAGGGGACTGTTTCTGTGGAAGAAGTGGGAGGTGGGGGAGGGATGGAGAAGTGATGCTTGAGCCCAGGTGCACGTGCCCTGTCCCCACAGGGGCAGGGACGCCGAGCCACTCAGGCTGGCTGTGGGACGGCTCCAAACCCTCTGGCCAGAGTCCCCTGGGGCCGACTCAGCTGCTCTCCAGGGCTTCACTTAGGAAACAAGCTGCTCATTTTCTACCTGTGAGTGTTCCATGCTCCTGTGACCGACCCTGCAGACGTGTGACGGCCAGTGTCCTTGGTCAGCAGCCCTGTGCAGCTCCTGGAGAATCTTGCCAATGGCTTCTCTCATGGGCCCGCCCGCCTCCTCGTTGGTCTTCCCCAAAGAGCCCTGTCTGCGTGTGGGGTGCCCGAAGTCCCACGGCTCCTGTTTCTCGTTGTTGCTTCCAGGGACGACATTCCAGGCTTCCTTTGCCCAGGGACCCACTCACCTGTTTGTCTTTCGGGAAGTTCAGGGTGTCCAGAGTCCTCCTTGTCACCGCATTTCAAATGGATGCACTTGTTTTTCCCACCAGCCTTCTCCCCTCTTCAGCTTTCCCATCCACATGCAGTAATGGGGAATGCACAGGTGTGGGTATCTCGGCCTCAGTCCCCCGTGACCGATCTTGGCTCTCAGTGACCTTCCCGAATTCCCCCATCGCTGCCTTGCTTAGCCTCTGCCTTGTCTTGAAGTCTGAGATGCAGCTTCCGTCTGAACTGACGGCTGAGCCAAGGTACACAAAATCTTTAACCGTTTCCCGCCTTCACTGCCTGTGCTAGAGCTGTGTGTTTCTTCTGCGGTCAAGATTGTTGTCTCTTCGATGCTCTGATATGGTCCTGCTCTGGGCACTTTCTTCCTCCACTTTCATCAGAAGTCATTTCCAACCGACTTGCTCGCTGCTTCCTGCCTGGACCTTCTCCAGTTCCCCTCCGCGCCCATTATCATGTCTGGTTACCGACATTTCACCTGTCCATTTTCACACATTCCGGGGACCCCTTTTGTCTTTGACAGAACTATTATTGTAAAAGCAAACTGTGCTTAAAAGCTACCCACTGTCCCTTACTCAAAAAGAAAAAGAAAAAACAACAAACAAAAAGCCCCACCGCTGTAAAGTTAAAAAAAGTCCACAAGCACCTCCAGCTCCCCGGGAACTAAATCTAAATCTCTGATCACTTCAGTTTGCCTTCTGCCCGACCTTTTCCTGTGCCTAAACACAGGCCCACTTCTAAATTCTTACAGAACTAAACTGATGCCTGGCCTTCAGAAATCTCTCTCTCTCTCTCTGGTCTTCACATTTGAGAGGCAGGCTCTCCGTCAGCCCAACCTGAACGGGCTCCAGGCGCCCGTGGCTGTGCCCAGATTGGCACCAACTCCAGGCAGCCAGCTGTGGGGGACCCTGCAGCGCTCTGGCCTGTCTCCACCCCCTTCCCTCCAGGACGCTGGTCCTTTCTCCTCCTCTGCCTTCCTAGACCTTTTCCATTTCCCTCAACACCCGTCATTCTCACTTTTCCACATCGCATTCACTCTTTGCAACGTGAAAGTCTCCCCTTGTGCCCCACTCCTTCTGATTCTGGCCGGCCTTCCCGTCCCTTCTTCCCGGCAGCCTCCGAAGCCACATGGCGCTCCTGCAGTGAACATACACACACTTGACGTCCGTGTGTCTGCAGCCACAGACAGCTTCGTCATTCTGATGTCGGCGTATTCGTGCCGTCTGCCTCGTTATTCGTTTTCACTGCTTGTCGAAAAGAACGTAACACAGGCAAGAGCCGTTTCCTAAATGCAGCCTGATGAATTTCCAGACCCGACACACCTGTGTCCAGGTCAAGGGCCAGCACGTGGCCTGCCCTCCCAGCAGACCCTCCCACTGCCACCCGCGTCCACACCGGGCAGACTAGCTTTGCCTGCTGTGGACTCTGTGGTCGGATCCCGCGGTGCAGCAGACCCTTCGGGCCTCAGCCGAGTGGCGTCTGTATCCAGGTTGCTGCCTGCAGCCGTGCATCGCTGGTCTCCTCATTCTCATCCCCTTGTGTGGAGAGGGCCCAGGTTTGGGCTGTTGTGAGCAACGGTGCTGTGAGCCGCCTCGTACGTGTTCGTGAACGTACATGTGCATTTCTGTGTGTTTACACTGCCGTGAGAGGTATGCACAGGGCACAGTTCAGTGAATACTCCTTTCCAGAGCAGACGATGGTTGCCCGGGCACGCACGAGGATTCCGAGTGCTCCAGGAGCTCACCAGTACTGGGCGTTTCCTGTCTTTTTGCGTTTCGGCCTTTTCTTGTTCCGTTGTTCTTTTTTCTGTCCCTGGGCCAGCAGCACGTGATCTCGGTCACTAGAGTGTCCTGGTGACATCAGGGAGTGTTTGGTGCTTCAGGGTTGCCTTGGTGATTCTCAGGCCTCAGCCTTTCCCTATAAGGTTAACAATCTGTTTGCCAGTTTCTATTCAAATAAAAAGCTGCTGAGACTCTGAGATTCATTGACTATCGATATAGTTTAGGGAAAAATGGCATTTTCACAAGAGTGGGGCTTCCAATATACGAACATGGTGTGTTTGGGTCTTCTTTAACTTCACTGGGTAGTATTACTCAGTTCTGAGTGTCAAGATCTTGCCAATATTTTATTAGATTTCCTCCTTGCATTTACTGGTTTTGGATGCTGTGTTAAATAGTAGCATTTTAGAAATCTGGGTTCTGTTTCGGCTGATGGTTTTCACGTGTCTCCCTGTCTTCCAGCGCCCTCGCCCCCTCCCTGTTAGCTCCAACAGTTCACTGGTCTGTAACAGTTTCCAGTTTCTGGGTATTTTGTATCATATTGCCTGCAGAGTGTTATTGGTCTCCTATTCCCATATGTTTCATTTCTTTTCTTGACTTGTTACTTTGGCAAAGACCTACGGTAGTGCTGAACAGAGTTATTACCTCTTCTGTCCCAACCCATTCCCCCCCCCCACCCCGTTTTCATCCCTGAACTCGGAGGAAACATTGAGTTTGACCATTGCCTGGGGCTTTTAGTAGGTATCAGTCAGATTAAAGTTTTCTTCTTTTCTTTGTTTGCAGAGATTTTGTTAAAAGTTACAATTGGGTTATTAAAACGTGTCAAGCGATGTTTCTGCATTTGTGAGATGATCACATGGCCATTTTCCCTTTTTTTCTGTCAAAATAGTGAGTTTCGCTGACTGGTCTGAGAATGCTAACTACCCTTGCATTCCTGCTATAAACTTCCCTTGGGTGGGATATATTATTTTAATATGTTGCTGGATTCAATTTGCTAACATTTTGCTTGGGGATTTGGCATCTTTCTTCCCAGAAGGATGGCCTGTAATTTTCCTTTCTTCCGCTGTCAGGGTTGGGTCATCACGATTACGCCGGTCTCGTAAAATGAGTTGGGAAATGTTTGCCCTATTTCCATTGCCTGGAAGAACTAGGTTCGCATGGAGTGCTGCTTCCTCCTTAAATGTTTGGAAGAAAAACATCAAGACCTGGGGTTTGCTTTGGGTTTTAAATATATCACTCCGTTGTTTGAATAGCTATAGAAATCCGCTTCCTTATCTTTCTAATCGCTTTATTAAGGTAGGATTCCTGTGCCGTGCGATTCATCTACTTAAGGTTTTCAGCTCAGCGACTTCTCATTATGCACAGAGTTGTTCAACCGTCACCACCGCCACCTGTGGCACGTTTTCGTCACCCCCCACGGAAGTCACACAGCCCTTGGCTGTCATCGTCCAGTCTCTCTGTGACTCTCGGACCCCGACAGCCACCAAGCTCCCTTCTGTCTCTCTGTCTGCATATTCTGGGCGTTGCATTTAGATGGATCTGTGACTACGTGGCCTTTCGTGTCTGGCTGCTTTCGCTCAACATAATGTCCTCCAGGCTCATCCATGTTGTGGCGTGTGGCCTTCATCCCTGCAGGGCCTTCATCCCATCAGGGCTTCATCCCTTTTTTGTGGCCACACCACGTTTTGTTTATCCGTTTGTCCGTTGATGGACATCTGGGTTTCCACTGTTTGTCCGTGACAAATAAAGCTCCTGTGAGCATTTGTTTACTAGGTTTTCTGAGAACTTATATTTTTATTTCTCTTGGTCATGTACTTAGGGGTGGAATTGCTGACTCACACGCCTCATTATTTTTTATTGCTAAATCATAATATGGATATACCAAAGTATAGTTAACAAATATGTTCCTGACGGTCATTTAGACGGTTTCATTCCTGCTGTTAAACGATGCCTCAGGCCGTGCTGCTCGAAATGCGGTTTTTGAATGGGTGCCGGCCCTCGTTACGGGTCTGCGCCGAGATTGGGGTAGAAACTGAGAGTATTTGGAAACTTTTACAGCAATTTCACCAGTAATTGTAAGTCTGTTGGATCTAACGATTTAAAAAATGGGCTAGTGCTTTTATAGTTTTGGGGTTTTTTAATTTCATTTTCTACTTTATTGGGTTTCGCCAAAGGCTCGGGCCCGGACAAACGGGAAGTCAGAAGGAACAAAGCCACTGACGTCCTAGGCAGCGGGCGGGGCACCTTCTGTGCACACGCGTCTCCGCGGGGCTTGCTCCAGGGAGTGGGGGCGGCGGCCCGAGGAGGCTGCTCTCCAGTGAGTGAGCTGCTGGGGACTAGTTTGTGAGAAGGAAGGAGCGTCTCGCATTCAGATCCTTGGCACTAAGGGAGAACAGATAAACAAAACATAGCGTAGCCGCACGACGGAGGATTGCTCGGCCTTAAAAAGGAAGGAAATTCTGGTGCATGATACAGCGTGATGGGCCTTGAGGACGCTGTGCTCGGTGAAATAAGCAGTCACAGCAGGACAGACGCCGCACGGTTCCACTGACAGGAGCCACTTAGCGCAGGCAACCTCTCAGGGGCAGGAGGTACGAGGGCGGGTGCCAGGAGCTGGGCAGCGGGGAATGGAAAGTTGCTTAACGGGGACGGAGTTTCAGTCTGGACGACAAAAAAGTTCCGCAGATGGGTGGTGGCGATTGTCGACAACAGTGTGAATGTACGTAATGCAGCTGAACTGGGCGCTTCAAAATGGTCAACAAGAGGGAGAGCCCAGGACTCCCGTTCTCTCCACGTCCTCTCGTGTGCTCACGTGGAAGACGGAGCAGGAGTTCTAGTCTTCCTCTTCTTTTTTAAACATTTTTAATTTAAAAAAAGTTTAAAAAGACTTTATTTATTTTTAGACAAGGGAAGGGAGGGGGAGAGACAGGGAGAGACATCACTATGTGGTTGCCTCTTGCACGCCCCCTATTGGGGACCTGGCCCGCAACCCAGGCATGTGCCCTGACTGGGAATAGAACCGGGACCTCAAAACTGTTGTGTTGGCCGAGACAACAAGTGTGTTTTAGGCCTTTCCTCTTGATTTTAAAGTGCACTTGTATTTTAAGAAACGTGTCCAGGTGTTCCTGATTTATTTACACTTAAGTCATCATTGTTTGTATGTGTGTGAGTGTGTGGAGCAAGTTAATATCCAAGAAATCCTGGAAACGTTTCATTTTGGCACTTGCCTTTTAAGGCTGTTTATCGGAGGAATGAGAGGCTGTGTTTGGCTGGGGCCCCGCCGCCTTCAGCCACCCCAGGTCTGCAGCCACAGGGGCCGGTGGGGGTGGGGGGCATGGCTCTGAGCAGCAGCCTGCAATAGTCCTGGGGTAGCTGCCCCAGGCAAAGGCTGGGGCAAATAGCAAAGGCTGCCCACGGCAGTTACAGTTACAGGGGGTGCAGCCCACTAGGGCCACAGCCCTTGGCACAGGTCAGGCACCCACCCAGCCCCAACCTCAGTCAGCTGCCCAGTCATGGGGACAGTTTGTGCTCAGTGGTGTGCCTGGGGCAAGCTTGCAACACGCCAGCCACCCAGGCCAGAGCCTTCCGGAAAGAGACCCCAGCCAGAGCCGTCCCGGTGGAAGGCCAAGGTGGGCCCCAGGGCTGGGAAATGAGGGTCTCGGCCGCCCACCCTGGGGACAGACAGGTGGAGAAGTGGGAGAGGCCAAGGCTCATGGCCTTGGCAGTGAGAGGCTGGGAGAGACGATGCCACAGAAATGTGCCATGAGCTGTCCTGCTCAGGCGTCCCCGCAGGACACGCCGCCAGCTCTTCCACCTGGCATGGAAGGAGAGTGAGGTGACCCAGACCAGCCCAGGCCCTGGCCTCTGCCTTCGGCCGTGTGCACACGCAGCTTCTACCCTGGGAGTGCCCCTCTGGTGACCAACGTGCCCACCTCCAGCACAGGTGCCCTCTGGGCTGTGGCTCAGCTCCCAGACCGGCCGTCCCCACCCCCAACTGGCCTGGGTGGCCGGGCAGTCTGCCCACTCCTGCCCGGGGACTCGATGAACAAGGCCATCATTCTGGACCACGGCAGTCTGAGGATGAGTAAAGACAGGGCCCAGGTCACCCGTTGTTTTATGGAATAAACAGGTTTTCAAAGGGCAGTGTGACTGAATTGGTCCCCAACCCCGCCATCTGGCAGCGGAGGCAGGAGGCTGAGGGAACACAGGACGAGCCCCCATTTCGGGGTTCAAGCCCTTGGTGGCTAGCCTGACCCCCAGGCTCAGGAATGGAAATACCCCACTGCAGACTCACCAGGCAGCCCCTCACTGCCCCAGAGCAGCTGCTCGCCTGCCCCGACTCCCTTCACTTCAGGTGAGGGGACCAGGAACCAGCTCAAGCCTCGGAGGAAGTTCCCTGGCCCCGGGGGAGTCCTGGTCCCGGAAGCAGCCGGCGTCCTGCTCGTGGGTTGCCCGTCTCAGCTCCGCGTTCCCAGGCTGGTTGCGTTCCCAGGTGGCTCTTCCCCGTGAGGACAGTGGCAGCCCCTGCCAGCTCTGGGCCCACCTCCTACCAGCTCTGCAACTCTGGTGCCCCACAAGGATCCCGCAGGCCTGGCCACAGCCTCAGGCCCTCCAAACCTGTCACTGCAGCTGAGAGGGTGTGGCACTTTGCTTGGCAGGCTTGGGCCATGTGCCCACCTTTGGGTCAGGGGATAGGATTGACCCCACCAAACCCACACAGACCAAGTATGACAAAGGGGTGGGTCTCTGGGGGAACTTGGGGTGCTGGCGAAAGAATATGGAGGGACTCTGGCAAGATGCAACCCACGGATGCTGACCCACCTACTTTGTTCTCTTCTCACGCCCTCTTCCCTCTGTCCTCCAGGCCCTCCCAACCTCACCTCCTCCGGTCTTCTCTGATTACTGCACCTCCCCCTACCCCACCCCATTCCTTCTTCCTCTCCAGCGCTCCCTGGACACCCACCACCGGCCAGCCTGCCTCTGCCATGTTTGTTCATTACCTTGGGCCGTCCCTGCTGTCGGCGTTGTTGGGTTTCATTCCCCACACGTGTTGGGTGGTCTCTTTCCATGTGGGTGAAGCTCTTCCTGTGAGGCTGGGGCTCACTGCCTTTTCCCCTTTTGTACTGATGGCATGAGGCAAAGCCTCCGGGTCCTGGGTTCGCCCTGCTGTCCTGAACGTAGTCTGTTCCTAGCCTCCATGCAGCTTAGGCAAGTCACTCAGCCTCTTGTTGCCTTGGTTCCCTCGTCTCCACGACCAGGAGAAGACCTGCCACGCAGAGCCGCCCCCGCAGGGCAGGCTGTGCAGGTGGGGACGGAGCCCGCGGGGCGGGGCCCACACTCAGCTGTTGGGTGGGCGAATGAATGAGAGCTCGCGAATGCACCGGTCAGTTGCTGAGTCGCACAGTCTGTGGGACTCCAGACAGGGCGCTGGAGAGAGGAGCCCCTGTCCATCGGTGGAGGTGGCCAGGGTCGGCCCCTGCCCACCTGCCTGGCGCCAGGCTGGCCCGGAAGCCGGGAAGATCTGCAGAAGAATCGTCAGGTGTGCTCAGCTGTCCCCATTCAGTGGGAAAGACCAGGAACCAATCAGGTCAAGGCCCAGCCCAGATGCTTGCCTGGGCTGGGCAGCACCGCATCTGTCCCCCATCCTTTTGGTGACAGCGTGCTGGCTTTCTCTGGGTAAAACCCCCTCCTCTGATCCCAAGCTATGGCTTGGGGTGGGCTGACTCCACCACCTAGTGAAAAGCACACGACCCAGTCAGCTCCCCCAAAGCAGATTCCAGACTTTTCCCGGAGCCTTTGGAATAGACAGGGTGTTTTTCACTGGGGCTGCAGAAGGAGTGGACGTGGGCCTGGAGCTGCTGGGGAGGTGGGGAAGGGGAACCTTGACGGTGTCATTGGAGCACCTGGATCCAGCTGTGCCTGAATCTTCATGGATTTTTCAGTCAGGACAGGCAGAGCAGGCCGTCTGTTTTTTACATTAGTTTGACCCCATTCTGAGTGGAAGATGCAAGTCCTGACTGGTACACTGGCCTACTAAAAGCAGTTGTCCCCCGGAGATCCCAGCCGTGTGACACCAAACCAATTTTCCTATTGATGCTCCCTCCCTCCCACGGGTGTTTGTGGGGGTTTTGTTTCTTCCTTTTTATTGAGTGTATTGGGGTGACACTGGTGAACGAGATTATACAGGTTTCAGGTACACAATTCCACAACACACCATCTGTACACTGCGGGGTGTTGGCTCCTTCAAGGTTCTGGTTCGGGATCAGCTGCCCCACTGTCACGGGCAGGAGAGGTTCTTGGGAAATGGCGTCTGCAGCGAGGGGGTGGCGGCGTGTTCACAGCCCAGGTGCCTCGGGAACAGAGCAGAGTGGCAGTGTGGCCCCGTCCCAGAGGTGCCGGGCGGGGGACACGTGTGAACCACATCGAGAAAAGTCTGCCCCCCCTTGGGCACCCTCCAAGGTCTCCTTTAGGTTTTCCTGTGTTTGCCGGTTTGAACTTCACGTGCGCTGCTGGTTTGGTCATGGAAACAATTGCAGGCACTGAGACAGCGTGGCAGGGGATGAAAGAAAAGGCTATAAACGCACCCGCCCCAGCGGTTCCAGGGGCTCAGGGAGGGAAGCCCCCATCTGTGGTTAGAGAGGAGCAGAGCTGCGGACCTGCTCCTCCCCGGCCGGTCCCAGGGAACCGGCTTCAACTCCGGGCCACCTGAATTGCTAGGAATTGTCCACACCATGGAGTTTTTAAAAATTCAGTTTTGGGTTCGGACAGGAGGCTGCACTAGGGACGTGAAGTACAGAGCAAAGGGTGCACGGCCGTTACTGGGCTCCCTCTGCGCCAGAACTGTACGGCGAAAGCCCCACTTGGGGCCCAGGATTCAAGACGGACCTTCTTACTCTCGGACGAGGGGAGACTGCAGGCATGAGAAGGGCTGCCCTTTGGAGAAGTAATCGGAGGTGCCGGCACGCTGACCCGGGAGCCTGGGCCGTGGCCGGTCTGGGTGCTGGGCGCCTGCCTGGATTCTGGCTTCTGGCTTCCGGTGCCAACCAGGTCACCAGACTGCCTGAGGGTCACCGACAGCCCTGCCACCCCCATTCTGCCCTCCAGTGATGTCCCCGTTGTCCTCAAACGTAAGCTGCTTGCCTATCCTTGGGGACTAAGGGACTAAAAGGCTAGCGGACACAGGGCATGGGCAAGGATGGCTGTGTATGGCCTCGTGTCCTTGCTGGACGATCAGTGGGTGGGTGTGTTCAGCTTTCCGTGCCCTCCCAGCTGCTGGTGACGCTGGCAGGGCCTTTCCCTGCCCCAGGGCAGACTCCTGGGACCAGACTTCTGTCCCTGTTAAAAATACGTTCCGGCTGGCTCAATACGTGTATCTTAATTGGAGAGTGGAAAACCCTACCCCACAGCTGGTCTGCTCCCAGAGGCAGGCACATGCCGCTGAGCTCTGTCCCTTCTCTCCGGCTCCGAGTGACAGAGAGCAAACCGTCCAGGTCCTGTTTCCGAATTCCAACTGGTGCCCTGAAAACACACTTCAGGTCTCAAAGGGCAAAGACACCTCCCTCCGGTCACCTCCGGACGATTTCAATGTGTCTACACCACCGAGCCACGCGGCTCGTTCCTTGGTAGGCAAATGAGAATTGTTACTTTGCTAAGAGTGCCTGTGCCATTTTTTTATTTTATTGTGATAAAATATTTTTCCACTTGAACCACTTTCAAGCGTCCAGTTCAATGGCGTTAATTGTATTTATAAGGTTGTACGACCATCATCACACTCTCTTCCCAAACTCCTTCCTCCCCCAAAACAGACACTGAGTAGCCCTAGGCAGTGACCCCCCATCCGCCCGACCCCCAGCCCCCGGTGCAACCTCTAGTCTGCTCTCGGTGTCAGTGAATCGGCCCAGTGTCGATGGTTAACAAACGCAATCGTACAACGCGTGGCCTTCTTGTTGGGCTCCTTTCACTGAGCACAGTGTTTCCGAGCGTCATCCACGTCTGAGTATGAGTTAATGCCTTCCTTACTCCTTTTAGTGACTAAATAGTCGTTACCCCTGTATAGACTACATTTTGTGTTCTTACATGTTGGTCTTGAACAGTTTGGAGGAGTAAATTTAATATTAAGATTTTTATTCCTATAAAGCCTTCTTTTTATAACATGACTCAGACAATTGAATGAAACGGAAATAACATTTATCGATTATTGTCTGTAAGCCAGGCCCTAAGGCATCTCACTCAATCCTCACAAACATGGATCAAAGTCCGTATTATCACTTCACCTTGCAGACAAAAACTCTGAATCCCAGAGAGGATGAGGGACTTGTTCAAGGTCACACAGCTACTGTGTGGCAGAGCTGAGCTTTGAACTCTGGTCCACATAACTCCCAAGTCTAAGTGTTCCCATCCTTTCTGCTCTCTCACTAATCATGGAGACAATGTGGTTCCTGCCACTTTGTCACTTTCTGAGCTGTGACACTGATGCCTTCTTCCCAAGCACATCGACATAGCCTTGAGCCCTGGCCCAAGAGGACCCAGGTTTTGTCCTTTGGCTTCAGCGTGTCCATATCCGCTCATCGGTGACGTGGGGGTATTTGTAGGAGTCACATGAGCACCTGCTTGTAGGAGGTGTTATGGGAGCTTGGAAGAGGCCTTTGAGAGCTGAGAGGTCTGTCTGCACTGCAGCAGGGGAACCAGTGACCAGGTACCTCCACTCAGCCCTCTGCTCTGGCAGCTAAGTCGAGGACTGTCCAACTTAGGTGATCCCACATTGATTCCCTCCTTTTTCATTCCTACCTTCCCTCTGACCATCTATCCATCCATTCATCTGACACTCACCCATCCAACCATCCCTACCTTCATCTGATCATCTGGCATTGATTCATCCGTTCACCTATCCACTCATCCATCCATCCATCCATCCATTTATCCATCCATTTATCCATCCATTCACCCACTCATCCATTCATCCATCCATCCATTTACTCATCCATCCATCTATTCATCCATCCATCCATTTATTTGTCTATTCACTCATCCATCCATCTATTCATTCATCCATCCATCCATCTATCCATTCATTCATCCATCCATCCATCTATCCATTCATTCATCCATCCATCCATCCATCCACTCATCCATCCATCTATTCATCCATCCATCCATTTATCCATCTATTCACTCATCCACCTATCCATCCACTCATCCATCCACCCAGCCATCCATCTACCCACCTAGACAATACTTGTCCCAGGCTTGGTGGATGCTAGGTGCTGTGCGAGGCTCTGGGATACAGCAACGGGCCACACTAATGAGCAATGAGATAAATATTCTACTACAGAAGATGGATCTAATCTCATGGAGCACTTTGGCATCTTAGTTGGGTGGAGGATGGACTCGAGGGGCCAGACCTTGGGCACAGGCTGGGGGCAATTGAGGAGGCTGCTCAGTCATCCTGGGCAAGAGGAGGTGGCAGCGGATTCTTGCAGAGCTGTTTCAGGGTGGAACTTCTGGGGCTGGGGCTTCATCCCCTATGGGGGAGAGAGAGGCAAAGGGCGCAGGAGGCCTGTGTGGCTGGTGAGGGTGGCCATGAGGACCAGGAGGGAGGGATGGGTTGGGTGGAAAAGAAGATCATCAAGGTGGACCATCACCGTGCAGCTGCCCAGGATGCTGAGTATTTGGTTCAGAGCTCACGATCTACAGTAACAGAAGCTGGGACAGGAGGTGAGCTCTCTCAAGAGAGCTCTGGTGGTGGTGGTGAGAGGGCAGTGGTGACAGGGGTAGATGGGGCCTGGTACCCGGGGGAGGAACTGCAAAGGTGAATGGGAAGGGGGGCCCTCTTCCTTCTCAGAGAAGAAGCAGGGTGGAGAGCAAAGCCGGGGATGGGTGTCCCGAGTGAGCCAGTCACTGGGGTCAGGCAACACCAAGCACTGAAATATGTTCTGTGGATGTGGCAGTGAAGAGGTCACCTTAAAATGTGGTTGCGTTATTTAGCAGAAAGATTGTGGAGGAATGGTGGGAGGTGTGGGGGAGGGGACGAGATGCGGCTGAGTGGGCAGCGCCTGGAGGGGCATAGACAGAGGGCAGGAGCCGCCTCAGGGGAGTGGGAGACCGTGGCTGGAGGGGTGTGCTGTCAGGGGTCCCGAAGAAGCAGGAGGAGGTGGGCTCCACACGCACCAAGAAGGACTGTAGGTGTGGGAGGCTGAGAAAGTCACCCCAGGGACTCGTTTCCTCGCTGGAGGGGGAGGCGTCCTCGACGTTGCAGGGGGTTGTAGAGACTGGCGCTGAGTGGAACAGAGGAGAAAGGGCTCCAGGCTGTGGGAGACATGTGCACAGGGCAAGCCTTCCCTCGCTACACCCCTTCTATGCAGGTCAGCTGGGCAGGGCCGCTGGGGAGCAGAGGAAGGCCCAGGGCAGTGTGGCTTCCAGAGGGAAGGGCCCTGCGCCCACCAGCCCTCCTCCACATCTGCAGCCCAGCCACCCCAAGAAGCTGGCCCTCCCACAGCTCGTTGGTGTCCGTTAGAACAGGCAGCAACTTTCTTTTGCATGGAGAAGTTTTGCTTCAAAGAGAGGGATTTTATTTCCTTTAGACTCTGGGAGGAAATAAATCTAAAAATCAGAACTTCAACAGAAAACACAAATGGGCTTTGGTTCTTCTACTTGGCTTTGCTCCTAGTTAAGTAAGCCAAGCTCTGAAAACGCTGAGTCATAACTGGAAATGACGGCCAGCGGGATGCATCTGTGGGCCACAGTAACCTGTGCCCTGTGGAGAGCTGGGATTCTGAGGCTGGGAATACGGGACCGGCACCTGGACTTTGGTATTGTTTCCTCCTGCACATGTCTGTTGCAAACGTGGGTTTTTCCACAATGGCCCACACCCCTGACTTCCCTCAGCACCCTCTTGGTGCACTGCCGGGGGCAGCTGGGACCGGTCAGTCCCGGGTCAGCTGGTTCACATCAGAGCCCCAACCCCTGTGGCCCCTGAATGTGGGACCGAGGGTGGCGATGGATTTTGAATCAATCGATTCCTCCACGAAAGAGTATCCAGCCTGTAAGAAAGTCTTACAGGAGTTTATCTGAGCCACAATTTTGAGGACGTGCCCAGAAGCAAAATCCCAAGGCCTTTTCAGCTTAGTTCATACACCAGCAACGGGGAGATGGGAGGAGGGTTCCACAGTCACATGAAATCCGTCGGTGACAGATGAAGGGGATGAGAGGAAAGGGGAGCAGGGCAATCTCTGGGACTGGACAGAAGCAAAGTGGAGAACCACAGACAGAGGAAGCCTCGGGCCTGGGACCTGGGACCTGGGACCGGACCACCCACCACGACCGCTTAGTGAGGGGTTTTTATGTTCGCACCACCCTTCGGTCACATGTTTGTAAGGCCCGCCATGAGCTCCCCTCCACCGTCCCCTCCCCAAGCTTGTCAGGTTTAGTGGGCGGCCCCTTCATTGTTCACAGATTGAACTGACGGAAGGATAACGAGGGAATCTCGGGCTCCTGGCAGGGAACGTGGGTTACAGGGTCTGTTTCGTGCCAGCTCACCCCCTCGGTCGAAACCATGTGCCGTCACTGGAATGGTCTTCCCGGTGCCTGTCTCCAAAATCCCTCCTTTTCTCAGAAACTTTGGTGGCTCCCTGTTGCTTCAGCGTGGAGTCCGAATATCCCAGGCTGGCCCAGCTCCGGGCCTCCATGCCAGACAGGATGCCTCCTCCCTGCCCTCCAGACCTGCTGGCTCAGCCTGCCTCTGCTCCTGTATCCAGGGTCCTTGGGCCCAGAGCAGCCTGCCCTCGGCAGTGTGAGATGCAGGGTCAGGCCGTGGATGAAGGCTTCCTGGGTATAGGGTGGGAAATGGCCCAGACGCTGTGAAAAAGTGTGGTGGCTCCTCAAGAAATTAAAAATAGAATTGCCGTATGATCCAGCAATTTTATTTCTGGGGACATACCCAAAAGTACCCACGCATTGAAAACAATGCGTGGGAGAACCAGTTGTCCACTCGTGTTCGTAGCAGCATGGTTCACCACGGGGAAAAGGCGGAAGTAACTCAGACGAATGGATAAACAAAGTGCACTGTGGGCACACAATGAAATATTATTCAGCCTTAAAAAGGAAGGGAATTCAGACACATGCTAGGACACAGATGAAGCTTAAGGACATTGTGCTGAGTGAAATAAGCCAGTCACAAAAGGCCAACGCTGCATGATTTCATTAATACGAGGTCCCCAGAGTAGTTGCATTCAGAGACAGAAAGGGGGATGGCGGGGGGGGGGGCGAGGCCGGGAGTTCTGCGCAGGGGGGCAGGATGGAAAGGGCTCTGCAGAGCCACGTGGTGGCGCTGCCCCCAGCGTGCCTGCCCTTGGTGCTGCCCACTGTACACTTAGAAATGCCAAGTTTCGTGTGATGCATATGTTACCGCCGTTTTAAAAAAATACATTTTTTTAAAAAAGTGGAAGACGATTGAAAAAGGTCAGTGAGAGAGAGAGAGAGACGCCTTAAGAAGACCCCCATCGGTCTGCAGGGACCTTGAAGCTGGAGGAAGGCGCCCCGGGCAATGGCAGGGGCCGCTGGCAGCTGGGGCCCACCCTCCATTACAGCCGGCAGGAGGATGGGGCCTCCGCCCCACAGCAGGAACTGAGTTCGCCAACAGCCCGAGTGAGCAGAAACAGATTCCCTCCCACCCCCGACCTCCAGAAAGGGGCGGAGCTTGCTGACTAGCCTCTTGCTTTTCGTGGGAGGAAACCGGTACTGGACTCTACCAAACTCTGAGGATGATTAGTATGTGTCGTCCTAAGACCCTGGGGTGGGGCGGCAGAGGAGATTGTCTGGCTTGGAATCCTGGTGGTATCCCTGTTCCACCACGTGACCTTGGGCAAGTTTCCTAAGCTCGGTGCCTCAGTTTCTCCACTGGTAGACGGAGTATCTGAGTGCACGCATTTCACAGGTGTAGGGAGGTTTAGCGGAACCATCGGAGCTGCAGTGTTACAGCCAGCAGGCTGGGGCCTGGCATCACCTTGCGCCCTGCCCTCCCCCCCCCACACACACACTGCTATTGTTCTCCTCATTCCCCCTGGGCCGTGTCCCGTGCCACCACTCTCCGGGACCTCACCTGAGCCCATCTTGCCCTCTGGAATGAGGACTTACTACTCAGTGGTATCCTGCCTTCATCCTCTACATCTGCCCCTTGTGGGCATCTAGCTGGAGCTCCCAGGACACTCCGCTTTCTTTCCCGCCGGGGGAGGGGGGTGGGGGTGGGGGTGGGGGTGGGGGTGGGTAAAGGTCAGTGTGGTGCAGTGCTGTGCACACTCACTCCAGGTTCGAGCCCCCGCTCTGCCTCTTACCGGCCGTATGACCCCGGAAACCCCCATCATCCTGATGATAGGGTGCAGGAAGTGGTGGAGAAATGCAGGGGAGCTTGAGCAGAGCAGGCACAGAGACAACATTAGACCAGCAGGTCTCCACGAGTCCAGAAGGGAGCCCCACCCTCTGCTGGAGCTGCAGGAAAGGGGGTCTGCAGGCCCCTGAGCACCTCCTCTCCAGCAGCGAGGTCCTCTCTGAGCCAGGCACCCCCACCCCCACGGCGCGCACATCCCTGGCACAGAGCCGCATGTCCCATGGGCCTGTCTGTGGATCCAGATCTATGTCCCACTCTCAGGACATAGGTCTGTCCCCTCGGCCGGACGGGGGCCATGTGAACTCAGCATCCTGCACCTGCCACAGCGTGGACATCCAGGATACATCAGGTTCAGGAAAGCCTGTGAATAATATTCTCTTTCTCGGACTGGGCATCCTATGTGTGATCTACACAATGCATGCACATCTCTAGCTGGACCCATAGACTGATCCTTTCCTCACCATGCAGAGTCGTGCAGTGGATATTGCTGCTTCCAACTGCTCAGTAGTCCACGGCCATGTCTCTGTGTGAGTAACTACACTTCCGCACCCACCTTAGTGCCCAGGCTGCACCGAGTGTGCGCCAAGATGCAGCCAGTTTCCTCCTGTTGGACACTCAGGCTGCTTCCTGGGTTTTGTGTGTATAAACAGTACTGCAGCGAACAGCCCCCCAGCCCCCCCCACCCCACACACACAGTGGCTCATCCACCTAACTGTCCTTTGATGAATTCCCAGAAGTGGAAATGCTGCGTCAAATGATTTGTAAGTTTCTAAGCTTTGGTCACACACACAACAGTTCCAAGTTGGCCTCTCAAAGCATGTTTGTTCACCTATTTCTAGCAATGAGTGGTATCGCTTCTTTACAACTTTTTTATTTTTCATTTTAAAATTGACAGTATATCATTGATATCTGAGGTGATAACATGCCGATCATTGCATTCTTACGGCGTGTTCAGAGTTATCACCACATTTAATTTCTCCCTGTAGGGTCTCTCAAGATCCCTTTTGTATAGATGGATGGGTCTCGGAAAGGAGGCTTAGGAGCTGCCTGAGGGTCACTGCGGATCAGATGACCTGGGCCCCACAACTTCCTGCTCCTACAGCCACAGGAAGGCTCCCTGGGAGAAAGTGCCAAGGAAAGGGTTGCTACGTGGGCTAAACATATTTTTAAAGCTTGTCATTCTTTGCATGAGCACGCCTCCCACTAGCAATCTGCAAATGGTCTTATTGTAGGGGTGGTTGGGGAGAGAAGAAGGAACAGCAGCTCCCAGCCACAGGTTACAATTAGTTCCTTCCCGTTCAAGATAGCGATTTCCAGCGGGGAAACCCCTTTGCTCTGCAGCCACTGACAGTTCTTGAGCTGAGGCCACCAATTCAAAGGCCATGTGACTGTCAGGTTCCCACCTAATGGCATTACGAGTGAACCTACAAAGAAAATGGGCTTCGATCTGTTCTCGGGGGACTTGTCCCCAGGGGATCTCCAAATCTCCTGCTTTTGGTGTCACACACACCAAAAAAAAAGTGGTTTTGTTCTCTTTAATCTAATGAAAAACTGGCAAAATGAAAAATTTGCCAGGGGGATGAGTTCATGAGAGTAAACCCAACCCCAACCCCTTAAAATACAATTTCTAGCCTTTTGTTCCTCTGTTTACATAGATTAGTTGTAATCAGTAGCATGTGCTGTTCTGTATTCTTGGTTTTCTCTGAGTAAACATTTTTCTCCATTCGAACACAGCCATCCTAATTATTTCAACGGTTCCATGGTAGTCCTTCGGGGGGGGTGCACCCGGTCCCTTGTCCGCCATGTGCCTCGTGTCCACATTTTTGTATTATATGTGACTCTTCATGCAAACACTCTTGCTTTTGCTTAGTTCAGAGGAAGAAGGAAGCCCAGGAGAGGGTTCTCTGGAAACACCCACTGGGTCCCCTGTGTTTCTGAAAGGGGTGTGTGAGCACAGCCTCATCAGCACTGGGCGCCACCATTGAAAAGAGAAAAAACACTTCCTTCTTCACCCCTCAGGGGAACAGAAAACACAGACTTACTTATGCTGATTTCAGAGACTGATAATGACAGCATTTTCTCATTCCTAGTGTAGGGACTTGGGAGCTGTGCTTGGAAGGCGTTCTCAGTGTAAATGGCTATGGGTTTAAGGATCGCCCACACGGGGCCGCGGGCAGTGAGCACTAGGGCACACGGGAGCCACAGTCTTGGCCCCCGACAGCTTTGCAGGATCCATCTACTTCCTCAGTTTCCAAGAAGATGTGGAAAGTTTAATGAGAATACAGGGATAGCCCTGGCCGGTGTCAGAAGGTCATGGGTTCGATCCCTGGTCAGGGCGAGAATGAAAAGGCAACTGATCGATGTTTCTCTCACATCAGTGTTTCTGCCTCTCTCTCTCTAAAAGCAATTAAAAAAATGTCCTCAGGTGAGGATTAAAAAAAAAAAGAATACAGATTTAAAAAAAAAGAATACATGGTTTCAATAGTAGCTGAAAAGAAAAAAAAAAAATCAGGCAAGCTCTCACTAAGCACCAGTCATCTAATGAATGGTCGGAGAATGGTTTTTTGAGGAGACTGGAGGACCACTTCACAGAAAGCGTTGTGCTTGGGGTGGGTTGGGCTCGGATGGGATAGTTCTGCCCCAACGGTTGTTAGCACTGTGTGGCCGGAGCAGAATGGTCAGCACTTTGGCCCTGGCACAGATGTGGGAAGGTCAGAGCTGGAAGTGGTGTTAGAGGTCTCCCAGAGGACAGCTTCCTGTACCTCAATATGAGGGTCTGACTGAGGTGCAGGCTCTACTCAGTGGGGCGGGCGTGGTGCCTGGCACTCTGCGTGACCACCCACTGAGGAGCAAGGTGGACCAAGCCTCTCCTTCAAATGGAGAAAATGAGTCCCAGCGAGGAAAAGGGGCCTGTCCAATGTCATAGAGCTTGCCAGCAGCTGCAGCAGGATAATAAACAGTCTGAGTTGCAACCCAGGATTCATTTAGGAAATATTAGGGTATAAGGTCGGGGCTGTTTAAGGAAAGCCGAGCCTCTGACGGCTCAGGCGGCTTAACCGATAACTAATACTCCCCTTGAGGTCCCTTCCACCTCAGCCCCCCTTCAGTGCATCTGAGGGGTTGAGGTCTTTGCCTCAGGCACGTGTCTCAGAGCTGAGTGCTGCACTTCCCCAGGTCGGCTCCACATGCTGTTTTTTGCTGGGAAGTCTTTCTTTTGCTTTCCCTCCCAGTCACTAAGCCTCAGGCCTCGGGCCCCCCTGTCTGTCTTCACCATGCATGATGCAACCTGGAACCCAGTTCAAACTGGCTTAGTCAGAAAAGGGATTTCTTCCAGCCCACCCAACTGAAATCCTGGTGTCCAGATGGCAGCGCTGGGCACTGGTTCTCCATCTCTTAGAGCTGGTTTTGCTTCGGCCCCTGTAGCCACTGGGGCAGTGCTGGCCCCTGGCAGCTCCAGGCTTTCATCCAATGAGATCAGCATCCTGGTGGAAAAGGAGAGCACCTCTTCTTGTAATAGTCCCTAGTGAGCTCCAGAACAGACTCTCATTGGTTACAGTGGGTCATGTGCCCATCCCTGAGCCAATCATTGAGACCCTGGGAGGCCAAGCCTATGTCCTGTCCTTACCTTGTGGCTGCGATGTTGGTGCCACTTCCTGTTTTGAGAATGGAAAACTGGGGAGTGGTTTTCACAAGGAGGGGATCAGTGGGTGGGCAAATCAGTAGGCGTGACCTCCAACCTCTCTGATCCCAGGCGAGCCCCCACTGAGTGCTCCCAGGGCACTTGCTCCCCCTCCCTCTGGTAGTTCCCAGCTCCCTGTCAGACAGCTAAATATGTACATCTCTCTCCTTCTCCCTGCACATAGTGAACTGTTAAAGTACTAGGCTAAATGAAGCAAAATGGGGGGGAAAAAAACAACCCAGGAGACATTTAATGACTGTTACTATGTGCCAGGCTCTGGGGTGGGTCTATGAAAGCATGTTCATTCTTTTTGAACTGTGAGCTAGACATTATTATTATTATCCCCATTTTACAGATGAGAAGCTGGAGGGTCTACAGTGAGTGAGGACTAAAATGGAGTTTTCTAGAAAGAATGAAGTTACACCTGAGCCAGGCTCTATCTAATTTACGGCATGATTTGCATACCCAGAGACTCACCCCGAGGCGGCTGGGTGGGGACTGGGGAGCTCAGGGTCCAGGGGTGACTGGAGCTGTAAGAGGGAGCAGTCATCATCAGGATATATTGCTAACTGGGAAAGGCCAGGTACGGGCCATACGTATCGTACGCTGCCTTTTATGTAAGTAAAAGGGGGTGGGGGAATGGATGTATACATTCATATTTGCTTCTATCTTGAAAAAGAAACAATGGAAGGATAAATCATAGGTTTAAAAAACCAGTGTACCTTGTTTCGTAAGTTGGCTTCAACAGGAGCTGTGTCAACATCCTACATGACTCAGAGCCAAAGTTAAACAAAAGCCACCCCCGGACCCTGAAAACAAGCAAACCCGAACAGCTCTGTGTGCAGAATTAATGGCACAGCCTCGCAGGGATGGCTTGGTGGCTTCGGATCCCCCTTGGGTGACCCAAGTGCGGCAGAGACAAAAGGAGCCGCAGACAAAACCAACACTGCCCTCGGTAGCCTCTGGCCGGCGATAAAAGTGGTATTGTTGTTTTGAAATGATTATATATACAAACATGCATATTTCCCCACAAGTAATTACATTAACGTCCTTGAGAACCAAGGTTTGCATTGTAAGGGAAGGCTTACAAATGTAAAGTCTTGGAAATTAAGTAAAATCTTGTCATCATTAATGAGAATTGGAAACAGCAGGATAAAGTCCTTGCTTTATTCCACTAAGTAATTGCATTAGTGTCACTAAGAACAACCACAGCCCCACACCAGGTCTCCCGCCTGGAGTCACACGCCCCCCACCACCACCCGCCGAGCCTCGGCTCCCGCCGGCCCAGGCCTTCATCTCTGCCCACCGCAGGCCAGATGGCGGCGCACTGGGTGGACGGGGCAGTGTTCCCATGGCTCCTGCGACCCCCGAGTCTGTCTGGGTGCTGTGCTCGGGGTCCTCTGCTTTTCCCAGCCATGACTGAGTTCAGGCCAGGCGCTGCTTGTCCAGTGTGTGCTGGCCGCTGTGGGATGGGCACGCAGGCAGCCTGAAGCCCGGGGAACTGCCAGTCACCCCGGCAGGCCGGGAACCCCGGCCCAGGACCGGACCCCGCCAGGCTGAGCCCCGACTGCCGAGGGCAGGCATCTGTCCTGGGGAATGGCATGCTCACTCAGTCCTGCTGGAGAAGCAGGCCTTTGCTGCTTTTGTTTTTGTTCGTTTATGTCTTTAATCGGCTGGCCTGGCTTCACGGGTGCTTTGCAGGCTGTGGGCACAGTGGTGGGTGGGCGTGTCCCATCGAAGCCTCCGTCGGGGTCTGCATGCAGGCCTGGCGTCTGTGGACTTGAGAGACTTGTGGGTCCTTGGCAGCTATGGGACTCAGCGCAGGGTCAGACCCTGCCAGGCGTCCTGGCCCCTCCGCCCTACCTCTGCGGGCCGCTGCCCCCAGGAGGTGCCAGTCCTGTCGTCAGCTGGGCCCAGGAAGGTCCTTCCACCGGCCACACCAGTGGTCGCACACCCGTCCCTGAGCCTGGCCCCACCGTGCCCCTCTGGGCCTCAGTCACTGTTCTGACGGGCTGCACTGTCTCCCTCAGAGGTGTCGCAGCCCTGCCCCCGGTGCCTGTGGGGGGAGCTCATTTGGAAATACGGTCTTCGCAGATGGCCACGGTGAGGTGGTCCCTAAGCCAATACGACTGTGCCCTTGTAAGAAGGGAAAGCCTTGGACACCGGGACAGAGACACACACAGGGAGAACACCACGTGAATACGAAGGCACAGACCGGGGCCACGCACCAGGAAACGCCAAAGGCTGCTGTCGACTCCCCAGAAGCCCACTGCCCCTGCTGACGCCCCTGCTTCCGTCCTGGCAGTGCCCAAACTGGGACACCGGTGACCATCACGTATTCGTCTTTCTTTTGGAAAGCTTTGAGCCGACACTGAAAAATCCGTAGACCTCACATAAAACTCAGATTTCCAGTCTCCTTGAAAAAAATCAGCAGGTCTGCCAACGTGGGGGTGTTCCTGCTCGGCCACAGAGGGTGGAGCAGAGCCCTGGCCACCCCTCTGCAGGCAGAGACCCTCAGACTGCTCAGTGCGTGTCTTGAGGGGGCCGTGTAGGACAGACAAGGTGCTCCCCTCTTTGCTCCGGCACCTCCACCACCAGGGCTGGGCCTCCTCCGTCCCCAGACCCACCCCCTGCCCGCCTCCCCGGCATCGGCTGCCTCCAGCTGTCCCCTCACAACGCCTGTGCCCAGGCCTTCCGACCCTGCTCCTTGCCCTCCTGGGGGAGGCAGCCCTTCTCACTGCCCTGGCCCAGCAGGGTCGGCCCCACCCACTGCCGGACCCCACGCTCCCCAGTGCCCATGCTCCTCCTGCTCCCGGGGCCGCCCGCCCTCCCCGCCGCTGGGCCGGCCCTCCCGGCCCATCCTACTGCCTGATGTAGCCCAGACTGTTGGCCCTCCGAAGAAGGCCGTTAATTTTCTTAACTGCCATTGTAAAACTCCAGAGCAGCGAATTAGCCTGTGTGTCCAACTCAGCAGCTTCTCTTACACATGTAGGTCTCCTGGCGCAGCCCAAAAATATCTGAAGGGGGAAGTAGTAAAGGAGATTGGAGAATGTGCGAAGAGAGGAAAACACGGATCGTTTTATCCATCCAGTGGAGAGATGTTAGGAATCGAGCGTTGACTCAGAGCTTCATCCGGCACCAGCCTGAAATGCCGTTCCTGAGGGTTTTTCTGTCTTATCATTTCAAATATAACACCGATAACACACAAAATAAGTGTCTGAGCCATAAAGTGCAATGACGTAATGACAGAATCAGAGCACAGGTGAGGACCATGCTACCCCACTCACGGGGCCTGTTCTGTCTCCCCGCCCCCCTCAAGTGACTGCTGCCTGACTTTAGGGCCCCTTCCCCTCCCAGTAATTAATTAATTTATAGAGGGAGAAAGGGAGGGAGAAAGAGGGGGCGGGAAACATCGATGTGTGAGAGAAACATCAATTGGTGGCCTTTCATACACACCGCCAAACCAGGGACCTGGCCTGCAACCCAGGCATGTGCCCTGACTGGGAATCGAACCGGTGACCCTTCACTTTGAAGCATGATGCCCAACCGTCCGCCACACCAGTCAGGGCATCTTTTACCCTCTTTCTTTGAACTATGTATTTGAAAATCATTTCAAACTCACAGAAAAGCTGTGAAAATAAAAAGAGTACAATGAACACCCACACAGCCTTTCCCCTGATTCACCAATGGTCGACATTTCACCCCATTTTCTTTATCCTTCTCTCGTGTTCCCTCTGTTTTACATCCCTCCAGGCGCCCAGGCCGTCACGGGTGCGCTCACACAGGGACACACGCTGTTTCCGTGATGAGCGGAGGCCATCACGGTCCGCGACTCCAGCTGCTTCAGTGGGAGTGTATTTCACAACAGGGGACACGCTTTTAGGCAACCGCGCTGCAGTTTTTCGCTTCGGCGACTGGACCTGGAATGGCCGGTCCTCGCCTTTTTTTCCCTCTAGCGCTGGATCCAGCTCTGTCCCCTTAACAAGGTGTCCCGGGTGGGGGGCAGGGGCGGGGGGCTTTCCTACCATGAACATTGGATGGATTCACACCCCTCCCCCATTAAAAAAGAGAGTGCGCGCGTGTCGGGTCTGAGTGGTTACTGTCCCCTGTTTCGGAGTGCGCTGTCCCCTGGCTTGACGCGGAGCCCCAGGCTCGCCCTGGCCGCCGGGTCCTCCACCCTCACTGTCCTGCGCACGGCCCCAGCGTGTGCGGGACAGCAGTGGGTCTGCCTGCTGGTGGACGTCCCCTTCGCTCGCAACCCGTGAGAGTCCGTCCCCGTGGGCTTTACATATTTTTGGCCGCCAAGCGCAGTGTGCGAGTGCCTCGTTGCTATGGTCGGGCGTCATCAGCGTTCCTCAGATTACTGGTGGCATCGAGCTTCTTGCGTGTGCTCTGATCTGTGGGCCGG